>NC_090926.1:391175481-391804799 GCF_040938575.1 Ambystoma mexicanum | reverse complement strand
GATCAGCCAACAGCTAATGCCCCTTCAATACCTGCGTTCCCACTAACAATTGTGCCTCTGTTTTCGGCACTCTGGCCTTGGTAACACCCATACACAAGCTTGTCTCTCTGGCCCCAACTGACTGGAAAAAACGGGTGTAAAAGGTGTAATCTACGGGTCATGGTTGATACCATAATTGCACTAGGACTCAAACAGGACACCTTCTCGAGGTGCTGTGATGTGACCACCGGCCCCTGCATAGCAAGCAAACCTGTATCAGCATCTCACCGGCAACTGAATGTGTCGTCTGCAGGCTACACATAGGAGGCTGCAGTAGGTGCATTAACCCATTGAGCTGTCGACCCTCCTTCCTCTGAGAGCAGGAAATTAAATTTCCATGTTGCTTTCCATTGGCACATTAGATCTCTGTTTCACCCCAAGTCAGAGGATGTTTTGCTTCACAGAGAGATGATAATCATTGTGAGGTGTGAGCCGCTAATAGCTAAGCAGGTCAGTTAAATCTTTGCTTTTGTCATTGGGGTGTATTGACATGCGCAGGGCAGTCCTCTGTCCACTGCTACTGTATGGTTTCTTAATGCTGCTTGTTCATGATTTTTAAATGTAAACACTCTGCTCCCAAAAGTGAAAGATTTGAAAGACTCTTGCTGTAGCAAGCCTTTCCTACTCTTTGCCCTGGGGGTGAGAGTGCAGAGGCGTAGGCAGGGTAGGGCCTGAGGGGAAAGGCCCACCCAAAATCTGTAAATGCCCACTCAGCAGCTCTGTGTGGGCATTTAAAGAGATTTTTGTCATTGCAGTGGGCCCAACTACATTAGCTTCAGACCCCATTTGCTAGAAAATCCTGGCTACGCCTCTGGTGCTTCCCAGCTCAACAACCCATCACCCCTTCATCCCTTCTTACTCGTCTCACAGCACCTCCCATGCATCTTTTGTTGGTAGATTTCCTTCACGAGGCTTAGCTAGGCCTGCATTCCTTTTCAAAGGGCCATAGAAGAGAGTAAAAAAGGAGAAGGCATAATAGAGCGGGAAGTAGGTGAAAGACGAGGGGTCAGGGGGGTTGGCAGTAAAAGAAACAGGGCCTGGCCTGGCAGAGAGTTCAAAGTTAGGGAACAGAACAATGAGCGAGGGACAAGGAAAGATGTCTCAGGCATGTAGCTCTCTGAGTCTTCCCCACTGTGCCTGCAGAAAGAGACGTCCTATTCCTAGCTCTCTCCCAGATGGATACATTTGCCTGGAGAGCCCAGAATGAATGTCACTTAGGCAGAGGGCAAACACAGGGCAGCAGAGCAGGAACACCCCTTCATTTTACTATGCTCCCAGGTGGCTTCTGGGAGGCAAAAGGCATCAGTATTCCATCAACATCATCTTCACCTAGGCCACCGTCACTAAGGTTTATAAAGCAGGCTGTGACACTTTCTGGGGCCTAGGTGGCCAGGCCTACGTGGAAGAGCACAGATCCTAACCCTAAGTTGTGTGGGTGGCTTCACCAGAGGGGCTGCATAGGATATAGGGCTGTGCCCGTATGGGCTGTGGTCGCGTTTGGGAGCGTTAGGGACGCATGGAGGATTCAGGGCGCAGACCTCTGTCCGTTTTCCTCCAGGATTAGGCACTGGTTGTCAGTGGTGGAGCCAGCCACTCCACAATTGGGGAAGTTAAAGGCAGAAAGCAGCTCTCTCACCGCCAGGGCAAAGAGTGGGAAAGGCTTGTTACAGCAAGAGTCTTTCAAATCTTTCACTTTTGAGAGCAGACTGTTTACATTTTAGAATCATGAACAAGCACCAATACGAAAGCGTACAGTAGCAGAGGGCATAAGACTGCTGCCCTGCGCATAACAATACACCCCAATGACAAGGTCAAAGATTTAACTGACCTGCTTAGCTATTAGTGGCTCACACCTCACAATGATTATCATCTCTCCGTGAAGCAAAACATCCTCTGAATTGGGGTGAAAGATAGATCTAATGTGCCAAAGTAAGTCAACATGGAAATGCAGTTTCCTGCTCTCAGAGGAAGGAGGGTCGACAGCCCAATGGGTTAATGCACCTACTGCAGCCTCCTATGTGTACCTTGCAGGCGACACATTCAGTTGCTGGTGAGATGCTGATACAGGTTTGCTTGCTATGCAGGGGCCGGTGGTCACCTCACAGCACCTCGAGAAGGTGTGCTGTTTGAGTCCCAGTGCAATTATGGAATCAGCCATGACCCCCAGATTACACCTTTTCCCCTCGTTTTTTCCAGTCAGTTGGGGCCAGAGAGACAAGCTTGTGTATGGGTGTTACTAAGGCCAGAGTGCAGAATACAAAGGCACAACTGTTAGTGGGAACACATGTATTGAAGGGGCGTTAGCTGTTGGCTGATCGGGTAGGGCAATGCATCCCAATTTTCAATAAAAACATTTTTTTTAAATGAAAAAAAAAATGCCCAAGAGATACCAGACATTGGATTAGAACTCAGGTCTCTAGCATTGCAAGACTAAGGATTTACAGCTCGAGCCACTGATTGCCATGCTTCCAAGGGTCGCTTTTGGGCGTATATATCTTTTTCCTGCATGCCCCTGTGAGCATACCCATTTGCATTGTGAAACATGTTCACTGAAACCAAGGAGGATAGAACATCTGTCCCCTCTCCCCCGCTCCACCAAATACCAGCTAACTGCAGTGGCCTAGAGATTAAGTGCTTGCGTTACAGCGCTGGGGGGGGCTGGGTTCGAGTACTGCTTTCGGCACATAAACAGAATAGTTGGGTAATCTCCTTGTACAGTGGTGGGTACCCACACTCCTAAAAGGTTCAGTGGCTATTTAATGTAATGAGTTCCCTGGTAAAGGGAGGGTGGAAGAAAGCAGAGAAGCGGGATGTGGAGGCGAGGAAGTGACCGGTAAATAAAGTAGGGGGAGGTAGGGCTGGATGAATGGGTCCCTGTGGAGAAGAGGAGGAGGGGGTAGGTCTAGAGGGCATAAAGTGGGCCCTGGGAACGGTGTCATGGGGGGAAGAGGGCCCAGAATTGTGGAGGAATGGGTGTGTAAAGGAGGGTCCTAATGTGGGGAAAGGAGGCCCAGCGGAGAGGGTGTGGAATGGACCCCAACTGCCACACTTTCTCACCACCACAGTCCCACCTCTGATTTCTTCAACCCTCCTTTTACCAGGGAACCTGCACCATATCCTTCTAGTCCTACCCCCACTCACCCAGACCCGCCCCCTCTCCACAGGGACCCATTCATCCAGCCCTACCACTCCCTTTAGCCTGCCCCACCTCCTCCTTTATTTACCCTGCGCTTCCTCAGTCCTGCCTCTCTGCTTTCTTCCACCCTCCCTTTTCCAAGGACCTCTTTTCATAACCACTGAACCTTTTAGAAGGAGTGTGGGTACCCACAACTGTACAAGGAGATTACGCAACTATTCCGTTTATGTGCCGAAAGCAGGACTTAAACCCATGCCCCCAACGCTGTAACGCAAGCACTTAACCTCGAGACGACTGCAGTTAGCTGATATTTGGAGGAGCGGGGGCCAGATGTTCTATCCTCATTTTCTGCAGTGACAATGTTTGACAATGCAAATGGGCATGCTCACATGGGCATGCTCACAGGGGCATGCAGAAGAAAGATATGTACGCCCAAATGCAGCTCTCAGAAGCACAGCCACCAGTGGCTCAAGTGGTAAGTGCTTTGTCTTGCAATGTTGGAGACCTGAGTTCTAATCCAATGTCCGGTGTCTTTTGGGTAATTTTTTTAATTTAAAAAAAAATAGTTTTTATTGAAAATGGGGATGGATTGCCCTGCGCGATCAGCCAACAGCTAATGCCCCTTCAATACCTGCGTTCCCACTAACAATTGTGCCTCTGTTTTCGGCACTCTGGCCTTGGTAACACCCATACACAAGCTTGTCTCTCTGGCCCCAACTGACTGGAAAAAACGGGTGTAAAAGGTGTAATCTACGGGTCATGGTTGATACCATAATTGCACTAGGACTCAAACAGGACACCTTCTCGAGGTGCTGTGATGTGACCACCGGCCCCTGCATAGCAAGCAAACCTGTATCAGCATCTCACCGGCAACTGAATGTGTCGCCTGCAGGCTACACATAGGAGGCTGCAGTAGGTGCATTAACCCATTGAGCTGTCGACCCTCCTTCCTCTGAGAGCAGGAAACTAAATTTCCATGTTGCTTTCCATTGGCACATTAGATCTCTGTTTCACCCCAAGTCAGAGGATGTTTTGCTTCACAGAGAGATGATAATCATTGTGAGGTGTGAGCCGCTAATAGCTAAGCAGGTCAGTTAAATCTTTGCTTTTGTCATTGGGGTGTATTGACATGCGCAGGGCAGTCCTCTGTCCTCTGCTACTGTATGGTTTCTTAATGCTGCTTGTTCATGATTTTTAAATGTAAACACTCTGCTCCCAAAAGTGAAAGATTTGAAAGACTCTTGCTGTAGCAAGCCTTTCCTACTCTTTGCCCTGGGGGTGAGAGTGCAGAGGCGTAGGCAGGGTAGGGCCTGAGGGGAAAGGCCCACCCAAAATCTGTAAATGCCCACTCAGCAGCTCTGTGTGGGCATTTAAAGAGATTTTTGTCATTGCAGTGGGCCCAACTACATTAGCTTCAGACCCCATTTGCTAGAAAATCCTGGCTACGCCTCTGGTGCTTCCCAACTCAACAACCCTTCACCCCTTCATCCCTTCTTACTCGTCTCACAGCACCTCCCATGCATCTTTTGTTGGTAGATTTCCTTCACGAGGCTTAGCTAGGCCTGCATTCCTTTTCAAAGGGCCATAGAAGAGAGTAAAAAAGGAGAAGGCATAATAGAGCGGGAAGTAGGTGAAAGACGAGGGGTCAGGGGGGTTGGCAGTAAAAGAAACAGGGCCTGGCCTGGCAGAGATTTCGAAGTTAGGGAACAGAACAATGAGCGAGGGACAAGGAAAGATGTCTCAGGCATGTAGCTCTCTGAGTCTTCCCCACTGTGCCTGCAGAAAGAGACGTCCTATTCCTAGCTCTCTCCCAGATGGATACATTTGCCTGGAGAGCCCAGAATGAATGTCACTTAGGCAGAGGGCAAACACAGGGCAGCAGAGCAGGAACACCCCTTCATTTTACTATGCTCCCAGGTGGCTTCTGGGAGGCAAAAGGCATCAGTATTCCATCAACAACATCTTCACCTAGGCCACCGTCACTAAGGTTTATAAAGCAGGCTGTGACACTTTCTGGGGCCTAGGTGGCCAGGCCTACGTGGAAGAGCACAGATCCTAACCCTAAGTTGTGTGGGTGGCTTCACCAGAGGGGCTGCATAGGACATAGGGCTGTGCCCGTATGGGGTGTGGTCGCGTTTGGGAGCGTTAGGGACGCATGGAGGATGCAGGGCGCAGACCTCTGTCCGTTTTCCTCCAGGATTAGGCACTGGTTGTCAGTGGTGGAGCCAGCCACTCCACAATTGGGGAAGTTAAAGGCAGAAAGCAGCTCTCTCACCGCCAGGGCAAAGAGTGGGAAAGGCTTGTTACAGCAAGAGTCTTTCAAATCTTTCACTTTTGAGAGCAGACTGTTTACATTTTAGTATCATGAACAAGCACCAATACGAAAGCGTACAGTAGCAGAGGGCATAAGACTGCTGCCCTGCGCATAACAATACACCCCAATGACAAGGTCAAAGATTTAACTGACCTGCTTAGCTATTAGTGGCTCACACCTCACAATGATTATCATCTCTCCGTGAAGCAAAACATCCTCTGAATTGGGGTGAAAGATAGATCTAATGTGCCAAAGTAAGTCAACATGGAAATGCAGTTTCCTGCTCTCAGAGGAAGGAGGGTCGACAGCCCAATGGGTTAATGCACCTACTGCAGCCTCCTATGTGTACCTTGCAGGCGACACATTCAGTTGCTGGTGAGATGCTGATACAGGTTTGCTTGCTATGCAGGGGCCGGTGGTCACCTAACAGCACCTCGAGAAGGTGTGCTGTTTGAGTCCCAGTGCAATTATGGAATCAGCCATGACCCCCAGATTACACCTTTTCCCCTCGTTTTTTCCAGTCAGTTGGGGCCAGAGAGACAAGCTTGTGTATGAGTGTTACTAAGGCCAGAGTGCAGAATACAAAGGCACAACTGTTAGTGGGAACACATGTATTGAAGGGGCGTTAGCTGTTGGCTGATCGGGTAGGGCAATGCATCCCAATTTTCAATAAAAACATTTTTTTTAAATGAAAAAAAAAATGCCCAAGAGATACCGGACATTGGATTAGAACTCAGGTCTCCAGCATTGCAAGACCAAGGATTTACAGCTTGAGCCACTGATTGCCATGCTGCCGAAGGTCGCTTTTGGGCGTATATATCTTTCTCCTGCATGCCCCTGTGAGCATACCCATTTGCATTGTGAAACATGTTCACTGAATCCAAGGAGGATTGAACATCTGTCCCCTCTCCCCCGCTCCACCAAATACCAGCTAACTGCAGTGGCCTAGAGGTTAACTGCTTGCGTTACAGCGCTGGGGGGGCCTGGGTTCGAGTACTGCTTTCGGCACATAAACAGAATAGTTGGGTAATCTCCTTGTACAGTGGTGGGTACCCACACTCCTAAAAGGTTCAGTGGCTATGTAATGAGTTCCCTGGTAAAGGGAGGGTGGAAGAAAGCAGAGAAGCGGGATGTGGAGGCGAGGAAGTGACCGGTAAATAAAGTAGGGGGAGGTAGGGCTGGATGAATGGGTCCCTGTGGAGAAGAGGAGGAGGGGGTAGGTCTAGAGGGCATAAAGTGGGCCCTGGGGAGACAGCGAATAAGTCGGCCCTGGGAACGGTGTCATGGGGGGAAGAGGGCCCAGAATTGTGGAGGAATGGGTGTGTAAAGGAGGGTCCTAATGTGGGGAAAGGAGGCCCAGCGGAGAGGGTGTGGAATGGACCCCAACTGCCACACTTTCTCACCACCACAGTCCCACCTCTGATTTCTTCAACCCTCCTTTTACCAGGGAACCTGCACCATATCCTTCTAGTCCTACCCCCACTCACCCAGACCCGCCCCCTCTCCACAGGGACCCATTCATCCAGCCCTACCACTCCCTTTAGCCTGCCCCACCTCCTCCTTTATTTACCCTGCGCTTCCTCAGTCCTGCCTCTCTGCTTTCTTCCACCCTTCCTTTTCCAAGGACCTCTTTTTGTAACCACTGAACCTTTTAGAAGGAATGTGGGTACCCACAACTGTACAAGGAGATTACGCAACTATTCCGTTTATGTGCCGAAAGCAGGACTTAAACCCATGCCCCCAACGCTGTAACGCAAGCACTTAACCTCGAGACGACTGCAGTTAGCTGATATTTGGAGGAGCGGGGGCCAGATGTTCTATCCTCATTTTCTGCAGTGAACATGTTTGACAATGCAAATGGGCATGCTCACATGGGCATGCTCACAGGGGCATGCAGAAGAAAGATATGTACGCCCAAATGCAGCTCTCAGAAGCACAGTCTCCAGTGGCTCAAGTGGTAAGTGCTTTGTCTTGCAATGTTGGAGACCTGAGTTCTAATCCAATGTCCGGTGTCTCTTGGGTAATTTTTTTAATTAAAAAAAAATGTTTTAATCGAAAATGGGGATGGATTGCCCTGCGCGATCAGCCAACAGCTAATGCCCCTTCAATACCTGCGTTCCCACTAACAATTGTGCCTCTGTTTTCGGCACTCTGGCCTTGGTAACACCCATACACAAGCTTGTCTCTCTGGCCCCAACTGACTGGAAAAAACGGGTGTAAAAGGTGTAATCTACGGGTCATGGTTGATACCATAATTGCACTAGGACTCAAACAGGACACCTTCTCGAGGTGCTGTGATGTGACCACCGGCCCCTGCATAGCAAGCAAACCTGTATCAGCATCTCACCGGCAACTGAATGTGTCGTCTGCAGGCTACACATAGGAGGCTGCAGTAGGTGCATTAACCCATTGAGCTGTCGACCCTCCTTCCTCTGAGAGCAGGAAATTAAATTTCCATGTTGCTTTCCATTGGCACATTAGATCTCTGTTTCACCCCAAGTCAGAGGATGTTTTGCTTCACAGAGAGATGATAATCATTGTGAGGTGTGAGCCGCTAATAGCTAAGCAGGTCAGTTAAATCTTTGCTTTTGTCATTGGGGTGTATTGACATGCGCAGGGCAGTCCTCTGTCCACTGCTACTGTATGGTTTCTTAATGCTGCTTGTTCATGATTTTTAAATGTAAACACTCTGCTCCCAAAAGTGAAAGATTTGAAAGACTCTTGCTGTAGCAAGCCTTTCCTACTCTTTGCCCTGGGGGTGAGAGTGCAGAGGCGTAGGCAGGGTAGGGCCTGAGGGGAAAGGCCCACCCAAAATCTGTAAATGCCCACTCAGCAGCTCTGTGTGGGCATTTAAAGAGATTTTTGTCATTGCAGTGGGCCCAACTACATTAGCTTCAGACCCCATTTGCTAGAAAATCCTGGCTACGCCTCTGGTGCTTCCCAGCTCAACAACCCATCACCCCTTCATCCCTTCTTACTCGTCTCACAGCACCTCCCATGCATCTTTTGTTGGTAGATTTCCTTCACGAGGCTTAGCTAGGCCTGCATTCCTTTTCAAAGGGCCATAGAAGAGAGTAAAAAAGGAGAAGGCATAATAGAGCGGGAAGTAGGTGAAAGACGAGGGGTCAGGGGGGTTGGCAGTAAAAGAAACAGGGCCTGGCCTGGCAGAGAGTTCAAAGTTAGGGAACAGAACAATGAGCGAGGGACAAGGAAAGATGTCTCAGGCATGTAGCTCTCTGAGTCTTCCCCACTGTGCCTGCAGAAAGAGACGTCCTATTCCTAGCTCTCTCCCAGATGGATACATTTGCCTGGAGAGCCCAGAATGAATGTCACTTAGGCAGAGGGCAAACACAGGGCAGCAGAGCAGGAACACCCCTTCATTTTACTATGCTCCCAGGTGGCTTCTGGGAGGCAAAAGGCATCAGTATTCCATCAACATCATCTTCACCTAGGCCACCGTCACTAAGGTTTATAAAGCAGGCTGTGACACTTTCTGGGGCCTAGGTGGCCAGGCCTACGTGGAAGAGCACAGATCCTAACCCTAAGTTGTGTGGGTGGCTTCACCAGAGGGGCTGCATAGGATATAGGGGTGTGCCCGTATGGGCTGTGGTCGCGTTTGGGAGCGTTAGGGACGCATGGAGGATTCAGGGCGCAGACCTCTGTCCGTTTTCCTCCAGGATTAGGCACTGGTTGTCAGTGGTGGAGCCAGCCACTCCACAATTGGGGAAGTTAAAGGCAGAAAGCAGCTCTCTCACCGCCAGGGCAAAGAGTGGGAAAGGCTTGTTACAGCAAGAGTCTTTCAAATCTTTCACTTTTGAGAGCAGACTGTTTACATTTTAGAATCATGAACAAGCACCAATACGAAAGCGTACAGTAGCAGAGGGCATAAGACTGCTGCCCTGCGCATAACAATACACCCCAATGACAAGGTCAAAGATTTAACTGACCTGCTTAGCTATTAGTGGCTCACACCTCACAATGATTATCATCTCTCCGTGAAGCAAAACATCCTCTGAATTGGGGTGAAAGATAGATCTAATGTGCCAAAGTAAGTCAACATGGAAATGCAGTTTCCTGCTCTCAGAGGAAGGAGGGTCGACAGCCCAATGGGTTAATGCACCTACTGCAGCCTCCTATGTGTACCTTGCAGGCGACACATTCAGTTGCTGGTGAGATGCTGATACAGGTTTGCTTGCTATGCAGGGGCCGGTGGTCACCTCACAGCACCTCGAGAAGGTGTGCTGTTTGAGTCCCAGTGCAATTATGGAATCAGCCATGACCCCCAGATTACACCTTTTCCCCTCGTTTTTTCCAGTCAGTTGGGGCCAGAGAGACAAGCTTGTGTATGGGTGTTACTAAGGCCAGAGTGCAGAATACAAAGGCACAACTGTTAGTGGGAACACATGTATTGAAGGGGCGTTAGCTGTTGGCTGATCGGGTAGGGCAATGCATCCCAATTTTCAATAAAAACATTTTTTTTAAATGAAAAAAAAAATGCCCAAGAGATACCAGACATTGGATTAGAACTCAGGTCTCTAGCATTGCAAGACTAAGGATTTACAGCTCGAGCCACTGATTGCCATGCTTCCAAGGGTCGCTTTTGGGCGTATATATCTTTTTCCTGCATGCCCCTGTGAGCATACCCATTTGCATTGTGAAACATGTTCACTGAAACCAAGGAGGATAGAACATCTGTCCCCTCTCCCCCGCTCCACCAAATACCAGCTAACTGCAGTGGCCTAGAGATTAAGTGCTTGCGTTACAGCGCTGGGGGGGGCTGGGTTCGAGTACTGCTTTCGGCACATAAACAGAATAGTTGGGTAATCTCCTTGTACAGTGGTGGGTACCCACACTCCTAAAAGGTTCAGTGGCTATTTAATGTAATGAGTTCCCTGGTAAAGGGAGGGTGGAAGAAAGCAGAGAAGCGGGATGTGGAGGCGAGGAAGTGACCGGTAAATAAAGTAGGGGGAGGTAGGGCTGGATGAATGGGTCCCTGTGGAGAAGAGGAGGAGGGGGTAGGTCTAGAGGGCATAAAGTGGGCCCTGGGGAGACAGCGAATAAGTCGGCCCTGGGAACGGTGTCATTGGGGGAAGAGGGCCCAGAATTGTGGAGGAATGGGTGTGTAAAGGAGGGTCCTAATGTGGGGAAAGGAGGCCCAGCGGAGAGGGTGTGGAATGGACCCCAACTGCCACACTTTCTCACCACCACAGTCCCACCTCTGATTTCTTCAACCCTCCTTTTACCAGGGAACCTGCACCATATCCTTCTAGTCCTACCCCCACTCACCCAGACCCGCCCCCTCTCCACAGGGACCCATTCATCCAGCCCTACCACTCCCTTTAGCCTGCCCCACCTCCTCCTTTATTTACCCTGCGCTTCCTCAGTCCTGCCTCTCTGCTTTCTTCCACCCTCCCTTTTCCAAGGACCTCTTTTCATAACCACTGAACCTTTTAGAAGGAGTGTGGGTACCCACAACTGTACAAGGAGATTACGCAACTATTCCGTTTATGTGCCGAAAGCAGGACTTAAACCCATGCCCCCAACGCTGTAACGCAAGCACTTAACCTCGAGACGACTGCAGTTAGCTGATATTTGGAGGAGCGGGGGCCAGATGTTCTATCCTCATTTTCTGCAGTGACAATGTTTGACAATGCAAATGGGCATGCTCACATGGGCATGCTCACAGGGGCATGCAGAAGAAAGATATGTACGCCCAAATGCAGCTCTCAGAAGCACAGCCACCAGTGGCTCAAGTGCTAAGTGCTTTGTCTTGCAATGTTGGAGACCTGAGTTCTAATCCAATGTCCGGTGTCTTTTGGGTAATTTTTTTAATTTAAAAAAAAATAGTTTTTATTGAAAATGGGGATGGATTGCCCTGCGCGATCAGCCAACAGCTAATGCCCCTTCAATACCTGCGTTCCCACTAACAATTGTGCCTCTGTTTTCGGCACTCTGGCCTTGGTAACACCCATACACAAGCTTGTCTCTCTGGCCCCAACTGACTGGAAAAAACGGGTGTAAAAGGTGTAATCTACGGGTCATGGTTGATACCATAATTGCACTAGGACTCAAACAGGACACCTTCTCGAGGTGCTGTGATGTGACCACCGGCCCCTGCATAGCAAGCAAACCTGTATCAGCATCTCACCGGCAACTGAATGTGTCGCCTGCAGGCTACACATAGGAGGCTGCAGTAGGTGCATTAACCCATTGAGCTGTCGACCCTCCTTCCTCTGAGAGCAGGAAACTAAATTTCCATGTTGCTTTCCATTGGCACATTAGATCTCTGTTTCACCCCAAGTCAGAGGATGTTTTGCTTCACAGAGAGATGATAATCATTGTGAGGTGTGAGCCGCTAATAGCTAAGCAGGTCAGTTAAATCTTTGCTTTTGTCATTGGGGTGTATTGACA
Organism: Ambystoma mexicanum; assembly: GCF_040938575.1. Lineage (NCBI taxonomy): Eukaryota > Metazoa > Chordata > Amphibia > Caudata > Ambystomatidae > Ambystoma > Ambystoma mexicanum. Next base: position 391,792,899 of record NC_090926.1, on the reverse strand, counting down.
TGCGCAGGGCAGTCCTCTGTCCTCTGCTACTGTATGGTTTCTTAATGCTGCTTGTTCATGATTTTTAAATGTAAACACTCTGCTCCCAAAAGTGAAAGATTTGAAAGACTCTTGCTGTAGCAAGCCTTTCCTACTCTTTGCCCTGGGGGTGAGAGTGCAGAGGCGTAGGCAGGGTAGGGCCTGAGGGGAAAGGCCCACCCAAAATCTGTAAATGCCCACTCAGCAGCTCTGTGTGGGCATTTAAAGAGATTTTTGTCATTGCAGTGGGCCCAACTACATTAGCTTCAGACCCCATTTGCTAGAAAATCCTGGCTACGCCTCTGGTGCTTCCCAACTCAACAACCCATCACCCCTTCATCCCTTCTTACTCGTCTCACAGCACCTCCCATGCATCTTTTGTTGGTAGATTTCCTTCACGAGGCTTAGCTAGGCCTGCATTCCTTTTCAAAGGGCCATAGAAGAGAGTAAAAAAGGAGAAGGCATAATAGAGCGGGAAGTAGGTGAAAGACGAGGGGTCAGGGGGGTTGGCAGTAAAAGAAACAGGGCCTGGCCTGGCAGAGAGTTCGAAGTTAGGGAACAGAACAATGAGCGAGGGACAAGGAAAGATGTCTCAGGCATGTAGCTCTCTGAGTCTTCCCCACTGTGCCTGCAGAAAGAGACGTCCTATTCCTAGCTCTCTCCCAGATGGATACATTTGCCTGGAGAGCCCAGAATGAATGTCACTTAGGCAGAGGGCAAACACAGGGCAGCAGAGCAGGAACACCCCTTCATTTTACTATGCTCCCAGGTGGCTTCTGGGAGGCAAAAGGCATCAGTATTCCATCAACAACATCTTCACCTAGGCCACCGTCACTAAGGTTTATAAAGCAGGCTGTGACACTTTCTGGGGCCTAGGTGGCCAGGCCTACGTGGAAGAGCACAGATCCTAACCCTAAGTTGTGTGGGTGGCTTCACCAGAGGGGCTGCATAGGACATAGGGCTGTGCCCGTATGGGGTGTGGTCGCGTTTGGGAGCGTTAGGGACGCATGGAGGATGCAGGGCGCAGACCTCTGTCCGTTTTCCTCCAGGATTAGGCACTGGTTGTCAGTGGTGGAGCCAGCCACTCCACAATTGGGGAAGTTAAAGGCAGAAAGCAGCTCTCTCACCGCCAGGGCAAAGAGTGGGAAAGGCTTGTTACAGCAAGAGTCTTTCAAATCTTTCACTTTTGAGAGCAGACTGTTTACATTTTAGTATCATGAACAAGCACCAATACGAAAGCGTACAGTAGCAGAGGGCATAAGACTGCTGCCCTGCGCATAACAATACACCCCAATGACAAGGTCAAAGATTTAACTGACCTGCTTAGCTATTAGTGGCTCACACCTCACAATGATTATCATCTCTCCGTGAAGCAAAACATCCTCTGAATTGGGGTGAAAGATAGATCTAATGTGCCAAAGTAAGTCAACATGGAAATGCAGTTTCCTGCTCTCAGAGGAAGGAGGGTCGACAGCCCAATGGGTTAATGCACCTACTGCAGCCTCCTATGTGTACCTTGCAGGCGACACATTCAGTTGCTGGTGAGATGCTGATACAGGTTTGCTTGCTATGCAGGGGCCGGTGGTCACCTAACAGCACCTCGAGAAGGTGTGCTGTTTGAGTCCCAGTGCAATTATGGAATCAGCCATGACCCCCAGATTACACCTTTTCCCCTCGTTTTTTCCAGTCAGTTGGGGCCAGAGAGACAAGCTTGTGTATGAGTGTTACTAAGGCCAGAGTGCAGAATACAAAGGCACAACTGTTAGTGGGAACACATGTATTGAAGGGGCGTTAGCTGTTGGCTGATCGGGTAGGGCAATGCATCCCAATTTTCAATAAAAACATTTTTTTTAAATGAAAAAAAAAATGCCCAAGAGATACCGGACATTGGATTAGAACTCAGGTCTCCAGCATTGCAAGACCAAGGATTTACAGCTTGAGCCACTGATTGCCATGCTGTCGAAGGTCGCTTTTGGGCGTATATATCTTTCTCCTGCATGCCCCTGTGAGCATACCCATTTGCATTGTGAAACATGTTCACTGAAACCAAGGAGGATAGAACATCTGTCCCCTCTCCCCCGCTCCACCAAATACCAGCTAACTGCAGTGGCCTAGAGGTTAACTGCTTGCGTTACAGCGCTGGGGGGGCCTGGGTTCGAGTACTGCTTTCGGCACATAAACAGAATAGTTGGGTAATCTCCTTGTACAGTGGTGGGTACCCACACTCCTAAAAGGTTCAGTGGCTATGTAATGAGTTCCCTGGTAAAGGGAGGGTGGAAGAAAGCAGAGAAGCGGGATGTGGAGGCGAGGAAGTGACCGGTAAATAAAGTAGGGGGAGGTAGGGCTGGATGAATGGGTCCCTGTGGAGAAGAGGAGGAGGGGGTAGGTCTAGAGGGCATAAAGTGGGCCCTGGGGAGAGAGCGAATAAGTCGGCCCTGGGAACGGTGTCATGGGGGGAAGAGGGCCCAGAATTGTGGAGGAATGGGTGTGTAAAGGAGGGTCCTAATGTGGGGAAAGGAGGCCCAGCGGAGAGGGTGTGGAATGGACCCCAACTGCCACACTTTCTCACCACCACAGTCCCACCTCTGATTTCTTCAACCCTCCTTTTACCAGGGAACCTGCACCATATCCTTCTAGTCCTACCCCCACTCACCCAGACCCGCCCCCTCTCCACAGGGACCCATTCATCCAGCCCTACCACTCCCTTTAGCCTGCCCCACCTCCTCCTTTATTTACCCTGCGCTTCCTCAGTCCTGCCTCTCTGCTTTCTTCCACCCTCCCTTTCCAAGGACCTCTTTTTATAACCACTGAACCTTTTAGAAGGAATGTGGGTACCCACAACTGTACAAGGAGATTACGCAACTATTCCGTTTATGTGCCGAAAGCAGGACTTAAACCCATGCCCCCAACGCTGTAACGCAAGCACTTAACCTCGAGACGACTGCAGTTAGCTGATATTTGGAGGAGCGGGGGCCAGATGTTCTATCCTCATTTTCTGCAGTGAACATGTTTGACAATGCAAATGGGCATGCTCACATGGGCATGCTCACAGGGGCATGCAGAAGAAAGATATGTACGCCCAAATGCAGCTCTCAGAAGCACAGTCTCCAGTGGCTCAAGTGGTAAGTGCTTTGTCTTGCAATGTTGGAGACCTGAGTTCTAATCCAATGTCCGGTGTCTCTTGGGTAATTTTTTTAATTAAAAAAAAAATGTTTTAATCGAAAATGGGGATGGATTGCCCTGCGCGATCAGCCAACAGCTAATGCCCCTTCAATACCTGCGTTCCCACTAACAATTGTGCCTCTGTTTTCGGCACTCTGGCCTTGGTAACACCCATACACAAGCTTGTCTCTCTGGCCCCAACTGACTGGAAAAAACGGGTGTAAAAGGTGTAATCTACGGGTCATGGTTGATACCATAATTGCACTAGGACTCAAACAGGACACCTTCTCGAGGTGCTGTGATGTGACCACCGGCCCCTGCATAGCAAGCAAACCTGTATCAGCATCTCACCGGCAACTGAATGTGTCGTCTGCAGGCTACACATAGGAGGCTGCAGTAGGTGCATTAACCCATTGAGCTGTCGACCCTCCTTCCTCTGAGAGCAGGAAATTAAATTTCCATGTTGCTTTCCATTGGCACATTAGATCTCTGTTTCACCCCAAGTCAGAGGATGTTTTGCTTCACAGAGAGATGATAATCATTGTGAGGTGTGAGCCGCTAATAGCTAAGCAGGTCAGTTAAATCTTTGCTTTTGTCATTGGGGTGTATTGACATGCGCAGGGCAGTCCTCTGTCCACTGCTACTGTATGGTTTCTTAATGCTGCTTGTTCATGATTTTTAAATGTAAACACTCTGCTCCCAAAAGTGAAAGATTTGAAAGACTCTTGCTGTAGCAAGCCTTTCCTACTCTTTGCCCTGGGGGTGAGAGTGCAGAGGCGTAGGCAGGGTAGGGCCTGAGGGGAAAGGCCCACCCAAAATCTGTAAATGCCCACTCAGCAGCTCTGTGTGGGCATTTAAAGAGATTTTTGTCATTGCAGTGGGCCCAACTACATTAGCTTCAGACCCCATTTGCTAGAAAATCCTGGCTACGCCTCTGGTGCTTCCCAGCTCAACAACCCATCACCCCTTCATCCCTTCTTACTCGTCTCACAGCACCTCCCATGCATCTTTTGTTGGTAGATTTCCTTCACGAGGCTTAGCTAGGCCTGCATTCCTTTTCAAAGGGCCATAGAAGAGAGTAAAAAAGGAGAAGGCATAATAGAGCGGGAAGTAGGTGAAAGACGAGGGGTCAGGGGGGTTGGCAGTAAAAGAAACAGGGCCTGGCCTGGCAGAGAGTTCAAAGTTAGGGAACAGAACAATGAGCGAGGGACAAGGAAAGATGTCTCAGGCATGTAGCTCTCTGAGTCTTCCCCACTGTGCCTGCAGAAAGAGACGTCCTATTCCTAGCTCTCTCCCAGATGGATACATTTGCCTGGAGAGCCCAGAATGAATGTCACTTAGGCAGAGGGCAAACACAGGGCAGCAGAGCAGGAACACCCCTTCATTTTACTATGCTCCCAGGTGGCTTCTGGGAGGCAAAAGGCATCAGTATTCCATCAACATCATCTTCACCTAGGCCACCGTCACTAAGGTTTATAAAGCAGGCTGTGACACTTTCTGGGGCCTAGGTGGCCAGGCCTACGTGGAAGAGCACAGATCCTAACCCTAAGTTGTGTGGGTGGCTTCACCAGAGGGGCTGCATAGGATATAGGGCTGTGCCCGTATGGGCTGTGGTCGCGTTTGGGAGCGTTAGGGACGCATGGAGGATTCAGGGCGCAGACCTCTGTCCGTTTTCCTCCAGGATTAGGCACTGGTTGTCAGTGGTGGAGCCAGCCACTCCACAATTGGGGAAGTTAAAGGCAGAAAGCAGCTCTCTCACCGCCAGGGCAAAGAGTGGGAAAGGCTTGTTACAGCAAGAGTCTTTCAAATCTTTCACTTTTGAGAGCAGACTGTTTACATTTTAGAATCATGAACAAGCACCAATACGAAAGCGTACAGTAGCAGAGGGCATAAGACTGCTGCCCTGCGCATAACAATACACCCCAATGACAAGGTCAAAGATTTAACTGACCTGCTTAGCTATTAGTGGCTCACACCTCACAATGATTATCATCTCTCCGTGAAGCAAAACATCCTCTGAATTGGGGTGAAAGATAGATCTAATGTGCCAAAGTAAGTCAACATGGAAATGCAGTTTCCTGCTCTCAGAGGAAGGAGGGTCGACAGCCCAATGGGTTAATGCACCTACTGCAGCCTCCTATGTGTACCTTGCAGGCGACACATTCAGTTGCTGGTGAGATGCTGATACAGGTTTGCTTGCTATGCAGGGGCCGGTGGTCACCTCACAGCACCTCGAGAAGGTGTGCTGTTTGAGTCCCAGTGCAATTATGGAATCAGCCATGACCCCCAGATTACACCTTTTCCCCTCGTTTTTTCCAGTCAGTTGGGGCCAGAGAGACAAGCTTGTGTATGGGTGTTACTAAGGCCAGAGTGCAGAATACAAAGGCACAACTGTTAGTGGGAACACATGTATTGAAGGGGCGTTAGCTGTTGGCTGATCGGGTAGGGCAATGCATCCCAATTTTCAATAAAAACATTTTTTTTAAATGAAAAAAAAAATGCCCAAGAGATACCAGACATTGGATTAGAACTCAGGTCTCTAGCATTGCAAGACTAAGGATTTACAGCTCGAGCCACTGATTGCCATGCTTCCAAGGGTCGCTTTTGGGCGTATATATCTTTTTCCTGCATGCCCCTGTGAGCATACCCATTTGCATTGTGAAACATGTTCACTGAAACCAAGGAGGATAGAACATCTGTCCCCTCTCCCCCGCTCCACCAAATACCAGCTAACTGCAGTGGCCTAGAGATTAAGTGCTTGCGTTACAGCGCTGGGGGGGGCTGGGTTCGAGTACTGCTTTCGGCACATAAACAGAATAGTTGGGTAATCTCCTTGTACAGTGGTGGGTACCCACACTCCTAAAAGGTTCAGTGGCTATTTAATGTAATGAGTTCCCTGGTAAAGGGAGGGTGGAAGAAAGCAGAGAAGCGGGATGTGGAGGCGAGGAAGTGACCGGTAAATAAAGTAGGGGGAGGTAGGGCTGGATGAATGGGTCCCTGTGGAGAAGAGGAGGAGGGGGTAGGTCTAGAGGGCATAAAGTGGGCCCTGGGAACGGTGTCATGGGGGGAAGAGGGCCCAGAATTGTGGAGGAATGGGTGTGTAAAGGAGGGTCCTAATGTGGGGAAAGGAGGCCCAGCGGAGAGGGTGTGGAATGGACCCCAACTGCCACACTTTCTCACCACCACAGTCCCACCTCTGATTTCTTCAACCCTCCTTTTACCAGGGAACCTGCACCATATCCTTCTAGTCCTACCCCCACTCACCCAGACCCGCCCCCTCTCCACAGGGACCCATTCATCCAGCCCTACCACTCCCTTTAGCCTGCCCCACCTCCTCCTTTATTTACCCTGCGCTTCCTCAGTCCTGCCTCTCTGCTTTCTTCCACCCTCCCTTTTCCAAGGACCTCTTTTCATAACCACTGAACCTTTTAGAAGGAGTGTGGGTACCCACAACTGTACAAGGAGATTACGCAACTATTCCGTTTATGTGCCGAAAGCAGGACTTAAACCCATGCCCCCAACGCTGTAACGCAAGCACTTAACCTCGAGACGACTGCAGTTAGCTGATATTTGGAGGAGCGGGGGCCAGATGTTCTATCCTCATTTTCTGCAGTGACAATGTTTGACAATGCAAATGGGCATGCTCACATGGGCATGCTCACAGGGGCATGCAGAAGAAAGATATGTACGCCCAAATGCAGCTCTCAGAAGCACAGCCACCAGTGGCTCAAGTGGTAAGTGCTTTGTCTTGCAATGTTGGAGACCTGAGTTCTAATCCAATGTCCGGTGTCTTTTGGGTAATTTTTTTAATTTAAAAAAAAATAGTTTTTATTGAAAATGGGGATGGATTGCCCTGCGCGATCAGCCAACAGCTAATGCCCCTTCAATACCTGCGTTCCCACTAACAATTGTGCCTCTGTTTTCGGCACTCTGGCCTTGGTAACACCCATACACAAGCTTGTCTCTCTGGCCCCAACTGACTGGAAAAAACGGGTGTAAAAGGTGTAATCTACGGGTCATGGTTGATACCATAATTGCACTAGGACTCAAACAGGACACCTTCTCGAGGTGCTGTGATGTGACCACCGGCCCCTGCATAGCAAGCAAACCTGTATCAGCATCTCACCGGCAACTGAATGTGTCGCCTGCAGGCTACACATAGGAGGCTGCAGTAGGTGCATTAACCCATTGAGCTGTCGACCCTCCTTCCTCTGAGAGCAGGAAACTAAATTTCCATGTTGCTTTCCATTGGCACATTAGATCTCTGTTTCACCCCAAGTCAGAGGATGTTTTGCTTCACAGAGAGATGATAATCATTGTGAGGTGTGAGCCGCTAATAGCTAAGCAGGTCAGTTAAATCTTTGCTTTTGTCATTGGGGTGTATTGACATGCGCAGGGCAGTCCTCTGTCCTCTGCTACTGTATGGTTTCTTAATGCTGCTTGTTCATGATTTTTAAATGTAAACACTCTGCTCCCAAAAGTGAAAGATTTGAAAGACTCTTGCTGTAGCAAGCCTTTCCTACTCTTTGCCCTGGGGGTGAGAGTGCAGAGGCGTAGGCAGGGTAGGGCCTGAGGGGAAAGGCCCACCCAAAATCTGTAAATGCCCACTCAGCAGCTCTGTGTGGGCATTTAAAGAGATTTTTGTCATTGCAGTGGGCCCAACTACATTAGCTTCAGACCCCATTTGCTAGAAAATCCTGGCTACGCCTCTGGTGCTTCCCAACTCAACAACCCATCACCCCTTCATCCCTTCTTACTCGTCTCACAGCACCTCCCATGCATCTTTTGTTGGTAGATTTCCTTCACGAGGCTTAGCTAGGCCTGCATTCCTTTTCAAAGGGCCATAGAAGAGAGTAAAAAAGGAGAAGGCATAATAGAGCGGGAAGTAGGTGAAAGACGAGGGGTCAGGGGGGTTGGCAGTAAAAGAAACAGGGCCTGGCCTGGCAGAGAGTTCGAAGTTAGGGAACAGAACAATGAGCGAGGGACAAGGAAAGATGTCTCAGGCATGTAGCTCTCTGAGTCTTCCCCACTGTGCCTGCAGAAAGAGACGTCCTATTCCTAGCTCTCTCCCAGATGGATACATTTGCCTGGAGAGCCCAGAATGAATGTCACTTAGGCAGAGGGCAAACACAGGGCAGCAGAGCAGGAACACCCCTTCATTTTACTATGCTCCCAGGTGGCTTCTGGGAGGCAAAAGGCATCAGTATTCCATCAACAACATCGTCACCTAGGCCACCGTCACTAAGGTTTATAAAGCAGGCTGTGACACTTTCTGGGGCCTAGGTGGCCAGGCCTACGTGGAAGAGCACAGATCCTAACCCTAAGTTGTGTGGGTGGCTTCACCAGAGGGGCTGCATAGGACATAGGGCTGTGCCCGTATGGGGTGTGGTCGCGTTTGGGAGCGTTAGGGACGCATGGAGGATGCAGGGCGCAGACCTCTGTCCGTTTTCCTCCAGGATTAGGCACTGGTTGTCAGTGGTGGAGCCAGCCACTCCACAATTGGGGAAGTTAAAGGCAGAAAGCAGCTCTCTCACCGCCAGGGCAAAGAGTGGGAAAGGCTTGTTACAGCAAGAGTCTTTCAAATCTTTCACTTTTGAGAGCAGACTGTTTACATTTTAGTATCATGAACAAGCACCAATACGAAAGCGTACAGTAGCAGAGGGCATAAGACTGCTGCCCTGCGCATAACAATACACCCCAATGACAAGGTCAAAGATTTAACTGACCTGCTTAGCTATTAGTGGCTCACACCTCACAATGATTATCATCTCTCCGTGAAGCAAAACATCCTCTGAATTGGGGTGAAAGATAGATCTAATGTGCCAAAGTAAGTCAACATGGAAATGCAGTTTCCTGCTCTCAGAGGAAGGAGGGTCGACAGCCCAATGGGTTAATGCACCTACTGCAGCCTCCTATGTGTACCTTGCAGGCGACACATTCAGTTGCTGGTGAGATGCTGATACAGGTTTGCTTGCTATGCAGGGGCCGGTGGTCACCTAACAGCACCTCGAGAAGGTGTGCTGTTTGAGTCCCAGTGCAATTATGGAATCAGCCATGACCCCCAGATTACACCTTTTCCCCTCGTTTTTTCCAGTCAGTTGGGGCCAGAGAGACAAGCTTGTGTATGAGTGTTACTAAGGCCAGAGTGCAGAATACAAAGGCACAACTGTTAGTGGGAACACATGTATTGAAGGGGCGTTAGCTGTTGGCTGATCGGGTAGGGCAATGCATCCCAATTTTCAATAAAAACATTTTTTTTAAATGAAAAAAAAAATGCCCAAGAGATACCGGACATTGGATTAGAACTCAGGTCTCCAGCATTGCAAGACCAAGGATTTACAGCTTGAGCCACTGATTGCCATGCTGCCGAAGGTCGCTTTTGGGCGTATATATCTTTCTCCTGCATGCCCCTGTGAGCATACCCATTTGCATTGTGAAACATGTTCACTGAAACCAAGGAGGATAGAACATCTGTCCCCTCTCCCCCGCTCCACCAAATACCAGCTAACTGCAGTGGCCTAGAGGTTAACTGCTTGCGTTACAGCGCTGGGGGGGCCTGGGTTCGAGTACTGCTTTCGGCACATAAACAGAATAGTTGGGTAATCTCCTTGTACAGTGGTGGGTACCCACACTCCTAAAAGGTTCAGTGGCTATGTAATGAGTTCCCTGGTAAAGGGAGGGTGGAAGAAAGCAGAGAAGCGGGATGTGGAGGCGAGGAAGTGACCGGTAAATAAAGTAGGGGGAGGTAGGGCTGGATGAATGGGTCCCTGTGGAGAAGAGGAGGAGGGGGTAGGTCTAGAGGGCATAAAGTGGGCCCTGGGGAGACAGCGAATAAGTCGGCCCTGGGAACGGTGTCATGGGGGGAAGAGGGCCCAGAATTGTGGAGGAATGGGTGTGTAAAGGAGGGTCCTAATGTGGGGAAAGGAGGCCCAGCGGAGAGGGTGTGGAATGGACCCCAACTGCCACACTTTCTCACCACCACAGTCCCACCTCTGATTTCTTCAACCCTCCTTTTACCAGGGAACCTGCACCATATCCTTCTAGTCCTACCCCCACTCACCCAGACCCGCCCCCTCTCCACAGGGACCCATTCATCCAGCCCTACCACTCCCTTTAGCCTGCCCCACCTCCTCCTTTATTTACCCTGCGCTTCCTCAGTCCTGCCTCTCTGCTTTCTTCCACCCTCCCTTTTCCAAGGACCTCTTTTTATAACCACTGAACCTTTTAGAAGGAATGTGGGTACCCACAACTGTACAAGGAGATTACGCAACTATTCCGTTTATGTGCCGAAAGCAGGACTTAAACCCATGCCCCCAACGCTGTAACGCAAGCACTTAACCTCGAGCCGACTGCAGTTAGCTGATATTTGGAGGAGCGGGGGCCAGATGTTCTATCCTCATTTTCTGCAGTGAACATGTTTGACAATGCAAATGGGCATGCTCACATGGGCATGCTCACAGGGGCATGCAGAAGAAAGATATGTACGCCCAAATGCAGCTCTCAGAAGCACAGTCTCCAGTGGCTCAAGTGGTAAGTGCTTTGTCTTGCAATGTTGGAGACCTGAGTTCTAATCCAATGTCCGGTGTCTCTTGGGTAATTTTTTTAATTAAAAAAAAAATGTTTTAATCGAAAATGGGGATGGATTGCCCTGCGCGATCAGCCAACAGCTAATGCCCCTTCAATACCTGCGTTCCCACTAACAATTGTGACTCTGTTTTCGGCACTCTGGCCTTGGTAACACCCATACACAAGCTTGTCTCTCTGGCCCCAACTGACTGGAAAAAACGGGTGTAAAAGGTGTAATCTACGGGTCATGGTTGATACCATAATTGCACTAGGACTCAAACAGGACACCTTCTCGAGGTGCTGTGATGTGACCACCGGCCCCTGCATAGCAAGCAAACCTGTATCAGCATCTCACCGGCAACTGAATGTGTCGTCTGCAGGCTACACATAGGAGGCTGCAGTAGGTGCATTAACCCATTGAGCTGTCGACCCTCCTTCCTCTGAGAGCAGGAAATTAAATTTCCATGTTGCTTTCCATTGGCACATTAGATCTCTGTTTCACCCCAAGTCAGAGGATGTTTTGCTTCACAGAGAGATGATAATCATTGTGAGGTGTGAGCCGCTAATAGCTAAGCAGGTCAGTTAAATCTTTGCTTTTGTCATTGGGGTGTATTGACATGCGCAGGGCAGTCCTCTGTCCACTGCTACTGTATGGTTTCTTAATGCTGCTTGTTCATGATTTTTAAATGTAAACACTCTGCTCCCAAAAGTGAAAGATTTGAAAGACTCTTGCTGTAGCAAGCCTTTCCTACTCTTTGCCCTGGGGGTGAGAGTGCAGAGGCGTAGGCAGGGTAGGGCCTGAGGGGAAAGGCCCACCCAAAATCTGTAAATGCCCACTCAGCAGCTCTGTGTGGGCATTTAAAGAGATTTTTGTCATTGCAGTGGGCCCAACTACATTAGCTTCAGACCCCATTTGCTAGAAAATCCTGGCTACGCCTCTGGTGCTTCCCAGCTCAACAACCCATCACCCCTTCATCCCTTCTTACTCGTCTCACAGCACCTCCCATGCATCTTTTGTTGGTAGATTTCCTTCACGAGGCTTAGCTAGGCCTGCATTCCTTTTCAAAGGGCCATAGAAGAGAGTAAAAAAGGAGAAGGCATAATAGAGCGGGAAGTAGGTGAAAGACGAGGGGTCAGGGGGGTTGGCAGTAAAAGAAACAGGGCCTGGCCTGGCAGAGAGTTCAAAGTTAGGGAACAGAACAATGAGCGAGGGACAAGGAAAGATGTCTCAGGCATGTAGCTCTCTGAGTCTTCCCCACTGTGCCTGCAGAAAGAGACGTCCTATTCCTAGCTCTCTCCCAGATGGATACATTTGCCTGGAGAGCCCAGAATGAATGTCACTTAGGCAGAGGGCAAACACAGGGCAGCAGAGCAGGAACACCCCTTCATTTTACTATGCTCCCAGGTGGCTTCTGGGAGGCAAAAGGCATCAGTATTCCATCAACATCATCTTCACCTAGGCCACCGTCACTAAGGTTTATAAAGCAGGCTGTGACACTTTCTGGGGCCTAGGTGGCCAGGCCTACGTGGAAGAGCACAGATCCTAACCCTAAGTTGTGTGGGTGGCTTCACCAGAGGGGCTGCATAGGATATAGGGCTGTGCCCGTATGGGCTGTGGTCGCGTTTGGGAGCGTTAGGGACGCATGGAGGATTCAGGGCGCAGACCTCTGTCCGTTTTCCTCCAGGATTAGGCACTGGTTGTCAGTGGTGGAGCCAGCCACTCCACAATTGGGGAAGTTAAAGGCAGAAAGCAGCTCTCTCACCGCCAGGGCAAAGAGTGGGAAAGGCTTGTTACAGCAAGAGTCTTTCAAATCTTTCACTTTTGAGAGCAGACTGTTTACATTTTAGAATCATGAACAAGCACCAATACGAAAGCGTACAGTAGCAGAGGGCATAAGACTGCTGCCCTGCGCATAACAATACACCCCAATGACAAGGTCAAAGATTTAACTGACCTGCTTAGCTATTAGTGGCTCACACCTCACAATGATTATCATCTCTCCGTGAAGCAAAACATCCTCTGAATTGGGGTGAAAGATAGATCTAATGTGCCAAAGTAAGTCAACATGGAAATGCAGTTTCCTGCTCTCAGAGGAAGGAGGGTCGACAGCCCAATGGGTTAATGCACCTACTGCAGCCTCCTATGTGTACCTTGCAGGCGACACATTCAGTTGCTGGTGAGATGCTGATACAGGTTTGCTTGCTATGCAGGGGCCGGTGGTCACCTCACAGCACCTCGAGAAGGTGTGCTGTTTGAGTCCCAGTGCAATTATGGAATCAGCCATGACCCCCAGATTACACCTTTTCCCCTCGTTTTTTCCAGTCAGTTGGGGCCAGAGAGACAAGCTTGTGTATGGGTGTTACTAAGGCCAGAGTGCAGAATACAAAGGCACAACTGTTAGTGGGAACACATGTATTGAAGGGGCGTTAGCTGTTGGCTGATCGGGTAGGGCAATGCATCCCAATTTTCAATAAAAACATTTTTTTTAAATGAAAAAAAAAATGCCCAAGAGATACCAGACATTGGATTAGAACTCAGGTCTCTAGCATTGCAAGACTAAGGATTTACAGCTCGAGCCACTGATTGCCATGCTTCCAAGGGTCGCTTTTGGGCGTATATATCTTTTTCCTGCATGCCCCTGTGAGCATACCCATTTGCATTGTGAAACATGTTCACTGAAACCAAGGAGGATAGAACATCTGTCCCCTCTCCCCCGCTCCACCAAATACCAGCTAACTGCAGTGGCCTAGAGATTAAGTGCTTGCGTTACAGCGCTGGGGGGGGCTGGGTTCGAGTACTGCTTTCGGCACATAAACAGAATAGTTGGGTAATCTCCTTGTACAGTGGTGGGTACCCACACTCCTAAAAGGTTCAGTGGCTATTTAATGTAATGAGTTCCCTGGTAAAGGGAGGGTGGAAGAAAGCAGAGAAGCGGGATGTGGAGGCGAGGAAGTGACCGGTAAATAAAGTAGGGGGAGGTAGGGCTGGATGAATGGGTCCCTGTGGAGAAGAGGAGGAGGGGGTAGGTCTAGAGGGCATAAAGTGGGCCCTGGGGAGACAGCGAATAAGTCGGCCCTGGGAACGGTGTCATGGGGGGAAGAGGGCCCAGAATTGTGGAGGAATGGGTGTGTAAAGGAGGGTCCTAATGTGGGGAAAGGAGGCCCAGCGGAGAGGGTGTGGAATGGACCCCAACTGCCACACTTTCTCACCACCACAGTCCCACCTCTGATTTCTTCAACCCTCCTTTTACCAGGGAACCTGCACCATATCCTTCTAGTCCTACCCCCACTCACCCAGACCCGCCCCCTCTCCACAGGGACCCATTCATCCAGCCCTACCACTCCCTTTAGCCTGCCCCACCTCCTCCTTTATTTACCCTGCGCTTCCTCAGTCCTGCCTCTCTGCTTTCTTCCACCCTCCCTTTTCCAAGGACCTCTTTTCATAACTACTGAACCTTTTAGAAGGAGTGTGGGTACCCACAACTGTACAAGGAGATTACGCAACTATTCCGTTTATGTGCCGAAAGCAGGACTTAAACCCATGCCCCCAACGCTGTAACGCAAGCACTTAACCTCGAGACGACTGCAGTTAGCTGATATTTGGAGGAGCGGGGGCCAGATGTTCTATCCTCATTTTCTGCAGTGACAATGTTTGACAATGCAAATGGGCATGCTCACATGGGCATGCTCACAGGGGCATGCAGAAGAAAGATATGTACGCCCAAATGCAGCTCTCAGAAGCACAGCCACCAGTGGCTCAAGTGGTAAGTGCTTTGTCTTGCAATGTTGGAGACCTGAGTTCTAATCCAATGTCCGGTGTCTTTTGGGTAATTTTTTTAATTTAAAAAAAAATAGTTTTTATTGAAAATGGGGATGGATTGCCCTGCGCGATCAGCCAACAGCTAATGCCCCTTCAATACCTGCGTTCCCACTAACAATTGTGCCTCTGTTTTCGGCACTCTGGCCTTGGTAACACCCATACACAAGCTTGTCTCTCTGGCCCCAACTGACTGGAAAAAACGGGTGTAAAAGGTGTAATCTACGGGTCATGGTTGATACCATAATTGCACTAGGACTCAAACAGGACACCTTCTCGAGGTGCTGTGATGTGACCACCGGCCCCTGCATAGCAAGCAAACCTGTATCAGCATCTCACCGGCAACTGAATGTGTCGCCTGCAGGCTACACATAGGAGGCTGCAGTAGGTGCATTAACCCATTGAGCTGTCGACCCTCCTTCCTCTGAGAGCAGGAAACTAAATTTCCATGTTGCTTTCCATTGGCACATTAGATCTCTGTTTCACCCCAAGTCAGAGGATGTTTTGCTTCACAGAGAGATGATAATCATTGTGAGGTGTGAGCCGCTAATAGCTAAGCAGGTCAGTTAAATCTTTGCTTTTGTCATTGGGGTGTATTGACATGCGCAGGGCAGTCCTCTGTCCTCTGCTACTGTATGGTTTCTTAATGCTGCTTGTTCATGATTTTTAAATGTAAACACTCTGCTCCCAAAAGTGAAAGATTTGAAAGACTCTTGCTGTAGCAAGCCTTTCCTACTCTTTGCCCTGGGGGTGAGAGTGCAGAGGCGTAGGCAGGGTAGGGCCTGAGGGGAAAGGCCCACCCAAAATCTGTAAATGCCCACTCAGCAGCTCTGTGTGGGCATTTAAAGAGATTTTTGTCATTGCAGTGGGCCCAACTACATTAGCTTCAGACCCCATTTGCTAGAAAATCCTGGCTACGCCTCTGGTGCTTCCCAACTCAACAACCCATCACCCCTTCATCCCTTCTTACTCGTCTCACAGCACCTCCCATGCATCTTTTGTTGGTAGATTTCCTTCACGAGGCTTAGCTAGGCCTGCATTCCTTTTCAAAGGGCCATAGAAGAGAGTAAAAAAGGAGAAGGCATAATAGAGCGGGAAGTAGGTGAAAGACGAGGGGTCAGGGGGGTTGGCAGTAAAAGAAACAGGGCCTGGCCTGGCAGAGAGTTCGAAGTTAGGGAACAGAACAATGAGCGAGGGACAAGGAAAGATGTCTCAGGCATGTAGCTCTCTGAGTCTTCCCCACTGTGCCTGCAGAAAGAGACGTCCTATTCCTAGCTCTCTCCCAGATGGATACATTTGCCTGGAGAGCCCAGAATGAATGTCACTTAGGCAGAGGGCAAACACAGGGCAGCAGAGCAGGAACACCCCTTCATTTTACTATGCTCCCAGGTGGCTTCTGGGAGGCAAAAGGCATCAGTATTCCATCAACAACATCTTCACCTAGGCCACCGTCACTAAGGTTTATAAAGCAGGCTGTGACACTTTCTGGGGCCTAGGTGGCCAGGCCTACGTGGAAGAGCACAGATCCTAACCCTAAGTTGTGTGGGTGGCTTCACCAGAGGGGCTGCATAGGACATAGGGCTGTGCCGTATGGGGTGTGGTCGCGTTTGGGAGCGTTAGGGACGCATGGAGGATGCAGGGCGCAGACCTCTGTCCGTTTTCCTCCAGGATTAGGCACTGGTTGTCAGTGGTGGAGCCAGCCACTCCACAATTGGGGAAGTTAAAGGCAGAAAGCAGCTCTCTCACCGCCAGGGCAAAGAGTGGGAAAGGCTTGTTACAGCAAGAGTCTTTCAAATCTTTCACTTTTGAGAGCAGACTGTTTACATTTTAGTATCATGAACAAGCACCAATACGAAAGCGTACAGTAGCAGAGGGCATAAGACTGCTGCCCTGCGCATAACAATACACCCCAATGACAAGGTCAAAGATTTAACTGACCTGCTTAGCTATTAGTGGCTCACACCTCACAATGATTATCATCTCTCCGTGAAGCAAAACATCCTCTGAATTGGGGTGAAAGATAGATCTAATGTGCCAAAGTAAGTCAACATGGAAATGCAGTTTCCTGCTCTCAGAGGAAGGAGGGTCGACAGCCCAATGGGTTAATGCACCTACTGCAGCCTCCTATGTGTACCTTGCAGGCGACACATTCAGTTGCTGGTGAGATGCTGATACAGGTTTGCTTGCTATGCAGGGGCCGGTGGTCACCTAACAGCACCTCGAGAAGGTGTGCTGTTTGAGTCCCAGTGCAATTATGGAATCAGCCATGACCCCCAGATTACACCTTTTCCCCTCGTTTTTTCCAGTCAGTTGGGGCCAGAGAGACAAGCTTGTGTATGAGTGTTACTAAGGCCAGAGTGCAGAATACAAAGGCACAACTGTTAGTGGGAACACATGTATTGAAGGGGCGTTAGCTGTTGGCTGATCGGGTAGGGCAATGCATCCCAATTTTCAATAAAAACATTTTTTTTAAATGAAAAAAAAAATGCCCAAGAGATACCGGACATTGGATTAGAACTCAGGTCTCCAGCATTGCAAGACCAAGGATTTACAGCTTGAGCCACTGATTGCCATGCTGCCGAAGGTCGCTTTTGGGCGTATATATCTTTCTCCTGCATGCCCCTGTGAGCATACCCATTTGCATTGTGAAACATGTTCACTGAAACCAAGGAGGATAGAACATCTGTCCCCTCTCCCCCGCTCCACCAAATACCAGCTAACTGCAGTGGCCTAGAGGTTAACTGCTTGCGTTACAGCGCTGGGGGGGCCTGGGTTCGAGTACTGCTTTCGGCACATAAACAGAATAGTTGGGTAATCTCCTTGTACAGTGGTGGGTACCCACACTCCTAAAAGGTTCAGTGGCTATGTAATGAGTTCCCTGGTAAAGGGAGGGTGGAAGAAAGCAGAGAAGCGGGATGTGGAGGCGAGGAAGTGACCGGTAAATAAAGTAGGGGGAGGTAGGGCTGGATGAATGGGTCCCTGTGGAGAAGAGGAGGAGGGGGTAGGTCTAGAGGGCATAAAGTGGGCCCTGGGGAGACAGCGAATAAGTCGGCCCTGGGAACGGTGTCATGGGGGGAAGAGGGCCCAGAATTGTGGAGGAATGGGTGTGTAAAGGAGGGTCCTAATGTGGGGAAAGGAGGCCCAGCGGAGAGGGTGTGGAATGGACCCCAACTGCCACACTTTCTCACCACCACAGTCCCACCTCTGATTTCTTCAACCCTCCTTTTACCAGGGAACCTGCACCATATCCTTCTAGTCCTACCCCCACTCACCCAGACCCGCCCCCTCTCCACAGGGACCCATTCATCCAGCCCTACCACTCCCTTTAGCCTGCCCCACCTCCTCCTTTATTTACCCTGCGCTTCCTCAGTCCTGCCTCTCTGCTTTCTTCCACCCTCCCTTTTCCAAGGACCTCTTTTTATAACCACTGAACCTTTTAGAAGGAATGTGGGTACCCACAACTGTACAAGGAGATTACGCAACTATTCCGTTTATGTGCCGAAAGCAGGACTTAAACCCATGCCCCCAACGCTGTAACGCAAGCACTTAACCTCGAGACGACTGCAGTTAGCTGATATTTGGAGGAGCGGGGGCCAGATGTTCTATCCTCATTTTCTGCAGTGAACATGTTTGACAATGCAAATGGGCATGCTCACATGGGCATGCTCACAGGGGCATGCAGAAGAAAGATATGTACGCCCAAATGCAGCTCTCAGAAGCACAGTCTCCAGTGGCTCAAGTGGTAAGTGCTTTGTCTTGCAATGTTGGAGACCTGAGTTCTAATCCAATGTCCGGTGTCTCTTGGGTAATTTTTTTAATTAAAAAAAAAATGTTTTAATCGAAAATGGGGATGGATTGCCCTGCGCGATCAGCCAACAGCTAATGCCCCTTCAATACCTGCGTTCCCACTAACAATTGTGCCTCTGTTTTCGGCACTCTGGCCTTGGTAACACCCATACACAAGCTTGTCTCTCTGGCCCCAACTGACTGGAAAAAACGGGTGTAAAAGGTGTAATCTACGGGTCATGGTTGATACCATAATTGCACTAGGACTCAAACAGGACACCTTCTCGAGGTGCTGTGATGTGACCACCGGCCCCTGCATAGCAAGCAAACCTGTATCAGCATCTCACCGGCAACTGAATGTGTCGTCTGCAGGCTACACATAGGAGGCTGCAGTAGGTGCATTAACCCATTGAGCTGTCGACCCTCCTTCCTCTGAGAGCAGGAAATTAAATTTCCATGTTGCTTTCCATTGGCACATTAGATCTCTGTTTCACCCCAAGTCAGAGGATGTTTTGCTTCACAGAGAGATGATAATCATTGTGAGGTGTGAGCCGCTAATAGCTAAGCAGGTCAGTTAAATCTTTGCTTTTGTCATTGGGGTGTATTGACATGCGCAGGGCAGTCCTCTGTCCACTGCTACTGTATGGTTTCTTAATGCTGCTTGTTCATGATTTTTAAATGTAAACACTCTGCTCCCAAAAGTGAAAGATTTGAAAGACTCTTGCTGTAGCAAGCCTTTCCTACTCTTTGCCCTGGGGGTGAGAGTGCAGAGGCGTAGGCAGGGTAGGGCCTGAGGGGAAAGGCCCACCCAAAATCTGTAAATGCCCACTCAGCAGCTCTGTGTGGGCATTTAAAGAGATTTTTGTCATTGCAGTGGGCCCAACTACATTAGCTTCAGACCCCATTTGCTAGAAAATCCTGGCTACGCCTCTGGTGCTTCCCAGCTCAACAACCCATCACCCCTTCATCCCTTCTTACTCGTCTCACAGCACCTCCCATGCATCTTTTGTTGGTAGATTTCCTTCACGAGGCTTAGCTAGGCCTGCATTCCTTTTCAAAGGGCCATAGAAGAGAGTAAAAAAGGAGAAGGCATAATAGAGCGGGAAGTAGGTGAAAGACGAGGGGTCAGGGGGGTTGGCAGTAAAAGAAACAGGGCCTGGCCTGGCAGAGAGTTCAAAGTTAGGGAACAGAACAATGAGCGAGGGACAAGGAAAGATGTCTCAGGCATGTAGCTCTCTGAGTCTTCCCCACTGTGCCTGCAGAAAGAGACGTCCTATTCCTAGCTCTCTCCCAGATGGATACATTTGCCTGGAGAGCCCAGAATGAATGTCACTTAGGCAGAGGGCAAACACAGGGCAGCAGAGCAGGAACACCCCTTCATTTTACTATGCTCCCAGGTGGCTTCTGGGAGGCAAAAGGCATCAGTATTCCATCAACATCATCTTCACCTAGGCCACCGTCACTAAGGTTTATAAAGCAGGCTGTGACACTTTCTGGGGCCTAGGTGGCCAGGCCTACGTGGAAGAGCACAGATCCTAACCCTAAGTTGTGTGGGTGGCTTCACCAGAGGGGCTGCATAGGACATAGGGCTGTGCCCGTATGGGCTGTGGTCGCGTTTGGGAGCGTTAGGGACGCATGGAGGATGCAGGGCGCAGACCTCTGTCCGTTTTCCTCCAGGATTAGGCACTGGTTGTCAGTGGTGGAGCCAGCCACTCCACAATTGGGGAAGTTAAAGGCAGAAAGCAGCTCTCTCACCGCCAGGGCAAAGAGTGGGAAAGGCTTGTTACAGCAAGAGTCTTTCAAATCTTTCACTTTTGAGAGCAGACTGTTTACATTTTAGAATCATGAACAAGCACCAATACGAAAGCGTACAGTAGCAGAGGGCATAAGACTGCTGCCCTGCGCATAACAATACACCCCAATGACAAGGTCAAAGATTTAACTGACCTGCTTAGCTATTAGTGGCTCACACCTCACAATGATTATCATCTCTCCGTGAAGCAAAACATCCTCTGAATTGGGGTGAAAGATAGATCTAATGTGCCAAAGTAAGTCAACATGGAAATGCAGTTTCCTGCTCTCAGAGGAAGGAGGGTCGACAGCGCAATGGGTTAATGCACCTACTGCAGCCTCCTATGTGTACCTTGCAGGCGACACATTCAGTTGCTGGTGAGATGCTGATACAGGTTTGCTTGCTATGCAGGGGCCGGTGGTCACCTCACAGCACCTCGAGAAGGTGTGCTGTTTGAGTCCCAGTGCAATTATGGAATCAGCCATGACCCCCAGATTGCACCTTTTCCCCTCGTTTTTTCCAGTCAGTTGGGGCCAGAGAGACAAGCTTGTGTTTGGGTGTTACTAAGGCCAGAGTGCAGAATACAAAGGCACAACTGTTAGTGGGAACACATGTATTGAAGGGGCGTTAGCTGTTGGCTGATCGGGTAGGGCAATGCATCCCAATTTTCAATAAAAACATTTTTTTTAAATGAAAAAAAAAATGCCCAAGAGATACTGGACATTGGATTAGAACTCAGGTCTCCTGCATTGCAAGACCAAGGATTTACAGCTCGAGCCACTGATAGCCATGCTTCCGAGGGTCGCTTTTGGGCGTATATATCTTTCTCCTGCATGCCCCTGTGAGCATACCCATTTGCATTGTGAAACATGTTCACTGAAACCAAGGAGGATAGAACATCTGTCCCCTCTCCCCCGCTCCACCAAATACCAGTTAACTGCAGTGGCCTAGAGGTTAAGTGCTTGCGTTACAGCGCTGGGGGGGCCTGGGTTCTAGTACTGCTTTCGGCACATAAACAGAATAGTTGGGTAATCTCCTTGTACAGTGGTGGGTACCCACACTCCTAAAAGGTTCAGTGGCTATGTAATGTAATGAGTTCCCTGGTAAAGGGAGGGTGGAAGAAAGCAGAGAAGCGGGATGTGGAGGCGAGGAAGTGACCGGTAAATAAAGTAGGGGGAGGTAGGGCTGGATGAATGGGTCCCTGTGGAGAAGAGGAGGAGGGGGTAGGTCTAGAGGGCATAAAGTGGGCCCTGGGGAGACAGCGAATAAGTCGGCCCTGGGAACGGTGTCATGGGGGGAAGAGGGCCCAGAATTGTGGAGGAATGGGTGTGTAAAGGAGGGTCCTAATGTGGGGAAAGGAGGCCCAGCGGAGAGGGTGTGGAATGGACCCCAACTGCCACACTTTCTCACCACCACAGTCCCACCTCTGATTTCTTCAACCCTCCTTTTACCAGGGAACCTGCACCATATCCTTCTAGTCCTACCCCCACTCACCCAGACCCGCCCCCTCTCCACAGGGACCCATTCATCCAGCCCTACCACTCCCTTTAGCCTGCCCCACCTCCTCCTTTATTTACCCTGCGCTTCCTCAGTCCTGCCTCTCTGCTTTCTTCCACCCTCCCTTTTCCAAGGACCTCTTTTCATAACCACTGAACCTTTTAGAAGGAGTGTGGGTACCCACAACTGTACAAGGAGATTACGCAACTATTCCGTTTATGTGCCGAAAACAGGACTTAAACCCATGCCCCCAACGCTGTAACGCAAGCACTTAACCTCGAGACGACTGCAGTTAGCTGATATTTGGAGGAGCGGGGGCCAGATGTTCTATCCTCATTTTCTGCAGTGAACATGTTTGACAATGCAAATGGGCATGCTCACATGGGCATGCTCACAGGGGCATGCAGAAGAAAGATATGTACGCCCAAATGCAGCTCTTAGAAGCACAGTCTCCAGTGGCTCAAGTGGTAAGTGCTTTGTCTTGCAATGTTGGAGACCTGAGTTCTAATCCAATGTCCGGTGTCTCTTGGGTAATTTTTTTAATTAAAAAAAAAATGTTTTAATCGAAAATGGGGATGGATTGCCATGCGCGATCAGCCAACAGCTAATGCCCCTTCAATACCTGCGTTCCCACTAACAATTGTGCCTCTGTTTTCGGCACTCTGGCCTTGGTAACACCCATACACAAGCTTGTCTCTCTGGCCCCAACTGACTGGAAAAAACGGGTGTAAAAGGTGTAATCTACGGGTCATGTTTGATACCATAATTGCACTAGGACTCAAACAGGACACCTTCTCGAGGTGCTGTGATGTGACCACCGGCCCCTGCATAGCAAGCAAACCTGTATCAGCATCTCACCGGCAACTGAATGTGTCGTCTGCAGGCTACACATAGGAGGCTGCAGTAGGTGCATTAACCCATTGAGCTGTCGACCCTCCTTCCTCTGAGAGCAGGAAATTAAATTTCCATGTTGCTTTCCATTGGCACATTAGATCTCTGTTTCACCCCAAGTCAGAGGATGTTTTGCTTCACAGAGAGATGATAATCATTGTGAGGTGTGAGCCGCTAATAGCTAAGCAGGTCAGTTAAATCTTTGCTTTTGTCATTGGGGTGTATTGACATGCGCAGGGCAGTCCTCTGTCCACTGCTACTGTATGGTTTCTTAATGCTGCTTGTTCATGATTTTTAAATGTAAACACTCTGCTCCCAAAAGTGAAAGATTTGAAAGACTCTTGCTGTACCAAGCCTTTCCTACTCTTTGCCCTGGGGGTGAGAGTGCAGAGGCGTAGGCAGGGTAGGGCCTGAGGGGAAAGGCCCACCCAAAATCTGTAAATGCCCACTCAGCAGCTCTGTGTGGGCATTTAAAGAGATTTTTGTCATTGCAGTGGGCCCAACTACATTAGCTTCAGACCCCATTTGCTAGAAAATCCTGGCTACGCCTCTGGTGCTTCCCAACTCAACAACCCATCACCCCTTCATCCCTTCTTACTCGTCTCACAGCACCTCCCATGCATCTTTTGTTGGTAGATTTCCTTCACGAGGCTTAGCTAGGCCTGCATTCCTTTTCAAAGGGCCATAGAAGAGAGTAAAAAAGGAGAAGGCATAATAGAGTGGGAAGTAGGTGAAAGACGAGGGGTCAGGGGGGTTGGCAGTAAAAGAAACAGGGCCTGGCCTGGCAGAGAGTTCAAAGTTAGGGAACAGAACAATGAGCGAGGGACAAGGAAAGATGTCTCAGGCATGTAGCTCTCTGAGTCTTCCCCACTGTGCCTGCAGAAAGAGACGTCCTATTCCTAGCTCTCTCCCAGATGGATACATTTGCCTGGAGAGCCCAGAATGAATGTCACTTAGGCAGAGGGCAAACACAGGGCAGCAGAGCAGGAACACCCCTTCATTTTACTATGCTCCCAGGTGGCTTCTGGGAGGCAAAAGGCATCAGTATTCCATCAACATCATCTTCACCTAGGCCACCGTCACTAAGGTTTATAAAGCAGGCTGTGACACTTTCTGGGGCCTAGGTGGCCAGGCCTACGTGGAAGAGCACAGATCCTAACCCTAAGTTGTGTGGGTGGCTTCACCAGAGGGGCTGCATAGGATATAGGGCTGTGCCCGTATGGGCTGTGGTCGCGTTTGGGAGCGTTAGGGACGCATGGAGGATGCAGGGCGCAGACCTCTGTCCGTTTTCCTCCAGGATTAGGCACTGGTTGTCAGTGGTGGAGCCAGCCACTCCACAATTGGGGAAGTTAAAGGCAGAAAGCAGCTCTCTCACCGCCAGGTCAAAGAGTGGGAAAGGCTTGTTACAGCAAGAGTCTTTCAAATCTTTCACTTTTGAGAGCAGACTGTTTACATTTTAGAATCATGAACAAGCACCAATACGAAAGCGTACAGTAGCAGAGGGCATAAGACTGCTGCCCTGCGCATAACAATACACCCCAATGACAAGGTCAAAGATTTAACTGACCTGCTTAGCTATTAGTGGCTCACACCTCACAATGATTATCATCTCTCCGTGAAGCAAAACATCCTCTGAATTGGGGTGAAAGATAGATCTAATGTGCCAAAGTAAGTCAACATGGAAATGCAGTTTCCTGCTCTCAGAGGAAGGAGGGTCGACAGCCCAATGGGTTAATGCACCTACTGCAGCCTCCTATGTGTACCTTGCAGGCGACACATTCAGTTGCTGGTGAGATGCTGATACAGGTTTGCTTGCTATGCAGGGGCCGGTGGTCACCTCACAGCACCTCGAGAAGGTGTGCTGTTTGAGTCCCAGTGCAATTATGGAATCAGCCATGACCCCCAGATTACACCTTTTCCCCTCGTTTTTTCCAGTCAGTTGGGGCCAGAGAGACAAGCTTGTGTATGGGTGTTACTAAGGCCAGAGTGCAGAATACAAAGGCACAACTGTTAGTGGGAACACATGTATTGAAGGGGCGTTAGCTGTTGGCTGATCGGGTAGGGCAATGCATCCCAATTTTCAATAAAAACATTTTTTTTAAATGAAAAAAAAAATGCCCAAGAGATACCGGACATTGGATTAGAACTCAGGTCTCCAGCATTGCAAGACTAAGGATTTACAGCTCGAGCCACTGATTGCCATGCTCCCAAGGGTCGCTTTTGGGCGTATATATCTTTTTCCTGCATGCCCCTGTGAGCATACCCATTTGCATTGTGAAACATGTTCACTGAAACCAAGGAGGATAGAACATCTGTCCCCTCTCCCCCGCTCCACCAAATACCAGCTAACTGCAGTGGCCTAGAGATTAAGTGCTTGCGTTACAGCGCTGGGGGGGGCTGGGTTCGAGTACTGCTTTCGGCACATAAACAGAATAGTTGGGTAATCTCCTTGTACAGTGGTGGGTACCCACACTCCTAAAAGGTTCAGTGGCTATGTAATGTAATGAGTTCCCTGGTAAAGGGAGGGTGGAAGAAAGCAGAGAAGCGGGATGTGGAGGCGAGGAAGTGACCGGTAAATAAAGTAGGGGGAGGTAGGGCTGGATGAATGGGTCCCTGTGGAGAAGAGGAGGAGGGGGTAGGTCTAGAGGGCATAAAGTGGGCCCTGGGGAGACAGCGAATAAGTCGGCCCTGGGAACGGTGTCATGGGGGGAAGAGGGCCCAGAATTGTGGAGGAATGGGTGTGTAAAGGAGGGTCCTAATGTGGGGAAAGGAGGCCCAGCGGAGAGGGTGTGGAATGGACCCCAACTGCCACACTTTCTCACCACCACAGTCCCACCTCTGATTTCTTCAACCCTCCTTTTACCAGGGAACCTGCACCATATCCTTCTAGTCCTACCCCCACTCACCCAGACCCACCCCCTCTCCACAGGGACCCATTCATCCAGCCCTACCACTCCCTTTAGCCTGCCCCACCTCCTCCTTTATTTACCCTGCGCTTCCTCAGCCCTGCCTCTCTGCTTTCTTCCACCCTCCCTTTTCCAAGGACCTCTTTTCATAATCACTGAACCTTTTAGAAGGAGTGTGGGTACCCACAACTGTACAAGGAGATTACGCAACTATTCCGTTTATGTGCCGAAAGCAGGACTTAAACCCATGCCCCCAACGCTGTAACGCAAGCACTTAACCTCGAGACGACTGCAGTTAGCTGATATTTGGAGGAGCGGGGGCCAGATGTTCTATCCTCATTTTCTGCAGTGACAATGTTTGACAATGCAAATGGCCATGCTCACATGGGCATGCTCACAGGGGCATGCAGAAGAAAGATATGTACGCCCAAATGCAGCTCTCAGAAGCACAGCCACCAGTGGCTCAAGTGGTAAGTGCTTTGTGTTGCAATGTTGGAGACCTGAGTTCTAATCCAATGTCCGGTGTCTCTTGGGTAATTTTTTTAATTTAAAAAAAAATTGTTTTTATTGAAAATGGGGATGGATTGCCCTGCGCGATCAGCCAACAGCTAATGCCCCTTCAATACCTGCGTTCCCACTAACAATTGTGCCTCTGTTTTCGGCACTCTGGCCTTGGTAACACCCATACACAAGCTTGTCTCTCTGGCCCCAACTGACTGGAAAAAACGGGTGTAAAAGGTGTAATCTACGGGTCATGGTTGATACCATAATTGCACTAGGACTCAAACAGGACACCTTCTCGAGGTGCTGTGATGTGACCACTGGCCCCTCCATAGCAAGCAAACCTGTATCAGCATCTCACCGGCAACTGAATGTGTCGCCTGCAGGCTACACATAGGAGGCTGCAGTAGGTGCATTAACCCATTGAGCTGTCGACCCTCCTTCCTCTGAGAGCAGGAAACTAAATTTCCATGTTGCTTTCCATTGGCACATTAGATCTCTGTTTCACCCCAAGTCAGAGGATGTTTTGCTTCACAGAGAGATGATAATCATTGTGAGGTGTGAGCCGCTAATAGCTAAGCAGGTCAGTTAAATCTTTGCTTTTGTCATTGGGGTGTATTGACATGCGCAGGGCAGTCCTCTGTCCTCTGCTACTGTATGGTTTCTTAATGCTGCTTGTTCATGATTTTTAAATGTAAACACTCTGCTCCCAAAAGTGAAAGATTTGAAAGACTCTTGCTGTAGCAAGCCTTTCCTACTCTTTGCCCTGGGGGTGAGAGTGCAGAGGCGTAGGCAGGGTAGGGCCTGAGGGGAAAGGCCCACCCAAAATCTGTAAATGCCCACTCAGCAGCTCTGTGTGGGCATTTAAAGAGATTTTTGTCATTGCAGTGGGCCCAACTACATTAGCTTCAGACCCCATTTGCTAGAAAATCCTGGCTACGCCTCTGGTGCTTCCCAACTCAACAACCCATCACCCCTTCATCCCTTCTTACTCGTCTCACAGCACCTCCCATGCATCTTTTGTTGGTAGATTTCCTTCACGAGGCTTAGCTAGGCCTGCATTCCTTTTCAAAGGGCCATAGAAGAGAGTAAAAAAGGAGAAGGCATAATAGAGCGGGAAGTAGGTGAAAGACGAGGGGTCAGGGGGGTTGGCAGTAAAAGAAACAGGGCCTGGCCTGGCAGAGAGTTCGAAGTTAGGGAACAGAACAATGAGCGAGGGACAAGGAAAGATGTCTCAGGCATGTAGCTCTCTGAGTCTTCCCCACTGTGCCTGCAGAAAGAGACGTCCTATTCCTAGCTCTCTCCCAGATGGATACATTTGCCTGGAGAGCCCAGAATGAATGTCACTTAGGCAGAGGGCAAACACAGGGCAGCAGAGCAGGAACACCCCTTCATTTTACTATGCTCCCAGGTGGCTTCTGGGAGGCAAAAGGCATCAGTATTCCATCAACATCATCTTCACCTAGGCCACCGTCACTAAGGTTTATAAAGCAGGCTGTGACACTTTCTGGGGCCTAGGTGGCCAGGCCTACGTGGAAGAGCACAGATCCTAACCCTAAGTTGTGTGGGTGGCTTCACCAGAGGGGCTGCATAGGACATAGGGCTGTGCCCGTATGGGCTGTGGTCGCGTTTGGGAGCGTTAGGGACGCATGGAGGATGCAGGGCGCAGACCTCTGTCCGTTTTCCTCCAGGATTAGGCACTGGTTGTCAGTGGTGGAGCCAGCCACTCCACAATTGGGGAAGTTAAAGGCAGAAAGCAGCTCTCTCACCGCCAGGGCAAAGAGTGGGAAAGGCTTGTTACAGCAAGAGTCTTTCAAATCTTTCACTTTTGAGAGCAGACTGTTTACATTTTAGAATCATGAACAAGCACCAATACGAAAGCGTACAGTAGCAGAGGGCATAAGACTGCTGCCCTGCGCATAACAATACACCCCAATGACAAGGTCAAAGATTTAACTGACCTGCTTAGCTATTAGTGGCTCACACCTCACAATGATTATCATCTCTCCGTGAAGCAAAACATCCTCTGAATTGGGGTGAAAGATAGATCTAATGTGCCAAAGTAAGTCAACATGGAAATGCAGTTTCCTGCTCTCAGAGGAAGGAGGGTCGACAGCTCAATGGGTTAATGCACCTACTGCAGCCTCCTATGTGTACCTTGCAGGCGACACATTCAGTTGCTGGTGAGATGCTGATACAGGTTTGCTTGCTATGCAGGGGCCGGTGGTCACCTCACAGCACCTCGAGAAGGTGTGCTGTTTGAGTCCCAGTGCAATTATGGAATCAGCCATGACCCCCAGATTGCACCTTTTCCCCTCGTTTTTTCCAGTCAGTTGGGGCCAGAGAGACAAGCTTGTGTTTGGGTGTTACTAAGGCCAGAGTGCAGAATACAAAGGCACAACTGTTAGTGGGAACACATGTATTGAAGGGGCGTTAGCTGTTGGCTGATCGGGTAGGGCAATGCATCCCAATTTTCAATAAAAACATTTTTTTTAAATGAAAAAAAAAATGCCCAAGAGATACCGGACATTGGATTAGAACTCAGGTCTCCAGCATTGCAAGACCAAGGATTTACAGCTCGAGCCACTGATAGCCATGCTTCCGAGGGTCGCTTTTGGGCGTATATATCTTTCTCCTGCATGCCCCTGTGAGCATACCCATTTGCATTGTGAAACATGTTCACTGAAACCAAGGAGGATAGAACATCTGTCCCCTCTCCCCCGCTCCACCAAATACCAGTTAACTGCAGTGGCCTAGAGGTTAAGTGCTTGCGTTACAGCGCTGGGGGGGCCTGGGTTCTAGTACTGCTTTCGGCACATAAACAGAATAGTTGGGTAATCTCCTTGTACAGTGGTGGGTACCCACACTCCTAAAAGGTTCAGTGGCTATGTAATGTAATGAGTTCCCTGGTAAAGGGAGGGTGGAAGAAAGCAGAGAAGCGGGATGTGGAGGCGAGGAAGTGACCGGTAAATAAAGTAGGGGGAGGTAGGGCTGGATGAATGGGTCCCTGTGGAGAAGAGGAGGAGGGGGTAGGTCTAGAGGGCATAAAGTGGGCCCTGGGGAGACAGCGAATAAGTCGGCCCTGGGAACGGTGTCATGGGGGGAAGAGGGCCCAGAATTGTGGAGGAATGGGTGTGTAAAGGAGGGTCCTAATGTGGGGAAAGGAGGCCCAGCGGAGAGGGTGTGGAATGGACCCCAACTGCCACACTTTCTCACCACCACAGTCCCACCTCTGATTTCTTCAACCCTCCTTTTACCAGGGAACCTGCACCATATCCTTCTAGTCCTACCCCCACTCACCCAGACCCGCCCCCTCTCCACAGGGACCCATTCATCCAGCCCTACCACTCCCTTTAGCCTGCCCCACCTCCTCCTTTATTTACCCTGCGCTTCCTCAGTCCTGCCTCTCTGCTTTCTTCCACCCTCCCTTTTCCAAGGACCTCTTTTCATAACCACTGAACCTTTTAGAAGGAGTGTGGGTACCCACAACTGTACAAGGAGATTACGCAACTATTCCGTTTATGTACCGAAAGCAGGACTTAAACCCATGCCCCCAACGCTGTAACGCAAGCACTTAACCTCGAGACGACTGCAGTTAGCTGATATTTGGAGGAGCGGGGGCCAGATGTTCTATCCTCATTTTCTGCAGTGAACATGTTTGACAATGCAAATGGGCATGCTCACATGGGCATGCTCACAGGGGCATGCAGAAGAAAGATATGTACGCCCAAATGCAGCTCTTAGAAGCACCGTCTCCAGTGGCTCAAGTGGTAAGTGCTTTGTCTTGCAATGTTGGAGACCTGAGTTCTAATCCAATGTCTGGTGTCTCTTGGGTAATTTTTTTAATTAAAAAAAAAATGTTTTAATCGAAAATGGGGATGGATTGCCCTGCGCGATCAGCCAACAGCTAATGCCCCTTCAATACCTGCGTTCCCACTAACAATTGTGCCTCTGTTTTCGGCACTCTGGCCTTGGTAACACCCATACACAAGCTTGTCTCTCTGGCCCCAACTGACTGGAAAAAACGGGTGTAAAAGGTGTAATCTACGGGTCATGTTTGATACCATAATTGCACTAGGACTCAAACAGGACACCTTCTCGAGGTGCTGTGATGTGACCACCGGCCCCTGCATAGCAAGCAAACCTGTATCAGCATCTCACCGGCAACTGAATGTGTCGTCTGCAGGCTACACATAGGAGGCTGCAGTAGGTGCATTAACCCATTGAGCTGTCGACCCTCCTTCCTCTGAGAGCAGGAAATTAAATTTCCATGTTGCTTTCCATTGGCACATTAGATCTCTGTTTCACCCCAAGTCAGAGGATGTTTTGCTTCACAGAGAGATGATAATCATTGTGAGGTGTGAGCCGCTAATAGCTAAGCAGGTCAGTTAAATCTTTGCTTTTGTCATTGGGGTGTATTGACATGCGCAGGGCAGTCCTCTGTCCACTGAAACTGTATGGTTTCTTAATGCTGCTTGTTCATGATTTTTAAATGTAAACACTCTGCTCCCAAAAGTGAAAGATTTGAAAGACTCTTGCTGTACCAAGCCTTTCCTACTCTTTGCCCTGGGGGTGAGAGTGCAGAGGCGTAGGCAGGGTAGGGCCTGAGGGGAAAGGCCCACCCAAAATCTGTAAATGCCCACTCAGCAGCTCTGTGTGGGCATTTAAAGAGATTTTTGTCATTGCAGTGGGCCCAACTACATTAGCTTCAGACCCCATTTGCTAGAAAATCCTGGCTACGCCTCTGGTGCTTCCCAGCTCAACAACCCATCACCCCTTCATCCCTTCTTACTCGTTCCACAGCACCTCCCATGCATCTTTTGTTGGTAGATTTCCTTCACGAGGCTTAGCTAGGCCTGCATTCCTTTTCAAAGGGCCATAGAAGAGAGTAAAAAAGGAGAAGGCATAATAGAGCGGGAAGTAGGTGAAAGACGAGGGGTCAGGGGGGTTGGCAGTAAAAGAAACAGGGCCTGGCCTGGCAGAGAGTTCAAAGTTAGGGAACAGAACAATGAGCGAGGGACAAGGAAAGATGTCTCAGGCATGTAGCTCTCTGAGTCTTCCCCACTGTGCCTGCAGAAAGAGACGTCCTATTCCTAGCTCTCTCCCAGATGGATACATTTGCCTGGAGAGCCCAGAATGAATGTCACTTAGGCAGAGGGCAAACACAGGGCAGCAGAGCAGGAACACCCCTTCATTTTACTATGCTCCCAGGTGGCTTCTGGGAGGCAAAAGGCATCAGTATTCCATCAACATCATCTTCACCTAGGCCACCGTCACTAAGGTTTATAAAGCAGGCTGTGACACTTTCTGGGGCCTAGGTGGCCAGGCCTACGTGGAAGAGCACAGATCCTAACCCTAAGTTGTGTGGGTGGCTTCACCAGAGGGGCTGCATAGGATATAGGCCTGTGCCCGTATGGGCTGTGGTCGCGTTTGGGAGCGTTAGGGACGCATGGAGGATGCAGGGCGCAGACCTCTGTCCGTTTTCCTCCAGGATTAGGCACTGGTTGTCAGTGGTGGAGCCAGCCACTCCACAATTGGGGAAGTTAAAGGCAGAAAGCAGCTCTCTCACCGCCAGGGCAAAGAGTGGGAAAGGCTTGTTACAGCAAGAGTCTTTCAAATCTTTCACTTTTGAGAGCAGACTGTTTACATTTTAGAATCATGAACAAGCACCAATACGAAAGCGTACAGTAGCAGAGGGCATAAGACTGCTGCCCTGCGCATAACAATACACCCCAATGACAAGGTCAAAGATTTAACTGACCTGCTTAGCTATTAGTGGCTCACACCTCATAATGATTATCATCTCTCCGTGAAGCAAAACATCCTCTGAATTGGGGTGAAAGATAGATCTAATGTGCCAAAGTAAGTCAACATGGAAATGCAGTTTCCTGCTCTCAGAGGAAGGAGGGTCGACAGCCCAATGGGTTAATGCACCTACTGCAGCCTCCTATGTGTACCTTGCAGGCGACACATTCAGTTGCTGGTGAGATGCTGATACAGGTTTGCTTGCTATGCAGGGGCCGGTGGTCACCTCACAGCACCTCGAGAAGGTGTGCTGTTTGAGTCCCAGTGCAATTATGGAATCAGCCATGACCCCCAGATTACACCTTTTCCCCTCGTTTTTTCCAGTCAGTTGGGGCCAGAGAGACAAGCTTGTGTATGGGTGTTACTAAGGCCAGAGTGCAGAATACAAAGGCACAACTGTTAGTGGGAACACATGTATTGAAGGGGCGTTAGCTGTTGGCTGATCGGGTAGGGCAATGCATCCCAATTTTCAATAAAAACATTTTTTTTAAATGAAAAAAAAAATGCCCAAGAGATACCGGACATTGGATTAGAACTCAGGTCTCCAGCATTGCAAGACCAAGGATTTACAGCTCGAGCCACTGATTGCCATGCTTCCAAGGGTCTCTTTTGGGCGTATATATCTTTCTCCTGCATGCCCCTGTGAGCATACCCATTTGCATTGTGAAACATGTTCACTGAAACCAAGGAGGATAGAACATCTGTCCCCTCTCCCCCGCTCCACCAAATACCAGCTAACTGCAGTGGCCTAGAGGTTAAGTGCTTGCGTTACAGCGCTGGGGGGCCTGGGTTCGAGTACTGCTTTCGGCACATAAACAGAATAGTTGGGTAATTTCCTTGTACAGTGGTGGGTACCCACACTCCTAAAAGGTTCAGTGGCTATGTAATGTAATGAGTTCCCTGGTAAAGGGAGGGTGGAAGAAAGCAGAGAAGCGGGATGTGGAGGCGAGGAAGTGACCGGTAAATAAAGTAGGGGGAGGTAGGGCTGGATGAATGGGTCCCTGTGGAGAAGAGGAGGAGGGGGTAGGTCTAGAGGGCATAAAGTGGGCCCTGGGGAGACAGCGAATAAGTCGGCCCTGGGAACGGTGTCATGGGGGGAAGAGGGCCCAGAATTGTGGAGGAATGGGTGTGTAAAGGAGGGTCCTAATGTGGGGAAAGGAGGCCCAGCGGAGAGGGTGTGGAATGGACCCCAACTGCCACACTTTCTCACCACCACAGTCCCACCTCTGATTTCTTCAACCCTCCTTTTACCAGGGAACCTGCACCATATCCTTCTAGTCCTACCCCCACTCACCCAGACCCGCCCCCTCTCCACAGGGACCCATTCATCCAGCCCTACCACTCCCTTTAGCCTGCCCCACCTCCTCCTTTATTTACCCTGCGCTTCCTCAGTCCTGCCTCTCTGCTTTCTTCCACCCTCCCTTTTCCAAGGACCTCTTTTCATAACCACTGAACCTTTTAGAAGGAGTGTGGGTACCCACAACTGTACAAGGAGATTACGCAACTATTCCGTTTATGTGCCGAAAGCAGGACTTAAACTCATGCCCCCAACGCTGTAACGCAAGCACTTAACCTCGAGACGACTGCAGTTAGCTGATATTTGGAGGAGCGGGGGCCAGATGTTCTATCCTCATTTTCTGCAGTGAACATGTTTGACAATGGAAATGGGCATGCTCACATGGGCATGCTCACAGGGGCATGCAGAAGAAAGATATGTACGCCCAAATGCAGCTCTCAGAAGCACAGCCACCAGTGGCTCAAGTGGTAAGTGCTTTGTCTTGCAATGTTGGAGACCTGAGTTCTAATCCAATGTCCGGTGTCTCTTGGGTAATTTTTTTAATTTAAAAAAAAATTGTTTTTATTGAAAATGGGGATGGATTGCCCTGCGCGATCAGCCAACAGCTAATGCCCCTTCAATACCTGCGTTCCCACTAACAATTGTGCCTCTGTTTTCGGCACTCTGGCCTTGGTAACACCCATACACAAGCTTGTCTCTCTGGCCCCAACTGACTGGAAAAAACGGGTGTAAAAGGTGTAATCTACGGGTCATGGTTGATACCATAATTGCACTCGGACTCAAACAGGACACCTTCTCGAGGTGCTGTGATGTGACCACCGGCCCCTGCATAGCAAGCAAACCTGTATCAGCATCTCACCGGCAACTGAATGTGTCGCCTGCAGGCTACACATAGGAGGCTGCAGTAGGTGCATTAACCCATTGAGCTGTCGACCCTCCTTCCTCTGAGAGCAGAAAACTAAATTTCCATGTTGCTTTCCATTGGCACATTAGATCTCTGTTTCACCCCAAGTCAGAGGATGTTTTGCTTCACAGAGAGATGATAATCATTGTGAGATGTGAGCCGCTAATAGCTAAGCAGGTCAGTTAAATCTTTGCTTTTGTCATTGGGGTGTATTGACATGCGCAGGGCAGTCCTCTGTCCTCTGCTACTGTATGGTTTCTTAATGCTGCTTGTTCATGATTTTTAAATGTAAACACTCTGCTCCCAAAAGTGAAAGATTTGAAAGACTCTTGCTGTAGCAAGCCTTTCCTACTCTTTGCCCTGGGGGTGAGAGTGCAGAGGCGTAGGCAGGGTAGGGCCTGAGGGGAAAGGCCCACCCAAAATCTGTAAATGCCCACTCAGCAGCTCTGTGTGGGCATTTAAAGAGATTTTTGTCATTGCAGTGGGCCCAACTACATTAGCTTCAGACCCCATTTGCTAGAAAATCCTGGCTACGCCTCTGGTGCTTCCCAACTCAACAACCCATCACCCCTTCATCCCTTCTTACTCGTCTCACAGCACCTCCCATGCATCTTTTGTTGGTAGATTTCCTTCACGAGGCTTAGCTAGGCCTGCATTCCTTTTCAAAGGGCCATAGAAGAGAGTAAAAAAGGAGAAGGCATAATAGAGCGGGAAGTAGGTGAAAGACGAGGGGTCAGGGGGGTTGGCAGTAAAAGAAACAGGGCCTGGCCTGGCAGAGAGTTCGAAGTTAGGGAACAGAACAATGAGCGAGGGACAAGGAAAGATGTCTCAGGCATGTAGCTCTCTGAGTCTTCCCCACTGTGCCTGCAGAAAGAGACGTCCTATTCCTAGCTCTCTCCCAGATGGATACATTTGCCTGGAGAGCCCAGAATGAATGTCACTTAGGCAGAGGGCAAACACAGGGCAGCAGAGCAGGAACACCCCTTCATTTTACTATGCTCCCAGGTGGCTTCTGGGAGGCAAAAGGCATCAGTATTCCATCAACATCATCTTCACCTAGGCCACCGTCACTAAGGTTTATAAAGCAGGCTGTGACACTTTCTGGGGCCTAGGTGGCCAGGCCTACGTGGAAGAGCACAGATCCTAACCCTAAGTTGTGTGGGTGGCTTCACCAGAGGGGCTGCATAGGACATAGGGCTGTGCCCGTATGGGCTGTGGTCGCGTTTGGGAGCGTTAGGGACGCATGGAGGATGCAGGGCGCAGACCTCTGTCCGTTTTCCTCCAGGATTAGGCACTGGTTGTCAGTGGTGGAGCCAGCCACTCCACAATTGGGGAAGTTAAAGGCAGAAAGCAGCTCTCTCACCGCCAGGGCAAAGAGTGGGAAAGGCTTGTTACAGCAAGAGTCTTTCAAATCTTTCACTTTTGAGAGCAGACTGTTTACATTTTAGAATCATGAACAAGCACCAATACGAAAGCGTACAGTAGCAGAGGGCATAAGACTGCTGCCCTGCGCATAACAATACACCCCAATGACAAGGTCAAAGATTTAACTGACCTGCTTAGCTATTAGTGGCTCACACCTCACAATGATTATCATCTCTCCGTGAAGCAAAACATCCTCTGAATTGGGGTGAAAGATAGATCTAATGTGCCAAAGTAAGTCAACATGGAAATGCAGTTTCCTGCTCTCAGAGGAAGGAGGGTCGACAGCGCAATGGGTTAATGCACCTACTGCAGCCTCCTATGTGTACCTTGCAGGCGACACATTCAGTTGCTGGTGAGATGCTGATACAGGTTTGCTTGCTATGCAGGGGCCGGTGGTCACCTCACAGCACCTCGAGAAGGTGTGCTGTTTGAGTCCCAGTGCAATTATGGAATCAGCCATGACCCCCAGATTGCACCTTTTCCCCTCGTTTTTTCCAGTCAGTTGGGGCCAGAGAGACAAGCTTGTGTTTGGGTGTTACTAAGGCCAGAGTGCAGAATACAAAGGCACAACTGTTAGTGGGAACACATGTATTGAAGGGGCGTTAGCTGTTGGCTGATCGGGTAGGGCAATGCATCCCAATTTTCAATAAAAACATTTTTTTTAAATGAAAAAAAAAATGCCCAAGAGATACCGGACATTGGATTAGAACTCAGGTCTCCAGCATTGCAAGACCAAGGATTTACAGCTCGAGCCACTGATAGCCATGCTTCCGAGGGTCGCTTTTGGGCGTATATATCTTTCTCCTGCATGCCCCTGTGAGCATACCCATTTGCATTGTGAAACATGTTCACTGAAACCAAGGAGGATAGAACATCTGTCCCCTCTCCCCCGCTCCACCAAATACCAGTTAACTGCAGTGGCCTAGAGGTTAAGTGCTTGCGTTACAGCGCTGGGGGGGCCTGGGTTCTAGTACTGCTTTCGGCACATAAACAGAATAGTTGGGTAATCTCCTTGTACAGTGGTGGGTACCCACACTCCTAAAAGGTTCAGTGGCTATGTAATGTAATGAGTTCCCTGGTAAAGGGAGGGTGGAAGAAAGCAGAGAAGCGGGATGTGGAGGCGAGGAAGTGACCGGTAAATAAAGTAGGGGGAGGTAGGGCTGGATGAATGGGTCCCTGTGGAGAAGAGGAGGAGGGGGTAGGTCTAGAGGGCATAAAGTGGGCCCTGGGGAGACAGCGAATAAGTCGGCCCTGGGAACGGTGTCATGGGGGGAAGAGGGCCCAGAATTGTGGAGGAATGGGTGTGTAAAGGAGGGTCCTAATGTGGGGAAAGGAGGCCCAGCGGAGAGGGTGTGGAATGGACCCCAACTGCCACACTTTCTCACCACCACAGTCCCACCTCTGATTTCTTCAACCCTCCTTTTACCAGGGAACCTGCACCATATCCTTCTAGTCCTACCCCCACTCACCCAGACCCGCCCCCTCTCCACAGGGACCCATTCATCCAGCCCTACCACTCCCTTTAGCCTGCCCCACCTCCTCCTTTATTTACCCTGCGCTTCCTCAGTCCTGCCTCTCTGCTTTCTTCCACCCTCCCTTTTCCAAGGACCTCTTTTCATAACCACTGAACCTTTTAGAAGGAGTGTGGGTACCCACAACTGTACAAGGAGATTACGCAACTATTCCGTTTATGTGCCGAAAGCAGGACTTAAACCCATGCCCCCAACGCTGTAACGCAAGCACTTAACCTCGAGACGACTGCAGTTAGCTGATATTTGGAGGAGCGGGGGCCAGATGTTCTATCCTCATTTTCTGCAGTGAACATGTTTGACAATGCAAATGGGCATGCTCACATGGGCATGCTCACAGGGGCATGCAGAAGAAAGATATGTACGCCCAAATGCAGCTCTTAGAAGCACAGTCTCCAGTGGCTCAAGTGGTAAGTGCTTTGTCTTGCAATGTTGGAGACCTGAGTTCTAATCCAATGTCTGGTGTCTCTTGGGTAATTTTTTTAATTAAAAAAAAAATGTTTTAATCGAAAATGGGGATGGATTGCCCTGCGCGATCAGCCAACAGCTAATGCCCCTTCAATACCTGCGTTCCCACTAACAATTGTGCCTCTGTTTTCGGCACTCTGGCCTTGGTAACACCCATACACAAGCTTGTCTCTCTGGCCCCAACTGACTGGAAAAAACGGGTGTAAAAGGTGTAATCTACGGGTCATGTTTGATACCATAATTGCACTAGGACTCAAACAGGACACCTTCTCGAGGTGCTGTGATGTGACCACCGGCCCCTGCATAGCAAGCAAACCTGTATCAGCATCTCACCGGCAACTGAATGTGTCGTCTGCAGGCTACACATAGGAGGCTGCAGTAGGTGCATTAACCCATTGAGCTGTCGACCCTCCTTCCTCTGAGAGCAGGAAATTAAATTTCCATGTTGCTTTCCATTGGCACATTAGATCTCTGTTTCACCCCAAGTCAGAGGATGTTTTGCTTCACAGAGAGATGATAATCATTGTGAGGTGTGAGCCGCTAATAGCTAAGCAGGTCAGTTAAATCTTTGCTTTTGTCATTGGGGTGTATTGACATGCGCAGGGCAGTCCTCTGTCCACTGCTACTGTATGGTTTCTTAATGCTGCTTGTTCATGATTTTTAAATGTAAACACTCTGCTCCCAAAAGTGAAAGATTTGAAAGACTCTTGCTGTACCAAGCCTTTCCTACTCTTTGCCCTGGGGGTGAGAGTGCAGAGGCGTAGGCAGGGTAGGGCCTGAGGGGAAAGGCCCACCCAAAATCTGTAAATGCCCACTCAGCAGCTCTGTGTGGGCATTTAAAGAGATTTTTGTCATTGCAGTGGGCCCAACTACATTAGCTTCAGACCCCATTTGCTAGAAAATCCTGGCTACGCCTCTGGTGCTTCCCAGCTCAACAACCCATCACCCCTTCATCCCTTCTTACTCGTCTCACAGCACCTCCCATGCATCTTTTGTTGGTAGATTTCCTTCACGAGGCTTAGCTAGGCCTGCATTCCTTTTCAAAGGGCCATAGAAGAGAGTAAAAAAGGAGAAGGCATAATAGAGCGGGAAGTAGGTGAAAGACGAGGGGTCAGGGGGGTTGGCAGTAAAAGAAACAGGGCCTGGCCTGGCAGAGAGTTCAAAGTTAGGGAACAGAACAATGAGCGAGGGACAAGGAAAGATGTCTCAGGCATGTAGCTCTCTGAGTCTTCCCCACTGTGCCTGCAGAAAGAGACGTCCTATTCCTAGCTCTCTCCCAGATGGATACATTTGCCTGGAGAGCCCAGAATGAATGTCACTTAGGCAGAGGGCAAACACAGGGCAGCAGAGCAGGAACACCCCTTCATTTTACTATGCTCCCAGGTGGCTTCTGGGAGGCAAAAGGCATCAGTATTCCATCAACATCATCTTCACCTAGGCCACCGTCACTAAGGTTTATAAAGCAGGCTGTGACACTTTCTGGGGCCTAGGTGGCCAGGCCTACGTGGAAGAGCACAGATCCTAACCCTAAGTTGTGTGGGTGGCTTCACCAGAGGGGCTGCATAGGATATAGGCCTGTGCCCGTATGGGCTGTGGTCGCGTTTGGGAGCGTTAGGGACGCATGGAGGATGCAGGGCGCAGACCTCTGTCCGTTTTCCTCCAGGATTAGGCACTGGTTGTCAGTGGTGGAGCCAGCCACTCCACAATTGGGGAAGTTAAAGGCAGAAAGCAGCTCTCTCACCGCCAGGGCAAAGAGTGGGAAAGGCTTGTTACAGCAAGAGTCTTTCAAATCTTTCACTTTTGAGAGCAGACTGTTTACATTTTAGAATCATGAACAAGCACCAATACGAAAGCGTACAGTAGCAGAGGGCATAAGACTGCTGCCCTGCGCATAACAATACACCCCAATGACAAGGTCAAAGATTTAACTGACCTGCTTAGCTATTAGTGGCTCACACCTCATAATGATTATCATCTCTCCGTGAAGCAAAACATCCTCTGAATTGGGGTGAAAGATAGATCTAATGTGCCAAAGTAAGTCAACATGGAAATGCAGTTTCCTGCTCTCAGAGGAAGGAGGGTCGACAGCCCAATGGGTTAATGCACCTACTGCAGCCTCCTATGTGTACCTTGCAGGCGACACATTCAGTTGCTGGTGAGATGCTGATACAGGTTTGCTTGCTATGCAGGGGCCGGTGGTCACCTCACAGCACCTCGAGAAGGTGTGCTGTTTGAGTCCCAGTGCAATTATGGAATCAGCCATGACCCCCAGATTACACCTTTTCCCCTCGTTTTTTCCAGTCAGTTGGGGCCAGAGAGACAAGCTTGTGTATGGGTGTTACTAAGGCCAGAGTGCAGAATACAAAGGCACAACTGTTAGTGGGAACACATGTATTGAAGGGGCGTTAGCTGTTGGCTGATCGGGTAGGGCAATGCATCCCAATTTTCAATAAAAACATTTTTTTTAAATGAAAAAAAAAATGCCCAAGAGATACCGGACATTGGATTAGAACTCAGGTCTCCAGCATTGCAAGACTAAGGATTTACAGCTCGAGCCACTGATTGCCATGCTTCCAAGGGTCGCTTTTGGGCGTATATATCTTTTTCCTGCATGCCCCTGTGAGCATACCCATTTGCATTGTGAAACATGTTCACTGAAACCAAGGAGGATAGAACATCTGTCCCCTCTCCCCCGCTCCACCAAATACCAGCTAACTGCAGTGGCCTAGAGATTAAGTGCTTGCGTTACAGCGCTGGGGGGGGCTGGGTTCGAGTACTGCTTTCGGCACATAAACAGAATAGTTGGGTAATCTCCTTGTACAGTGGTGGGTACCCACACTCCTAAAAGGTTCAGTGGCTATGTAATGTAATGAGTTCCCTGGTAAAGGGAGGGTGGAAGAAAGCAGAGAAGCGGGATGTGGAGGCGAGGAAGTGACCGGTAAATAAAGTAGGGGGAGGTAGGGCTGGATGAATGGGTCCCTGTGGAGAAGAGGAGGAGGGGGTAGGTCTAGAGGGCATAAAGTGGGCCCTGGGGAGACAGCGAATAAGTCGGCCCTGGGAACGGTGTCATGGGGGGAAGAGGGCCCAGAATTGTGGAGGAATGGGTGTGTAAAGGAGGGTCCTAATGTGGGGAAAGGAGGCCCAGCGGAGAGGGTGTGGAATGGACCCCAACTGCCACACTTTCTCACCACCACAGTCCCACCTCTGATTTCTTCAACCCTCCTTTTACCAGGGAACCTGCACCATATCCTTCTAGTCCTACCCCCACTCACCCAGACCCGCCCCCTCTCCACAGGGACCCATTCATCCAGCCCTACCACTCCCTTTAGCCTGCCCCACCTCCTCCTTTATTTACCCTGCGCTTCCTCAGTCCTGCCTCTCTGCTTTCTTCCACCCTCCCTTTTCCAAGGACCTCTTTTCATAACCACTGAACCTTTTAGAAGGAGTGTGGGTACCCACAACTGTACAAGGAGATTACGCAACTATTCCGTTTATGTGCCGAAAGCAGGACTTAAACCCATGCCCCCAACGCTGTAACGCAAGCACTTAACCTCGAGACGACTGCAGTTAGCTGATATTTGGAGGAGCGGGGGCCAGATGTTCTATCCTCATTTTCTGCAGTGACAATGTTTGACAATGTAAATGGGCATGCTCACATGGGCATGCTCACAGGGGCATGCAGAAGAAAGATATGTACGCCCAAATGCAGCTCTCAGAAGCACAGCCACCAGTGGCTCAAGTGGTAAGTGCTTTGTCTTGCAATGTTGGAGACCTGAGTTCTAATCCAATGTCCGGTGTCTCTTGGGTAATTTTTTTAATTTAAAAAAAAATTGTTTTTATTGAAAATGGGGATGGATTGCCCTGCGCGATCAGCCAACAGCTAATGCCCCTTCAATACCTGCGTTCCCACTAACAATTGTGCCTCTGTTTTCGGCACTCTGGCCTTGGTAACACCCATACACAAGCTTGTCTCTCTGGCCCCAACTGACTGGAAAAAACGGGTGTAAAAGGTGTAATCTACGGGTCATGGTTGATACCATAATTGCACTAGGACTCAAACAGGACACCTTCTCGAGGTGCTGTGATGTGACCACCGGCCCCTCCATAGCAAGCAAACCTGTATCAGCATCTCACCGGCAACTGAATGTGTCGCCTGCAGGCTACACATAGGAGGCTGCAGTAGGTGCATTAACCCATTGAGCTGTCGACCCTCCTTCCTCTGAGAGCAGGAAACTAAATTTCCATGTTGCTTTCCATTGGCACATTAGATCTCTGTTTCACCCCAAGTCAGAGGATGTTTTGCTTCACAGAGAGATGATAATCATTGTGAGGTGTGAGCCGCTAATAGCTAAGCAGGTCAGTTAAATCTTTGCTTTTGTCATTGGGGTGTATTGACATGCGCAGGGCAGTCCTCTGTCCTCTGCTACTGTATGGTTTCTTAATGCTGCTTGTTCATGATTTTTAAATGTAAACACTCTGCTCCCAAAAGTGAAAGATTTGAAAGACTCTTGCTGTAGCAAGCCTTTCCTACTCTTTGCCCTGGGGGTGAGAGTGCAGAGGCGTAGGCAGGGTAGGGCCTGAGGGGAAAGGCCCACCCAAAATCTGTAAATGCCCACTCAGCAGCTCTGTGTGGGCATTTAAAGAGATTATTGTCATTGCAGTGGGCCCAACTACATTAGCTTCAGACCCCATTTGCTAGAAAATCCTGGCTACGCCTCTGGTGCTTCCCAACTCAACAACCCATCACCCCTTCATCCCTTCTTACTCGTCTCACAGCACCTCCCATGCATCTTTTGTTGGTAGATTTCCTTCACGAGGCTTAGCTAGGCCTGCATTCCTTTTCAAAGGGCCATAGAAGAGAGTAAAAAAGGAGAAGGCATAATAGAGCGGGAAGTAGGTGAAAGACGAGGGGTCAGGGGGGTTGGCAGTAAAAGAAACAGGGCCTGGCCTGGCAGAGAGTTCGAAGTTAGGGAACAGAACAATGAGCGAGGGACAAGGAAAGATGTCTCAGGCATGTAGCTCTCTGAGTCTTCCCCACTGTGCCTGCAGAAAGAGACGTCCTATTCCTAGCTCTCTCCCAGATGGATACATTTGCCTGGAGAGCCCAGAATGAATGTCACTTAGGCAGAGGGCAAACACAGGGCAGCAGAGCAGGAACACCCCTTCATTTTACTATGCTCCCAGGTGGCTTCTGGGAGGCAAAAGGCATCAGTATTCCATCAACATCATCTTCACCTAGGCCACCGTCACTAAGGTTTATAAAGCAGGCTGTGACACTTTCTGGGGCCTAGGTGGCCAGGCCTACGTGGAAGAGCACAGATCCTAACCCTAAGTTGTGTGGGTGGCTTCACCAGAGGGGCTGCATAGGACATAGGGCTGTGCCCGTATGGGCTGTGGTCGCGTTTGGGAGCGTTAGGGACGCATGGAGGATGCAGGGCGCAGACCTCTGTCCGTTTTCCTCCAGGATTAGGCACTGGTTGTCAGTGGTGGAGCCAGCCACTCCACAATTGGGGAAGTTAAAGGCAGA
Source organism: Ambystoma mexicanum (assembly GCF_040938575.1). Lineage (NCBI taxonomy): Eukaryota > Metazoa > Chordata > Amphibia > Caudata > Ambystomatidae > Ambystoma > Ambystoma mexicanum. Next base: position 391,750,008 of record NC_090926.1, on the reverse strand, counting down.
AAGCAGCTCTCTCACCGCCAGGGCAAAGAGTGGGAAAGGCTTGTTACAGCAAGAGTCTTTCAAATCTTTCACTTTTGAGAGCAGACTGTTTACATTTTAGAATCATGAACAAGCACCAATACGAAAGCGTACAGTAGCAGAGGGCATAAGACTGCTGCCCTGCGCATAACAATACACCCCAATGACAAGGTCAAAGATTTAACTGACCTGCTTAGCTATTAGTGGCTCACACCTCACAATGATTATCATCTCTCCGTGAAGCAAAACATCCTCTGAATTGGGGTGAAAGATAGATCTAATGTGCCAAAGTAAGTCAACATGGAAATGCAGTTTCCTGCTCTCAGAGGAAGGAGGGTCGACAGCCCAATGGGTTAATGCACCTACTGCTGCCTCCTATGTGTACCTTGCAGGCGACACATTCAGTTGCTGGTGAGATGCTGATACAGGTTTGCTTGCTATGCAGGGGCCGGTGGTCACCTCACAGCACCTCGAGAAGGTGTGCTGTTTGAGTCCCAGTGCAATTATGGAATCAGCCATGACCCCCAGATTGCACCTTTTCCCCTCGTTTTTTCCAGTCAGTTGGGGCCAGAGAGACAAGCTTGTGTATGGGTGTTACTAAGGCCAGAGTGCAGAATACAAAGGCACAACTGTTAGTGGGAACACATGTATTGAAGGGGCGTTAGCTGTTGGCTGATCGGGTAGGGCAATGCATCCCAATTTTCAATAAAAACATTTTTTTTAAATGAAAAAAAAAATGCCCAAGAGATACCGGACATTGGATTAGAACTCAGGTCTCCAGCATTGCAAGACCAAGGATTTACAGCTCGAGCCACTGATTGCCATGCTTCCGAGGGTCTCTTTTGGGCGTATATATCTTTCTCCTGCATGCCCCTGTGAGCATACCCATTTGCATTGTGAAACATGTTCACTGAAACCAAGGAGGATAGAACATCTGTCCCCTCTCCCCCGCTCCACCAAATACCAGCTAACTGCAGTGGCCTAGAGGTTAAGTGCTTGCGTTACAGCGCTGGGGGGCCTGGGTTCGAGTACTGCTTTCGGCACATAAACAGAATAGTTGGGTAATTTCCTTGTACAGTGGTGGGTACCCACACTCCTAAAAGGTTCAGTGGCTATGTAATGTAATGAGTTCCCTGGTAAAGGGAGGGTGGAAGAAAGCAGAGAAGCGGGATGTGGAGGCGAGGAAGTGACCGGTAAATAAAGTAGGGGGAGGTAGGGCTGGATGAATGGGTCCCTGTGGAGAAGAGGAGGAGGGGGTAGGTCTAGAGGGCATAAAGTGGGCCCTGGGGAGACAGCGAATAAGTCGGCCCTGGGAACGGTGTCATGGGGGGAAGAGGGCCCAGAATTGTGGAGGAATGGGTGTGTAAAGGAGGGTCCTAATGTGGGGAAAGGAGGCCCAGCGGAGAGGGTGTGGAATGGACCCCAACTGCCACACTTTCTCACCACCACAGTCCCACCTCTGATTTCTTCAACCCTCCTTTTACCAGGGAACCTGCACCATATCCTTCTAGTCCTACCCCCACTCACCCAGACCCGCCCCCTCTCCACAGGGACCCATTCATCCAGCCCTACCACTCCCTTTAGCCTGCCCCACCTCCTCCTTTATTTACCCTGCGCTTCCTCAGTCCTGCCTCTCTGCTTTCTTCCACCCTCCCTTTTCCAAGGACCTCTTTTCATAACCACTGAACCTTTTAGAAGGAGTGTGGGTACCCACAACTGTACAAGGAGATTACGCAACTATTCCGTTTATGTGCCGAAAGCAGGACTTAAACTCATGCCCCCAACGCTGTAACGCAAGCACTTAACCTCGAGACGACTGCAGTTAGCTGATATTTGGAGGAGCGGGGGCCAGATGTTCTATCCTCATTTTCTGCAGTGAACATGTTTGACAATGGAAATGGGCATGCTCACATGGGCATGCTCACAGGGGCATGCAGAAGAAAGATATGTACGCCCAAATGCAGCTCTCAGAAGCACAGCCACCAGTGGCTCAAGTGGTAAGTGCTTTGTCTTGCAATGTTGGAGACCTGAGTTCTAATCCAATGTCCGGTGTCTCTTGGGTAATTTTTTTAATTTAAAAAAAAATTGTTTTTATTGAAAATGGGGATGGATTGCCCTGCGCGATCAGCCAACAGCTAATGCCCCTTCAATACCTGCGTTCCCACTAACAATTGTGCCTCTGTTTTCGGCACTCTGGCCTTGGTAACACCCATACACAAGCTTGTCTCTCTGGCCCCAACTGACTGGAAAAAACGGGTGTAAAAGGTGTAATCTACGGGTCATGGTTGATACCATAATTGCACTCGGACTCAAACAGGACACCTTCTCGAGGTGCTGTGATGTGACCACCGGCCCCTGCATAGCAAGCAAACCTGTATCAGCATCTCACCGGCAACTGAATGTGTCGCCTGCAGGCTACACATAGGAGGCTGCAGTAGGTGCATTAACCCATTGAGCTGTCGACCCTCCTTCCTCTGAGAGCAGAAAACTAAATTTCCATGTTGCTTTCCATTGGCACATTAGATCTCTGTTTCACCCCAAGTCAGAGGATGTTTTGCTTCACAGAGAGATGATAATCATTGTGAGATGTGAGCCGCTAATAGCTAAGCAGGTCAGTTAAATCTTTGCTTTTGTCATTGGGGTGTATTGACATGCGCAGGGCAGTCCTCTGTCCTCTGCTACTGTATGGTTTCTTAATGCTGCTTGTTCATGATTTTTAAATGTAAACACTCTGCTCCCAAAAGTGAAAGATTTGAAAGACTCTTGCTGTAGCAAGCCTTTCCTACTCTTTGCCCTGGGGGTGAGAGTGCAGAGGCGTAGGCAGGGTAGGGCCTGAGGGGAAAGGCCCACCCAAAATCTGTAAATGCCCACTCAGCAGCTCTGTGTGGGCATTTAAAGAGATTTTTGTCATTGCAGTGGGCCCAACTACATTAGCTTCAGACCCCATTTGCTAGAAAATCCTGGCTACGCCTCTGGTGCTTCCCAACTCAACAACCCATCACCCCTTCATCCCTTCTTACTCGTCTCACAGCACCTCCCATGCATCTTTTGTTGGTAGATTTCCTTCACGAGGCTTAGCTAGGCCTGCATTCCTTTTCAAAGGGCCATAGAAGAGAGTAAAAAAGGAGAAGACATAATAGAGCGGGAAGTAGGTGAAAGACGAGGGGTCAGGGGGGTTGGCAGTAAAAGAAACAGGGCCTGGCCTGGCAGAGAGTTCGAAGTTAGGGAACAGAACAATGAGCGAGGGACAAGGAAAGATGTCTCAGGCATGTAGCTCTCTGAGTCTTCCCCACTGTGCCTGCAGAAAGAGACGTCCTATTCCTAGCTCTCTCCCAGATGGATACATTTGCCTGGAGAGCCCAGAATGAATGTCACTTAGGCAGAGGGCAAACACAGGGCAGCAGAGCAGGAACACCCCTTCATTTTACTATGCTCCCAGGTGGCTTCTGGGAGGCAAAAGGCATCAGTATTCCATCAACATCATCTTCACCTAGGCCACCGTCACTAAGGTTTATAAAGCAGGCTGTGACACTTTCTGGGGCCTAGGTGGCCAGGCCTACGTGGAAGAGCACAGATCCTAACCCTAAGTTGTGTGGGTGGCTTCACCAGAGGGGCTGCATAGGACATAGGGCTGTGCCCGTATGGGCTGTGGTCGCGTTTGGGAGCGTTAGGGACGCATGGAGGATGCAGGGCGCAGACCTCTGTCCGTTTTCCTCCAGGATTAGGCACTGGTTGTCAGTGGTGGAGCCAGCCACTCCACAATTGGGGAAGTTAAAGGCAGAAAGCAGCTCTCTCACCGCCAGGGCAAAGAGTGGGAAAGGCTTGTTACAGCAAGAGTCTTTCAAATCTTTCACTTTTGAGAGCAGACTGTTTACATTTTAGAATCATGAACAAGCACCAATACGAAAGCGTACAGTAGCAGAGGGCATAAGACTGCTGCCCTGCGCATAACAATACACCCCAATGACAAGGTCAAAGATTTAACTGACCTGCTTAGCTATTAGTGGCTCACACCTCACAATGATTATCATCTCTCCGTGAAGCAAAACATCCTCTGAATTGGGGTGAAAGATAGATCTAATGTGCCAAAGTAAGTCAACATGGAAATGCAGTTTCCTGCTCTCAGAGGAAGGAGGGTCGACAGCGCAATGGGTTAATGCACCTACTGCAGCCTCCTATGTGTACCTTGCAGGCGACACATTCAGTTGCTGGTGAGATGCTGATACAGGTTTGCTTGCTATGCAGGGGCCGGTGGTCACCTCACAGCACCTCGAGAAGGTGTGCTGTTTGAGTCCCAATGCAATTATGGAATCAGCCATGACCCCCAGATTGCACCTTTTCCCCTCGTTTTTTCCAGTCAGTTGGGGCCAGAGAGACAAGCTTGTGTTTGGGTGTTACTAAGGCCAGAGTGCAGAATACAAAGGCACAACTGTTAGTGGGAACACATGTATTGAAGGGGCGTTAGCTGTTGGCTGATCGGGTAGGGCAATGCATCCCAATTTTCAATAAAAACATTTTTTTTAAATGAAAAAAAAAATGCCCAAGAGATACCGGACATTGGATTAGAACTCAGGTCTCCAGCATTGCAAGACCAAGGATTTACAGCTCGAGCCACTGATAGCCATGCTTCCGAGGGTCGCTTTTGGGCGTATATATCTTTCTCCTGCATGCCCCTGTGAGCATACCCATTTGCATTGTGAAGCATGTTCACTGAAACCAAGGAGGATAGAACATCTGTCCCCTCTCCCCCGCTCCACCAAATACCAGTTAACTGCAGTGGCCTAGAGGTTAAGTGCTTGCGTTACAGCGCTGGGGGGGCCTGGGTTCTAGTACTGCTTTCGGCACATAAACAGAATAGTTGGGTAATCTCCTTGTACAGTGGTGGGTACCCACACTCCTAAAAGGTTCAGTGGCTATGTAATGTAATGAGTTCCCTGGTAAAGGGAGGGTGGAAGAAAGCAGAGAAGCGGGATGTGGAGGCGAGGAAGTGACCGGTAAATAAAGTAGGGGGAGGTAGGGCTGGATGAATGGGTCCCTGTGGAGAAGAGGAGGAGGGGGTAGGTCTAGAGGGCATAAAGTGGGCCCTGGGGAGACAGCAAATAAGTCGGCCCTGGGAACGGTGTCATGGGGGGAAGAGGGCCCAGAATTGTGGAGGAATGGGTGTGTAAAGGAGGGTCCTAATGTGGGGAAAGGAGGCCCAGCGGAGAGGGTGTGGAATGGACCCCAACTGCCACACTTTCTCACCACCACAGTCCCACCTCTGATTTCTTCAACCCTCCTTTTACCAGGGAACCTGCACCATATCCTTCTAGTCCTACCCCCACTCACCCAGACCCGCCCCCTCTCCACAGGGACCCATTCATCCAGCCCTACCACTCCCTTTAGCCTGCCCCACCTCCTCCTTTATTTACCCTGCGCTTCCTCAGTCCTGCCTCTCTGCTTTCTTCCACCCTCCCTTTTCCAAGGACCTCTTTTTATAACCACTGAACCTTTTAGAAGGAGTGTGGGTACCCACAACTGTACAAGGAGATTACGCAACTATTCCGTTTATGTGCCGAAAGCAGGACTTAAACCCATGCCCCCAACGCTGTAACGCAAGCACTTAACCTCGAGACGACTGCAGTTAGCTGATATTTGGAGGAGCGGGGGCCAGATGTTCTATCCTCATTTTCTGCAGTGAACATGTTTGACAATGCAAATGGGCATGCTCACAGGGGCATGCAGAAGAAAGATATGTACGCCCAAATGCAGCTCTCAGAAGCACAGTCTCCAGTGGCTCAAGTGGTAAGTGCTTTGTCTTGCAATGTTGGAGACCTGAGTTCTAATCCAATGTCAGGTGTCTCTTGGGTAATTTTTTTAATTAAAAAAAAAATGTTTTAATCGAAAATGGGGATGGATTGCCCTGCGCGATCAGCCAACAGCTAATGCCCCTTCAATACCTGCGTTCCCACTAACAATTGTGCCTCTGTTTTCGGCACTCTGGCCTTGGTAACACCCATACACAAGCTTGTCTCTCTGGCCCCAACTGACTGGAAAAAACGGGTGTAAAAGGTGTAATCTACGGGTCATGGTTGATACCATAATTGCACTAGGACTCAAACAGGACACCTTCTCGAGGTGCTGTGATGTGACCACCGGCCCCTGCATAGCAAGCAAACCTGTATCAGCATCTCACCGGCAACTGAATGTGTCGTCTGCAGGCTACACATAGGAGGCTGCAGTAGGTGCATTAACCCATTGAGCTGTCGACCCTCCTTCCTCTGAGAGCAGGAAATTAAATTTCCATGTTGCTTTCCATTGGCACATTAGATCTCTGTTTCACCCCAAGTCAGAGGATGTTTTGCTTCACAGAGAGATGATAATCATTGTGAGGTGTGAGCCGCTAATAGCTAAGCAGGTCAGTTAAATCTTTGCTTTTGTCATTGGGGTGTATTGACATGCGCAGGGCAGTCCTCTGTCCACTGCTACTGTATGGTTTCTTAATGCTGCTTGTTCATGATTTTTAAATGTAAACACTCTGCTCCCAAAAGTGAAAGATTTGAAAGACTCTTGCTGTAGCAAGCCTTTCCTACTCTTTGCCCTGGGGGTGAGAGTGCAGAGGCGTAGGCAGGGTAGGGCCTGAGGGGAAAGGCCCACCCAAAATCTGTAAATGCCCACTCAGCAGCTCTGTGTGGGCATTTAAAGAGATTTTTGTCATTGCAGTGGGCCCAACTACATTAGCTTCAGACCCCATTTGCTAGAAAATCCTGGCTACGCCTCTGGTGCTTCCCAGCTCAACAACCCATCACCCCTTCATCCCTTCTTACTCGTCTCACAGCACCTCCCATGCATCTTTTGTTGGTAGATTTCCTTCACGAGGCTTAGCTAGGCCTGCATTCCTTTTCAAAGGGCCATAGAAGAGAGTAAAAAAGGAGAAGGCATAATAGAGCGGGAAGTAGGTGAAAGACGAGGGGTCAGGGGGGTTGGCAGTAAAAGAAACAGGGCCTGGCCTGGCAGAGAGTTCAAAGTTAGGGAACAGAACAATGAGCGAGGGACAAGGAAAGATGTCTCAGGCATGTAGCTGTCTGAGTCTTCCCCACTGTGCCTGCAGAAAGAGACGTCCTATTCCTAGCTCTCTCCCAGATGGATACATTTGCCTGGAGAGCCCAGAATGAATGTCACTTAGGCAGAGGGCAAACACAGGGCAGCAGAGCAGGAACACCCCTTCATTTTACTATGCTCCCAGGTGGCTTCTGGGAGGCAAAAGGCATCAGTATTCCATCAACATCATCTTCACCTAGGCCACCGTCACTAAGGTTTATAAAGCAGGCTGTGACACTTTCTGGGGCCTAGGTGGCCAGGCCTACGTGGAAGAGCACAGATCCTAACCCTAAGTTGTGTGGGTGGCTTCACCAGAGGGGCTGCATAGGATATAGGGCTGTGCCCGTATGGGCTGTGGTCGCGTTTGGGAGCGTTAGGGACGCATGGAGGATGCAGGGCGCAGACCTCTGTCCGTTTTCCTCCAGGATTAGGCACTGGTTGTCAGTGGTGGAGCCAGCCACTCCACAATTGGGGAAGTTAAAGGCAGAAAGCAGCTCTCTCACCGCCAGGGCAAAGAGTGGGAAAGGCTTGTTACAGCAAGAGTCTTTCAAATCTTTCACTTTTGAGAGCAGACTGTTTACATTTTAGAATCATGAACAAGCACCAATACGAAAGCGTACAGTAGCAGAGGGCATAAGACTGCTGCCCTGCGCATAACAATACACCCCAATGACAAGGTCAAAGATTTAACTGACCTGCTTAGCTATTAGTGGCTCACACCTCACAATGATTATCATCTCTCCGTGAAGCAAAACATCCTCTGAATTGGGGTGAAAGATAGATCTAATGTGCCAAAGTAAGTCAACATGGAAATGCAGTTTCCTGCTCTCAGAGGAAGGAGGGTCGACAGCCCAATGGGTTAATGCACCTACTGCAGCCTCCTATGTGTACCTTGCAGGCGACACATTCAGTTGCTGGTGAGATGCTGATACAGGTTTGCTTGCTATGCAGGGGCCGGTGGTCACCTCACAGCACCTCGAGAAGGTGTGCTGTTTGAGTCCCAGTGCAATTATGGAATCAGCCATGACCCCCAGATTACACCTTTTCCCCTCGTTTTTTCCAGTCAGTTGGGGCCAGAGAGACAAGCTTGTGTATGGGTGTTACTAAGGCCAGAGTGCAGAATACAAAGGCACAACTGTTAGTGGGAACACATGTATTGAAGGGGCGTTAGCTGTTGGCTGATCGGGTAGGGCAATGCATCCCAATTTTCAATAAAAACATTTTTTTTTAAATGAAAAAAAAAATGCCCAAGAGATACCGGACATTGGATTAGAACTCAGGTCTCCAGCATTGCAAGACTAAGGATTTACAGCTCGAGCCACTGATTGCCATGCTTCCAAGGGTCGCTTTTGGGCGTATATATCTTTTTCCTGCATGCCCCTGTGAGCATACCCATTTGCATTGTGAAACATGTTCACTGAAACCAAGGAGGATAGAACATCTGTCCCCTCTCCCCCGCTCCACCAAATACCAGCTAACTGCAGTGGCCTAGAGATTAAGTGCTTGCGTTACAGCGCTGGGGGGGGCTGGGTTCGAGTACTGCTTTCGGCACATAAACAGAATAGTTGGGTAATCTCCTTGTACAGTGGTGGGTACCCACACTCCTAAAAGGTTCAGTGGCTATGTAATGTAATGAGTTCCCTGGTAAAGGGAGGGTGGAAGAAAGCAGAGAAGCGGGATGTGGAGGCGAGGAAGTGACCGGTAAATAAAGTAGGGGGAGGTAGGGCTGGATGAATGGGTCCCTGTGGAGAAGAGGAGGAGGGGGTAGGTCTAGAGGGCATAAAGTGGGCCCTGGGGAGACAGCGAATAAGTCGGCCCTGGGAACGGTGTCATGGGGGGAAGAGGGCCCAGAATTGTGGAGGAATGGGTGTGTAAAGGAGGGTCCTAATGTGGGGAAAGGAGGCCCAGCGGAGAGGGTGTGGAATGGACCCCAACTGCCACACTTTCTCACCACCACAGTCCCACCTCTGATTTCTTCAACCCTCCTTTTACCAGGGAACCTGCACCATATCCTTCTAGTCCTACCCCCACTCACCCAGACCCGCCCCCTCTCCACAGGGACCCATTCATCCAGCCCTACCACTCCCTTTAGCCTGCCGCACCTCCTCCTTTATTTACCCTGCGCTTCCTCAGTCCTGCCTCTCTGCTTTCTTCCACCCTCCCTTTTCCAAGGACCTCTTTTCATAACCACTGAACCTTTTAGAAGGAGTGTGGGTACCCACAACTGTACAAGGAGATTACGCAACTATTCCGTTTATGTGCCGAAAGCAGGACTTAAACCCATGCCCCCAACGCTGTAACGCAAGCACTTAACCTCGAGACGACTGCAGTTAGCTGATATTTGGAGGAGCGGGGGCCAGATGTTCTATCCTCATTTTCTGCAGTGACAATGTTTGACAATGCAAATGGGCATGCTCACATGGGCATGCTCACAGGGGCATGCAGAAGAAAGATATGTACGCCCAAATGCAGCTCTCAGAAGCACAGCCACCAGTGGCTCAAGTGGTAAGTGCTTTGTCTTGCAATGTTGGAGACCTGAGTTCTAATCCAATGTCCGGTGTCTCTTGGGTAATTTTTTTAATTTAAAAAAAAATTGTTTTTATTGAAAATGGGGATGGATTGCCCTGCGCGATCAGCCAACAGCTAATGCCCCTTCAATACCTGCGTTCCCACTAACAATTGTGCCTCTGTTTTCGGCACTCTGGCCTTGGTAACACCCATACACAAGCTTGTCTCTCTGGCCCCAACTGACTGGAAAAAACGGGTGTAAAAGGTGTAATCTACGGGTCATGGTTGATACCATAATTGCACTAGGACTCAAACAGGACACCTTCTCGAGGTGCTGTGATGTGACCACCGGCCCCTGCATAGCAAGCAAACCTGTATCAGCATCTCACCGGCAACTGAATGTGTCGCCTGCAGGCTACACATAGGAGGCTGCAGTAGGTGCATTAACCCATTGAGCTGTCGACCCTCCTTCCTCTGAGAGCAGGAAACTAAATTTCCATGTTGCTTTCCATTGGCACATTAGATCTCTGTTTCACCCCAAGTCAGAGGATGTTTTGCTTCACAGAGAGATGATAATCATTGTGAGGTGTGAGCCGCTAATAGCTAAGCAGGTCAGTTAAATCTTTGCTTTTGTCATTGGGGTGTATTGACATGCGCAGGGCAGTCCTCTGTCCTCTGCTACTGTATGGTTTCTTAATGCTGCTTGTTCATGATTTTTAAATGTAAACACTCTGCTCCCAAAAGTGAAAGATTTGAAAGACTCTTGCTGTAGTAAGCCTTTCCTACTCTTTGCCCTGGGGGTGAGAGTGCAGAGGCGTAGGCAGGGTAGGGCCTGAGGGGAAAGGCCCACCCAAAATCTGTAAATGCCCACTCAGCAGCTCTGTGTGGGCATTTAAAGAGATTTTTGTCATTGCAGTGGGCCCAACTACATTAGCTTCAGACCCCATTTGCTAGAAAATCCTGGCTACGCCTCTGGTGCTTCCCAACTCAACAACCCATCACCCCTTCATCCCTTCTTACTCGTCTCACAGCACCTCCCATGCATCTTTTGTTGGTAGATTTCCTTCACGAGGCTTAGCTAGGCCTGCATTCCTTTTCAAAGGGCCATAGAAGAGAGTAAAAAAGGAGAAGGCATAATAGAGCGGGAAGTAGGTGAAAGACGAGGGGTCAGGGGGGTTGGCAGTAAAAGAAACAGGGCCTGGCCTGGCAGAGAGTTAGAAGTTAGGGAACAGAACAATGAGCGAGGGACAAGGAAAGATGTCTCAGGCATGTAGCTCTCTGAGTCTTCCCCACTGTGCCTGCAGAAAGAGACGTCCTATTCCTAGCTCTCTCCCAGATGGATACATTTGCCTGGAGAGCCCAGAATGAATGTCACTTAGGCAGAGGGCAAACACAGGGCAGCAGAGCAGGAACACCCCTTCATTTTACTATGCTCCCAGGTGGCTTCTGGGAGGCAAAAGGCATCAGTATTCCATCAACAACATCTTCACCTAGGCCACCGTCACTAAGGTTTATAAAGCAGGCTGTGACACTTTCTGGGGCCTAGGTGGCCAGGCCTACGTGGAAGAGCACAGATCCTAACCCTAAGTTGTGTGGGTGGCTTCACCAGAGGGGCTGCATAGGACATAGGGCTGTGCCCGTATGGGGTGTGGTCGCGTTTGGGAGCGTTAGGGACGCATGGAGGATGCAGGGCGCAGACCTCTGTCCGTTTTCCTCCAGGATTAGGCACTGGTTGTCAGTGGTGGAGCCAGCCACTCCACAATTGGGGAAGTTAAAGGCAGAAAGCAGCTCTCTCACCGCCAGGGCAAAGAGTGGGAAAGGCTTGTTACAGCAAGAGTCTTTCAAATCTTTCACTTTTGAGAGCAGACTGTTTACATTTTAGTATCATGAACAAGCACCAATACGAAAGCGTACAGTAGCAGAGGGCATAAGACTGCTGCCCTGCGCATAACAATACACCCCAATGACAAGGTCAAAGATTTAACTGACCTGCTTAGCTATTAGTGGCTCACACCTCACAATGATTATCATCTCTCCGTGAAGCAAAACATCCTCTGAATTGGGGTGAAAGATAGATCTAATGTGCCAAAGTAAGTCAACATGGAAATGCAGTTTCCTGCTCTCAGAGGAAGGAGGGTCGACAGCCCAATGGGTTAATGCACCTACTGCAGCCTCCTATGTGTACCTTGCAGGCGACACATTCAGTTGCTGGTGAGATGCTGATACAGGTTTGCTTGCTATGCAGGGGCCGGTGGTCACCTAACAGCACCTCGAGAAGGTGTGCTGTTTGAGTCCCAGTGCAATTATGGAATCAGCCATGACCCCCAGATTACACCTTTTCCCCTCGTTTTTTCCAGTCAGTTGGGGCCAGAGAGACAAGCTTGTGTATGAGTGTTACTAAGGCCAGAGTGCAGAATACAAAGGCACAACTGTTAGTGGGAACACATGTATTGAAGGGGCGTTAGCTGTTGGCTGATCGGGTAGGGCAATGCATCCCAATTTTCAATAAAAACATTTTTTTTAAATGAAAAAAAAAATGCCCAAGAGATACCGGACATTGGATTAGAACTCAGGTCTCCAGCATTGCAAGACCAAGGATTTACAGCTTGAGCCACTGATTGCCATGCTGCCGAAGGTCGCTTTTGGGCGTATATATCTTTCTCCTGCATGCCCCTGTGAGCATACCCATTTGCATTGTGAAACATGTTCACTGAAACCAAGGAGGATAGAACATCTGTCCCCTCTCCCCCGCTCCACCAAATACCAGCTAACTGCAGTGGCCTAGAGGTTAACTGCTTGCGTTACAGCGCTGGGGGGGCCTGGGTTCGAGTACTGCTTTCGGCACATAAACAGAATAGTTGGGTAATCTCCTTGTACAGTGGTGGGTACCCACACTCCTAAAAGGTTCAGTGGCTATGTAATGAGTTCCCTGGTAAAGGGAGGGTGGAAGAAAGCAGAGAAGCGGGATGTGGAGGCGAGGAAGTGACCGGTATATAAAGTAGGGGGAGGTAGGGCTGGATGAATGGGTCCCTGTGGAGAAGAGGAGGAGGGGGTAGGTCTAGAGGGCATAAAGTGGGCCCTGGGGAGACAGCGAATAAGTCGGCCCTGGGAACGGTGTCATGGGGGGAAGAGGGCCCAGAATTGTGGAGGAATGGGTGTGTAAAGGAGGGTCCTAATGTGGGGAAAGGAGGCCCAGCGGAGAGGGTGTGGAATGGACCCCAACTGCCACACTTTCTCACCACCACAGTCCCACCTCTGATTTCTTCAACCCTCCTTTTACCAGGGAACCTGCACCATATCCTTCTAGTCCTACCCCCACTCACCCAGACCCGCCCCCTCTCCACAGGGACCCATTCATCCAGCCCTACCACTCCCTTTAGCCTGCCCCACCTCCTCCTTTATTTACCCTGCGCTTCCTCAGTCCTGCCTCTCTGCTTTCTTCCACCCTCCCTTTTCCAAGGACCTCTTTTTATAACCACTGAACCTTTTAGAAGGAGTGTGGGTACCCACAACTGTACAAGGAGATTACGCAACTATTCCGTTTATGTGCCGAAAGCAGGACTTAAACCCATGCCCCCAACGCTGTAACGCAAGCACTTAACCTCGAGACGACTGCAGTTAGCTGATATTTGGAATAGCGGGGGCCAGATGTTCTATCCTCATTTTCTGCAGTGAACATGTTTGACAATGCAAATGGGCATGCTCACATGGGCATGCTCACAGGGGCATGCAGAAGAAAGATATGTACGCCCAAATGCAGCTCTCAGAAGCACAGTCTCCAGTGGCTCAAGTGGTAAGTGCTTTGTCTTGCAATGTTGGAGACCTGAGTTCTAATCCAATGTCAGGTGTCTCTTGGGTAATTTTTTTAATTAAAAAAAAAATGTTTTAATCGAAAATGGGGATGGATTGCCCTGCGCGATCAGCCAACAGCTAATGCCCCTTCAATACCTGCGTTCCCACTAACAATTGTGCCTCTGTTTTCGGCACTCTGGCCTTGGTAACACCCATACACAAGCTTGTCTCTCTGGCCCCAACTGACTGGAAAAAACGGGTGTAAAAGGTGTAATCTACGGGTCATGGTTGATACCATAATTGCACTAGGACTCAAACAGGACACCTTCTCGAGGTGCTGTGATGTGACCACCGGCCCCTGCATAGCAAGCAAACCTGTATCAGCATCTCACCGGCAACTGAATGTGTCGTCTGCAGGCTACACATAGGAGGCTGCAGTAGGTGCATTAACCCATTGAGCTGTCGACCCTCCTTCCTCTGAGAGCAGGAAATTAAATTTCCATGTTGCTTTCCATTGGCACATTAGATCTCTGTTTCACCCCAAGTCAGAGGATGTTTTGCTTCACAGAGAGATGATAATCATTGTGAGGTGTGAGCCGCTAATAGCTAAGCAGGTCAGTTAAATCTTTGCTTTTGTCATTGGGGTGTATTGACATGCGCAGGGCAGTCCTCTGTCCACTGCTACTGTATGGTTTCTTAATGCTGCTTGTTCATGATTTTTAAATGTAAACACTCTGCTCCCAAAAGTGAAAGATTTGAAAGACTCTTGCTGTAGCAAGCCTTTCCTACTCTTTGCCCTGGGGGTGAGAGTGCAGAGGCGTAGGCAGGGTAGGGCCTGAGGGGAAAGGCCCACCCAAAATCTGTAAATGCCCACTCAGCAGCTCTGTGTGGGCATTTAAAGAGATTTTTGTCATTGCAGTGGGCCCAACTACATTAGCTTCAGACCCCATTTGCTAGAAAATCCTGGCTACGCCTCTGGTGCTTCCCAGCTCAACAACCCATCACCCCTTCATCCCTTCTTACTCGTCTCACAGCACCTCCCATGCATCTTTTGTTGGTAGATTTCCTTCACGAGGCTTAGCTAGGCCTGCATTCCTTTTCAAAGGGCCATAGAAGAGAGTAAAAAAGGAGAAGGCATAATAGAGCGGGAAGTAGGTGAAAGACGAGGGGTCAGGGGGGTTGGCAGTAAAAGAAACAGGGCCTGGCCTGGCAGAGAGTTCAAAGTTAGGGAACAGAACAATGAGCGAGGGACAAGGAAAGATGTCTCAGGCATGTAGCTCTCTGAGTCTTCCCCACTGTGCCTGCAGAAAGAGACGTCCTATTCCTAGCTCTCTCCCAGATGGATACATTTGCCTGGAGAGCCCAGAATGAATGTCACTTAGGCAGAGGGCAAACACAGGGCAGCAGAGCAGGAACACCCCTTCATTTTACTATGCTCCCAGGTGGCTTCTGGGAGGCAAAAGGCATCAGTATTCCATCAACATCATCTTCACCTAGGCCACCGTCACTAAGGTTTATAAAGCAGGCTGTGACACTTTCTGGGGCCTAGGTGGCCAGGCCTACGTGGAAGAGCACAGATCCTAACCCTAAGTTGTGTGGGTGGCTTCACCAGAGGGGCTGCATAGGATATAGGGCTGTGCCCGTATGGGCTGTGGTCGCGTTTGGGAGCGTTAGGGACGCATGGAGGATGCAGGGCGCAGACCTCTGTCCGTTTTCCTCCAGGATTAGGCACTGGTTGTCAGTGGTGGAGCCAGCCACTCCACAATTGGGGAAGTTAAAGGCAGAAAGCAGCTCTCTCACCGCCAGGGCAAAGAGTGGGAAAGGCTTGTTACAGCAAGAGTCTTTCAAATCTTTCACTTTTGAGAGCAGACTGTTTACATTTTAGAATCATGAACAAGCACCAATACGAAAGCGTACAGTAGCAGAGGGCATAAGACTGCTGCCCTGCGCATAACAATACACCCCAATGACAAGGTCAAAGATTTAACTGACCTGCTTAGCTATTAGTGGCTCACACCTCACAATGATTATCATCTCTCCGTGAAGCAAAACATCCTCTGAATTGGGGTGAAAGATAGATCTAATGTGCCAAAGTAAGTCAACATGGAAATGCAGTTTCCTGCTCTCAGAGGAAGGAGGGTCGACAGCCCAATGGGTTAATGCACCTACTGCAGCCTCCTATGTGTACCTTGCAGGCGACACATTCAGTTGCTGGTGAGATGCTGATACAGGTTTGCTTGCTATGCAGGGGCCGGTGGTCACCTCACAGCACCTCGAGAAGGTGTGCTGTTTGAGTCCCAGTGCAATTATGGAATCAGCCATGACCCCCAGATTACACCTTTTCCCCTCGTTTTTTCCAGTCAGTTGGGGCCAGAGAGACAAGCTTGTGTATGAGTGTTACTAAGGCCAGAGTGCAGAATACAAAGGCACAACTGTTAGTGGGAACACATGTATTGAAGGGGCGTTAGCTGTTGGCTGATCGGGTAGGGCAATGCATCCCAATTTTCAATAAAAACATTTTTTTTAAATGAAAAAAAAAATGCCCAAGAGATACCGGACATTGGATTAGAACTCAGGTCTCCAGCATTGCAAGACCAAGGATTTACAGCTTGAGCCACTGATTGCCATGCTGCGGAAGGTCGCTTTTGGGCGTATATATCTTTCTCCTGCATGCCCCTGTGAGCATACCCATTTGCATTGTGAAACATGTTCACTGAAACCAAGGAGGATAGAACATCTGTCCCCTCTCCCCCGCTCCACCAAATACCAGCTAACTGCAGTGGCCTAGAGGTTAACTGCTTGCGTTACAGCGCTGGGGGGGCCTGGGTTCGAGTACTGCTTTCGGCACATAAACAGAATAGTTGGGTAATCTCCTTGTACAGTGGTGGGTACCCACACTCCTAAAAGGTTCAGTGGCTATGTAATGAGTTCCCTGGTAAAGGGAGGGTGGAAGAAAGCAGAGAAGCGGGATGTGGAGGCGAGGAAGTGACCGGTATATAAAGTAGGGGGAGGTAGGGCTGGATGAATGGGTCCTTGTGGAGAAGAGGAGGAGGGGGTAGGTCTAGAGGGCATAAAGTGGGCCCTGGGGAGACAGCGAATAAGTCGGCCCTGGGAACGGTGTCATGGGGGGAAGAGGGCCCAGAATTGTGGAGGAATGGGTGTGTAAAGGAGGGTCCTAATGTGGGGAAAGGAGGCCCAGCGGAGAGGGTGTGGAATGGACCCCAACTGCCACACTTTCTCACCACCACAGTCCCACCTCTGATTTCTTCAACCCTCCTTTTACCAGGGAACCTGCACCATATCCTTCTAGTCCTACCCCCACTCACCCAGACCCGCCCCCTCTCCACAGGGACCCATTCATCCAGCCCTACCACTCCCTTTAGCCTGCCCCACCTCCTCCTTTATTTACCCTGCGCTTCCTCAGTCCTGCCTCTCTGCTTTCTTCCACCCTCCCTTTTCCAAGGACCTCTTTTCATAACCACTGAACCTTTTAGAAGGAGTGTGGGTACCCACAACTGTACAAGGAGATTACGCAACTATTCCGTTTATGTGCCGAAAGCAGGACTTAAACCCATGCCCCCAACGCTGTAACGCAAGCACTTAACCTCGAGACGACTGCAGTTAGCTGATATTTGGAGGAGCGGGGGCCAGATGTTCTATCCTCATTTTCTGCAGTGAACATGTTTGACAATGCAAATGGGCATGCTCACATGGGCATGCTCACAGGGGCATGCAGAAGAAAGATATGTACGCCCAAATGCAGCTCTCAGAAGCACAGCCACCAGTGGCTCAAGTGGTAAGTGCTTTGTCTTGCAATGTTGGAGACCTGAGTTCTAATCCAATGTCCGGTGTCTCTTGGGTAATTTTTTTAATTTAAAAAAAATTGTTTTTATTGAAAATGGGGATGGATTGCCCTGCGCGATCAGCCAACAGCTAATGCCCCTTCAATACCTGCGTTCCCACTAACAATTGTGCCTCTGTTTTCGGCACTCTGGCCTTGGTAACACCCATACACAAGCTTGTCTCTCTGGCCCCAACTGACTGGAAAAAACAGGTGTAAAAGGTGTAATCTACGGGTCATGGTTGATACCATAATTGCACTAGGACTCAAACAGGACACCTTCTCGAGGTGCTGTGATGTGACCACCGGCCCCTGCATAGCAAGCAAACCTGTATCAGCATCTCACCGGCAACTGAATGTGTCGCCTGCAGGCTACACATAGGAGGCTGCAGTAGGTGCATTAACCCATTGAGCTGTCGACCCTCCTTCCTCTGAGAGCAGGAAACTAAATTTCCATGTTGCTTTCCATTGGCACATTAGATCTCTGTTTCACCCCAAGTCAGAGGATGTTTTGCTTCACAGAGAGATGATAATCATTGTGAGATGTGAGCCGCTAATAGCTAAGCAGGTCAGTTAAATCTTTGCTTTTGTCATTGGGGTGTATTGACATGCGCAGGGCAGTCCTCTGTCCTCTGCTACTGTATGGTTTCTTAATGCTGCTTGTTCATGATTTTTAAATGTAAACACTCTGCTCCCAAAAGTGAAAGATTTGAAATACTCTTGCTGTAGCAAGCCTTTCCTACTCTTTGCCCTGGGGGTGAGAGTGCAGAGGCGTAGGCATGGTAGGGCCTGAGGGGAAAGGCCCACCCAAAATCTGTAAATGCCCACTCAGCAGCTCTGTGTGGGCATTTAAAGAGATTTTTTGTCATTGCAGTGGGCCCAACTACATTAGCTTCAGACCCCATTTGCTAGAAAATCCTGGCTACGCCTCTGGTGCTTCCCAACTCAACAACCCATCACCCCTTCATCCCTTCTTACTCGTCTCACAGCACCTCCCATGCATCTTTTGTTGGTAGATTTCCTTCACGAGGCTTAGCTAGGCCTGCATTCCTTTTCAAAGGGCCATAGAAGAGAGTAAAAAAGGAGAAGGCATAATAGAGCGGGAAGTAGGTGAAAGATGAGGGGTCAGGGGGGTTGGCAGTAAAAGAAACAGGGCCTGGCCTGGCAGAGAGTTCGAAGTTAGGGAACAGAACAATGAGCGAGGGACAAGCAAAGATGTCTCAGGCATGTAGCTCTCTGAGTCTTCCCCACTGTGCCTGCAGAAAGAGACGTCCTATTCCTAGCTCTCTCCCAGATGGATACATTTGCCTGGAGAGCCCAGAATGAATGTCACTTAGGCAGAGGGCAAACACAGGGCAGCAGAGCAGGAACACCCCTTCATTTTACTATGCTCCCAGGTGGCTTCTGGGAGGCAAAAGGCATCAGTATTCCATCAACATCATCTTCACCTAGGCCACCGTCACTAAGGTTTATAAAGCAGGCTGTGACACTTTCTGGGGCCTAGGTGGCCAGGCCTACGTGGAAGAGCACAGATCCTAACCCTAAGTTGTGTGGGTGGCTTCACCAGAGGGGCTGCATAGGACATAGGGCTGTGCCCGTATGGGCTGTGGTCGCGTTTGGGAGCGTTAGGGACGCATGGAGGATGCAGGGCGCAGACCTCTGTCCGTTTTCCTCCAGGATTAGGCACTGGTTGTCAGTGGTGGAGCCAGCCACTCCACAATTGGGGAAGTTAAAGGCAGAAAGCAGCTCTCTCACCGCCAGGGCAAAGAGTGGGAAAGGCTTGTTACAGCAAGAGTCTTTCAAATCTTTCACTTTTGAGAGCAGACTGTTTACATTTTAGAATCATGAACAAGCACCAATACGAAAGCGTACAGTAGCAGAGGGCATAAGACTGCTGCCCTGCGCATAACAATACACCCCAATGACAAGGTCAAAGATTTAACTGACCTGCTTAGCTATTAGTGGCTCACACCTCACAATGATTATCATCTCTCCGTGAAGCAAAACATCCTCTGAATTGGGGTGAAAGATTGATCTAATGTGCCAAAGTAAGTCAACATGGAAATGCAGTTTCCTGCTCTCAGAGGAAGGAGGGTCGACAGCCCAATGGGTTAATGCACCTACTGCAGCCTCCTATGTGTACCTTGCAGGCGACACATTCAGTTGCTGGTGAGATGCTGATACAGGTTTGCTTGCTATGCAGGGGCCGGTGGTCACCTCACAGCACCTCGAGAAGGTGTGCTGTTTGAGTCCCAGTGCAATTATGGAATCAGCCATGACCCCCAGATTGCACCTTTTCCCCTCGTTTTTTCCAGTCAGTTGGGGCCAGAGAGACAAGCTTGTGTATGGGTGTTACTAAGGCCAGAGTGCAGAATACAAAGGCACAACTGTTAGTGGGAACACATGTATTGAAGGGGCGTTAGCTGTTGGCTGATCGGGTAGGGCAATGCATCCCAATTTTCAATAAAAACATTTTTTTTAAATGAAAAAAAAAATGCCCAAGAGATACCGGACATTGGATTAGAACTCAGGTCTCCAGCATTGCAAGACCAAGGATTTACAGCTCGAGCCACTGATTGCCATGCTTCCGAGGGTCTCTTTTGGGCGTATATATCTTTCTCCTGCATGCCCCTGTGAGCATACCCATTTGCATTGTGAAACATGTTCACTGAAACCAAGGAGGATAGAACATCTGTCCCCTCTCCCCCGCTCCACCAAATACCAGCTAACTGCAGTGGCCTAGAGGTTAAGTGCTTGCGTTACAGCGCTGGGGGGCCTGGGTTCGAGTACTGCTTTCGGCACATAAACAGAATAGTTGGGTAATCTCCTTGTACAGTGGTGGGTACCCACACTCCTAAAAGGTTCAGTGGCTATGTAATGTAATGAGTTCCCTGGTAAAGGGAGGGTGGAAGAAAGCAGAGAAGCGGGATGTGGAGGCGAGGAAGTGACCGGTAAATAAAGTAGGGGGAGGTAGGGCTGGATGAATGGGTCCCTGTGGAGAAGAGGAGGAGGGGGTAGGTCTAGAGGGCATAAAGTGGGCCCTGGGGAGACAGCGAATAAGTCGGCCCTGGGAACGGTGTCATGGGGGGAAGAGGGATCAGAATTGTGGAGGAATGGGTGTGTAAAGGAGGGTCCTAATGTGGGGAAAGGAGGCCCAGCGGAGAGGGTGTGGAATGGACCCCAACTGCCACACTTTCTCACCACCACAGTCCCACCTCTGATTTCTTCAACCCTCCTTTTACCAGGGAACCTGCACCATATCCTTCTAGTCCTACCCCCACTCACCCAGACCCGCCCCCTCTCCACAGGGACCCATTCATCCAGCCCTACCACTCCCATTAGCCTGCCCCACCTCCTCCTTTATTTACCCTGCGCTTCCTCAGTCCTGCCTCTCTGCTTTCTTCCACCCTCCCTTTTCCAAGGACCTCTTTTCATAACCACTGAACCTTTTAGAAGGAGTGTGGGTACCCACAACTGTACAAGGAGATTACGCAACTATTCCGTTTATGTGCCGAAAGCAGGACTTAAACCCATGCCCCCAACGCTGTAACGCAAGCACTTAACCTCGAGACGACTGCAGTTAGCTGATATTTGGAGGAGCGGGGGCCAGATGTTCTATCCTCATTTTCTGCAGTGAACATGTTTGACAATGGAAATGGGCATGCTCACATGGGCATGCTCACAGGGGCATGCAGAAGAAAGATATGTACGCCCAAATGCAGCTCTCAGAAGCACAGCCACCAGTGGCTCAAGTGGTAAGTGCTTTGTCTTGCAATGTTGGAGACCTGAGTTCTAATCCAATGTCCGGTGTCTCTTGGGTAATTTTTTTAATTTAAAAAAAAATTGTTTTTATTGAAAATGGGGATGGATTGCCCTGCGCGATCAGCCAACAGCTAATGCCCCTTCAATACCTGCGTTCCCACTAACAATTGTGCCTCTGTTTTCGGCACTCTGGCCTTGGTAACACCCATACACAAGCTTGTCTCTCTGGCCCCAACTGACTGGAAAAAACGGGTGTAAAAGGTGTAATCTACGGGTCATGGTTGATACCATAATTGCACTAGGACTCAAACAGGACACCTTCTCGAGGTGCTGTGATGTGACCACCGGCCCCTGCATAGCAAGCAAACCTGTATCAGCATCTCACCGGCAACTGAATGTGTCGCCTGCAGGCTACACATAGGAGGCTGCAGTAGGTGCATTAACCCATTGAGCTGTCGACCCTCCTTCCTCTGAGAGCAGGAAACTAAATTTCCATGTTGCTTTCCATTGGCACATTAGATCTCTGTTTCACCCCAAGTCAGAGGATGTTTTGCTTCACAGAGAGATGATAATCATTGTGAGGTGTGAGCCGCTAATAGCTAAGCAGGTCAGTTAAATCTTTGCTTTTGTCATTGGGGTGTATTGACATGCGCAGGGCAGTCCTCTGTCCTCTGCTACTGTATGGTTTCTTAATGCTGCTTGTTCATGATTTTTAAATGTAAACACTCTGCTCCCAAAAGTGAAAGATTTGAAAGACTCTTGCTGTAGCAAGCCTTTCCTACTCTTTGCCCTGGGGGTGAGAGTGCAGAGGCGTAGGCAGGGTAGGGCCTGAGGGGAAAGGCCCACCCAAAATCTGTAAATGCCCACTCAGCAGCTCTGTGTGGTCATTTAAAGAGATTTTTGTCATTGCAGTGGGCCCAACTACATTAGCTTCAGACCCCATTTGCTAGAGAATCCTGGCTACGCCTCTGGTGCTTCCCAACTCAACAACCCATCACCCCTTCATCCCTTCTTACTCGTCTCACAGCACCTCCCATGCATCTTTTGTTGGTAGATTTCCTTCACGAGGCTTAGCTAGGCCTGCATACCTTTTCAAAGGGCCATAGAAGAGAGTAAAAAAGGAGAAGGCATAATAGAGCGGGAAGTAGGTGAAAGACGAGGGGTCAGGGGGGTTGGCAGTAAAAGAAACAGGGCCTGGCCTGGCAGAGAGTTAGAAGTTAGGGAACAGAACAATGAGCGAGGGACAAGGAAAGATGTCTCAGGCATGTAGCTCTCTGAGTCTTCCCCACTTTGCCTGCAGAAAGAGACGTCCTATTCCTAGCTCTCTCCCAGATGGATACATTTGCCTGGAGAGCCCAGAATGAATGTCACTTAGGCAGAGGGCAAACACAGGGCAGCAGAGCAGGAACACCCCTTCATTTTACTATGCTTCCAGGTGGCTTCTGGGAGGCAAAAGGCATCAGTATTCCATCAACATCATCTTCACCTAGGCCACCGTCACTAAGGTTTATAAAGCAGGCTGTGACACTTTCTGGGGCCTAGGTGGCCAGGCCTACGTGGAAGAGCACAGATCCTAACCCTAAGTTGTGTGGGTGGCTTCACCAGAGGGGCTTCATAGGACATAGGGCTGTGCCCGTATGGGCTGTGGTCGCGTTAGGGAGCGTTAGGGACGCATGGAGGATGCAGGGCGCAGACCTCTGTCCGTTTTCCTCCAGGATTAGGCACTGGTTGTCAGTGGTGGAGCCAGCCACTCCACAATTGGGGAAGTTAAAGGCAGAAAGCAGCTCTCTCACCGCCAGGGCAAAGAGTGGGAAAGGCTTGTTACAGCAAGAGTCTTTCAAATCTTTCACTTTTGAGAGCAGACTGTTTACATTTTAGAATCATGAACAAGCACCAATACGAAAGCGTACAGTAGCAGAGGGCCTAAGACTGCTGCCCTGCGCATAACAATACACCCCAATGACAAGGTCAAAGATTTAACTGACCTGCTTAGCTATTAGTGGCTCACACCTCACAATGATTATCATCTCTCCGTGAAGCAAAACATCCTCTGAATTGGGGTGAAAGATAGATCTAATGTGCCAAAGTAAGTCAACATGGAAATGCAGTTTCCTGCTCTCAGAGGAAGGAGGGTCGACAGCCCAATGGGTTAATGCACCTACTGCAGCCTCCTATGTGTACCTTGCAGGCGACACATTCAGTTGCTGTTGAGATGCTGATACAGGTTTGCTTGCTATGCAGGGGCCGGTGGTCACCTCACAGCACCTCGAGAAGGTGTGCTGTTTGAGTCCCAGTGCAATTATGGAATCAGCCATGACCCCCAGATTACACCTTTTCCCCTCGTTTTTTCCAGTCAGTTGGGGCCAGAGAGACAAGCTTGTGTATGGGTGTTACTAAGGCCAGAGTGCAGAATACAAAGGCACAACTGTTAGTGGGAACACATGTATTGAAGGGGCGTTAGCTGTTGGCTGATCGGGTAGGGCAATGCATCCCAATTTTCAATAAAAACATTTTTTTTTAAATGAAAAAAAAAATGCCCAAGAGATACCGGACATTGGATTAGAACTCAGGTCTCCAGCATTGCAAGACCAAGGATTTACAGCTCGAGCCACTGATTGCCATGCTTCCGATGGTCGCTTTTGGGCGTATATATCTTTTTCCTGCATGCCCCTGTGAGCATACCCATTTGCATTGTGAAACATGTTCACTGAAACCAAGGAGGATAGAACATCTGTCCCCTCTCCCCCGCTCCACCAAATACCAGCTAACTGCAGTGGCCTAGAGGTGAAGTGCTTGCGTTACAGCGCTGGGGGGGCCTGGGTTCGAGTACTGCTTTCGGCACATAAACAGAATAGTTGGGTAATCTCCTTGTACAGTGGTGGGTACCCACACTCCTAAAAGGTTCAGTGGCTATGTAATGTAATGAGTTCCCTGGTAAAGGGAGGGTGGAAGAAAGCAGAGAAGCGGGATGTGGAGGCGAGGAAGTGACCGGTAAATAAAGTAGGGGGAGGTAGGGCTGGATGAATGGGTCCCTGTGGAGAAGAGGAGGAGGGGGTAGGTCTAGAGGGCATAAAGTGGGCCCTGGGGAGACAGCGAATAAGTCGGCCCTGGGAACGGTGTCATGGGGGGAAGAGGGCCCAGAATTGTGGAGGAATGGGTGTGTAAAGGAGGGTCCTAATGTGGGGAAAGGAGGCCCAGCGGAGAGGGTGTGGAATGGACCCCAACTGCCACACTTTCTCACCACCACAGTCCCACCTCTGATTTCTTCAACCCTCCTTTTACCAGGGAACCTGCACCATATCCTTCTAGTCCTACCCCCACTCACCCAGACCCGCCCCCTCTCCACAGGGACCCATTCATCCAGCCCTACCACTCCCTTTAGCCTGCCCCACCTCCTCCTTTATTTACCCTGCGCTTCCTCAGTCCTGCCTCTCTGCTTTCTTCCACCCTCCCTTTTCCAAGGACCTCTTTTCATAACCACTGAACCTTTTAGAAGGAGTGTGGGTACCCACAACTGTACAAGGAGATTACGCAACTATTCCGTTTATGTGCCGAAAGCAGGACTTAAACCCATGCCCCCAACGCTGTAACGCAAGCACTTAACCTCGAGACGACTGCAGTTAGCTGATATTTGGAGGAGCGGGGGCCAGATGTTCTATCCTCATTTTCTGCAGTGAACATGTTTGACAATGCAAATGGGCATGCTCACATGGGCATGCTCACAGGGGCATGCAGAAGAAAGATATGTACGCCCAAATCCAACTCTCAGAAGCACAGCCTCAAGTGGTAAGTGCTTTGTCTTGCAATGTTGGAGACCTGAGTTCTAATCCAATGTCCGGTGTCTCTTGGGTAATTTTTTTAATTTAAAAAAAATGTTTTTATTGAAAATGGGGATGGATTGCCCTGCGCGATCAGCCAACAGCTAATGCCCCTTCAATACCTGCGTTCCCACTAACAATCGTGCCTCTGTTTTCGGCACTCTGGCCTTGGTAAAACCCATACACAAGCTTGTCTCTCTGGCCCCAACTGACTGGAAAAAACGGGTGTAAAAGGTGTAATCTACGGGTCATGGTTGATACCATAATTGCACTAGGACTCAAACAGGACACCTTCTCGAGGTGCTGTGATGTGACCACCGGCCCCTGCATAGCAAGCAAACCTGTATCAGCATCTCACCGGCAACTGAATGTGTCGCCTGCAGGCTACACATAGGAGGCTGCAGTAGGTGCATTAACCCATTGAGCTGTCGACCCTCCTTCCTCTGAGAGCAGGAAACTAAATTTCCATGTTGCCTTCCATTGGCACATTAGATCTCTGTTTCACCCCAAGTCAGAGGATGTTTTGCTTCACAGAGAGATGATAATCATTGTGAGGTGTGAGCCGCTAATAGCTAAGCAGGTCAGTTAAATCTTTGCTTTTGTCATTGGGGTGTATTGACATGCGCAGGGCAGTCCTCTGTCCACTGCTACTGTATGGTTTCTTAATGCTGCTTGTTCATGATTTTTAAATGTAAACACTCTGCTCCCAAAAGTGAAAGATTTGAAAGACTCTTGCTGTAGCAAGCCTTTCCTACTCTTTGCCCTGGGGGTGAGAGTGCAGAGGCGTAGGCAGGGTAGGGCCTGAGGGGAAAGGCCCACCCAAAATCTGTAAATGCCCACTCAGCAGCTCTGTGTGGGCATTTAAAGAGATTTTTGTCATTGCAGTGGGCCCAACTACATTAGCTTCAGACCCCATTTGCTAGAAAATCCTGGCTACGCCTCTGGTGCTTCCCAGCTCAACAACCCATCACCCCTTCATCCCTTCTTACTCGTCTCACAGCACCTCCCATGCATCTTTTGTTGGTAGATTTCCTTCACGAGGCTTAGCTAGGCCTGCATTCCTTTTCAAAGGGCCATAGAAGAGAGTAAAAAAGGAGAAGGCATAATAGAGCGGGAAGTAGGTGAAAGACGAGGGGTCAGGGGGGTTGGCAGTAAAAGAAACAGGGCCTGGCCTGGCAGAGAGTTCAAAGTTAGGGAACAGAACAATGAGCGAGGGACAAGGAAAGATGTCTCAGGCATGTAGCTCTCTGAGTCTTCCCCACTGTGCCTGCAGAAAGAGACGTCCTATTCCTAGCTCTCTCCCAGATGGATACATTTGCCTGGAGAGCCCAGAATGAATGTCACTTAGGCAGAGGGCAAACACAGGGCAGCAGAGCAGGAACACCCCTTCATTTTACTATGCTCCCAGGTGGCTTCTGGGAGGCAAAAGGCATCAGTATTCCATCAACATCATCTTCACCTAGGCCACCGTCACTAAGGTTTATAAAGCAGGCTGTGACACTTTCTGGGGCCTAGGTGGCCAGGCCTACGTGGAAGAGCACAGATCCTAACCCTAAGTTGTGTGGGTGGCTTCACCAGAGGGGCTGCATAGGATATAGGGCTGTGCCCGTATGGGCTGTGGTCGCGTTTGGGAGCGTTAGGGACGCATGGAGGATGCAGGGCGCAGACCTCTGTCCGTTTTCCTCCAGGATTAGGCACTGGTTGTCAGTGGTGGAGCCAGCCACTCCACAATTGGGGAAGTTAAAGGCAGAAAGCAGCTCTCTCACCGCCAGGGCAAAGAGTGGGAAAGGCTTGTTACAGCAAGAGTCTTTCAAATCTTTCACTTTTGAGAGCAGACTGTTTACATTTTAGAATCATGAACAAGCACCAATACGAAAGCGTACAGTAGCAGAGGGCATAAGACTGCTGCCCTGCGCATAACAATACACCCCAATGACAAGGTCAAAGATTTAACTGACCTGCTTAGCTATTAGTGGCTCACACCTCACAATGATTATCATCTCTCCGTGAAGCAAAACATCCTCTGAATTGGGGTGAAAGATAGATCTAATGTGCCAAAGTAAGTCAACATGGAAATGCAGTTTCCTGCTCTCAGAGGAAGGAGGGTCGACAGCCCAATGGGTTAATGCACCTACTGCAGCCTCCTATGTGTACCTTGCAGGCGACACATTCAGTTGCTGGTGAGATGCTGATACAGGTTTGCTTGCTATGCAGGGGCCGGTGGTCACCTCACAGCACCTCGAGAAGGTGTGCTGTTTGAGTCCCAGTGCAATTATGGAATCAGCCATGACCCCCAGATTACACCTTTTCCCCTCGTTTTTTCCAGTCAGTTGGGGCCAGAGAGACAAGCTTGTGTATGAGTGTTACTAAGGCCAGAGTGCAGAATACAAAGGCACAACTGTTAGTGGGAACACATGTATTGAAGGGGCGTTAGCTGTTGGCTGATCGGGTAGGGCAATGCATCCCAATTTTCAATAAAAACATTTTTTTTAAATGAAAAAAAAAATGCCCAAGAGATACCGGACATTGGATTAGAACTCAGGTCTCCAGCATTGCAAGACCAAGGATTTACAGCTTGAGCCACTGATTGCCATGCTGCGGAAGGTCGCTTTTGGGCGTATATATCTTTCTCCTGCATGCCCCTGTGAGCATACCCATTTGCATTGTGAAACATGTTCACTGAAACCAAGGAGGATAGAACATCTGTCCCCTCTCCCCCGCTCCACCAAATACCAGCTAACTGCAGTGGCCTAGAGGTTAACTGCTTGCGTTACAGCGCTGGGGGGGCCTGGGTTCGAGTACTGCTTTCGGCACATAAACAGAATAGTTGGGTAATCTCCTTGTACAGTGGTGGGTACCCACACTCCTAAAAGGTTCAGTGGCTATGTAATGAGTTCCCTGGTAAAGGGAGGGTGGAAGAAAGCAGAGAAGCGGGATGTGGAGGCGAGGAAGTGACCGGTATATAAAGTAGGGGGAGGTAGGGCTGGATGAATGGGTCCTTGTGGAGAAGAGGAGGAGGGGGTAGGTCTAGAGGGCATAAAGTGGGCCCTGGGGAGACAGCGAATAAGTCGGCCCTGGGAACGGTGTCATGGGGGGAAGAGGGCCCAGAATTGTGGAGGAATGGGTGTGTAAAGGAGGGTCCTAATGTGGGGAAAGGAGGCCCAGCGGAGAGGGTGTGGAATGGACCCCAACTGCCACACTTTCTCACCACCACAGTCCCACCTCTGATTTCTTCAACCCTCCTTTTACCAGGGAACCTGCACCATATCCTTCTAGTCCTACCCCCACTCACCCAGACCCGCCCCCTCTCCACAGGGACCCATTCATCCAGCCCTACCACTCCCTTTAGCCTGCCCCACCTCCTCCTTTATTTACCCTGCGCTTCCTCAGTCCTGCCTCTCTGCTTTCTTCCACCCTCCCTTTTCCAAGGACCTCTTTTCATAACCACTGAACCTTTTAGAAGGAGTGTGGGTACCCACAACTGTACAAGGAGATTACGCAACTATTCCGTTTATGTGCCGAAAGCAGGACTTAAACCCATGCCCCCAACGCTGTAACGCAAGCACTTAACCTCGAGACGACTGCAGTTAGCTGATATTTGGAGGAGCGGGGGCCAGATGTTCTATCCTCATTTTCTGCAGTGAACATGTTTGACAATGCAAATGGGCATGCTCACATGGGCATGCTCACAGGGGCATGCAGAAGAAAGATATGTACGCCCAAATGCAGCTCTCAGAAGCACAGCCACCAGTGGCTCAAGTGGTAAGTGCTTTGTCTTGCAATGTTGGAGACCTGAGTTCTAATCCAATGTCCGGTGTCTCTTGGGTAATTTTTTTAATTTAAAAAAAATTGTTTTTATTGAAAATGGGGATGGATTGCCCTGCGCGATCAGCCAACAGCTAATGCCCCTTCAATACCTGCGTTCCCACTAACAATTGTGCCTCTGTTTTCGGCACTCTGGCCTTGGTAACACCCATACACAAGCTTGTCTCTCTGGCCCCAACTGACTGGAAAAAACAGGTGTAAAAGGTGTAATCTACGGGTCATGGTTGATACCATAATTGCACTAGGACTCAAACAGGACACCTTCTCGAGGTGCTGTGATGTGACCACCGGCCCCTGCATAGCAAGCAAACCTGTATCAGCATCTCACCGGCAACTGAATGTGTCGCCTGCAGGCTACACATAGGAGGCTGCAGTAGGTGCATTAACCCATTGAGCTGTCGACCCTCCTTCCTCTGAGAGCAGGAAACTAAATTTCCATGTTGCTTTCCATTGGCACATTAGATCTCTGTTTCACCCCAAGTCAGAGGATGTTTTGCTTCACAGAGAGATGATAATCATTGTGAGATGTGAGCCGCTAATAGCTAAGCAGGTCAGTTAAATCTTTGCTTTTGTCATTGGGGTGTATTGACATGCGCAGGGCAGTCCTCTGTCCTCTGCTACTGTATGGTTTCTTAATGCTGCTTGTTCATGATTTTTAAATGTAAACACTCTGCTCCCAAAAGTGAAAGATTTGAAATACTCTTGCTGTAGCAAGCCTTTCCTACTCTTTGCCCTGGGGGTGAGAGTGCAGAGGCGTAGGCATGGTAGGGCCTGAGGGGAAAGGCCCACCCAAAATCTGTAAATGCCCACTCAGCAGCTCTGTGTGGGCATTTAAAGAGATTTTTTGTCATTGCAGTGGGCCCAACTACATTAGCTTCAGACCCCATTTGCTAGAAAATCCTGGCTACGCCTCTGGTGCTTCCCAACTCAACAACCCATCACCCCTTCATCCCTTCTTACTCGTCTCACAGCACCTCCCATGCATCTTTTGTTGGTAGATTTCCTTCACGAGGCTTAGCTAGGCCTGCATTCCTTTTCAAAGGGCCATAGAAGAGAGTAAAAAAGGAGAAGGCATAATAGAGCGGGAAGTAGGTGAAAGATGAGGGGTCAGGGGGGTTGGCAGTAAAAGAAACAGGGCCTGGCCTGGCAGAGAGTTCGAAGTTAGGGAACAGAACAATGAGCGAGGGACAAGCAAAGATGTCTCAGGCATGTAGCTCTCTGAGTCTTCCCCACTGTGCCTGCAGAAAGAGACGTCCTATTCCTAGCTCTCTCCCAGATGGATACATTTGCCTGGAGAGCCCAGAATGAATGTCACTTAGGCAGAGGGCAAACACAGGGCAGCAGAGCAGGAACACCCCTTCATTTTACTATGCTCCCAGGTGGCTTCTGGGAGGCAAAAGGCATCAGTATTCCATCAACATCATCTTCACCTAGGCCACCGTCACTAAGGTTTATAAAGCAGGCTGTGACACTTTCTGGGGCCTAGGTGGCCAGGCCTACGTGGAAGAGCACAGATCCTAACCCTAAGTTGTGTGGGTGGCTTCACCAGAGGGGCTGCATAGGACATAGGGCTGTGCCCGTATGGGCTGTGGTCGCGTTTGGGAGCGTTAGGGACGCATGGAGGATGCAGGGCGCAGACCTCTGTCCGTTTTCCTCCAGGATTAGGCACTGGTTGTCAGTGGTGGAGCCAGCCACTCCACAATTGGGGAAGTTAAAGGCAGAAAGCAGCTCTCTCACCGCCAGGGCAAAGAGTGGGAAAGGCTTGTTACAGCAAGAGTCTTTCAAATCTTTCACTTTTGAGAGCAGACTGTTTACATTTTAGAATCATGAACAAGCACCAATACGAAAGCGTACAGTAGCAGAGGGCATAAGACTGCTGCCCTGCGCATAACAATACACCCCAATGACAAGGTCAAAGATTTAACTGACCTGCTTAGCTATTAGTGGCTCACACCTCACAATGATTATCATCTCTCCGTGAAGCAAAACATCCTCTGAATTGGGGTGAAAGATTGATCTAATGTGCCAAAGTAAGTCAACATGGAAATGCAGTTTCCTGCTCTCAGAGGAAGGAGGGTCGACAGCCCAATGGGTTAATGCACCTACTGCAGCCTCCTATGTGTACCTTGCAGGCGACACATTCAGTTGCTGGTGAGATGCTGATACAGGTTTGCTTGCTATGCAGGGGCCGGTGGTCACCTCACAGCACCTCGAGAAGGTGTGCTGTTTGAGTCCCAGTGCAATTATGGAATCAGCCATGACCCCCAGATTGCACCTTTTCCCCTCGTTTTTTCCAGTCAGTTGGGGCCAGAGAGACAAGCTTGTGTATGGGTGTTACTAAGGCCAGAGTGCAGAATACAAAGGCACAACTGTTAGTGGGAACACATGTATTGAAGGGGCGTTAGCTGTTGGCTGATCGGGTAGGGCAATGCATCCCAATTTTCAATAAAAACATTTTTTTTAAATGAAAAAAAAAATGCCCAAGAGATACCGGACATTGGATTAGAACTCAGGTCTCCAGCATTGCAAGACCAAGGATTTACAGCTCGAGCCACTGATTGCCATGCTTCCGAGGGTCTCTTTTGGGCGTATATATCTTTCTCCTGCATGCCCCTGTGAGCATACCCATTTGCATTGTGAAACATGTTCACTGAAACCAAGGAGGATAGAACATCTGTCCCCTCTCCCCCGCTCCACCAAATACCAGCTAACTGCAGTGGCCTAGAGGTTAAGTGCTTGCGTTACAGCGCTGGGGGGCCTGGGTTCGAGTACTGCTTTCGGCACATAAACAGAATAGTTGGGTAATCTCCTTGTACAGTGGTGGGTACCCACACTCCTAAAAGGTTCAGTGGCTATGTAATGTAATGAGTTCCCTGGTAAAGGGAGGGTGGAAGAAAGCAGAGAAGCGGGATGTGGAGGCGAGGAAGTGACCGGTAAATAAAGTAGGGGGAGGTAGGGCTGGATGAATGGGTCCCTGTGGAGAAGAGGAGGAGGGGGTAGGTCTAGAGGGCATAAAGTGGGCCCTGGGGAGACAGCGAATAAGTCGGCCCTGGGAACGGTGTCATGGGGGGAAGAGGGATCAGAATTGTGGAGGAATGGGTGTGTAAAGGAGGGTCCTAATGTGGGGAAAGGAGGCCCAGCGGAGAGGGTGTGGAATGGACCCCAACTGCCACACTTTCTCACCACCACAGTCCCACCTCTGATTTCTTCAACCCTCCTTTTACCAGGGAACCTGCACCATATCCTTCTAGTCCTACCCCCACTCACCCAGACCCGCCCCCTCTCCACAGGGACCCATTCATCCAGCCCTACCACTCCCATTAGCCTGCCCCACCTCCTCCTTTATTTACCCTGCGCTTCCTCAGTCCTGCCTCTCTGCTTTCTTCCACCCTCCCTTTTCCAAGGACCTCTTTTCATAACCACTGAACCTTTTAGAAGGAGTGTGGGTACCCACAACTGTACAAGGAGATTACGCAACTATTCCGTTTATGTGCCGAAAGCAGGACTTAAACCCATGCCCCCAACGCTGTAACGCAAGCACTTAACCTCGAGACGACTGCAGTTAGCTGATATTTGGAGGAGCGGGGGCCAGATGTTCTATCCTCATTTTCTGCAGTGAACATGTTTGACAATGGAAATGGGCATGCTCACATGGGCATGCTCACAGGGGCATGCAGAAGAAAGATATGTACGCCCAAATGCAGCTCTCAGAAGCACAGCCACCAGTGGCTCAAGTGGTAAGTGCTTTGTCTTGCAATGTTGGAGACCTGAGTTCTAATCCAATGTCCGGTGTCTCTTGGGTAATTTTTTTAATTTAAAAAAAAATTGTTTTTATTGAAAATGGGGATGGATTGCCCTGCGCGATCAGCCAACAGCTAATGCCCCTTCAATACCTGCGTTCCCACTAACAATTGTGCCTCTGTTTTCGGCACTCTGGCCTTGGTAACACCCATACACAAGCTTGTCTCTCTGGCCCCAACTGACTGGAAAAAACGGGTGTAAAAGGTGTAATCTACGGGTCATGGTTGATACCATAATTGCACTAGGACTCAAACAGGACACCTTCTCGAGGTGCTGTGATGTGACCACCGGCCCCTGCATAGCAAGCAAACCTGTATCAGCATCTCACCGGCAACTGAATGTGTCGCCTGCAGGCTACACATAGGAGGCTGCAGTAGGTGCATTAACCCATTGAGCTGTCGACCCTCCTTCCTCTGAGAGCAGGAAACTAAATTTCCATGTTGCTTTCCATTGGCACATTAGATCTCTGTTTCACCCCAAGTCAGAGGATGTTTTGCTTCACAGAGAGATGATAATCATTGTGAGGTGTGAGCCGCTAATAGCTAAGCAGGTCAGTTAAATCTTTGCTTTTGTCATTGGGGTGTATTGACATGCGCAGGGCAGTCCTCTGTCCTCTGCTACTGTATGGTTTCTTAATGCTGCTTGTTCATGATTTTTAAATGTAAACACTCTGCTCCCAAAAGTGAAAGATTTGAAAGACTCTTGCTGTAGCAAGCCTTTCCTACTCTTTGCCCTGGGGGTGAGAGTGCAGAGGCGTAGGCAGGGTAGGGCCTGAGGGGAAAGGCCCACCCAAAATCTGTAAATGCCCACTCAGCAGCTCTGTGTGGTCATTTAAAGAGATTTTTGTCATTGCAGTGGGCCCAACTACATTAGCTTCAGACCCCATTTGCTAGAGAATCCTGGCTACGCCTCTGGTGCTTCCCAACTCAACAACCCATCACCCCTTCATCCCTTCTTACTCGTCTCACAGCACCTCCCATGCATCTTTTGTTGGTAGATTTCCTTCACGAGGCTTAGCTAGGCCTGCATACCTTTTCAAAGGGCCATAGAAGAGAGTAAAAAAGGAGAAGGCATAATAGAGCGGGAAGTAGGTGAAAGACGAGGGGTCAGGGGGGTTGGCAGTAAAAGAAACAGGGCCTGGCCTGGCAGAGAGTTAGAAGTTAGGGAACAGAACAATGAGCGAGGGACAAGGAAAGATGTCTCAGGCATGTAGCTCTCTGAGTCTTCCCCACTTTGCCTGCAGAAAGAGACGTCCTATTCCTAGCTCTCTCCCAGATGGATACATTTGCCTGGAGAGCCCAGAATGAATGTCACTTAGGCAGAGGGCAAACACAGGGCAGCAGAGCAGGAACACCCCTTCATTTTACTATGCTTCCAGGTGGCTTCTGGGAGGCAAAAGGCATCAGTATTCCATCAACATCATCTTCACCTAGGCCACCGTCACTAAGGTTTATAAAGCAGGCTGTGACACTTTCTGGGGCCTAGGTGGCCAGGCCTACGTGGAAGAGCACAGATCCTAACCCTAAGTTGTGTGGGTGGCTTCACCAGAGGGGCTTCATAGGACATAGGGCTGTGCCCGTATGGGCTGTGGTCGCGTTAGGGAGCGTTAGGGACGCATGGAGGATGCAGGGCGCAGACCTCTGTCCGTTTTCCTCCAGGATTAGGCACTGGTTGTCAGTGGTGGAGCCAGCCACTCCACAATTGGGGAAGTTAAAGGCAGAAAGCAGCTCTCTCACCGCCAGGGCAAAGAGTGGGAAAGGCTTGTTACAGCAAGAGTCTTTCAAATCTTTCACTTTTGAGAGCAGACTGTTTACATTTTAGAATCATGAACAAGCACCAATACGAAAGCGTACAGTAGCAGAGGGCCTAAGACTGCTGCCCTGCGCATAACAATACACCCCAATGACAAGGTCAAAGATTTAACTGACCTGCTTAGCTATTAGTGGCTCACACCTCACAATGATTATCATCTCTCCGTGAAGCAAAACATCCTCTGAATTGGGGTGAAAGATAGATCTAATGTGCCAAAGTAAGTCAACATGGAAATGCAGTTTCCTGCTCTCAGAGGAAGGAGGGTCGACAGCCCAATGGGTTAATGCACCTACTGCAGCCTCCTATGTGTACCTTGCAGGCGACACATTCAGTTGCTGTTGAGATGCTGATACAGGTTTGCTTGCTATGCAGGGGCCGGTGGTCACCTCACAGCACCTCGAGAAGGTGTGCTGTTTGAGTCCCAGTGCAATTATGGAATCAGCCATGACCCCCAGATTACACCTTTTCCCCTCGTTTTTTCCAGTCAGTTGGGGCCAGAGAGACAAGCTTGTGTATGGGTGTTACTAAGGCCAGAGTGCAGAATACAAAGGCACAACTGTTAGTGGGAACACATGTATTGAAGGGGCGTTAGCTGTTGGCTGATCGGGTAGGGCAATGCATCCCAATTTTCAATAAAAACATTTTTTTTTAAATGAAAAAAAAAATGCCCAAGAGATACCGGACATTGGATTAGAACTCAGGTCTCCAGCATTGCAAGACCAAGGATTTACAGCTCGAGCCACTGATTGCCATGCTTCCGATGGTCGCTTTTGGGCGTATATATCTTTTTCCTGCATGCCCCTGTGAGCATACCCATTTGCATTGTGAAACATGTTCACTGAAACCAAGGAGGATAGAACATCTGTCCCCTCTCCCCCGCTCCACCAAATACCAGCTAACTGCAGTGGCCTAGAGGTGAAGTGCTTGCGTTACAGCGCTGGGGGGGCCTGGGTTCGAGTACTGCTTTCGGCACATAAACAGAATAGTTGGGTAATCTCCTTGTACAGTGGTGGGTACCCACACTCCTAAAAGGTTCAGTGGCTATGTAATGTAATGAGTTCCCTGGTAAAGGGAGGGTGGAAGAAAGCAGAGAAGCGGGATGTGGAGGCGAGGAAGTGACCGGTAAATAAAGTAGGGGGAGGTAGGGCTGGATGAATGGGTCCCTGTGGAGAAGAGGAGGAGGGGGTAGGTCTAGAGGGCATAAAGTGGGCCCTGGGGAGACAGCGAATAAGTCGGCCCTGGGAACGGTGTCATGGGGGGAAGAGGGCCCAGAATTGTGGAGGAATGGGTGTGTAAAGGAGGGTCCTAATGTGGGGAAAGGAGGCCCAGCGGAGAGGGTGTGGAATGGACCCCAACTGCCACACTTTCTCACCACCACAGTCCCACCTCTGATTTCTTCAACCCTCCTTTTACCAGGGAACCTGCACCATATCCTTCTAGTCCTACCCCCACTCACCCAGACCCGCCCCCTCTCCACAGGGACCCATTCATCCAGCCCTACCACTCCCTTTAGCCTGCCCCACCTCCTCCTTTATTTACCCTGCGCTTCCTCAGTCCTGCCTCTCTGCTTTCTTCCACCCTCCCTTTTCCAAGGACCTCTTTTCATAACCACTGAACCTTTTAGAAGGAGTGTGGGTACCCACAACTGTACAAGGAGATTACGCAACTATTCCGTTTATGTGCCGAAAGCAGGACTTAAACCCATGCCCCCAACGCTGTAACGCAAGCACTTAACCTCGAGACGACTGCAGTTAGCTGATATTTGGAGGAGCGGGGGCCAGATGTTCTATCCTCATTTTCTGCAGTGAACATGTTTGACAATGCAAATGGGCATGCTCACATGGGCATGCTCACAGGGGCATGCAGAAGAAAGATATGTACGCCCAAATCCAACTCTCAGAAGCACAGCCTCAAGTGGTAAGTGCTTTGTCTTGCAATGTTGGAGACCTGAGTTCTAATCCAATGTCCGGTGTCTCTTGGGTAATTTTTTTAATTTAAAAAAAATGTTTTTATTGAAAATGGGGATGGATTGCCCTGCGCGATCAGCCAACAGCTAATGCCCCTTCAATACCTGCGTTCCCACTAACAATCGTGCCTCTGTTTTCGGCACTCTGGCCTTGGTAAAACCCATACACAAGCTTGTCTCTCTGGCCCCAACTGACTGGAAAAAACGGGTGTAAAAGGTGTAATCTACGGGTCATGGTTGATACCATAATTGCACTAGGACTCAAACAGGACACCTTCTCGAGGTGCTGTGATGTGACCACCGGCCCCTGCATAGCAAGCAAACCTGTATCAGCATCTCACCGGCAACTGAATGTGTCGCCTGCAGGCTACACATAGGAGGCTGCAGTAGGTGCATTAACCCATTGAGCTGTCGACCCTCCTTCCTCTGAGAGCAGGAAACTAAATTTCCATGTTGCCTTCCATTGGCACATTAGATCTCTGTTTCACCCCAAGTCAGAGGATGTTTTGCTTCACAGAGAGATGATAATCATTGTGAGGTGTGAGCCGCTAATAGCTAAGCAGGTCAGTTAAATCTTTGCTTTTGTCATTGGGGTGTATTGACATGCGCAGGGCAGTCCTCCGTCCTCTGCTACTGTATGGTTTCTTAATGCTGCTTGTTCATGATTTTTAAATGTAAACACTCTGCTCCCAAAAGTGAAAGATTTGAAAGACTCTTGCTGTAGCAAGCCTTTCCTACTCTTTGCCCTGGGGGTGAGAGTGCAGAGGCGTAGGCAGGGTATGGCCTGAGGGGAAAGGCCCACCCAAAATCTGTAAATGCCCACTCAGCAGCTCTGTGTGGGCATTTAAAGAGATTTTTGTCATTGCAGTGGGCCCAACTACATTAGCTTCAGACCCCATTTGCTAGAAAATCCTGGCTACGCCTCTGGTGCTTCCCAACTCAACAACCCATCACCCCTTCATCCCTTCTTACTCGTCTCACAGCACCTCCCATGCATCTTTTGTTGGTAGATTTCCTTCACGAGGCTTAGCTAGGCCTGCATTCCTTTTCAAAGGGCCATAGAAGAGAGTAAAAAAGGAGAAGGCATAATAGAGCGGGAAGTAGGTGAAAGACGAGGGGTCAGGGGGGTTGGCAGTAAAAGAAACAGGGCCTGGCCTGGCAGAGAGTTCGAAGTTAGGGAACAGAACAATGAGCGAGGGACAAGGAAAGATGTCTCAGGCATGTAGCTCTCTGAGTCTTCCCCACTGTGCCTGCAGAAAGAGACGTCCTATTCCTAGCTCTCTCCCAGATGGATACATTTGCCTGGAGAGCCCAGAATGAATGTCACTTAGGCAGAGGGCAAACACAGGGCAGCAGAGCAGGAACACCCCTTCATTTTACTATGCTCCCAGGTGGCTTCTGGGAGGCAAAAGGCATCAGTATTCCATCAACATCATCTTCACCTAGGCCAGCGTCACTAAGGTTTATAAAGCAGGCTGTGACACTTTCTGGGGCCTAGGTGGCCAGGCCTACGTGGAAGAGCACAGATCCTAACCCTAAGTTGTGTGGGTGGCTTCACCAGAGGTGCTGCATAGGACATAGGGCTGTGCCCGTATGGGCTGTGGTCGCGTTTGGGAGCGTTAGGGACGCATGGAGGATGCAGGGCGCAGACCTCTGTCCGTTTTCCTCCAGGATTAGGCACTGGTTGTCAGTGGTGGAGCCAGCCACTCCACAATTGGGGAAGTTAAAGGCAGAAAGCAGCTCTCTCACCGCCAGGGCAAAGAGTGGGAAAGGCTTGTTACAGCAAGAGTCTTTCAAATCTTTCACTTTTGAGAGCAGACTGTTTACATTTTAGAATCATGAACAAGCACCAATACGAAAGCGTACAGTAGCAGAGGGCATAAGACTGCTGCCCTGCGCATAACAATACACCCCAATGACAAGGTCAAAGATTTAACTGACCTGCTTAGCTATTAGTGGCTCACACCTCACAATGATTATCATCTCTCCGTGAAGCAAAGCATCCTCTGAATTGGGGTGAAAGATAGATCTAATGTGCCAAAGTAAGTCAACATGGAAATGCAGTTTCCTGCTCTCAGAGGAAGGAGGGTCGACAGCCCAATGGGTTAATGCACCTACTGCAGCCTCCTATGTGTACCTTGCAGGCGACACATTCAGTTGCTGGTGAGATGCTGATACAGGTTTGCTTGCTATGCAGGGGCCGGTGGTCACCTCACAGCACCTCGAGAAGGTGTGCTGTTTGAGTCCCAGTGCAATTATGGAATCAGCCATGACCCCCAGATTGCACCTTTTCCCCTCGTTTTTTCCAGTCAGTTGGGGCCAGAGAGACAAGCTTGTGTATGGGTGTTACTAAGGCCAGAGTGCAGAATACAAAGGCACAACTGTTAGTGGGAACACATGTATTGAAGGGGCGTTAGCTGTTGGCTGATCGGGTAGGGCAATGCATCCCAATTTTCAATAAAAACATTTTTTTTAAATGAAAAAAAAAATGCCCAAGAGATACCGGACATTGGATTAAAACTCAGGTCTCCAGCATTGCAAGACCAAGGATTTACAGCTCGAGCCACTGATTGCCATGCTTCCGAGGGTCGCTTTTGGGCGTATATATCTTTCTCCTGCATGCCCCTGTGAGCATACCCATTTGCATTGTGAAACATGTTCACTGAAACCAAGGAGGATAGAACATCTGTCCCCTCTCCCCCGCTCCACCAAATACCAGCTAACTGCAGTGGCCTAGAGGTTAAGTGCTTGCGTTACAGCGCTGGGGGGGCCTGGGTCTGAGTACTGCTTTCGGCACATAAACAGAATAGTTGGGTAATCTCCTTGTACAGTGGTGGGTACCCACACTCCTAAAAGGTTCAGTGGCTATGTAATGTAATGAGTTCCCTGGTAAAGGGAGGGTGGAAGAAAGCAGAGAAGCGAGGAGGCGAGGAAGTGACCGGTAAATAAAGTAGGGGGAGGTAGGGCTGGATGAATGGGTCCCTGTGGAGAAGAGGAGGAGGGGGTAGGTCTAGAGGGCATAAAGTGGGCCCTGGGGAGACAGCGAATAAGTCGGCCCTGGGAACGGTGTCATGGGGGGAAGAGGGCCCAGAATTGTGGAGGAATGGGTGTGTAAAGGAGGGTCCTAATGTGGGGAAAGGAGGCCCAGCGGAGAGGGTGTGGAATGGACCCCAACTGCCACACTTTCTCACCACCACAGTCCCACCTCTGATTTCTTCAACCCTCCTTTTACCAGGGAACCTGCACCATATCCTTCTAGTCCTACCCCCACTCACCCAGACCCGCCCCCTCTCCACAGGGACCCATTCATCCAGCCCTACCACTCCCTTTAGCCTGCCCCACCTCCTCCTTTATTTACCCTGCGCTTCCTCAGTCCTGCCTCTCTGCTTTCTTCCACCCTCCCTTTTCCAAGGACCTCTTTTCATAACCACTGAACCTTTTAGAAGGAGTGTGGGTACCCACAACTGTACAAGGAGATTACGCAACTATTCCGTTTATGTGCCGAAAGCAGGACTTAAACCCATGCCCCCAACGCTGTAACGCAAGCACTTAACCTCGAGACGACTGCAGTTAGCTGATATTTGGAGGAGCGGGGGCCAGATGTTCTATCCTCATTTTCTGCAGTGAACATGTTTGACAATGGAAATGGGCATGCTCACAAGGGCATGCTCACAGGGGCATGCAGAAGAAAGATATGTACGCCCAAATGCAGCTCTCAGAAGCACAGCCACCAGTGGCTCAAGTGGTAAGTGCTTTGTCTTGCAATGTTGGAGACCTGAGTTCTAATCCAATGTCCGGTGTCTCTTGGGTAATTTTTTTAATTTAAAAAAAAATTGTTTTTATTGAAAATGGGGATGGATTGCCCTGCGCGATCAGCCAACAGCTAATGCCCCTTCAATACCTGCGTTCCCACTAACAATTGTGCCTCTGTTTTCGGCACTCTGGCCTTGGTAACACCCATACACAAGCTTGTCTCTCTGGCCCCAACTGACTGGAAAAAACGGGTGTAAAAGGTGTAATCTACGGGTCATGGTTGATACCATAATTGCACTAGGACTCAAACAGGACACCTTCTCGAGGTGCTGTGATGTGACCACCGGCCCCTGCATAGCAAGCAAACCTGTATCAGCATCTCACCGGCAACTGAATGTGTCGCCTGCAGGCTACACATAGGAGGCTGCAGTAGGTGCATTAACCCATTGAGCTGTCGACCCTCCTTCCTCTGAGAGCAGGAAACTAAATTTCCATGTTGCTTTCCATTGGCACATTAGATCTCTGTTTCACCCCAAGTCAGAGGATGTTTTGCTTCACAGAGAGATGATAATCATTGTGAGGTGTGAGCCGCTAATAGCTAAGCAGGTCAGTTAAATCTTTGCTTTTGTCATTGGGGTGTATTGACATGCGCAGGGCAGTCCTCTGTCCTCTGCTACTGTATGGTTTCTTAATGCTGCTTGTTCATGATTTTTAAATGTAAACACTCTGCTCCCAAAAGTGAAAGATTTGAAAGACTCTTGCTGTAGCAAGCCTTTCCTACTCTTTGCCCTGGGGGTGAGAGTGCAGAGGCGTAGGCAGGGTAGGGCCTGAGGGGAAAGGCCCACCCAAAATCTGTAAATGCCCACTCAGCAGCTCTGTGTGGTCATTTAAAGAGATTTTTGTCATTGCAGTGGGCCCAACTACATTAGCTTCAGACCCCATTTGCTAGAGAATCCTGGCTACGCCTCTGGTGCTTCCCAACTCAACAACCCATCACCCCTTCATCCCTTCTTACTCGTCTCACAGCACCTCCCATGCATCTTTTGTTGGTAGATTTCCTTCACGAGGCTTAGCTAGGCCTGCATACCTTTTCAAAGGGCCATAGAAGAGAGTAAAAAAGGAGAAGGCATAATAGAGCGGGAAGTAGGTGAAAGACGAGGGGTCAGGGGGGTTGGCAGTAAAAGAAACAGGGCCTGGCCTGGCAGAGAGTTAGAAGTTAGGGAACAGAACAATGAGCGAGGGACAAGGAAAGATGTCTCAGGCATGTAGTTCTCTGAGTCTTCCCCACTGTGCCTGCAGAAAGAGACGTCCTATTCCTAGCTCTCTCCCAGATGGATACATTTGCCTGGAGAGCCCAGAATGAATGTCACTTAGGCAGAGGGCAAACACAGGGCAGCAGAGCAGGAACACCCCTTCATTTTACTATGCTTCCAGGTGGCTTCTGGGAGGCAAAAGGCATCAGTATTCCATCAACATCATCTTCACCTAGGCCACCGTCACTAAGGTTTATAAAGCAGGCTGTGACACTTTCTGGGGCCTAGGTGGCCAGGCCTACGTGGAAGAGCACAGATCCTAACCCTAAGTTGTGTGGGTGGCTTCACCAGAGGGGCTGCATAGGACATAGGGCTGTGCCCGTATGGGCTGTGGTCGCGTTAGGGACGCATGGAGGATGCAGGGCGCAGACCTCTGTCCGTTTTCCTCCAGGATTAGGCACTGGTTGTCAGTGGTGGAGCCAGCCACTCCACAATTGGGGAAGTTAAAGGCAGAAAGCAGCTCTCTCACCGCCATGGCAAAGAGTGGGAAAGGCTTGTTACAGCAAGAGTCTTTCAAATCTTTCACTTTTGAGAGCAGACTGTTTACATTTTAGAATCATGAACAAGCACCAATACGAAAGCGTACAGTAGCAGAGGGCCTAAGACTGCTGCCCTGCGCATAACAATACACCCCAATGACAAGGTCAAAGATTTAACTGACCTGCTTAGCTATTAGTGGCTCACACCTCACAATGATTATCATCTCTCCGTGAAGCAAAACATCCTCTGAATTGGGGTGAAAGATAGATCTAATGTGCCAAAGTAAGTCAACATGGAAATGCAGTTTCCTGCTCT
This sequence comes from Ambystoma mexicanum, assembly GCF_040938575.1. Taxonomy (NCBI): domain Eukaryota; kingdom Metazoa; phylum Chordata; class Amphibia; order Caudata; family Ambystomatidae; genus Ambystoma; species Ambystoma mexicanum. The sequence goes on along the minus strand of NC_090926.1, from coordinate 391,707,924 downwards.
CAGAGGAAGGAGGGTCGACAGCCCAATGGGTTAATGCACCTACTGCAGCCTCCTATGTGTACCTTGCAGGCGACACATTCAGTTGCTGGTGAGATGCTGATACAGGTTTGCTTGCTATGCAGGGGCCGGTGGTCACCTCACAGCACCTCGAGAAGGTGTGCTGTTTGAGTCCCAGTGCAATTATGGAATCAGCCATGACCCCCAGATTACACCTTTTCCCCTCGTTTTTTCCAGTCAGTTGGGGCCAGAGAGACAAGCTTGTGTATGGGTGTTACTAAGGCCAGAGTGCAGAATACAAAGGCACAACTGTTAGTGGGAACACATGTATTGAAGGGGCGTTAGCTGTTGGCTGATCGGGTAGGGCAATGCATCCCAATTTTCAATAAAAACATTTTTTTTAAATGAAAAAAAAAATGCCCAAGAGATACCGGACATTGGATTAGAACTCAGGTCTCCAGCATTGCAAGACCAAGGATTTACAGCTCGAGCCACTGATTGCCATGCTTCCGATGGTCGCTTTTGGGCGTATATATCTTTTTCCTGCATGCCCCTGTGAGCATACCCATTTGCATTGTGAAACATGTTCACTGAAACCAAGGAGGATAGAACATCTGTCCCCTCTCCCCCGCTCCACCAAATACCAGCTAACTGCAGTGGCCTAGAGGTGAAGTGCTTGCGTTACAGCGCTGGGGGGGCCTGGGTTCGAGTACTGCTTTCGGCACATAAACAGAATAGTTGGGTAATCTCCTTGTACAGTGGTGGGTACCCACACTCCTAAAAGGTTCAGTGGCTATGTAATGTAATGAGTTCCCTGGTAAAGGGAGGGTGGAAGAAAGCAGAGAAGCGGGATGTGGAGGCGAGGAAGTGACCGGTAAATAAAGTAGGGGGAGGTAGGGCTGGATGAATGGGTCCCTGTGGAGAAGAGGAGGAGGGGGTAGGTCTAGAGGGCATAAAGTGGGCCCTGGGGAGACAGCGAATAAGTCGGCCCTGGGAACGGTGTCATGGGTGGAAGAGGGCCCAGAATTGTGGAGGAATGGGTGTGTAAAGGAGGGTCCTAATGTGGGGAAAGGAGGCCCAGCGGAGAGGGTGTGGAATGGACCCCAACTGCCACACTTTCTCACCACCACAGTCCCACCTCTGATTTCTTCAACCCTCCTTTTACCAGGGAACCTGCACCATATCCTTCTAGTCCTACCCCCACTCACCCAGACCCGCCCCCTCTCCACAGGGACCCATTCATCCAGCCCTACCACTCCCTTTAGCCTGCCCCACCTCCTCCTTTATTTACCCTGCGCTTCCTCAGTCCTGCCTCTCTGCTTTCTTCCACCCTCCCTTTTCCAAGGACCTCTTTTCATAACCACTGAACCTTTTAGAAGGAGTGTGGGTACCCACAACTGTACAAGGAGATTACGCAACTATTCCGTTTATGTGCCGAAAGCAGGACTTAAACCCATGCCCCCAACGCTGTAACGCAAGCACTTAACCTCGAGACGACTGCAGTTAGCTGATATTTGGAGGAGCGGGGGCCAGATGTTCTATCCTCATTTTCTGCAGTGAACATGTTTGACAATGCAAATGGGCATGCTCACATGGGCATGCTCACAGGGGCATGCAGAAGAAAGATATGTACGCCCAAATCCAACTCTCAGAAGCACAGCCTCAAGTGGTAAGTGCTTTGTCTTGCAATGTTGGAGACCTGAGTTCTAATCCAATGTCCGGTGTCTCTTGGGTAATTTTTTTAATTTAAAAAAAATGTTTTTATTGAAAATGGGGATGGATTGCCCTGCGCGATCAGCCAACAGCTAATGCCCCTTCAATACCTGCGTTCCCACTAACAATCGTGCCTCTGTTTTCGGCACTCTGGCCTTGGTAAAACCCATACACAAGCTTGTCTCTCTGGCCCCAACTGACTGGAAAAAACAGGTGTAAAAGGTGTAATCTACGGGTCATGGTTGATACCATAATTGCACTAGGACTCAAACAGGACACCTTCTCGAGGTGCTGTGATGTGACCACCGGCCCCTGCATAGCAAGCAAACCTGTATCAGCATCTCACCGGCAACTGAATGTGTCGCCTGCAGGCTACACATAGGAGGCTGCAGTAGGTGCATTAACCCATTGAGCTGTCGACCCTCCTTCCTCTGAGAGCAGGAAACTAAATTTCCATGTTGCCTTCCATTGGCACATTAGATCTCTGTTTCACCCCAAGTCAGAGGATGTTTTGCTTCACAGAGAGATGATAATCATTGTGAGGTGTGAGCCGCTAATAGCTAAGCAGGTCAGTTAAATCTTTGCTTTTGTCATTGGGGTGTATTGACATGCGCAGGGCAGTCCTCCGTCCTCTGCTACTGTATGGTTTCTTAATGCTGCTTGTTCATGATTTTTAAATGTAAACACTCTGCTCCCAAAAGTGAAAGATTTGAAAGACTCTTGCTGTAGCAAGCCTTTCCTACTCTTTGCCCTGGGGGTGAGAGTGCAGAGGCGTAGGCAGGGTATGGCCTGAGGGGAAAGGCCCACCCAAAATCTGTAAATGCCCACTCAGCAGCTCTGTGTGGGCATTTAAAGAGATTTTTGTCATTGCAGTGGGCCCAACTACATTAGCTTCAGACCCCATTTGCTAGAAAATACTGGCTACGCCTCTGGTGCTTCCCAACTCAACAACCCATCACCCCTTCATCCCTTCTTACTCGTCTCACAGCACCTCCCATGCATCTTTTGTTGGTAGATTTCCTTCACGAGGCTTAGCTAGGCCTGCATTCCTTTTCAAAGGGCCATAGAAGAGAGTAAAAAAGGAGAAGGCATAATAGAGCGGGAAGTAGGTGAAAGACGAGGGGTCAGGGGGGTTGGCAGTAAAAGAAACAGGGCCTGGCCTGGCAGAGAGTTCGAAGTTAGGGAACAGAACAATGAGCGAGGGACAAGGAAAGATGTCTCGGGCATGTAGCTCTCTGAGTCTTCCCCACTGTGCCTGCAGAAAGAGACGTCCTATTCCTAGCTCTCTCCCAGATGGATACATTTGCCTGGAGAGCCCAGAATGAATGTCACTTAGGCAGAGGGCAAACACAGGGCAGCAGAGCAGGAACACCCCTTCATTTTACTATGCTCCCAGGTGGCTTCTGGGAGGCAAAAGGCATCAGTATTCCATCAACATCATCTTCACCTAGGCCAGCGTCACTAAGGTTTATAAAGCAGGCTGTGACACTTTCTGGGGCCTAGGTGGCCAGGCCTACGTGGAAGAGCACAGATCCTAACCCTAAGTTGTGTGGGTGGCTTCACCAGAGGTGCTGCATAGGACATAGGGCTGTGCCCGTATGGGCTGTGGTCGCGTTTGGGAGCGTTAGGGACGCATGGAGGATGCAGGGCGCAGACCTCTGTCCGTTTTCCTCCAGGATTAGGCACTGGTTGTCAGTGGTGGAGCCAGCCACTCCACAATTGGGGAAGTTAAAGGCAGAAAGCAGCTCTCTCACCGCCAGGGCAAAGAGTGGGAAAGGCTTGTTACAGCAAGAGTCTTTCAAATCTTTCACTTTTGAGAGCAGACTGTTTACATTTTAGAATCATGAACAAGCACCAATACGAAAGCGTACAGTAGCAGAGGGCATAAGACTGCTGCCCTGCGCATAACAATACACCCCAATGACAAGGTCAAAGATTTAACTGACCTGCTTAGCTATTAGTGGCTCACACCTCACAATGATTATCATCTCTCCGTGAAGCAAAGCATCCTCTGAATTGGGGTGAAAGATAGATCTAATGTGCCAAAGTAAGTCAACATGGAAATGCAGTTTCCTGCTCTCAGAGGAAGGAGGGTCGACAGCCCAATGGGTTAATGCACCTACTGCAGCCTCCTATGTGTACCTTGCAGGCGACACATTCAGTTGCTGGTGAGATGCTGATACAGGTTTGCTTGCTATGCAGGGGCCGGTGGTCACCTCACAGCACCTCGAGAAGGTGTGCTGTTTGAGTCCCAGTGCAATTATGGAATCAGCCATGACCCCCAGATTGCACCTTTTCCCCTCGTTTTTTCCAGTCAGTTGGGGCCAGAGAGACAAGCTTGTGTATGGGTGTTACTAAGGCCAGAGTGCAGAATACAAAGGCACAACTGTTAGTGGGAACACATGTATTGAAGGGGCGTTAGCTGTTGGCTGATCGGGTAGGGCAATGCATCCCAATTTTCAATAAAAACATTTTTTTTAAATGAAAAAAAAAATGCCCAAGAGATACCGGACATTGGATTAAAACTCAGGTCTCCAGCATTGCAAGACCAAGGATTTACAGCTCGAGCCACTGATTGCCATGCTTCCGAGGGTCGCTTTTGGGCGTATATATCTTTCTCCTGCATGCCCCTGTGAGCATACCCATTTGCATTGTGAAACATGTTCACTGAAACCAAGGAGGATAGAACATCTGTCCCCTCTCCCCCGCTCCACCAAATACCAGCTAACTGCAGTGGCCTAGAGGTTAAGTGCTTGCGTTACAGCGCTGGGGGGGCCTGGGTCTGAGTACTGCTTTCGGCACATAAACAGAATAGTTGGGTAATCTCCTTGTACAGTGGTGGGTACCCACACTCCTAAAAGGTTCAGTGGCTATGTAATGTAATGAGTTCCCTGGTAAAGGGAGGGTGGAAGAAAGCAGAGAAGCGAGGAGGCGAGGAAGTGACCGGTAAATAAAGTAGGGGGAGGTAGGGCTGGATGAATGGGTCCCTGTGGAGAAGAGGAGGAGGGGGTAGGTCTAGAGGGCATAAAGTGGGCCCTGGGGAGACAGCGAATAAGTCGGCCCTGGGAACGGTGTCATGGGGGGAAGAGGGCCCAGAATTGTGGAGGAATGGGTGTGTAAAGGAGGGTCCTAATGTGGGGAAAGGAGGCCCAGCGGAGAGGGTGTGGAATGGACCCCAACTGCCACACTTTCTCACCACCACAGTCCCACCTCTGATTTCTTCAACCCTCCTTTTACCAGGGAACCTGCACCATATCCTTCTAGTCCTACCCCCACTCACCCAGACCCGCCCCCTCTCCACAGGGACCCATTCATCCAGCCCTACCACTCCCTTTAGCCTGCCCCACCTCCTCCTTTATTTACCCTGCGCTTCCTCAGTCCTGCCTCTCTGCTTTCTTCCACCCTCCCTTTTCCAAGGACCTCTTTTCATAACCACTGAACCTTTTAGAAGGAGTGTGGGTACCCACAACTGTACAAGGAGATTACGCAACTATTCCGTTTATGTGCCGAAAGCAGGACTTAAACCCATGCCCCCAACGCTGTAACGCAAGCACTTAACCTCGAGACGACTGCAGTTAGCTGATATTTGGAGGAGCGGGGGCCAGATGTTCTATCCTCATTTTCTGCAGTGAACATGTTTGACAATGGAAATGGGCATGCTCACATGGGCATGCTCACAGGGGCATGCAGAAGAAAGATATGTACGCCCAAATGCAGCTCTCAGAAGCACAGCCACCAGTGGCTCAAGTGGTAAGTGCTTTGTCTTGCAATGTTGGAGACCTGAGTTCTAATCCAATGTCCGGTGTCTCTTGGGTAATTTTTTTAATTTAAAAAAAAATTGTTTTTATTGAAAATGGGGATGGATTGCCCTGCGCGATCAGCCAACAGCTAATGCCCCTTCAATACCTGCGTTCCCACTAACAATTGTGCCTCTGTTTTCGGCACTCTGGCCTTGGTAACACCCATACACAAGCTTGTCTCTCTGGCCCCAACTGACTGGAAAAAACGGGTGTAAAAGGTGTAATCTACGGGTCATGGTTGATACCATAATTGCACTAGGACTCAAACAGGACACCTTCTCGAGGTGCTGTGATGTGACCACCGGCCCCTGCATAGCAAGCAAACCTGTATCAGCATCTCACCGGCAACTGAATGTGTCGCCTGCAGGCTACACATAGGAGGCTGCAGTAGGTGCATTAACCCATTGAGCTGTCGACCCTCCTTCCTCTGAGAGCAGGAAACTAAATTTCCATGTTGCTTTCCATTGGCACATTAGATCTCTGTTTCACCCCAAGTCAGAGGATGTTTTGCTTCACAGAGAGATGATAATCATTGTGAGGTGTGAGCCGCTAATAGCTAAGCAGGTCAGTTAAATCTTTGCTTTTGTCATTGGGGTGTATTGACATGCGCAGGGCAGTCCTCTGTCCTCTGCTACTGTATGGTTTCTTAATGCTGCTTGTTCATGATTTTTAAATGTAAACACTCTGCTCCCAAAAGTGAAAGATTTGAAAGACTCTTGCTGTAGCAAGCCTTTCCTACTCTTTGCCCTGGGGGTGAGAGTGCAGAGGCGTAGGCAGGGTAGGGCCTGAGGGGAAAGGCCCACCCAAAATCTGTAAATGCCCACTCAGCAGCTCTGTGTGGTCATTTAAAGAGATTTTTGTCATTGCAGTGGGCCCAACTACATTAGCTTCAGACCCCATTTGCTAGAGAATCCTGGCTACGCCTCTGGTGCTTCCCAACTCAACAACCCATCACCCCTTCATCCCTTCTTACTCGTCTCACAGCACCTCCCATGCATCTTTTGTTGGTAGATTTCCTTCACGAGGCTTAGCTAGGCCTGCATACCTTTTCAAAGGGCCATAGAAGAGAGTAAAAAAGGAGAAGGCATAATAGAGCGGGAAGTAGGTGAAAGACGAGGGGTCAGGGGGGTTGGCAGTAAAAGAAACAGGGCCTGGCCTGGCAGAGAGTTAGAAGTTAGGGAACAGAACAATGAGCGAGGGACAAGGAAAGATGTCTCAGGCATGTAGCTCTCTGAGTCTTCCCCACTGTGCCTGCAGAAAGAGACGTCCTATTCCTAGCTCTCTCCCAGATGGATACATTTGCCTGGAGAGCCCAGAATGAATGTCACTTAGGCAGAGGGCAAACACAGGGCAGCAGAGCAGGAACACCCCTTCATTTTACTATGCTTCCAGGTGGCTTCTGGGAGGCAAAAGGCATCAGTATTCCATCAACATCATCTTCACCTAGGCCACCGTCACTAAGGTTTATAAAGCAGGCTGTGACACTTTCTGGGGCCTAGGTGGCCAGGCCTACGTGGAAGAGCACAGATCCTAACCCTAAGTTGTGTGGGTGGCTTCACCAGAGGGGCTGCATAGGACATAGGGCTGTGCCCGTATGGGCTGTGGTCGCGTTAGGGAGCGTTAGGGACGCATGGAGGATGCAGGGCGCAGACCTCTGTCCGTTTTCCTCCAGGATTAGGCACTGGTTGTCAGTGGTGGAGCCAGCCACTCCACAATTGGGGAAGTTAAAGGCAGAAAGCAGCTCTCTCACCGCCATGGCAAAGAGTGGGAAAGGCTTGTTACAGCAAGAGTCTTTCAAATCTTTCACTTTTGAGAGCAGACTGTTTACATTTTAGAATCATGAACAAGCACCAATACGAAAGCGTACAGTAGCAGAGGGCCTAAGACTGCTGCCCTGCGCATAACAATACACCCCAATGACAAGGTCAAAGATTTAACTGACCTGCTTAGCTATTAGTGGCTCACACCTCACAATGATTATCATCTCTCCGTGAAGCAAAACATCCTCTGAATTGGGGTGAAAGATAGATCTAATGTGCCAAAGTAAGTCAACATGGAAATGCAGTTTCCTGCTCTCAGAGGAAGGAGGGTCGACAGCCCAATGGGTTAATGCACCTACTGCAGCCTCCTATGTGTACCTTGCAGGCGACACATTCAGTTGCTGGTGAGATGCTGATACAGGTTTGCTTGCTATGCAGGGGCCGGTGGTCACCTCACAGCACCTCGAGAAGGTGTGCTGTTTGAGTCCCAGTGCAATTATGGAATCAGCCATGACCCCCAGATTACACCTTTTCCCCTCGTTTTTTCCAGTCAGTTGGGGCCAGAGAGACAAGCTTGTGTATGGGTGTTACTAAGGCCAGAGTGCAGAATACAAAGGCACAACTGTTAGTGGGAACACATGTATTGAAGGGGCGTTAGCTGTTGGCTGATCGGGTAGGGCAATGCATCCCAATTTTCAATAAAAACATTTTTTTTAAATGAAAAAAAAAATGCCCAAGAGATACCGGACATTGGATTAGAACTCAGGTCTCCAGCATTGCAAGACCAAGGATTTACAGCTCGAGCCACTGATTGCCATGCTTCCGATGGTCGCTTTTGGGCGTATATATCTTTTTCCTGCATGCCCCTGTGAGCATACCCATTTGCATTGTGAAACATGTTCACTGAAACCAAGGAGGATAGAACATCTGTCCCCTCTCCCCCGCTCCACCAAATACCAGCTAACTGCAGTGGCCTAGAGGTGAAGTGCTTGCGTTACAGCGCTGGGGGGGCCTGGGTTCGAGTACTGCTTTCGGCACATAAACAGAATAGTTGGGTAATCTCCTTGTACAGTGGTGGGTACCCACACTCCTAAAAGGTTCAGTGGCTATGTAATGTAATGAGTTCCCTGGTAAAGGGAGGGTGGAAGAAAGCAGAGAAGCGGGATGTGGAGGCGAGGAAGTGACCGGTAAATAAAGTAGGGGGAGGTAGGGCTGGATGAATGGGTCCCTGTGGAGAAGAGGAGGAGGGGGTAGGTCTAGAGGGCATAAAGTGGGCCCTGGGGAGACAGCGAATAAGTCGGCCCTGGGAACGGTGTCATGGGGGGAAGAGGGCCCAGAATTGTGGAGGAATGGGTGTGTAAAGGAGGGTCCTAATGTGGGGAAAGGAGGCCCAGCGGAGAGGGTGTGGAATGGACCCCAACTGCCACACTTTCTCACCACCACAGTCCCACCTCTGATTTCTTCAACCCTCCTTTTACCAGGGAACCTGCACCATATCCTTCTAGTCCTACCCCCACTCACCCAGACCCGCCCCCTCTCCACAGGGACCCATTCATCCAGCCCTACCACTCCCTTTAGCCTGCCCCACCTCCTCCTTTATTTACCCTGCGCTTCCTCAGTCCTGCCTCTCTGCTTTCTTCCACCCTCCCTTTTCCAAGGACCTCTTTTCATAACCACTGAACCTTTTAGAAGGAGTGTGGGTACCCACAACTGTACAAGGAGATTACGCAACTATTCCGTTTATGTGCCGAAAGCAGGACTTAAACCCATGCCCCCAACGCTGTAACGCAAGCACTTAACCTCGAGACGACTGCAGTTAGCTGATATTTGGAGGAGCGGGGGCCAGATGTTCTATCCTCATTTTCTGCAGTGAACATGTTTGACAATGCAAATGGGCATGCTCACATGGGCATGCTCACAGGGGCATGCAGAAGAAAGATATGTACGCCCAAATCCAACTCTCAGAAGCACAGCCTCAAGTGGTAAGTGCTTTGTCTTGCAATGTTGGAGACCTGAGTTCTAATCCAATGTCCGGTGTCTCTTGGGTAATTTTTTTAATTTAAAAAAAATGTTTTTATTGAAAATGGGGATGGATTGCCCTGCGCGATCAGCCAACAGCTAATGCCCCTTCAATACCTGCGTTCCCACTAACAATCGTGCCTCTGTTTTCGGCACTCTGGCCTTGGTAAAACCCATACACAAGCTTGTCTCTCTGGCCCCAACTGACTGGAAAAAACAGGTGTAAAAGGTGTAATCTACGGGTCATGGTTGATACCATAATTGCACTAGGACTCAAACAGGACACCTTCTCGAGGTGCTGTGATGTGACCACCGGCCCCTGCATAGCAAGCAAACCTGTATCAGCATCTCACCGGCAACTGAATGTGTCGCCTGCAGGCTACACATAGGAGGCTGCAGTAGGTGCATTAACCCATTGAGCTGTCGACCCTCCTTCCTCTGAGAGCAGGAAACTAAATTTCCATGTTGCCTTCCATTGGCACATTAGATCTCTGTTTCACCCCAAGTCAGAGGATGTTTTGCTTCACAGAGAGATGATAATCATTGTGAGGTGTGAGCCGCTAATAGCTAAGCAGGTCAGTTAAATCTTTGCTTTTGTCATTGGGGTGTATTGACATGCGCAGGGCAGTCCTCCGTCCTCTGCTACTGTATGGTTTCTTAATGCTGCTTGTTCATGATTTTTAAATGTAAACACTCTGCTCCCAAAAGTGAAAGATTTGAAAGACTCTTGCTGTAGCAAGCCTTTCCTACTCTTTGCCCTGGGGGTGAGAGTGCAGAGGCGTAGGCAGGGTATGGCCTGAGGGGAAAGGCCCACCCAAAATCTGTAAATGCCCACTCAGCAGCTCTGTGTGGGCATTTAAAGAGATTTTTGTCATTGCAGTGGGCCCAACTACATTAGCTTCAGACCCCATTTGCTAGAAAATCCTGGCTACGCCTCTGGTGCTTCCCAACTCAACAACCCATCACCCCTTCATCCCTTCTTACTCGTCTCACAGCACCTCCCATGCATCTTTTGTTGGTAGATTTCCTTCACGAGGCTTAGCTAGGCCTGCATTCCTTTTCAAAGGGCCATAGAAGAGAGTAAAAAAGGAGAAGGCATAATAGAGCGGGAAGTAGGTGAAAGACGAGGGGTCAGGGGGGTTGGCAGTAAAAGAAACAGGGCCTGGCCTGGCAGAGAGTTCGAAGTTAGGGAACAGAACAATGAGCGAGGGACAAGGAAAGATGTCTCAGGCATGTAGCTCTCTGAGTCTTCCCCACTGTGCCTGCAGAAAGAGACGTCCTATTCCTAGCTCTCTCCCAGATGGATACATTTGCCTGGAGAGCCCAGAATGAATGTCACTTAGGCAGAGGGCAAACACAGGGCAGCAGAGCAGGAACACCCCTTCATTTTACTATGCTCCCAGGTGGCTTCTGGGAGGCAAAAGGCATCAGTATTCCATCAACATCATCTTCACCTAGGCCAGCGTCACTAAGGTTTATAAAGCAGGCTGTGACACTTTCTGGGGCCTAGGTGGCCAGGCCTACGTGGAAGAGCACAGATCCTAACCCTAAGTTGTGTGGGTGGCTTCACCAGAGGTGCTGCATAGGACATAGGGCTGTGCCCGTATGGGCTGTGGTCGCGTTTGGGAGCGTTAGGGACGCATGGAGGATGCAGGGCGCAGACCTCTGTCCGTTTTCCTCCAGGATTAGGCACTGGTTGTCAGTGGTGGAGCCAGCCACTCCACAATTGGTGAAGTTAAAGGCAGAAAGCAGCTCTCTCACCGCCAGGGCAAAGAGTGGGAAAGGCTTGTTACAGCAAGAGTCTTTCAAATCTTTCACTTTTGAGAGCAGACTGTTTACATTTTAGAATCATGAACAAGCACCAATACGAAAGCGTACAGTAGCAGAGGGCATAAGACTGCTGCCCTGCGCATAACAATACACCCCAATGACAAGGTCAAAGATTTAACTGACCTGCTTAGCTATTAGTGGCTCACACCTCACAATGATTATCATCTCTCCGTGAAGCAAAGCATCCTCTGAATTGGGGTGAAAGATAGATCTAATGTGCCAAAGTAAGTCAACATGGAAATGCAGTTTCCTGCTCTCAGAGGAAGGAGGGTCGACAGCCCAATGGGTTAATGCACCTACTGCAGCCTCCTATGTGTACCTTGCAGGCGACACATTCAGTTGCTGGTGAGATGCTGATACAGGTTTGCTTGCTATGCAGGGGCCGGTGGTCACCTCACAGCACCTCGAGAAGGTGTGCTGTTTGAGTCCCAGTGCAATTATGGAATCAGCCATGACCCCCAGATTGCACCTTTTCCCCTCGTTTTTTCCAGTCAGTTGGGGCCAGAGAGACAAGCTTGTGTATGGGTGTTACTAAGGCCAGAGTGCAGAATACAAAGTCACAACTGTTAGTGGGAACACATGTATTGAAGGGGCGTTAGCTGTTGGCTGATCGGGTAGGGCAATGCATCCCAATTTTCAATAAAAACATTTTTTTTAAATGAAAAAAAAAATGCCCAAGAGATACCGGACATTGGATTAAAACTCAGGTCTCCAGCATTGCAAGACCAAGGATTTACAGCTCGAGCCACTGATTGCCATGCTTCCGAGGGTCGCTTTTGGGCGTATATATCTTTCTCCTGCATGCCCCTGTGAGCATACCCATTTGCATTGTGAAACATGTTCACTGAAACCAAGGAGGATAGAACATCTGTCCCCTCTCCCCCGCTCCACCAAATACCAGCTAACTGCAGTGGCCTAGAGGTTAAGTGCTTGCGTTACAGCGCTGGGGGGGCCTGGGTCTGAGTACTGCTTTCGGCACATAAACAGAATAGTTGGGTAATCTCCTTGTACAGTGGTGGGTACCCACACTCCTAAAAGGTTCAGTGGCTATGTAATGTAATGAGTTCCCTGGTAAAGGGAGGGTGGAAGAAAGCAGAGAAGCGGGATGTGGAGGCGAGGAAGTGACCAGTAAATAAAGTAGGGGGAGGTAGGGCTGGATGAATGGGTCCCTGTGGAGAAGAGGAGGAGGGGGTAGGTCTAGAGGGCATAAAGTGGGCCCTGGGGAGACAGCGAATAAGTCAGCCCTGGGAACGGTGTCATGGGGGGAAGAGGGCCCAGAATTGTGGAGGAATGGGTGTGTAAAGGAGGGTCCTAATGTGGGGAAAGGAGGCCCAGCGGAGAGGGTGTGGAATGGACCCCAACTGCCACACTTTCTCACCACCACAGTCCCACCTCTGATTTCTTCAACCCTCCTTTTACCAGGGAACCTGCACCATATCCTTCTAGTCCTACCCCCACTCACCCAGACCCGCCCCCTCTCCACAGGGACCCATTCATCCAGCCCTACCACTCCCTTTAGTCTGCCCCACCTCCTCCTTTATTTACCCTGCGCTTCCTCAGTCCTGCCTCTCTGCTTTCTTCCACCCTCCCTTTTCCAAGGACCTCTTTTCATAACCACTGAACCTTTTAGAAGGAGTGTGGGTACCCACAACTGTACAAGGAGATTACGCAACTATTCCGTTTATGTGCCGAAAGCAGGACTTAAACCCATGCCCCCAACGCTGTAACGCAAGCACTTAACCTCGAGACGACTGCAGTTAGCTGATATTTGGAGGAGCGGGGGCCAGATGTTCTATCCTCATTTTCTGCAGTGAACATGTTTGACAATGCAAATGGGCATGCTCACATGGGCATGCTCACAGGGGCATGCAGAAGAAAGATATGTACGCCCAAATCCAACTCTCAGAAGCACAGCCTCAAGTGGTAAGTGCTTTGTCTTGCAATGTTGGAGACCTGAGTTCTAATCCAATGTCCGGTGTCTCTTGGGTAATTTTTTTAATTTAAAAAAAATGTTTTTATTGAAAATGGGGATGGATTGCCCTGCGCGATCAGCCAACAGCTAATGCCCCTTCAATACCTGCGTTCCCACTAACAATCGTGCCTCTGTTTTCGGCACTCTGGCCTTGGTAAAACCCATACACAAGCTTGTCTCTCTGGCCCCAACTGACTGGAAAAAACGGGTGTAAAAGGTGTAATCTACGGGTCATGGTTGATACCATAATTGCACTAGGACTCAAACAGGACACCTTCTCGAGGTGCTGTGATGTGACCACCGGCCCCTGCATAGCAAGCAAACCTGTATCAGCATCTCACCGGCAACTGAATGTGTCGCCTGCAGGCTACACATAGGAGGCTGCAGTAGGTGCATTAACCCATTGAGCTGTCGACCCTCCTTCCTCTGAGAGCAGGAAACTAAATTTCCATGTTGCCTTCCATTGGCACATTAGATCTCTGTTTCACCCCAAGTCAGAGGATGTTTTGCTTCACAGAGAGATGATAATCATTGTGAGGTGTGAGCCGCTAATAGCTAAGCAGGTCAGTTAAATCTTTGCTTTTGTCATTGGGGTGTATTGACATGCGCAGGGCAGTCCTCTGTCCTCTGCTACTGTATGGTTTCTTAATGCTGCTTGTTCATGATTTTTAAATGTAAACACTCTGCTCCCAAAAGTGAAAGATTTGAAAGACTCTTGCTGTAGCAAGCCTTTCCTACTCTTTGCCCTGGGGGTGAGAGTGCAGAGGCGTAGGCAGGGTAGGGCCTGAGGGGAAAGGCCCACCCAAAATCTGTAAATGCCCACTCAGCAGCTCTGTGTGGGCATTTAAAGAGATTTTTGTCATTGCACTGGGCCCAACTACATTAGCTTCAGACCTCATTTGCTAGAAAATCCTGGCTACGCCTCTGGTGCTTCCCAACTCAACAACCCATCACCCCTTCATCCCTTCTTACTCATCTCACAGCACCTCCCATGCATCTTTTGTTGGTAGATTTCCTTCACGAGGCTTAGCTAGGCCTGCATTCCTTTTCAAAGGGCCATAGAAGAGAGTAAAAAAGGAGAAGGCATAATAGAGCGGGAAGTAGGTGAAAGACGAGGGGTCAGGGGGGTTGGCAGTAAAAGAAACAGGGCCTGGCCTGGCAGAGAGTTAGAAGTTAGGGAACAGAACAATGAGCGAGGGACAAGGAAAGATGTCTCAGGCATGTAGCTCTCTGAGTCTTCCCCACTGTGCCTGCAGAAAGAGACGTCCTATTCCTAGCTCTCTCCCAGATGGATACATTTGCCTGGAGAGCCCAGAATGAATGTCACTTAGGCAGAGGGCAAACACAGGGCAGCAGAGCAGGAACACCCCTTCATTTTACTATGCTCCCAGGTGGCTTCTGGGAGGCAAAAGGCATCAGTATTCCATCAACATCATCTTCACCTAGGCCACCGTCACTAAGGTTTATAAAGCAGGCTGTGACACTTTCTGGGGCCTAGGTGGCCAGGCCTACGTGGAAGAGCACAGATCCTAACCCTAAGTTGTGTGGGTGGCTTCACCAGAGGGGCTGCATAGGACATAGGGCTGTGCCCGTATGGGCTGTGGTCGCGTTAGGGAGCGTTAGGGACGCATGGAGGATGCAGGGCGCAGACCTCTGTCCGTTTTCCTCCAGGATTAGGCACTGGTTGTCAGTGGTGGAGCCAGCCACTCCACAATTGGGGAAGTTAAAGGCAGAAAGCAGCTCTCTCACCGCCAGGGCAAAGAGTGGGAAAGGCTTGTTACAGCAAGAGTCTTTCAAATCTTTCACTTTTGAGAGCAGACTGTTTACATTTTAGAATCATGAACAAGCACCAATACGAAAGCGTACAGTAGCAGAGGGCCTAAGACTGCTGCCCTGCGCATAACAATACACCCCAATGACAAGGTCAAAGATTTAACTGACCTGCTTAGCTATTAGTGGCTCACACCTCACAATGATTATCATCTCTCCGTGAAGCAAAACATCCTCTGAATTGGGGTGAAAGATAGATCTAATGTGCCAAAGTAAGTCAACATGGAAATGCAGTTTCCTGCTCTCAGAGGAAGGAGGGTCGACAGCCCAATGGGTTAATGCACCTACTGCAGCCTCCTATGTGTACCTTGCAGGCAACACATTCAGTTGCTGGTGAGATGCTGATACAGGTTTGCTTGCTATGCAGGGGCCGGTGGTCACCTCACAGCACCTCGAGAAGGTGTGCTGTTTGGGTCCCAGTGCAATTATGGAATCAGCCATGACCCCCAGATTACACCTTTTCCCCTCGTTTTTTCCAGTCAGTTGGGGCCAGAGAGACAAGCTTGTGTATGGGTGTTACTAAGGCCAGAGTGCAGAATACAAAGGCACAACTGTTAGTGGGAACACATGTATTGAAGGGGCGTTAGCTGTTGGCTGATCGGGTAGGGCAATGCATCCCAATTTTCAATAAAAACATTTTTTTTAAATGAAAAAAAAAATGCCCAAGAGATACCGGAGATTGGATTAGAACTCAGGTCTCCAGCATTGCAAGACCAAGGATTTACAGCTCGAGCCACTGATTGCCATGCTTCCGAGGGTCGCTTTTGGGCGTATATATCTTTTTCCTGCATGCCCCTGTGAGCATACCCATTTGCATTGTGAAACATGTTCACTGAAACCAAGGAGGATAGAACATCTGTCCCGTCTCCCCCGCTCCACCAAATACCAGCTAACTGCAGTGGCCTAGAGGTTAAGTGCTTGCGTTACAGCGCTGGGGGGGCCTGGGTTCGAGTACTGCTTTCGGCACATAAACAGAATAGTTGGGTAATCTCCTTGTACAGTGGTGGGTACCCACACTCCTAAAAGGTTCAGTGGCTATGTAATGTAATGAGTTCCCTGGTAAAGGGAGGGTGGAAGAAAGCAGAGAAGCGGGATGTGGAGGTGAGGAAGTGGCCGGTAAATAAAGTAGGGGGAGGTAGGGCTGGATGAATGGGTCCCTGTGGAGAAAAGGAGGAGGGGGTAGGTCTAGAGGGCATAAAGTGGGCCCTGGGGAGACAGCGAATAGGTTGGCCCTGGGAACGGTGTCATGGGGGGAAGAGGGCCCAGAATTGTGGAGGAATGGGTGTGTAAAGGAGGGTCCTAATGTGGGGAAAGGAGGCCCAGCGGAGAGGGTGTGGAATGGACCCCAACTGCCACACTTTCTCACCACCACAGTCCCACCTCTGATTTCTTCAACCCTCCTTTTACCAGGGAACCTGCACCATATCCTTCTAGTCCTACCCCCACTCACCCAGACCCGCCCCCTCTCCACAGGGACCCATTCATCCAGCCCTACCACTCCCTTTAGCCTGCCCCACCTCCTCCTTTATTTACCCTGCGCTTCCTCAGTCCTGCCTCTCTGCTTTCTTCCACCCTCCCTTTTCCAAGGACCTCTTTTCATAACCACTGAACCTTTTAGAAGGAGTGTGGGTACCCACAACTGTACAAGGAGATTACGCAACTATTCCGTTTATGTGCCGAAAGCAGGACTTAAACCCATGCCCCCAATGCTGTAACGCAAGCACTTAACCTCGAGACGACTGCAGTTAGCTGATATTTGGAGGAGCGGGGGCCAGATGTTCTATCCTCATTTTCTGCAGTGAACATGTTTGACAATGCAAATGGGCATGCTCACATGGGCATGCTCACAGGGGCATGCAGAAGAAAGATATGTACGCCCAAATGCAGCTCTCAGCAGCACAGCCACCAGTGGCTCAAGTGGTAAGTGCTTTGTCTTGCAATGTTGGAGACTTGAGTTCTAATCCAATGTCCGGTGTCTCTTGGGTAATTTTTTTAATTTAAAAAAAAATTGTTTTTATTGAAAATGGGGATGGATTGCCCTGCGCGATCAGCCAACAGCTAATGCCCCTTCAATACCTGCGTTCCCACTAACAATTGTGCCTCTGTTTTCGGCACTCTGGCCTTGGTAACACCCATACACAAGCTTGTCTCTCTGGCCCCAACTGACTGGAAAAAACGGGTGTAAAAGGTGTAATCTACGGGTCATGGTTGATACCATAATTGCACTAGGACTCAAACAGGACACCTTCTCGAGGTGCTGTGATGTGACCACCGGCCCCTGCATAGCAAGCAAACCTGTATCAGCATCTCACCGGCAACTGAATGTGTCGCCTGCAGGCTACACATAGGAGGCTGCAGTAGGTGCATTAACCCATTGAGCTGTCGACCCTCCTTCCTCTGAGAGCAGGAAACTAAATTTCCATGTTGCTTTCCATTGGCACATTAGATCTCTGTTTCACCCCAAGTCAGAGGATGTTTTGCTTCACAGAGAGATGATAATCATTGTGAGGTGTGAGCCGCTAATAGCTAAGCAGGTCAGTTAAATCTTTGCTTTTGTCATTGGGGTGTATTGACATGCGCAGGGCAGTCCTCTGTCCTCTGCTACTGTATGGTTTCTTAATGCTGCTTGTTCATGATTTTTAAATGTAAACACTGCTCCCAAAAGTGAAAGATTTGAAAGACTCTTGCTGTAGCAAGCCTTTCCTACTCTTTGCCCTGGGGGTGAGAGTGCAGAGGCGTAGGCAGGGTAGGGCCTGAGGGGAAAGGCCCACCCAAAATCTGTAAATGCCCACTCAGCAGCTCTGTGTGGGCATTTAAAGAGATTTTTGTCATTGCAGTGGGCCCAACTACATTAGCTTCAGACCCCATTTGCTAGAAAATCCTGGCTACGCCTCTGGTGCTTCCCAACTCAACAACCCATCACCCCTTCATCCCTTCTTACTCGTCTCACAGCACCACCCATGCATCTTTTGTTGGTAGATTTCCTTCACGAGGCTTAGCTAGGCCTGCATTCCTTTTCAAAGGGCCATAGAAGAGAGTAAAAAAGGAGAAGGCATAATAGAGCGGGAAGTAGGTGAAAGACGAGGGGCCAGGGGGGTTGGCAGTAAAAGAAACAGGGCCTGGCCTGGCAGAGAGTTCGAAGTTAGGGAACAGAACAATGAGCGAGGGACAAGGAAAGATGTCTCAGGCATGTAGCTCTCTGAGTCTTCCCCACTGTGCCTGCAGAAAGAGACGTCCTATTCCTAGCTCTCTCCCAGATGGATACATTTGCCTGGAGAGCCCAGAATGAATGTCACTTAGGCAGAGGGCAAACACAGGGCAGCAGAGCAGGAACACCCCTTCATTTTATTATGCTCCCAGGTGGCTTCTGGGAGGCAAAAGGCATCAGTATTCCATCAACATCATCTTCACCTAGGCCAGCGTCACTAAGGTTTATAAAGCAGGCTGTGACACTTTCTGGGGCCTAGGTGGCCAGGCCTACGTGGAAGAGCACAGATCCTAACCCTAAGTTGTGTGGGTGGCTTCACCAGAGGTGCTGCATAGGACATAGGGCTGTGCCCGTATGGGCTGTGGTCGCGTTTGGGAGCGTTAGGGACGCATGGAGGATGCAGGGCGCAGACCTCTGTCCGTTTTCCTCCAGGATTAGGCACTGGTTGTCAGTGGTGGAGCCAGCCACTCCACAATTGGGGAAGTTAAAGGCAGAAAGCAGCTCTCTCACCGCCAGGGCAAAGAGTGGGAAAGGCTTGTTACAGCAAGAGTCTTTCAAATCTTTCACTTTTGAGAGCAGACTGTTTACATTTTAGAATCATGAACAAGCACCAATACGAAAGCGTACAGTAGCAGAGGGCATAAGACTGCTGCCCTGCGCATAACAATACACCCCAATGACAAGGTCAAAGATTTAACTGACCTGCTTAGCTATTAGTGGCTCACACCTCACAATGATTATCATCTCTCCGTGAAGCAAAGCATCCTCTGAATTGGGGTGAAAGATAGATCTAATGTGCCAAAGTAAGTCAACATGGAAATGCAGTTTCCTGCTCTCAGAGGAAGGAGGGTCGACAGCCCAATGGGTTAATGCACCTACTGCAGCCTCCTATGTGTACCTTGCAGGCGACACATTCAGTTGCTGGTGAGATGCTGATACAGGTTTGCTTGATATGCAGGTGCCGGTGGTTACCTCACAGCACCTCGAGAAGGTGTGCTGTTTGAGTCCCAGTGCAATTATGGAATCAGCCATGACCCCCAGATTGCACCTTTTCCCCTCGTTTTTTCCAGTCAGTTGGGGCCAGAGAGACAAGCTTGTGTATGGGTGTTACTAAGGCCAGAGTGCAGAATACAAAGGCACAACTGTTAGTGGGAACACATGTATTGAAGGGGCGTTAGCTGTTGGCTGATCGGGCAGGGCAATGCATCCCAATTTTCAATAAAAACATTTTTTTTAAATGAAAAAAAAAATGCCCAAGAGATACCGGACATTGGATTAGAACTCAGGTCTCCGGCATTGCAAGACCATGGATTTACAGCTTGAGCCACTGATTGCCATGCTTCCAGAGGTCGCTTTTGGGCGTATATATCTTTCTCCTGCATGCCCCTGTGAGCATACCCATTTGCATTGTGAAACATGTTCACTGAAACCAAGGAGGATAGAACATCTGTCCTGTCTCCCCCGCTCCACCAAATACCAGCTAACTGCAGTGGCCTAGAGGTTAAGTGCTTGCGTTACAGCGCTGGGGGGGCCTGGGTTCGAGTACTGCTTTCGGCACATAAACAGAATAGTTGGGTAATCTCCTTGTACAGTGGTGGGTACCCACACTCCTAAAAGGTTCAGTGGCTATGTAATGTAATGAGTTCCCTGGTAAAGGGAGGGTGGAAGAAAGCAGAGAAGCGGGATGTGGAGGTGAGGAAGTGGCCGGTAAATAAAGTAGGGGGAGGTAGGGCTGGATGAATGGGTCCCTGTGGAGAAAAGGAGGAGAGGGTAGGTCTAGAGGGCATAAAGTGGGCCCTGGGGAGACAGCGAATAAGTTGGCCCTGGGAACGGTGTCATGGGGGGAAGAGGGCCCAGAATTGTGGAGGAATGGGTGTGTAAAGGAGGGTCCTAATGTGGGGAAAGGAGGCCCAGCGAAGAGGGTGTGGAATGGACCCCAACTGCCACACTTTCTCACCACCACAGTCCCACCTCTGCTTTCTTCCACCCTCCTTTTACCAGGGAACCTGCACCATATCCTTCTAGTACTACCCCCACTCACCCAGACCCGCCCCCTCTCCACAGGGACCCATTCATCCAGCCCTACCACTCCCTTTAGCCTGCCCCACCTCCTCCTTTATTTACCCTGCGCTTCCTCAGTCCTGCCTCTCTGCTTTCTTTCACCCTCCCTTTTCCAAGGACCTCTTTTCATAACCACTGAACCTTTTAGAAGGAGTGTGGGTACCCACAACTGTACAAGGAGATTACGCAACTATTCCGTTTATGTGCCGAAAGCAGGACTTAAACCCATGCCCCCAACGCTGTAACGCAAGCACTTAACCTCGAGACGACTGCAGTTAGCTGATATTTGGAGGAGCGGGGGCCAGATGTTCTATCCTCATTTTCTGCAGTGAACATGTTTGACAATGCAAATGGGCATGCTCACATGGGCATGCTCACAGGGGCATGCAGAAGAAAGATATGTACGCCCAAATGCAGCGCTCAGAAGCACAGCCACCAGTGGCTCAAGTGGTAAGTGCTTTGTCTTGCAATGTTGGAGACCTGAGTTCTAATCCAATGTCTGGTATCTCTTGGGTAATTTTTTTAATTTGAAAAATAATGTTTTTATTGAAAATGGGGATGGATTGCCCTGCGCGATCAGCCAACAGCTAATGCCCCTTCAATACCTGCGTTCCCACTAACAATTGTGCCTCTGTTTTCGGCACTCTGGCCTTGGTAACACCCATACACAAGCTTGTCTCTCTGGCCCCAACTGACTGGAAAAAACGGGTGTAAAAGGTGTAATCTACGGGTCATGGTTGATACCATAATTGCACACGGACTCAAACAGGACACCTTCTCGAGGTGCTGTGATGTGACCACCGGCCCCTGCATAGCAAGCAAACCTGTATCAGCATCTCACCGGCAACTGAATGTGTCGCCTGCAGGCTACACATAGGAGGCTGCAGTAGGTGCATTAACCCATTGAGCTGTCGACCCTCCTTCCTCTGAGAGCAGGAAACTAAATTTCCATGTTGCCTTCCATTGGCACATTAGATCTCTGTTTCACCCCAAGTCAGAGGATGTTTTGCTTCACAGAGAGATGATAATCATTGTGAGGTGTGAGCCGCTAATAGCTAAGCAGGTCAGTTAAATCTTTGCTTTTGTCATTGGGGTGTATTGACATGCGCAGGGCAGTCCTCCGTCCTCTGCTACTGCATGGTTTCTTAATGCTGCTTGTTCATGATTTTTAAATGTAAACACTCTGCTCCCAAAAGTGAAAGATTTGAAAGACTCTTGCTGTAGCAAGCCTTTCCTACTCTTTGCCCTGGGGGTGAGAGTGCAGAGGCGTAGGCAGGGTAGGGCCTGAGGGGAAAGGCCCACCCAAAATCTGTAAATGCCCACTCAGCAGCTCTGTGTGGGCATTTAAAGAGATTTTTGTCATTGCAGTGGGCCCAACTACATTAGCTTCAGACCCCATTTGCTAGAAAATCCTGGCTACGCCTCTGGTGCTTCCCAACTCAACAACCCATCACCCCTTCATCCCTTCTTACTCGTCTCACAGCACCTCCCATGCATCTTTTGTTGGTAGATTTCCTTCACGAGGCTTAGCTAGGCCTGCATTCCTTTTCAAAGGGCCATAGAAGAGAGTAAAAAAGGAGAAGGCATAATAGAGCGGGAAGTAGGTGAAAGACGAGGGGTCAGGGGGGTTGGCAGTAAAAGAAACAGGGCCTGGCCTGGCAGAGAGTTCGAAGTTAGGGAACAGAACAATGAGCGAGGGACAAGGAAAGATGTCTCAGGCATGTAGCTCTCTGAGTCTTCCCCACTGTGCCTTCAGAAAGAGACGTCCTATTCCTAGCTCTCTCCCAGATGGATACATTTGCCTGGAGAGCCCAGAATGAATGTCACTTAGGCAGAGGGCAAACACAGGGCAGCAGAGCAGGAACACCCCTTCATTTTACTATGCTCCCAGGTGGCTTCTGGGAGGCAAAAGGCATCAGTATTCCATCAACATCATCTTCACCTAGGCCAGCGTCACTAAGGTTTATAAAGCAGGCTGTGACACTTTCTGGGGCCTAGGTGGCCAGGCCTACGTGGAAGAGCACAGATCCTAACCCTAAGTTGTGTGGGTGGCTTCACCAGAGGTGCTGCATAGGACATAGGGCTGTGCCCGTATGGGCTGTGGTCGCGTTTGGGAGCGTTAGGGACGCATGGAGGATGCAGGGCGCAGACCTCTGTCCGTTTTCCTCCAGGATTAGGCACTGGTTGTCAGTGGTGGAGCCAGCCACTCCACAATTGGGGAAGTTAAAGGCAGAAAGCAGCTCTCTCACCGCCAGGGCAAAGAGTGGGAAAGGCTTGTTACAGCAAGAGTCTTTCAAATCTTTCACTTTTGAGAGCAGACTGTTTACATTTTAGAATCATGAACAAGCACCAATACGAAAGCGTACAGTAGCAGAGGGCATAAGACTGCTGCCCTGCGCATAACAATACACCCCAATGACAAGGTCAAAGATTTAACTGACCTGCTTAGCTATTAGTGGCTCACACCTCACAATGATTATCATCTCTCCGTGAAGCAAAACATCCTTTGAATTGGGGTGAAAGATAGATCTAATGTGCCAAAGTAAGTCAACATGGAAATGCAGTTTCCTGCTCTCAGAGGAAGGAGGGTCGACAGCCCAATGGGTTAATGCACCTACTGCAGCCTCCTATGTGTACCTTGCAGGCGACACATTCAGTTGCTGGTGAGATGCTGATACAGGTTTGCTTGCTATGCAGGGGCCGGTGGTCACCTCACAGCACCTCGAGAAGGTGTGCTGTTTGAGTCCCAGTGCAATTATGGAATCAGCCATGACCCCCAGATTACACCTTTTCCCCTCGTTTTTTCCAGTCAGTTGGGGCCAGAGAGACAAGCTTGTGTATGGGTGTTACTAAGGCCAGAGTGCAGAATACAAAGGCACAACTGTTAGTGGGATCACATGTATTGAAGGGGCGTTAGCTGTTGGCTGATCGGGTAGGGCAATGCATCCCAAGTTTCAATAAAAAAAATGTTTTTAAATGAAAAAAAAAATGCCCAAGAGATACCGGACATTGGATTAGAACTCAGGTCTCCAGCATTGCAAGACGAAGGATTTACAGCTCGAGCCACTGATTGCCATGCTTCCAATGGTTGCTTTTGGGTGTATATATCTTTCTCCTGCATGCCCCTGTGAGCATACCCATTTGTATTGTGAAACATGTTCACTGAAACCAAGGAGGATAGAACATCTGTCCCCTCTCCCCCGCTCCACCAAATACCAGCTAACTGCAGTGGCCTAGAGGTTAAGTGCTTGCGTTACAGCGCTGGGGGGGCCTGGGTTCAAGTACTGCTTTCGGCAAATAAACAGAATAGTTGGGTAATCTCCTTGTACAGTGGTGGGTACCCACACTCCTAAAAGGTTCAGTGGCTATGTAATGTAATGAGTTCCCTGGTAAAGGGAGGGTGGAAGAAAGCAGAGAAGCGGGATGTGGAGGCGAGGAAGTGACCGGTAAATAAAGTAGGGGGAGGTAGGGCTAGATGAATGGGTCCCTGTGGAGAAGAGGAGGAGGGGGTAGGTCTAGAGGGCATAAAGTGGGCCCTGGGGAGATAGCGAATAAGTCGGCCCTGGAAACGGTGTCATGGGGGGAAGAGGGCCCAGAATTGTGGAGGAATGGGTGTGTAAAGGAGGGTCCTAATGTGGGGAAAGGAGGCCCAGCGGAGAGGGTGTGGAATGGACCCCAACTGCCACACTTTCTCACCACCACAGTCCCACCTCTGATTTCTTCAACCCTCCTTTTACCAGGGAACCTGCACCATATCCTTCTAGTCCTACCCCCACTCACCCAGACCCGCCCCCTCTCCACAGGGACCCATTCATCCAGCCCTACCACTCCCTTTAGCCTGCCCCACCTCCTCCTTTATTTACCCTGCGCTTCCTCAGTCCTGCCTCTCTGCTTTCTTCCACCCTCCCTTTTCCAAGGACCTCTTTTCATAACCACTGAACCTTTTAGAAGGAGTGTGGGTACCCACAACTGTACAAGGAGATTACGCAACTATTCCGTTTATGTGCCGAAAGCAGGACTTAAACCCATGCCCCCAACGCTGTAACGCAAGCACTTAACCTCGAGACGACTGCAGTTAGCTGATATTTGGAGGAGCGGGGGCCAGATGTTCTATCCTCATTTTCTGCAGTGAACATGTTTGACAATGCAAATGGGCATGCTCACATGGGCATGCTCACAGGGGCATGCATAAGAAAGATATGTACGCCCAAATGCAGCTCTCGGAAGCACAGCCACCGGTGGCTCAAGTGGTAAGTGCTTTGTCTTGCAATGTTGGAGACCTGAGTTCTAATCCAATGTCCGGTGTCTCTTGGGTAATTTTTTTAATTAAAAAAAAAATGTTTTTATCGAAAATGGGGATGGATTGCCCTGCGCGATCAGCCAACAGCTAATGCCCCTTCAATACCTGCGTTCCCACTAACAATTGTGCCTCTGTTTTCGGCACTCTGGCCTTGGTAACACCCATACACAAGCTTGTCTCTCTGGCCCCAACTGACTGGAAAAAACGGGTGTAAAAGGTGTAATCTACGGGTCAACTCAAACAGGACACCTTCTCGAGGTGCTGTGATGTGACCACCGGCCCCTGCATAGCAAGCAAACCTGTATCAGCATCTCACCGGCAACTGAATGTGTCGCCTGCAGGCTACACATAGGAGGCTGCAGTAGGTGCATTAACCCATTGAGCTGTCGACCCTCCTTCCTCTGAGAGCAGGAAACTAAATTTCCATGTTGCTTTCCATTGGCACATTAGATCTCTGTTTCACCCCAAGTCAGAGGATGTTTTGCTTCACAGAGAGATGATAATCATTGTGAGGTGTGAGCCGCTAATAGCTAAGCAGGTCAGTTAAATCTTTGCTTTTGTCATTGGGGTGTATTGACATGCGCAGGGCAGTCCTCTGTCCTCTGCTACTGTATGGTTTCTTAATGCTGCTTGTTCATGATTTTTAAATGTAAACACTCTGCTCCCAAAAGTGAAAGATTTGAAAGACTCTTGCTGTAGCAAGCCTTTCCTACTCTTTGCCCTGGGGGTGAGAGTGCAGAGGCGTAGGCAGGGTAGGGCCTGAGGGGAAAGGCCCACCCAAAATCTGTAAATGCCCACTCAGCAGCTCTGTGTGGGCATTTAAAGAGATTTTTGTCATTGCAGTGGGCCCAACTACATTAGCTTCAGACCCCATTTGCTAGAAAATCCTGGCTACGCCTCTGGTGCTTCCCAACTCAACAACCCATCACCCCTTCATCCCTTCTTACTCGTCTCACAGCACCTCCCATGCATCTTTTGTTGGTAGATTTCCTTCACGAGGCTTAGCTAGGCCTGCATTCCTTTTCAAAGGGCCATAGAAGAGAGTAAAAAAGGAGAAGGCATAATAGAGCGGGAAGTAGGTGAAAGACGAGGGGTCAGGGGGGTTGGCAGTAAAAGAAACAGGGCCTGGCCTGGCAGAGAGTTCGAAGTTAGGGAACAGAACAATGAGCGAGGGACAAGGAAAGATGTCTCAGGCATGTAGCTCTCTGAGTCTTCCCCACTGTGCCTGCAGAAAGAGACGTCCTATTCCTAGCTCTCTCCCAGATGGATACATTTGCCTGGAGAGCCCAGAATGAATGTCACTTAGGCAGAGGGCAAACACAGGGCAGCAGAGCAGGAACACCCCTTCATTTTACTATGCTCCCAGGTGGCTTCTGGGAGGCAAAAGGCATCAGTATTCCATCAACATCATCTTCACCTAGGCCAGCGTCACTAAGGTTTATAAAGCAGGCTGTGACACTTTCTGGGGCCTAGGTGGCCAGGCCTACGTGGAAGAGCACAGATCCTAACCCTAAGTTGTGTGGGTGGCTTCACCAGAGGTGCTGCATAGGACATAGGGCTGTGCCCGTATGGGCTGTGGTCGCGTTTGGGAGCGTTAGGGACGCATGGAGGATGCAGGGCGCAGACCTCTGTCCGTTTTCCTCCAGGATTAGGCACTGGTTGTCAGTGGTGGAGCCAGCCACTCCACAATTGGGGAAGTTAAAGGCAGAAAGCAGCTCTCTCACCGCCAGGGCAAAGAGTGGGAAAGGCTTGTTACAGCAAGAGTCTTTCAAATCTTTCACTTTTGAGAGCAGACTGTTTACATTTTAGAATCATGAACAAGCACCAATACGAAAGCGTACAGTAGCAGAGGGCATAAGACTGCTGCCCTGCGCATAACAATACACCCCAATGACAAGGTCAAAGATTTAACTGACCTGCTTAGCTATTAGTGGCTCACACCTCACAATGATTATCATCTCTCCGTGAAGCAAAACATCCTTTGAATTGGGGTGAAAGATAGATCTAATGTGCCAAAGTAAGTCAACATGGAAATGCAGTTTCCTGCTCTCAGAGGAAGGAGGGTCGACAGCCCAATGGGTTAATGCACCTACTGCAGCCTCCTATGTGTACCTTGCAGGCGACACATTCAGTTGCTGGTGAGATGCTGATACAGGTTTGCATGCTATGCAGGGGCCGGTGGTCACCTCACAGCACCTCGAGAAGGTGTGCTGTTTGAGTCCCAGTGCAATTATGGAATCAGCCATGACCCCCAGATTACACCTTTTCCCCTCGTTTTTTCCAGTCAGTTGGGGCCAGAGAGACAAGCTTGTGTATGGGTGTTACTAAGGCCAGAGTGCAGAATACAAAGGCACAACTGTTAGTGGGAACACATGTATTGAAGGGGCGTTAGCTGTTGGCTGATCGGGTAGGGCAATGCATCCCAAGTTTCAATAAAAAAAAAATTTTTAAATGAAAAAAAAAATGCCCAAGAGATACCGGACATTGGATTAGAACTCAGGTCTCCAGCATTGCAAGACGAAGGATTTACAGCTCGAGCCACTGATTGCCATGCTTCCAATGGTTGCTTTTGGGTGTATATATCTTTCTCCTGCATGCCCCTGTGAGCATACCCATTTGTATTGTGAAACATGTTCACTGAAACCAAGGAGGATAGAACATCTGTCCCCTCTCCCCCGCTCCACCAAATACCAGCTAACTGCAGTGGCCTAGAGGTTAAGTGCTTGCGTTACAGCGCTGGGGGGGCCTGGGTTCGAGTACTGCTTTCGGCAAATAAACAGAATAGTTGGGTAATCTCCTTGTACAGTGGTGGGTACCCACACTCCTAAAAGGTTCAGTGGCTATGTAATGTAATGAGTTCCCTGGTAAAGGGAGGGTGGAAGAAAGCAGAGAAGCGGGATGTGGAGGCGAGGAAGTGACCGGTAAATAAAGTAGGGGGAGGTAGGGCTTGATGAATGGGTCCCTGTGGAGAAGAGGAGGAGGGGGTAGGTCTAGAGGGCATAAAGTGGGCCCTGGGGAGATAGCGAATAAGTCGGCCCTGGAAACGGTGTCATGGGGGGAAGAGGGCCCAGAATTGTGGAGGAATGGGTGTGTAAAGGAGGGTCCTAATGTGGGGAAAGGAGGCCCAGCGGAGAGGGTGTGGAATGGACCCCAACTGCCACACTTTCTCACCACCACAGCCCCACCTCTGATTTCTTCAACCCTCCTTTTACCAGGGAACCTGCACCATATCCTTCTAGTCCTACCCCCACTCACCCAGACCCGCCCCCCTCTCCACAGGGACCCATTCATCCAGCCCTACCACTCCCTTTAGCCTGCCCCACCTCCTCCTTTATTTACCCTGCGCTTCCTCAGTCCTGCCTCTCTGCTTTCTTCCACCCTCCCTTTTCCAAGGACCTCTTTTCATAACCACTGAACCTTTTAGAAGGAGTGTGGGTACCCACAACTGTACAAGGAGATTACGCAACTATTCCGTTTATGTGCCGAAAGCAGGACTTAAACCCATGCCCCCAACGCTGTAACGCAAGCACTTAACCTCGAGACGACTGCAGTTAGCTGATATTTGGAGGAGCGGGGGCCAGATGTTCTATCCTCATTTTCTGCAGTGAACATGTTTGACAATGCAAATGGGCATGCTCACATGGGCATGCTCACAGGGGCATGCATAAGAAAGATATGTACGCCCAAATGCAGCTCTCAGAAGCACAGCCACCAGTGGCTCAAGTGGTAAGTGCTTTGTCTTGCAATGTTGGAGACCTGAGTTCTAATCCAATGTCCGGTGTCTCTTGGGTAATTTTTTTAATTAAAAAAAAATGTTTTTATCGAAAATGGGGATGGATTGCCCTGCGCGATCAGCCAACAGCTAATGCCCCTTCAATACCTGCGTTCCCACTAACAATTGTGCCTCTGTTTTCGGCACTCTGGCCTTGGTAACACCCATACACAAGCTTGTCTCTCTGGCCCCAACTGACTGGAAAAAACGGGTGTAAAAGGTGTAATCTACGGGTCAACTCAAACAGGACACCTTCTCGAGGTGCTGTGATGTGACCACCGGCCCCTGCATAGCAAGCAAACCTGTATCAGCATCTCACCGGCAACTGAATGTGTCGTCTGCAGGCTACACATAGGAGGCTGCAGTAGGTGCATTAACCCATTGAGCTGTCGACCCTCCTTCCTCTGAGAGCAGGAAACTAAATTTCCATGTTGCTTTCCATTGGCACATTAGATCTCTGTTTCACCCCAAGTCAGAGGATGTTTTGCTTCACAGAGAGATGATAATCATTGTGAGGTGTGAGCCGCTAATAGCTAAGCAGGTCAGTTAAATCTTTGCTTTTGTCATTGGGGTGTATTGACATGCGCAGGGCAGTCCTCTGTCCTCTGCTACTGTATGGTTTCTTAATGCTGCTTGTTCATGATTTTTAAATGTAAACACTCTGCTCCCAAAAGTGAAAGATTTGAAAGACTCTTGCTGTAGCAAGCCTTTCCTACTCTTTGCCCTGGGGGTGAGAGTGCAGAGGCGTAGGCAGGGTAGGGCCTGAGGGGAAAGGCCCACCCAAAATCTGTAAATGCCCAATCAGCAGCTCTGTGTGGGCATTTAAAGAGATTTTTGTCATTGCAGTGGGCCCAACTACATTAGCTTCAGACCCCATTTGCTAGAAAATCCTGGCTACGCCTCTGGTGCTTCCCAGCTCAACAACCCATCACCCCTTCATCCCTTCTTACTCGTCTCACAGCACCTCCCATGCATCTTTTGTTGGTAGATTTCCTTCACAAGGCTTAGCTAGGCCTGCATTCCTTTTCAAAGTGCCATAGAAGAGAGTAAAAAAGGAGAAGGCATAATAGAGCGGGAAGTAGGTGAAAGACGAGGGGTCAGGGGGGTTGGCAGTAAAAGAAACAGGGCCTGGCCTGGCAGAGAGTTAGAAGTTAGGGAACAGAACAATGAGCGAGGGACAAGGAAAGATGTCTCAGGCATGTAGCTCTCTGAGTCTTCCCCACTGTGCCTGCAGAAAGAGACGTCCTATTCCTAGCTCTCTCCCAGATGGATACATTTGCCTGGAGAGCCCAGAATGAATGTCACTTAGGCAGAGGGCAAACACAGGGCAGCAGAGCAGGAACACCCCTTCATTTTACTATGCTCCCAGGTGGCTTCTGGGAGGCAAAAGGCATCAGTATTCCATCAACATCATCTTCACCTAGGCCACCGTCACTAAGGTTTATAAAGCAGGCTGTGACACTTTCTGGGGCCTAGGTGGCCAGGCCTACGTGGAAGAGCACAGATCCTAACCCTAAGTTGTGTGGGTGGCTTCACCAGAGGGGCTGCATAGGACATAGGGCTGTGCCCGTATGGGCTGTGGTCGCGTTTGGGAGCGTTAGGGACGCATGGAGGATGCAGGGCGCAGACCTCTGTCCGTTTTCCTCCAGGATTAGGCTCTGGTTGTCAGTGGTGGAGCCAGCCACTCCACAATTGGGGAAGTTAAAGGCAGAAAGCAGCTCTCTCACCGCCAGGGCAAAGAGTGGGAAAGGCTTGTTACAGCAAGAGTCTTTCAAATCTTTCACTTTTGAGAGCAGACTGTTTACATTTTAGAATCATAAACAAGCACCAATACGAAAGCGTACAGTAGCAGAGGGCATAAGACTGCTGCCCTGCGCATAACAATACACCCCAATGACAAGGTCAAAGATTTAACTGACCTGCTTAGCTATTAGTGGCTCACACCTCACAATGATTATCATCTCTCCGTGAAGCAAAACATCCTCTGAATTGGGGTGAAAGATAGATCTAATATGCCAAAGTAAGTCAACATGGAAATGCAGTTTCCTGCTCTCAGAGGAAGGAGGGTCGACAGCCCAATGGGTTAATGCACCTACTGCAGCCTACTATGTGTACCTTGCAGGCGACACATTCAGTTGCTGGTGAGATGCTGATACAGGTTTGCTTGCTATGCAGGGGCCGGTGGTCACCTCACAGCACCTCGAGAAGGTGTGCTGTTTGAGTCCCAGTGCAATTATGGAATCAGCCATGACCCCCAGATTACACCTTTTCCCCTCGTTTTTTCCAGTCAGTTGGGGCCAGAGATACAAGCTTGTGTATGGGTGTTACTAAGGCCAGAGTGCAGAATACAAAGGCACAACTGTTAGTGGGAACACATGTATTGAAGGGGCGTTAGCTGTTGGCTGATCGGGTAGGGCAATGCATCCCAATTTTCAATAAAAACATTTTTTTTAAATGAAAATAAAAATGCCCCAGAGATACCGGACATTGGATTAGAACTCAGGTCTCCAGCATTGCAAGACCAAGGATTTACAGCTCAAGCCACTGATCGCCATGCTTTCGAGGGTCGCTTTTGGGCATATATATCATTTTCCTGCATGCCCCTGTGAGCATACCCATTTGCATTGTGAAACATGTTCACTGAAACCAAGGAGGATAGAACATCTGTCCCCTCTCCCCCGCTCCACCAAATACCAGCTAACTGCAGTGGCCTAGAGGTTAAGTGCTTGCGTTACAGCGCTGGGGGGGCCTGGGTTCGAGTACTGCTTTCGGCACATAAACAGAATAGTTGGGTAATCTCCTTGTACAGTGGTGGGTACCCACACTCCTAAAAGGTTCAGTGGCTATGTAATGTAATGAGTTCCCTGGTAAAGGGAGGGTGGAAGAAAGCAGAGAAGCGGGATGTGGAGGCGAGGAAGTGACCGGTAAATAAAGTAGGGGGAGGTAGGGCTGGATGAATGGGTCCCTGTGGAGAAGAGGAGGAGGGGGTAGGTCTAGAGGGCATAAAGTGGGCCCTGGGGAGACAGCGAATAAGTCGGCCCTGGGAACGGTGTCATGGGGGGAAGAGGGCCCAGAATTGTGGAGGAATGGGTGTGTAAAGGAGGGTCCTAATGTGGGGAAAGGAGGCCCAGCGGAGAGGGTGTGGAATGGACCCCAACTGCCACACTTTCTCACCACCACAGTCCCACCTCTGATTTCTTCAACCCTCCTTTTACCAGGGAACCTGCACCATATCCTTCTAGTCCTACCCCCACTCACCCAGACCCGCCCCCTCTCCACAGGGACCCATTCATCCAGCCCTACCACTCCCTTTAGCCTGCCCCACCTCCTCCTTTATTTACCCTGCGCTTCCTCAGTCCTGCCTCTCTGCTTTCTTCCACCCTCCCTTTTCCAAGGACCTCTTTTCATAACCACTGAACCTTTTAGAAGGAGTGTGGGTACCCACAACTGTACAAGGAGATTACGCAACTATTCCGTTTATGTGCCGAAAGCAGGACTTAAACCCATGCCCCCAACGCTGTAACGCAAGCACTTAACCTCGAGACGACTGCAGTTAGCTGATATTTGGAGGAGCGGGGGCCAGATGTTCTATCCTCATTTTCTGCAGTGAACATGTTTGACAATGCAAATGGGCATGCTCACATGGGCATGCTCACAGGGGCATGCAGAAGAAAGATATGTACGCCCAAATGCAGCTCTCAGAAGCACAGCCACCGGTGGCTCAAGTGGTAAGTGCTTTGTCTTGCAATGTTGGAGACCTGAGTTCTAATCCAATGTCTGGTATCTCTTGGGTAATTTTTTTAATTTAAAAAATAATGTTTTTATTGAAAATGGGGATGGATTGCCCTGCGCGCTCAGCCAACAGCTAATGCCCCTTCAATACCTGCGTTCCCACTAACAATTGTGCCTCTGTTTTCGGCACTCTGGCCTTGGTAACACCCATACACAAGCTTGTCTCTCTGGCCCCAACTGACTGGAAAAAACGGGTGTAAAAGGTGTAATCTACGGGTCATGGTTGATACCATAATTGCACTAGGACTCAAACAGGACACCTTCTCGAGGTGCTGTGATGTGACCACCGGCCCCTGCATAGCAAGCAAACCTGTATCAGCATCTCACCGGCAACTGAATGTGTCGCCTGCAGGCTACACATAGGAGGCTGCAGTAGGTGCATTAACCCATTGAGCTGTCGACCCTCCTTCCTCTGAGAGCAGGAAACTAAATTTCCATGTTGCCTTCCATTGGCACATTAGATCTCTGTTTCACCCCAAGTCAGAGGATGTTTTGCTTCACAGAGAGATGATAATCATTGTGAGGTGTGAGCCGCTAATAGCTAAGCAGGTCAGTTAAATCTTTGCTTTTGTCATTGGGGTGTATTGACATGCGCAGGGCAGTCCTCCGTCCTCTGCTACTGCATGGTTTCTTAATGCTGCTTGTTCATGATTTTTAAATGTAAACACTCTGCTCCCAAAAGTGAAAGATTTGAAAGACTCTTGCTGTAGCAAGCCTTTCCTACTCTTTGCCCTGGGGGTGAGAGTGCAGAGGCGTAGGCAGGGTAGGGCCTGAGGGGAAAGGCCCACCCAAAATCTGTAAATGCCCACTCAGCAGCTCTGTGTGGGCATTTAAAGAGATTTTTGTCATTGCAGTGGGCCCAACTACATTAGCTTCAGACCCCATTTGCTAGAAAATCCTGGCTACGCCTCTGGTGCTTCCCAACTCAACAACCCATCACCCCTTCATCCCTTCTTACTCGTCTCACAGCACCTCCCATGCATCTTTTGTTGGTAGATTTCCTTCACGAGGCTTAGCTAGGCCTGCATTCCTTTTCAAAGGGCCATAGAAGAGAGTAAAAAAGGAGAAGGCATAATAGAGCGGGAAGTAGGTGAAAGACGAGGGGTCAGGGGGGTTGGCAGTAAAAGAAACAGGGCCTGGCCTGGCAGAGAGTTCGAAGTTAGGGAACAGAACAATGAGCGAGGGACAAGGAAAGATGTCTCAGGCATGTAGCTCTCTGAGTCTTCCCCACTGTGCCTGCAGAAAGAGACGTCCTATTCCTAGCTCTCTCCCAGATGGATACATTTGCCTGGAGAGCCCAGAATGAATGTCACTTAGGCAGAGGGCAAACACAGGGCAGCAGAGCAGGAACACCCCTTCATTTTACTATGCTCCCAGGTGGCTTCTGGGAGGCAAAAGGCATCAGTATTCCATCAACATCATCTTCACCTAGGCCAACGTCACTAAGGTTTATAAAGCAGGCTGTGACACTTTCTGGGGCCTAGGTGGCCAGGCCTACGTGGAAGAGCACAGATCCTAACCCTAAGTTGTGTGGGTGGCTTCACCAGAGGTGCTGCATAGGACATAGGGCTGTGCCCGTATGGGCTGTGGTCGCGTTTGGGAGCGTTAGGGACGCATGGAGGATGCAGGGCGCAGACCTCTGTCCGTTTTCCTCCAGGATTAGGCACTGGTTGTCAGTGGTGGAGCCAGCCACTCCACAATTGGGGAAGTTAAAGGCAGAAAGCAGCTCTCTCACCGCCAGGGCAAAGAGTGGGAAAGGCTTGTTACAGCAAGAGTCTTTCAAATCTTTCACTTTTGAGAGCAGACTGTTTACATTTTAGAATCATGAACAAGCACCAATACGAAAGCGTACAGTAGCAGAGGGCATAAGACTGCTGCCCTGCGCATAACAATACACCCCAATGACAAGGTCAAAGATTTAACTGACCTGCTTAGCTATTAGTGGCTCACACCTCACAATGATTATCATCTCTCCGTGAAGCAAAACATCCTTTGAATTGGGGTGAAAGATAGATCTAATGTGCCAAAGTAAGTCAACATGGAAATGCAGTTTCCTGCTCTCAGAGGAAGGAGGGTCGACAGCCCAATGGGTTAATGCACCTACTGCAGCCTCCTATGTGTACCTTGCAGGCGACACATTCAGTTGCTGGTGAGATGCTGATACAGGTTTGCATGCTATGCAGGGGCCGGTGGTCACCTCACAGCACCTCGAGAAGGTGTGCTGTTTGAGTCCCAGTGCAATTATGGAATCAGCCATGACCCCCAGATTACACCTTTTCCCCTCGTTTTTTCCAGTCAGTTGGGGCCAGAGAGACAAGCTTGTGTATGGGTGTTACTAAGGCCAGAGTGCAGAATACAAAGGCACAACTGTTAGTGGGAACACATGTATTGAAGGGGCGTTAGCTGTTGGCTGATCGGGTAGGGCAATGCATCCCAAGTTTCAATAAAAAAAATGTTTTTAAATGAAAAAAAAAATGCCCAAGAGATACCGGACATTGGATTAGAACTCAGGTCTCCAGCATTGCAAGACGAAGGATTTACAGCTCGAGCCACTGATTGCCATGCTTCCAATGGTTGCTTTTGGGTGTATATATCTTTCTCCTGCATGCCCCTGTGAGCATACCCATTTGTATTGTGAAACATGTTCACTGAAACCAAGGAGGATAGAACATCTGTCCCCTCTCCCCCGCTCCACCAAATACCAGCTAACTGCAGTGGCCTAGAGGTTAAGTGCTTGCGTTACAGCGCTGGGGGGGCCTGGGTTCGAGTACTGCTTTCGGCAAATAAACAGAATAGTTGGGTAATCTCCTTGTACAGTGGTGGGTACCCACACTCCTAAAAGGTTCAGTGGCTATGTAATATAATGAGTTCCCTGGTAAAGGGAGGGTGGAAGAAAGCAGAGAAGCGGGATGTGGAGGCGAGGAAGTGACCGGTAAATAAAGTAGGGGGAGGTAGGGCTTGATGAATGGGTCCCTGTGGAGAAGAGGAGGAGGGGGTAGGTCTAGAGGGCATAAAGTGGGCCCTGGGGAGATAGCGAATAAGTCGGCCCTGGAAACGGTGTCATGGGGGGAAGAGGGCCCAGAATTGTGGAGGAATGGGTGTGTAAAGGAGGGTCCTAATGTGGGGAAAGGAGGCCCAGCGGAGAGGGTGTGGAATGGACCCCAACTGCCACACTTTCTCACCACCACAGCCCCACCTCTGATTTCTTCAACCCTCCTTTTACCAGGGAACCTGCACCATATCCTTCTAGTCCTACCCCCACTCACCCAGACCCGCCCCCCTCTCCACAGGGACCCATTCATCCAGCCCTACCACTCCCTTTAGCCTGCCCCACCTCCTCCTTTATTTACCCTGCGCTTCCTCAGTCCTGCCTCTCTGCTTTCTTCCACCCTCCCTTTTCCAAGGACCTCTTTTCATAACCACTGAACCTTTTAGAAGGAGTGTGGGTACCCACAACTGTACAAGGAGATTACGCAACTATTCCGTTTATGTGCCGAAAGCAGGACTTAAACCCATGCCCCCAACGCTGTAACGCAAGCACTTAACCTCGAGACGACTGCAGTTAGCTGATATTTGGAGGAGCGGGGGCCAGATGTTCTATCCTCATTTTCTGCAGTGAACATGTTTGACAATGCAAATGGGCATGCTCACATGGGCATGCTCACAGGGGCATGCATAAGAAAGATATGTACGCCCAAATGCAGCTCTCAGAAGCACAGCCACCAGTGGCTCAAGTGGTAAGTGCTTTGTCTTGCAATGTTGGAGACCTGAGTTCTAATCCAATGTCCGGTGTCTCTTGGGTAATTTTTTTAATTAAAAAAAAATGTTTTTATCGAAAATGGGGATGGATTGCCCTGCGCGATCAGCCAACAGCTAATGCCCCTTCAATACCTGCGTTCCCACTAACAATTGTGCCTCTGTTTTCGGCACTCTGGCCTTGGTAACACCCATACACAAGCTTGTCTCTCTGGCCCCAACTGACTGGAAAAAACGGGTGTAAAAGGTGTAATCTACGGGTCATGGTTGATACCATAATTGCACACGGACTCAAACAGGACACCTTCTCGAGGTGCTGTGATGTGACCACCGGCCCCTGCATAGCAAGCAAACCTGTATCAGCATCTCACCGGCAACTGAATGTGTCGCCTGCAGGCTACACATAGGAGGCTGCAGTAGGTGCATTAACCCATTGAGCTGTCGACCCTCCTTCCTCTGAGAGCAGGAAACTAAATTTCCATGTTGCCTTCCATTGGCACATTAGATCTCTGTTTCACCCCAAGTCAGAGGATGTTTTGCTTCACAGAGAGATGATAATCATTGTGAGGTGTGAGCCGCTAATAGCTAAGCAGGTCAGTTAAATCTTTGCTTTTGTCATTGGGGTGTATTGACATGCGCAGGGCAGTCCTCTGTCCTCTGCTACTGTATGGTTTCTTAATGCTGCTTGTTCATGATTTTTAAATGTAAACACTCTGCTCCCAAAAGTGAAAGATTTGAAAGACTCTTGCTGTAGCAAGCCTTTCCTACTCTTTGCCCTGGGGGTGAGAGTGCAGAGGCGTAGGCAGGGTAGGGCCTGAGGGGAAAGGCCCACCCAAAATCTGTAAATGCCCACTCAGCAGCTCTGTGTGGGCATTTAAAGAGATTTTTGTCATTGCAGTGGGCCCAACTACATTAGCTTCAGACCCCATTTGCTAGAAAATCCTGGCTACGCCTCTGGTGCTTCCCAACTCAACAACCCATCACCCCTTCATCCCTTCTTACTCGTCTCACAGCACCTCCCATGCATCTTTTGTTGGTAGATTTCCTTCACGAGGCTTAGCTAGGCCTGCATTCCTTTTCAAAGGGCCATAGAAGAGAGTAAAAAAGGAGAAGGCATAATAGAGCGGGAAGTAGGTGAAAGACGAGGGGTCAGGGGGGTTGGCAGTAAAAGAAACAGGGCCTGGCCTGGCAGAGAGTTCGAAGTTAGGGAACAGAACAATGAGCGAGGGACAAGGAAAGATGTCTCAGGCATGTAGCTCTCTGAGTCTTCCCCACTGTGCCTGCAGAAAGAGACGTCCTATTCCTAGCTCTCTCCCAGATGGATACATTTGCCTGGAGAGCCCAGAATGAATGTCACTTAGGCAGAGGGCAAACACAGGGCAGCAGAGCAGGAACACCCCTTCATTTTACTATGCTCCCAGGTGGCTTCTGGGAGGCAAAAGGCATCAGTATTCCATCAACATCATCTTCACCTAGGCCAACGTCACTAAGGTTTATAAAGCAGGCTGTGACACTTTCTGGGGCCTAGGTGGCCAGGCCTACGTGGAAGAGCACAGATCCTAACCCTAAGTTGTGTGGGTGGCTTCACCAGAGGTGCTGCATAGGACATAGGGCTGTGCCCGTATGGGCTGTGGTCGCGTTTGGGAGCGTTAGGGACGCATGGAGGATGCAGGGCGCAGACCTCTGTCCGTTTTCCTCCAGGATTAGGCACTGGTTGTCAGTGGTGGAGCCAGCCACTCCACAATTGGGGAAGTTAAAGGCAGAAAGCAGCTCTCTCACCGCCAGGGCAAAGAGTGGGAAAGGCTTGTTACAGCAAGAGTCTTTCAAATCTTTC
Source organism: Ambystoma mexicanum (assembly GCF_040938575.1). Taxonomy (NCBI): domain Eukaryota; kingdom Metazoa; phylum Chordata; class Amphibia; order Caudata; family Ambystomatidae; genus Ambystoma; species Ambystoma mexicanum. The sequence goes on along the minus strand of NC_090926.1, from coordinate 391,670,280 downwards.
ACTTTTGAGAGCAGACTGTTTACATTTTAGAATCATGAACAAGCACCAATACGAAAGCGTACAGTAGCAGAGGGCATAAGACTGCTGCCCTGCGCATAACAATACACCCCAATGACAAGGTCAAAGATTTAACTGACCTGCTTAGCTATTAGTGGCTCACACCTCACAATGATTATCATCTCTCCGTGAAGCAAAACATCCTTTGAATTGGGGTGAAAGATAGATCTAATGTGCCAAAGTAAGTCAACATGGAAATGCAGTTTCCTGCTCTCAGAGGAAGGAGGGTCGACAGCCCAATGGGTTAATGCACCTACTGCAGCCTCCTATGTGTACCTTGCAGGCGACACATTCAGTTGCTGGTGAGATGCTGATACAGGTTTGCATGCTATGCAGGGGCCGGTGGTCACCTCACAGCACCTCGAGAAGGTGTGCTGTTTGAGTCCCAGTGCAATTATGGAATCAGCCATGACCCCCAGATTACACCTTTTCCCCTCGTTTTTTCCAGTCAGTTGGGGCCAGAGAGACAAGCTTGTGTATGGGTGTTACTAAGGCCAGAGTGCAGAATACAAAGGCACAACTGTTAGTGGGAACACATGTATTGAAGGGGCGTTAGCTGTTGGCTGATCGGGTAGGGCAATGCATCCCAAGTTTCAATAAAAAAAATGTTTTTAAATGAAAAAAAAAATGCCCAAGAGATACCGGACATTGGATTAGAACTCAGGTCTCCAGCATTGCAAGACGAAGGATTTACAGCTCGAGCCACTGATTGCCATGCTTCCAATGGTTGCTTTTGGGTGTATATATCTTTCTCCTGCATGCCCCTGTGAGCATACCCATTTGTATTGTGAAACATGTTCACTGAAACCAAGGAGGATAGAACATCTGTCCCCTCTCCCCCGCTCCACCAAATACCAGCTAACTGCAGTGGCCTAGAGGTTAAGTGCTTGCGTTACAGCGCTGGGGGGGCCTGGGTTCGAGTACTGCTTTCGGCAAATAAACAGAATAGTTGGGTAATCTCCTTGTACAGTGGTGGGTACCCACACTCCTAAAAGGTTCAGTGGCTATGTAATGTAATGAGTTCCCTGGTAAAGGGAGGGTGGAAGAAAGCAGAGAAGCGGGATGTGGAGGCGAGGAAGTGACCGGTAAATAAAGTAGGGGGAGGTAGGGCTTGATGAATGGGTCCCTGTGGAGAAGAGGAGGAGGGGGTAGGTCTAGAGGGCATAAAGTGGGCCCTGGGGAGATAGCGAATAAGTCGGCCCTGGAAACGGTGTCATGGGGGGAAGAGGGCCCAGAATTGTGGAGGAATGGGTGTGTAAAGGAGGGTCCTAATGTGGGGAAAGGAGGCCCAGCGGAGAGGGTGTGGAATGGACCCCAACTGCCACACTTTCTCACCACCACAGCCCCACCTCTGATTTCTTCAACCCTCCTTTTACCAGGGAACCTGCACCATATCCTTCTAGTCCTACCCCCACTCACCCAGACCCGCCCCCCTCTCCACAGGGACCCATTCATCCAGCCCTACCACTCCCTTTAGCCTGCCCCACCTCCTCCTTTATTTACCCTGCGCTTCCTCAGTCCTGCCTCTCTGCTTTCTTCCACCCTCCCTTTTCCAAGGACCTCTTTTCATAACCACTGAACCTTTTAGAAGGAGTGTGGGTACCCACAACTGTACAAGGAGATTACGCAACTATTCCGTTTATGTGCCGAAAGCAGGACTTAAACCCATGCCCCCAACGCTGTAACGCAAGCACTTAACCTCGAGACGACTGCAGTTAGCTGATATTTGGAGGAGCGGGGGCCAGATGTTCTATCCTCATTTTCTGCAGTGAACATGTTTGACAATGCAAATGGGCATGCTCACATGGGCATGCTCACAGGGGCATGCATAAGAAAGATATGTACGCCCAAATGCAGCTCTCAGAAGCACAGCCACCAGTGGCTCAAGTGGTAAGTGCTTTGTCTTGCAATGTTGGAGACCTGAGTTCTAATCCAATGTCCGGTGTCTCTTGGGTAATTTTTTTAATTAAAAAAAAATGTTTTTATCGAAAATGGGGATGGATTGCCCTGCGCGATCAGCCAACAGCTAATGCCCCTTCAATACCTGCGTTCCCACTAACAATTGTGCCTCTGTTTTCGGCACTCTGGCCTTGGTAACACCCATACACAAGCTTGTCTCTCTGGCCCCAACTGACTGGAAAAAACGGGTGTAAAAGGTGTAATCTACGGGTCATGGTTGATACCATAATTGCACACGGACTCAAACAGGACACCTTCTCGAGGTGCTGTGATGTGACCACCGGCCCCTGCATAGCAAGCAAACCTGTATCAGCATCTCACCGGCAACTGAATGTGTCGCCTGCAGGCTACACATAGGAGGCTGCAGTAGGTGCATTAACCCATTGAGCTGTCGACCCTCCTTCCTCTGAGAGCAGGAAACTAAATTTCCATGTTGCCTTCCATTGGCACATTAGATCTCTGTTTCACCCCAAGTCAGAGGATGTTTTGCTTCACAGAGAGATGATAATCATTGTGAGGTGTGAGCCGCTAATAGCTAAGCAGGTCAGTTAAATCTTTGCTTTTGTCATTGGGGTGTATTGACATGCGCAGGGCAGTCCTCCGTCCTCTGCTACTGCATGGTTTCTTAATGCTGCTTGTTCATGATTTTTAAATGTAAACACTCTGCTCCCAAAAGTGAAAGATTTGAAAGACTCTTGCTGTAGCAAGCCTTTCCTACTCTTTGCCCTGGGGGTGAGAGTGCAGAGGCGTAGGCAGGGTAGGGCCTGAGGGGAAAGGCCCACCCAAAATCTGTAAATGCCCACTCAGCAGCTCTGTGTGGGCATTTAAAGAGATTTTTGTCATTGCAGTGGGCCCAACTACATTAGCTTCAGACCCCATTTGCTAGAAAATCCTGGCTACGCCTCTGGTGCTTCCCAACTCAACAACCCATCACCCCTTCATCCCTTCTTACTCTTCTCACAGCACCTCCCATGCATCTTTTGTTGGTAGATTTCCTTCACGAGGCTTAGCTAGGCCTGCATTCCTTTTCAAAGGGCCATAGAAGAGAGTAAAAAAGGAGAAGGCATAATAGAGCGGGAAGTAGGTGAAAGACGAGGGGTCAGGGGGGTTGGCAGTAAAAGAAACAGGGCCTGGCCTGGCAGAGAGTTCGAAGTTAGGGAACAGAACAATGAGTGAGGGACAAGGAAAGATGTCTCAGGCATGTAGCTCTCTGAGTCTTCCCCACTGTGCCTGCAGAAAGAGACGTCCTATTCCTTGCTCTCTCCCAGATGGATACATTTGCCTGGAGAGCCCAGAATGAATGTCACTTAGGCAGAGGGCAAACACAGGGCAGCAGAGCAGGAACACCCCTTCATTTTACTATGCTCCCAGGTGGCTTCTGGGAGGCAAAAGGCATCAGTATTCCATCAACATCATCTTCACCTAGGCCAGCGTCACTAAGGTTTATAAAGCAGGCTGTGACACTTTCTGGGGCCTAGGTGGCCAGGCCTACGTGGAAGAGCACAGATCCTAACCCTAAGTTGTGTGGGTGGCTTCACCAGAGGGGCTGCATAGGACATAGGGCTGTGCCCGTATGGGCTGTGGTCGCGTTTGGGAGCGTTAGGGACGCATGGAGGATGCAGGGCGCAGACCTCTGTCCGTTTTCCTCCAGGATTAGGCTCTGGTTGTCAGTGGTGGAGCCAGCCACTCCACAATTGGGGAAGTTAAAGGCAGAAAGCAGCTCTCTCACCGCCAGGGCAAAGAGTGGGAAAGGCTTGTTACAGCAAGAGTCTTTCAAATCTTTCACTTTTGAGAGCAGACTGTTTACATTTTAGAATCATAAACAAGCACCAATACGAAAGCGTACAGTAGCAGAGGGCATAAGACTGCTGCCCTGCGCATAACAATACACCCCAATGACAAGGTCAAAGATTTAACTGACCTGCTTAGCTATTAGTGGCTCACACCTCACAATGATTATCATCTCTCCGTGAAGCAAAACATCCTCTGAATTGGGGTGAAAGATAGATCTAATGTGCCAAAGTAAGTCAACATGGAAATGCAGTTTCCTGCTCTCAGAGGAAGGAGGGTCGACAGCCCAATGGGTTAATGCACCTACTGCAGCCTCCTATGTGTACCTTGCAGGCGACACATTCAGTTGCTGGTGAGATGCTGATACAGGTTTGCTTGCTATGCAGGGGCCGGTGGTCACCTCACAGCACCTCGAGAAGGTGTGCTGTTTGAGTCCCAGTGCAATTATGGAATCAGCCATGACCCCCAGATTACACCTTTTCCCCTCGTTTTTTCCAGTCAGTTGGGGCCAGAGATACAAGCTTGTGTATGGGTGTTACTAAGGCCAGAGTGCAGAATACAAAGGCACAACTGTTAGTGGGAACACATGTATTGAAGGGGCGTTAGCTGTTGGCTGATCGGGTAGGGCAATGCATCCCAATTTTCAATAAAAACATTTTTTTTAAATGAAAATAAAAATGCCCCAGAGATACCGGACATTGGATTAGAACTCAGGTCTCCAGCATTGCAAGACCAAGGATTTACAGCTCAAGCCACTGATCGCCATGCTTTCGAGGGTCGCTTTTGGGCATATATATCATTTTCCTGCATGCCCCTGTGAGCATACCCATTTGCATTGTGAAACATGTTCACTGAAACCAAGGAGGATAGAACATCTGTCCCCTCTCCCCCGCTCCACCAAATACCAGCTAACTGCAGTGGCCTAGAGGTTAAGTGCTTGCGTTACAGCGCTGGGGGGGCCTGGGTTCGAGTACTGCTTTCGGCACATAAACAGAATAGTTGGGTAATCTCCTTGTACAGTGGTGGGTACCCACACTCCTAAAAGGTTCAGTGGCTATGTAATGTAATGAGTTCCCTGGTAAAGGGAGGGTGGAAGAAAGCAGAGAAGCGGGATGTGGAGGCGAGGAAGTGACCGGTAAATAAAGTAGGGGGAGGTAGGGCTGGATGAATGGGTCCCTGTGGAGAAGAGGAGGAGGGGGTAGCTCTAGAGGGCATAAAGTGGTCCCTGGGGAGACAGCGAATAAGTCGGCCCTGGGAACGGTGTCATGGGGGGAAGAGGGCCCAGAATTGTGGAGGAATGGGTGTGTAAAGGAGGGTCCTAATGTGGGGAAAGGAGGCCCAGCGGAGAGGGTGTGGAATGGACCCCAACTGCCACACTTTCTCACCACCACAGTCCCACCTCTGATTTCTTCAACCCTCCTTTTACCAGGGAACCTGCACCATATCCTTCTAGTCCTACCCCCACTCACCCAGACCCGCCCCCTCTCCACAGGGACCCATTCATCCAGCCCTACCACTCCCTTTAGCCTGCCCCACCTCCTCCTTTATTTACCCTGCGCTTCCTCAGTCCTGCCTCTCTGCTTTCTTCCACCCTCCCTTTTCCAAGGACCTCTTTTCATAACCACTGAACCTTTTAGAAGGAGTGTGGGTACCCACAACTGTACAAGGAGATTACGCAACTATTCCGTTTATGTGCCGAAAGCAGGACTTAAACCCATGCCCCCAACGCTGTAACGCAAGCACTTAACCTCGAGACGACTGCAGTTAGCTGATATTTGGAGGAGCGGGGGCCAGATGTTCTATCCTCATTTTCTGCAGTGAACATGTTTGACAATGCAAATGGGCATGCTCACATGGGCATGCTCACAGGGGCATGCAGAAGAAAGATATGTACGCCCAAATGCAGCTCTCAGAAGCACAGCCACCAGTGGCTCAAGTGGTAAGTGCTTTGTCTTGCAATGTTGGAGACCTGAGTTCTAATCCAATGTCCGGTGTCTCTTGGGTAATTTTTTTAATTTAAAAAAAAAATGTTTTTATTGAAAATGGGGATGGATTGCCCTGCGCGATCAGCCAACAGCTAATGCCCCTTCAATACCTGCGTTCCCACTAACAATTGTGCCTCTGTTTTCGGCACTCTGGCCTTGGTAACACCCATACACAAGCTTGTCTCTCTGGCCCCAACTGACTGGAAAAAATGGGTGTAAAAGGTGTAATCTACGGGTCATGGTTGATACCATAATTGCACTAGGACTCAAACAGGACACCTTCTCGAGGTGCTGTGATGTGACCACCGGCCCCTGCATAGCAAGCAAACCTGTATCAGCATCTCACCGGCAACTGAATGTGTCGCCTGCAGGCTACACATAGGAGGCTGCAGTAGGTGCATTAACCCATTGAGCTGTCGACCCTCCTTCCTCTGAGAGCAGGAAACTAAATTTCCATGTTGCTTTCCATTGGCACATTAGATCTCTGTTTCACCCCAAGTCAGAGGATGTTTTGCTTCACAGAGAGATGATAATCATTGTGAGGTGTGAGCCGCTAATAGCTAAGCAGGTCAGTTAAATCTTTGCTTTTGTCATTGGGGTGTATTGACATGCGCAGGGCAGTCCTCTGTCCTCTGCTACTGTATGGTTTCTTAATGCTGCTTGTTCATGATTTTTAAATGTAAACACTCTGCTCCCAAAAGTGAAAGATTTGAAAGACTCTTGCTGTAGCAAGCCTTTCCTACTCTTTGCCCTGGGGGTGAGAGTGCAGAGGCGTAGGCAGGGTAGGGCCTGAGGGGAAAGGCCCACCCAAAATCTGTAAATGCCCACTCAGCAGCTCTGTGTGGGCATTTAAAGAGATTTTTGTCATTGCAGTGGGCCCAACTACATTAGCTTCAGACCCCATTTGCTAGAAAATCCTGGCTACGCCTCTGGTGCTTCCCAACTCAACAACCCATCACCCCTTCATCCCTTCTTACTCGTCTCACAGCACCTCCCATGCATCTTTTGTTGGTAGATTTCCTTCACGAGGCTTAGCTAGGCCTGCATTCCTTTTCAAAGGGCCATAGAAGAGAGTAAAAAAGGAGAAGGCATAATAGAGCGGGAAGTAGGTGAAAGACGAGGGGTCAGGGGGGTTGGCAGTAAAAGAAACAGGGCCTGGCCTGGCAGAGAGTTCGAAGTTAGGGAACAGAACAATGAGCGAGGGACAAGGAAAGATGTCTCAGGCATGTAGCTCTCTGAGTCTTCCCCACTGTGCCTGCAGAAAGAGACGTCCTATTCCTAGCTCTCTCCCAGATGGATACATTTGCCTGGAGAGCCCAGAATGAATGTCACTTAGGCAGAGGGCAAACACAGGGCAGCAGAGCAGGAACACCCCTTCATTTTACTATGCTCCCAGGTGGCTTCTGGGAGGCAAAAGGCATCAGTATTCCATCAACATCATCTTCACCTAGGCCAGCGTCACTAAGGTTTATAAAGCAGGCTGTGACACTTTCTGGGGCCTAGGTGGCCAGGCCTACGTGGAAGAGCACAGATCCTAACCCTAAGTTGTGTGGGTGGCTTCACCAGAGGTGCTGCATAGGACATAGGGCTGTGCCCGTATGGGCTGTGGTCGCGTTTGGGAGCGTTAGGGACGCATGGAGGATGCAGGGCGCAGACCTCTGTCCGTTTTCCTCCAGGATTAGGCACTGGTTGTCAGTGGTGGAGCCAGCCACTCCACAATTGGGGAAGTTAAAGGCAGAAAGCAGCTCTCTCACCGCCAGGGCAAAGAGTGGGAAAGGCTTGTTACAGCAAGAGTCTTTCAAATCTTTCACTTTTGAGAGCAGACTGTTTACATTTTAGAATCATGAACAAGCACCAATACGAAAGCGTACAGTAGCAGAGGGCATAAGACTGCTGCCCTGCGCATAACAATACACCCCAATGACAAGGTCAAAGATTTAACTGACCTGCTTAGCTATTAGTGGCTCACACCTCACAATGATTATCATCTCTCCGTGAAGCAAAACATCCTTTGAATTGGGGTGAAAGATAGATCTAATGTGCCAAAGTAAGTCAACATGGAAATGCAGTTTCCTGCTCTCAGAGGAAGGAGGGTCGACAGCCCAATGGGTTAATGCACCTACTGCAGCCTCCTATGTGTACCTTGCAGGCGACACATTCAGTTGCTGGTGAGATGCTGATACAGGTTTGCATGCTATGCAGGGGCCGGTGGTCACCTCACAGCACCTCGAGAAGGTGTGCTGTTTGAGTCCCAGTGCAATTATGGAATCAGCCATGACCCCCAGATTACACCTTTTCCCCTCGTTTTTTCCAGTCAGTTGGGGCCAGAGAGACAAGCTTGTGTATGGGTGTTACTAAGGCCAGAGTGCAGAATACAAAGGCACAACTGTTAGTGGGAACACATGTATTGAAGGGGCGTTAGCTGTTGGCTGATCGGGTAGGGCAATGCATCCCAAGTTTCAATAAAAAAAATTTTTTTAAATGAAAAAAAAAATGCCCAAGAGATACCGGACATTGGATTAGAACTCAGGTCTCCAGCATTGCAAGACGAAGGATTTACAGCTCGAGCCACTGATTGCCATGCTTCCAATGGTTGCTTTTGGGTGTATATATCTTTCTCCTGCATGCCCCTGTGAGCATACCCATTTGTATTGTGAAACATGTTCACTGAAACCAAGGAGGATAGAACATCTGTCCCCTCTCCCCCGCTCCACCAAATACCAGCTAACTGCAGTGGCCTAGAGGTTAAGTGCTTGCGTTACAGCGCTGGGGGGGCCTGGGTTCGAGTACTGCTTTCGGCAAATAAACAGAATAGTTGGGTAATCTCCTTGTACAGTGGTGGGTACCCACACTCCTAAAAGGTTCAGTGGCTATGTAATGTAATGAGTTCCCTGGTAAAGGGAGGGTGGAAGAAAGCAGAGAAGCGGGATGTGGAGGCGAGGAAGTGACCGGTAAATAAAGTAGGGGGAGGTAGGGCTTGATGAATGGGTCCCTGTGGAGAAGAGGAGGAGGGGGTAGGTCTAGAGGGCATAAAGTGGGCCCTGGGGAGATAGCGAATAAGTCGGCCCTGGAAACGGTGTCATGGGGGGAAGAGGGCCCAGAATTGTGGAGGAATGGGTGTGTAAAGGAGGGTCCTAATGTGGGGAAAGGAGGCCCAGCGGAGAGGGTGTGGAATGGACCCCAACTGCCACACTTTCTCACCACCACAGCCCCACCTCTGATTTCTTCAACCCTCCTTTTACCAGGGAACCTGCACCATATCCTTCTAGTCCTACCCCCACTCACCCAGACCCGCCCCCCTCTCCACAGGGACCCATTCATCCAGCCCTACCACTCCCTTTAGCCTGCCCCACCTCCTCCTTTATTTACCCTGCGCTTCCTCAGTCCTGCCTCTCTACTTTCTTCCACCCTCCCTTTTCCAAGGACCTCTTTTCATAACCACTGAACCTTTTAGAAGGAGTGTGGGTACCCACAACTGTACAAGGAGATTACGCAACTATTCCGTTTATGTGCCGAAAGCAGGACTTAAACCCATGCCCCCAACGCTGTAACGCAAGCACTTAACCTCGAGACGACTGCAGTTAGCTGATATTTGGAGGAGCGGGGGCCAGATGTTCTATCCTCATTTTCTGCAGTGAACATGTTTGACAATGCAAATGGGCATGCTCACATGGGCATGCTCACAGGGGCATGCATAAGAAAGATATGTACGCCCAAATGCAGCTCTCAGAAGCACAGCCACCAGTGGCTCAAGTGGTAAGTGCTTTGTCTTGCAATGTTGGAGACCTGAGTTCTAATCCAATGTCCGGTGTCTCTTGGGTAATTTTTTTAATTAAAAAAAAAATGTTTTTATCGAAAATGGGGATGGATTGCCCTGCGCGATCAGCCAACAGCTAATGCCCCTTCAATACCTGCGTTCCCACTAACAATTGTGCCTCTGTTTTCGGCACTCTGGCCTTGGTAACACCCATACACAAGCTTGTCTCTCTGGCCCCAACTGACTGGAAAAAACGGGTGTAAAAGGTGTAATCTACGGGTCAACTCAAACAGGACACCTTCTCGAGGTGCTGTGATGTGACCACCGGCCCCTGCATAGCAAGCAAACCTGTATCAGCATCTCACCGGCAACTGAATGTGTCGTCTGCAGGCTACACATAGGAGGCTGCAGTAGGTGCATTAACCCATTGAGCTGTCGACCCTCCTTCCTCTGAGAGCAGGAAACTAAATTTCCATGTTGCTTTCCATTGGCACATTAGATCTCTGTTTCACCCCAAGTCAGAGGATGTTTTGCTTCACAGAGAGATGATAATCATTGTGAGGTGTGAGCCGCTAATAGCTAAGCAGGTCAGTTAAATCTTTGCTTTTGTCATTGGGGTGTATTGACATGCGCAGGGCAGTCCTCTGTCCTCTGCTACTGTATGGTTTCTTAATGCTGCTTGTTCATGATTTTTAAATGTAAACACTCTGCTCCCAAAAGTGAAAGATTTGAAAGACTCTTGCTGTAGCAAGCCTTTCCTACTCTTTGCCCTGGGGGTGAGAGTGCAGAGGCGTAGGCAGGGTAGGGCCTGAGGGGAAAGGCCCACCCAAAATCTGTAAATGCCCAATCAGCAGCTCTGTGTGGGCATTTAAAGAGATTTTTGTCATTGCAGTGGGCCCAACTACATTAGCTTCAGACCCCATTTGCTAGAAAATCCTGGCTACGCCTCTGGTGCTTCCCAGCTCAACAACCCATCACCCCTTCATCCCTTCTTACTCGTCTCACAGCACCTCCCATGCATCTTTTGTTGGTAGATTTCCTTCACAAGGCTTAGCTAGGCCTGCATTCCTTTTCAAAGTGCCATAGAAGAGAGTAAAAAAGGAGAAGGCATAATAGAGCGGGAAGTAGGTGAAAGACGAGGGGTCAGGGGGGTTGGCAGTAAAAGAAACAGGGCCTGGCCTGGCAGAGAGTTAGAAGTTAGGGAACAGAACAATGAGCGAGGGACAAGGAAAGATGTCTCAGGCATGTAGCTCTCTGAGTCTTCCCCACTGTGCCTGCAGAAAGAGACGTCCTATTCCTAGCTCTCTCCCAGATGGATACATTTGCCTGGAGAGCCCAGAATGAATGTCACTTAGGCAGAGGGCAAACACAGGGCAGCAGAGCAGGAACACCCCTTCATTTTACTATGCTCCCAGGTGGCTTCTGGGAGGCAAAAGGCATCAGTATTCCATCAACATCATCTTCACCTAGGCCACCGTCACTAAGGTTTATAAAGCAGGCTGTGACACTTTCTGGGGCCTAGGTGGCCAGGCCTACGTGGAAGAGCACAGATCCTAACCCTAAGTTGTGTGGGTGGCTTCACCAGAGGGGCTGCATAGGACATAGGGCTGTGCCCGTATGGGCTGTGGTCGCGTTTGGGAGCGTTAGGGACGCATGGAGGATGCAGGGCGCAGACCTCTGTCCGTTTTCCTCCAGGATTAGGCTCTGGTTGTCAGTGGTGGAGCCAGCCACTCCACAATTGGGGAAGTTAAAGGCAGAAAGCAGCTCTCTCACCGCCAGGGCAAAGAGTGGGAAAGGCTTGTTACAGCAAGAGTCTTTCAAATCTTTCACTTTTGAGAGCAGACTGTTTACATTTTAGAATCATAAACAAGCACCAATACGAAAGCGTACAGTAGCAGAGGGCATAAGACTGCTGCCCTGCGCATAACAATACACCCCAATGACAAGGTCAAAGATTTAACTGACCTGCTTAGCTATTAGTGGCTCACACCTCACAATGATTATCATCTCTCCGTGAAGCAAAACATCCTCTGAATTGGGGTGAAAGATAGATCTAATGTGCCAAAGTAAGTCAACATGGAAATGCAGTTTCCTGCTCTCAGAGGAAGGAGGGTCGACAGCCCAATGGGTTAATGCACCTACTGCAGCCTCCTATGTGTACCTTGCAGGCGACACATTCAGTTGCTGGTGAGATGCTGATACAGGTTTGCTTGCTATGCAGGGGCCGGTGGTCACCTCACAGCACCTCGAGAAGGTGTGCTGTTTGAGTCCCAGTGCAATTATGGAATCAGCCATGACCCCCAGATTACACCTTTTCCCCTCGTTTTTTCCAGTCAGTTGGGGCCAGAGATACAAGCTTGTGTATGGGTGTTACTAAGGCCAGAGTGCAGAATACAAAGGCACAACTGTTAGTGGGAACACATGTATTGAAGGGGCGTTAGCTGTTGGCTGATCGGGTAGGGCAATGCATCCCAATTTTCAATAAAAACATTTTTTTTAAATGAAAATAAAAATGCCCCAGAGATACCGGACATTGGATTAGAACTCAGGTCTCCAGCATTGCAAGACCAAGGATTTACAGCTCAAGCCACTGATCGCCATGCTTTCGAGGGTCGCTTTTGGGCATATATATCTTTTTCCTGCATGCCCCTGTGAGCATACCCATTTGCATTGTGAAACATGTTCACTGAAACCAAGGAGGATAGAACATCTGTCCCCTCTCCCCCGCTCCACCAAATACCAGCTAACTGCAGTGGCCTAGAGGTTAAGTGCTTGCGTTACAGCGCTGGGGGGGCCTGGGTTCGAGTACTGCTTTCGGCACATAAACAGAATAGTTAGGTAATCTCCTTGTACAGTGGTGGGTACCCACACTCCTAAAAGGTTCAGTGGCTATGTAATGTAATGAGTTCCCTGGTAAAGGGAGGGTGGAAGAAAGCAGAGAAGCGGGATGTGGAGGCGAGGAAGTGACCGGTAAATAAAGTAGGGGGAGGTAGGGCTGGATGAATGGGTCCCTGTGGAGAAGAGGAGGAGGGGGTAGGTCTAGAGGGCATAAAGTGGGCCCTGGGGAGACAGCGAATAAGTCGGCCCTGGGAACGGTGTCATGGGGGGAAGAGGGCCCAGAATTGTGGAGGAATGGGTGTGTAAAGGAGGGTCCTAATGTGGGGAAAGGAGGCCCAGCGGAGAGGGTGTGGAATGGACCCCAACTGCCACACTTTCTCACCACCACAGTCCCACCTCTGATTTCTTCAACCCTCCTTTTACCAGGGAACCTGCACCATATCCTTCTAGTCCTACCCCCACTCACCCAGACCCGCCCCCTCTCCACAGGGACCCATTCATCCAGCCCTACCACTCCCTTTAGCCTGCCCCACCTCCTCCTTTATTTACCCTGCGCTTCCTCAGTCCTGCCTCTCTGCTTTCTTCCACCCTCCCTTTTCCAAGGACCTCTTTTCATAACCACTGAACCTTTTAGAAGGAGTGTGGGTACCCACAACTGTACAAGGAGATTACGCAACTATTCCGTTTATGTGCCGAAAGCAGGACTTAAACCCATGCCCCCAACGCTGTAACGCAAGCACTTAACCTCGAGACGACTGCAGTTAGCTGATATTTGGAGGAGCGGGGGCCAGATGTTCTATCCTCATTTTCTGCAGTGAACATGTTTGACAATGCAAATGGGCATGCTCACATGGGCATGCTCACAGGGGCATGCAGAAGAAAGATATGTACGCCCAAATGCAGCTCTCAGAAGCACAGCCACCAGTGGCTCAAGTGGTAAGTGCTTTGTCTTGCAATGTTGGAGACCTGAGTTCTAATCCAATGTCCGGTGTCTCTTGGGTAATTTTTTTAATTTAAAAAAAAAATGTTTTTATTGAAAATGGGGATGGATTGCCCTGCGCGATCAGCCAACAGCTAATGCCCCTTCAATACCTGCGTTCCCACTAACAATTGTGCCTCTGTTTTCGGCACTCTGGCCTTGGTAACACCCATACACAAGCTTGTCTCTCTGGCCCCAACTGACTGGAAAAAATGGGTGTAAAAGGTGTAATCTACGGGTCATGGTTGATACCATAATTGCACTAGGACTCAAACAGGACACCTTCTCGAGGTGCTGTGATGTGACCACCGGCCCCTGCATAGCAAGCAAACCTGTATCAGCATCTCACCGGCAACTGAATGTGTCGCCTGCAGGCTACACATAGGAGGCTGCAGTAGGTGCATTAACCCATTGAGCTGTCGACCCTCCTTCCTCTGAGAGCAGGAAACTAAATTTCCATGTTGCTTTCCATTGGCACATTAGATCTCTGTTTCACCCCAAGTCAGAGGATGTTTTGCTTCACAGAGAGATGATAATCATTGTGAGGTGTGAGCCGCTAATAGCTAAGCAGGTCAGTTAAATCTTTGCTTTTGTCATTGGGGTGTATTGACATGCGCAGGGCAGTCCTCTGTCCTCTGCTACTGTATGGTTTCTTAATGCTGCTTGTTCATGATTTTTAAATGTAAACACTCTGCTCCCAAAAGTGAAAGATTTGAAAGACTCTTGCTGTAGCAAGCCTTTCCTACTCTTTGCCCTGGGGGTGAGAGTGCAGAGGCGTAGGCAGGGTAGGGCCTGAGGGGAAAGGCCCACCCAAAATCTGTAAATGCCCACTCAGCAGCTCTGTGTGGGCATTTAAAGAGATTTTTGTCATTGCAGTGGGCCCAACTACATTAGCTTCAGACCCCATTTGCTAGAAAATCCTGGCTACGCCTCTGGTGCTTCCCAACTCAACAACCCATCACCCCTTCATCCCTTCTTACTCGTCTCACAGCACCTCCCATGCATCTTTTGTTGGTAGATTTCCTTCACGAGGCTTAGCTAGGCCTGCATTCCTTTTCAAAGGGCCATAGAAGAGAGTAAAAAAGGAGAAGGCATAATAGAGCGGGAAGTAGGTGAAAGACGAGGGGTCAGGGGGGTTGGCAGTAAAAGAAACAGGGCCTGGCCTGGCAGAGAGTTCGAAGTTAGGGAACAGAACAATGAGCGAGGGACAAGGAAAGATGTCTCAGGCATGTAGCTCTCTGAGTCTTCCCCACTGTGCCTGCAGAAAGAGACGTCCTATTCCTAGCTCTCTCCCAGATGGATACATTTGCCTGGAGAGCCCAGAATGAATGTCACTTAGGCAGAGGGCAAACACAGGGCAGCAGAGCAGGAACACCCCTTCATTTTACTATGCTCCCAGGTGGCTTCTGGGAGGCAAAAGGCATCAGTATTCCATCAACATCATCTTCACCTAGGCCAGCGTCACTAAGGTTTATAAAGCAGGCTGTGACACTTTCTGGGGCCTAGGTGGCCAGGCCTACGTGGAAGAGCACAGATCCTAACCCTAAGTTGTGTGGGTGGCTTCACCAGAGGTGCTGCATAGGACATAGGGCTGTGCCCGTATGGGCTGTGGTCGCGTTTGGGAGCGTTAGGGACGCATGGAGGATGCAGGGCGCAGACCTCTGTCCGTTTTCCTCCAGGATTAGGCACTGGTTGTCAGTGGTGGAGCCAGCCACTCCACAATTGGGGAAGTTAAAGGCAGAAAGCAGCTCTCTCACCGCCAGGGCAAAGAGTGGGAAAGGCTTGTTACAGCAAGAGTCTTTCAAATCTTTCACTTTTGAGAGCAGACTGTTTACATTTTAGAATCATGAACAAGCACCAATACGAAAGCGTACAGTAGCAGAGGGCATAAGACTGCTGCCCTGCGCATAACAATACACCCCAATGACAAGGTCAAAGATTTAACTGACCTGCTTAGCTATTAGTGGCTCACACCTCACAATGATTATCATCTCTCCGTGAAGCAAAACATCCTTTGAATTGGGGTGAAAGATAGATCTAATGTGCCAAAGTAAGTCAACATGGAAATGCAGTTTCCTGCTCTCAGAGGAAGGAGGGTCGACAGCCCAATGGGTTAATGCACCTACTGCAGCCTCCTATGTGTACCTTGCAGGCGACACATTCAGTTGCTGGTGAGATGCTGATACAGGTTTGCATGCTATGCAGGGGCCGGTGGTCACCTCACAGCACCTCGAGAAGGTGTGCTGTTTGAGTCCCAGTGCAATTATGGAATCAGCCATGACCCCCAGATTACACCTTTTCCCCTCGTTTTTTCCAGTCAGTTGGGGCCAGAGAGACAAGCTTGTGTATGGGTGTTACTAAGGCCAGAGTGCAGAATACAAAGGCACAACTGTTAGTGGGAACACATGTATTGAAGGGGCGTTAGCTGTTGGCTGATCGGGTAGGGCAATGCATCCCAAGTTTCAATAAAAAAAATTTTTTTAAATGAAAAAAAAAATGCCCAAGAGATACCGGACATTGGATTAGAACTCAGGTCTCCAGCATTGCAAGACGAAGGATTTACAGCTCGAGCCACTGATTGCCATGCTTCCAATGGTTGCTTTTGGGTGTATATATCTTTCTCCTGCATGCCCCTGTGAGCATACCCATTTGTATTGTGAAACATGTTCACTGAAACCAAGGAGGATAGAACATCTGTCCCCTCTCCCCCGCTCCACCAAATACCAGCTAACTGCAGTGGCCTAGAGGTTAAGTGCTTGCGTTACAGCGCTGGGGGGGCCTGGGTTCGAGTACTGCTTTCGGCAAATAAACAGAATAGTTGGGTAATCTCCTTGTACAGTGGTGGGTACCCACACTCCTAAAAGGTTCAGTGGCTATGTAATGTAATGAGTTCCCTGGTAAAGGGAGGGTGGAAGAAAGCAGAGAAGCGGGATGTGGAGGCGAGGAAGTGACCGGTAAATAAAGTAGGGGGAGGTAGGGCTTGATGAATGGGTCCCTGTGGAGAAGAGGAGGAGGGGGTAGGTCTAGAGGGCATAAAGTGGGCCCTGGGGAGATAGCGAATAAGTCGGCCCTGGAAACGGTGTCATGGGGGGAAGAGGGCCCAGAATTGTGGAGGAATGGGTGTGTAAAGGAGGGTCCTAATGTGGGGAAAGGAGGCCCAGCGGAGAGGGTGTGGAATGGACCCCAACTGCCACACTTTCTCACCACCACAGCCCCACCTCTGATTTCTTCAACCCTCCTTTTACCAGGGAACCTGCACCATATCCTTCTAGTCCTACCCCCACTCACCCAGACCCGCCCCCCTCTCCACAGGGACCCATTCATCCAGCCCTACCACTCCCTTTAGCCTGCCCCACCTCCTCCTTTATTTACCCTGCGCTTCCTCAGTCCTGCCTCTCTGCTTTCTTCCACCCTCCCTTTTCCAAGGACCTCTTTTCATAACCACTGAACCTTTTAGAAGGAGTGTGGGTACCCACAACTGTACAAGGAGATTACGCAACTATTCCGTTTATGTGCCGAAAGCAGGACTTAAACCCATGCCCCCAACGCTGTAACGCAAGCACTTAACCTCGAGACGACTGCAGTTAGCTGATATTTGGAGGAGCGGGGGCCAGATGTTCTATCCTCATTTTCTGCAGTGAACATGTTTGACAATGCAAATGGGCATGCTCACATGGGCATGCTCACAGGGGCATGCATAAGAAAGATATGTACGCCCAAATGCAGCTCTCAGAAGCACAGCCACCAGTGGCTCAAGTGGTAAGTGCTTTGTCTTGCAATGTTGGAGACCTGAGTTCTAATCCAATGTCCGGTGTCTCTTGGGTAATTTTTTTAATTAAAAAAAAAATGTTTTTATCGAAAATGGGGATGGATTGCCCTGCGCGATCAGCCAACAGCTAATGCCCCTTCAATACCTGCGTTCCCACTAACAATTGTGCCTCTGTTTTCGGCACTCTGGCCTTGGTAACACCCATACACAAGCTTGTCTCTCTGGCCCCAACTGACTGGAAAAAACGGGTGTAAAAGGTGTAATCTACGGGTCAACTCAAACAGGACACCTTCTCGAGGTGCTGTGATGTGACCACCGGCCCCTGCATAGCAAGCAAACCTGTATCAGCATCTCACCGGCAACTGAATGTGTCGTCTGCAGGCTACACATAGGAGGCTGCAGTAGGTGCATTAACCCATTGAGCTGTCGACCCTCCTTCCTCTGAGAGCAGGAAACTAAATTTCCATGTTGCTTTCCATTGGCACATTAGATCTCTGTTTCACCCCAAGTCAGAGGATGTTTTGCTTCACAGAGAGATGATAATCATTGTGAGGTGTGAGCCGCTAATAGCTAAGCAGGTCAGTTAAATCTTTGCTTTTGTCATTGGGGTGTATTGACATGCGCAGGGCAGTCCTCTGTCCTCTGCTACTGTATGGTTTCTTAATGCTGCTTGTTCATGATTTTTAAATGTAAACACTCTGCTCCCAAAAGTGAAAGATTTGAAAGACTCTTGCTGTAGCAAGCCTTTCCTACTCTTTGCCCTGGGGGTGAGAGTGCAGAGGCGTAGGCAGGGTAGGGCCTGAGGGGAAAGGCCCACCCAAAATCTGTAAATGCCCAATCAGCAGCTCTGTGTGGGCATTTAAAGAGATTTTTGTCATTGCAGTGGGCCCAACTACATTAGCTTCAGACCCCATTTGCTAGAAAATCCTGGCTACGCCTCTGGTGCTTCCCAGCTCAACAACCCATCACCCCTTCATCCCTTCTTACTCGTCTCACAGCACCTCCCATGCATCTTTTGTTGGTAGATTTCCTTCACAAGGCTTAGCTAGGCCTGCATTCCTTTTCAAAGTGCCATAGAAGAGAGTAAAAAAGGAGAAGGCATAATAGAGCGGGAAGTAGGTGAAAGACGAGGGGTCAGGGGGGTTGGCAGTAAAAGAAACAGGGCCTGGCCTGGCAGAGAGTTAGAAGTTAGGGAACAGAACAATGAGCGAGGGACAAGGAAAGATGTCTCAGGCATGTAGCTCTCTGAGTCTTCCCCACTGTGCCTGCAGAAAGAGACGTCCTATTCCTAGCTCTCTCCCAGATGGATACATTTGCCTGGAGAGCCCAGAATGAATGTCACTTAGGCAGAGGGCAAACACAGGGCAGCAGAGCAGGAACACCCCTTCATTTTACTATGCTCCCAGGTGGCTTCTGGGAGGCAAAAGGCATCAGTATTCCATCAACATCATCTTCACCTAGGCCACCGTCACTAAGGTTTATAAAGCAGGCTGTGACACTTTCTGGGGCCTAGGTGGCCAGGCCTACGTGGAAGAGCACAGATCCTAACCCTAAGTTGTGTGGGTGGCTTCACCAGAGGGGCTGCATAGGACATAGGGCTGTGCCCGTATGGGCTGTGGTCGCGTTTGGGAGCGTTAGGGACGCATGGAGGATGCAGGGCGCAGACCTCTGTCCGTTTTCCTCCAGGATTAGGCTCTGGTTGTCAGTGGTGGAGCCAGCCACTCCACAATTGGGGAAGTTAAAGGCAGAAAGCAGCTCTCTCACCGCCAGGGCAAAGAGTGGGAAAGGCTTGTTACAGCAAGAGTCTTTCAAATCTTTCACTTTTGAGAGCAGACTGTTTACATTTTAGAATCATAAACAAGCACCAATACGAAAGCGTACAGTAGCAGAGGGCATAAGACTGCTGCCCTGCGCATAACAATACACCCCAATGACAAGGTCAAAGATTTAACTGACCTGCTTAGCTATTAGTGGCTCACACCTCACAATGATTATCATCTCTCCGTGAAGCAAAACATCCTCTGAATTGGGGTGAAAGATAGATCTAATGTGCCAAAGTAAGTCAACATGGAAATGCAGTTTCCTGCTCTCAGAGGAAGGAGGGTCGACAGCCCAATGGGTTAATGCACCTACTGCAGCCTCCTATGTGTACCTTGCAGGCGACACATTCAGTTGCTGGTGAGATGCTGATACAGGTTTGCTTGCTATGCAGGGGCCGGTGGTCACCTCACAGCACCTCGAGAAGGTGTGCTGTTTGAGTCCCAGTGCAATTATGGAATCAGCCATGACCCCCAGATTACACCTTTTCCCCTCGTTTTTTCCAGTCAGTTGGGGCCAGAGATACAAGCTTGTGTATGGGTGTTACTAAGGCCAGAGTGCAGAATACAAAGGCACAACTGTTAGTGGGAACACATGTATTGAAGGGGCGTTAGCTGTTGGCTGATCGGGTAGGGCAATGCATCCCAATTTTCAATAAAAACATTTTTTTTAAATGAAAATAAAGATGCCCCAGAGATACCGGACATTGGATTAGAACTCAGGTCTCCAGCATTGCAAGACCAAGGATTTACAGCTCAAGCCACTGATCGCCATGCTTTCGAGGGTCGCTTTTGGGCATATATATCTTTTTCCTGCATGCCCCTGTGAGCATACCCATTTGCATTGTGAAACATGTTCACTGAAACCAAGGAGGATAGAACATCTGTCCCCTCTCCCCCGCTCCACCAAATACCAGCTAACTGCAGTGGCCTAGAGGTTAAGTGCTTGCGTTACAGCGCTGGGGGGGCCTGGGTTCGAGTACTGCTTTCGGCACATAAACAGAATAGTTGGGTAATCTCCTTGTACAGTGGTGGGTACCCACACTCCTAAAAGGTTCAGTGGCTATGTAATGTAATGAGTTCCCTGGTAAAGGGAGGGTGGAAGAAAGCAGAGAAGCGGGATGTGGAGGCGAGGAAGTGACCGGTAAATAAAGTAGGGGGAGGTAGGGCTGGATGAATGGGTCCCTGTGGAGAAGAGGAGGAGGGGGTAGGTCTAGAGGGCATAAAGTGGGCCCTGGGGAGACAGCGAATAAGTCGGCCCTGGGAACGGTGTCATGGGGGGAAGAGGGCCCAGAATTGTGGAGGAATGGGTGTGTAAAGGAGGGTCCTAATGTGGGGAAAGGAGGCCCAGCGGAGAGGGTGTGGAATGGACCCCAACTGCCACACTTTCTCACCACCACAGTCCCACCTCTGATTTCTTCAACCCTCCTTTTACCAGGGAACCTGCACCATATCCTTCTAGTCCTACCCCCACTCACCCAGACCCGCCCCCTCTCCACAGGGACCCATTCATCCAGCCCTACCACTCCCTTTAGCCTGCCCCACCTCCTCCTTTATTTACCCTGCGCTTCCTCAGTCCTGCCTCTCTGCTTTCTTCCACCCTCCCTTTTCCAAGGACCTCTTTTCATAACCACTGAACCTTTTAGAAGGAGTGTGGGTACCCACAACTGTACAAGGAGATTACGCAACTATTCCGTTTTTGTGCCGAAAGCAGGACTTAAACCCATGCCCCCAACGCTGTAACGCAAGCACTTAACCTCGAGACGACTGCAGTTAGCTGATATTTGGAGGAGCGGGGGCCAGATGTTCTATCCTCATTTTCTGCAGTGAACATGTTTGACAATGCAAATGGGCATGCTCACATGGGCATGCTCACAGGGGCATGCAGAAGAAAGATATGTACGCCCAAATGCAGCTCTCAGAAGCACAGCCACCAGTGGCTCAAGTGGTAAGTGCTTTGTCTTGCAATGTTGGAGACCTGAGTTCTAATCCAATGTCCGGTGTCTCTTGGGTAATTTTTTTAATTTAAAAAAAAAATGTTTTTATTGAAAATGGGGATGGATTGCCCTGCGCGATCAGCCAACAGCTAATGCCCCTTCAATACCTGCGTTCCCACTAACAATTGTGCCTCTGTTTTCGGCACTCTGGCCTTGGGAACACCCATACACAAGCTTGTCTCTCTGGCCCCAACTGACTGGAAAAAATGGGTGTAAAAGGTGTAATCTACGGGTCATGGTTGATACCATAATTGCACTAGGACTCAAACAGGACACCTTCTCGAGGTGCTGTGATGTGACCACCGGCCCCTGCATAGCAAGCAAACCTGTATCAGCATCTCACCGGCAACTGAATGTGTCGCCTGCAGGCTACACATAGGAGGCTGCAGTAGGTGCATTAACCCATTGAGCTGTCGACCCTCCTTCCTCTGAGAGCAGGAAACTAAATTTCCATGTTGCTTTCCATTGGCACATTAGATCTCTGTTTCACCCCAAGTCAGAGGATGTTTTGCTTCACAGAGAGATGATAATCATTGTGAGGTGTGAGCCGCTAATAGCTAAGCAGGTCAGTTAAATCTTTGCTTTTGTCATTGGGGTGTATTGACATGCGCAGGGCAGTCCTCTGTCCTCTGCTACTGTATGGTTTCTTAATGCTGCTTGTTCATGATTTTTAAATGTAAACACTCTGCTCCCAAAAGTGAAAGATTTGAAAGACTCTTGCTGTAGCAAGCCTTTCCTACTCTTTGCCCTGGGGGTGAGAGTGCAGAGGCGTAGGCAGGGTAGGGCCTGAGGGGAAAGGCCCACCCAAAATCTGTAAATGCCCACTCAGCAGCTCTGTGTGGGCATTTAAAGAGATTTTTGTCATTGCAGTGGGCCCAACTACATTAGCTTCAGACCCCATTTGCTAGAAAATCCTGGCTACGCCTCTGGTGCTTCCCAACTCAACAACCCATCACCCCTTCATCCCTTCTTACTCGTCTCACAGCACCTCCCATGCATCTTTTGTTGGTAGATTTCCTTCACGAGGCTTAGCTAGGCCTGCATTCCTTTTCAAAGGGCCATAGAAGAGAGTAAAAAAGGAGAAGGCATAATAGAGCGGGAAGTAGGTGAAAGACGAGGGGTCAGGGGGGTTGGCAGTAAAAGAAACAGGGCCTGGCCTGGCAGAGAGTTCGAAGTTAGGGAACAGAACAATGAGCGAGGGACAAGGAAAGATGTCTCAGGCATGTAGCTCTCTGAGTCTTCCCCACTGTGCCTGCAGAAAGAGACGTCCTATTCCTAGCTCTCTCCCAGATGGATACATTTGCCTGGAGAGCCCAGAATGAATGTCACTTAGGCAGAGGGCAAACACAGGGCAGCAGAGCAGGAACACCCCTTCATTTTACTATGCTCCCAGGTGGCTTCTGGGAGGCAAAAGGCATCAGTATTCCATCAACATCATCTTCACCTAGGCCAGCGTCACTAAGGTTTATAAAGCAGGCTGTGACACTTTCTGGGGCCTAGGTGGCCAGGCCTACGTGGAAGAGCACAGATCCTAACCCTAAGTTGTGTGGGTGGCTTCACCAGAGGTGCTGCATAGGACATAGGGCTGTGCCCGTATGGGCTGTGGTCGCGTTTGGGAGCGTTAGGGACGCATGGAGGATGCAGGGCGCAGACCTCTGTCCGTTTTCCTCCAGGATTAGGCACTGGTTGTCAGTGGTGGAGCCAGCCACTCCACAATTGGGGAAGTTAAAGGCAGAAAGCAGCTCTCTCACCGCCAGGGCAAAGAGTGGGAAAGGCTTGTTACAGCAAGAGTCTTTCAAATCTTTCACTTTTGAGAGCAGACTGTTTACATTTTAGAATCATGAACAAGCACCAATACGAAAGCGTACAGTAGCAGAGGGCATAAGACTGCTGCCCTGCGCATAACAATACACCCCAATGACAAGGTCAAAGATTTAACTGACCTGCTTAGCTATTAGTGGCTCACACCTCACAATGATTATCATCTCTCCGTGAAGCAAAACATCCTTTGAATTGGGGTGAAAGATAGATCTAATGTGCCAAAGTAAGTCAACATGGAAATGCAGTTTCCTGCTCTCAGAGGAAGGAGGGTCGACAGCCCAATGGGTTAATGCACCTACTGCAGCCTCCTATGTGTACCTTGCAGGCGACACATTCAGTTGCTGGTGAGATGCTGATACAGGTTTGCATGCTATGCAGGGGCCGGTGGTCACCTCACAGCACCTCGAGAAGGTGTGCTGTTTGAGTCCCAGTGCAATTATGGAATCAGCCATGACCCCCAGATTACACCTTTTCCCCTCGTTTTTTCCAGTCAGTTGGGGCCAGAGAGACAAGCTTGTGTATGGGTGTTACTAAGGCCAGAGTGCAGAATACAAAGGCACAACTGTTAGTGGGAACACATGTATTGAAGGGGCGTTAGCTGTTGGCTGATCGGGTAGGGCAATGCATCCCAAGTTTCAATAAAAAAAATTTTTTTAAATGAAAAAAAAAATGCCCAAGAGATACCGGACATTGGATTAGAACTCAGGTCTCCAGCATTGCAAGACGAAGGATTTACAGCTCGAGCCACTGATTGCCATGCTTCCAATGGTTGCTTTTGGGTGTATATATCTTTCTCCTGCATGCCCCTGTGAGCATACCCATTTGTATTGTGAAACATGTTCACTGAAACCAAGGAGGATAGAACATCTGTCCCCTCTCCCCCGCTCCACCAAATACCAGCTAACTGCAGTGGCCTAGAGGTTAAGTGCTTGCGTTACAGCGCTGGGGGGGCCTGGGTTCGAGTACTGCTTTCGGCAAATAAACAGAATAGTTGGGTAATCTCCTTGTACAGTGGTGGGTACCCACACTCCTAAAAGGTTCAGTGGCTATGTAATGTAATGAGTTCCCTGGTAAAGGGAGGGTGGAAGAAAGCAGAGAAGCGGGATGTGGAGGCGAGGAAGTGACCGGTAAATAAAGTAGGGGGAGGTAGGGCTTGATGAATGGGTCCCTGTGGAGAAGAGGAGGAGGGGGTAGGTCTAGAGGGCATAAAGTGGGCCCTGGGGAGATAGCGAATAAGTCGGCCCTGGAAACGGTGTCATGGGGGGAAGAGGGCCCAGAATTGTGGAGGAATGGGTGTGTAAAGGAGGGTCCTAATGTGGGGAAAGGAGGCCCAGCGGAGAGGGTGTGGAATGGACCCCAACTGCCACACTTTCTCACCACCACAGCCCCACCTCTGATTTCTTCAACCCTCCTTTTACCAGGGAACCTGCACCATATCCTTCTAGTCCTACCCCCACTCACCCAGACCCGCCCCCCTCTCCACAGGGACCCATTCATCCAGCCCTACCACTCCCTTTAGCCTGCCCCACCTCCTCCTTTATTTACCCTGCGCTTCCTCAGTCCTGCCTCTCTGCTTTCTTCCACCCTCCCTTTTCCAAGGACCTCTTTTCATAACCACTGAACCTTTTAGAAGGAGTGTGGGTACCCACAACTGTACAAGGAGATTACGCAACTATTCCGTTTATGTGCCGAAAGCAGGACTTAAACCCATGCCCCCAACGCTGTAACGCAAGCACTTAACCTCGAGACGACTGCAGTTAGCTGATATTTGGAGGAGCGGGGGCCAGATGTTCTATCCTCATTTTCTGCAGTGAACATGTTTGACAATGCAAATGGGCATGCTCACATGGGCATGCTCACAGGGGCATGCATAAGAAAGATATGTACGCCCAAATGCAGCTCTCAGAAGCACAGCCACCAGTGGCTCAAGTGGTAAGTGCTTTGTCTTGCAATGTTGGAGACCTGAGTTCTAATCCAATGTCCGGTGTCTCTTGGGTAATTTTTTTAATTAAAAAAAAAATGTTTTTATCGAAAATGGGGATGGATTGCCCTGCGCGATCAGCCAACAGCTAATGCCCCTTCAATACCTGCGTTCCCACTAACAATTGTGCCTCTGTTTTCGGCACTCTGGCCTTGGTAACACCCATACACAAGCTTGTCTCTCTGGCCCCAACTGACTGGAAAAAACGGGTGTAAAAGGTGTAATCTACGGGTCAACTCAAACAGGACACCTTCTCGAGGTGCTGTGATGTGACCACCGGCCCCTGCATAGCAAGCAAACCTGTATCAGCATCTCACCGGCAACTGAATGTGTCGTCTGCAGGCTACACATAGGAGGCTGCAGTAGGTGCATTAACCCATTGAGCTGTCGACCCTCCTTCCTCTGAGAGCAGGAAACTAAATTTCCATGTTGCTTTCCATTGGCACATTAGATCTCTGTTTCACCCCAAGTCAGAGGATGTTTTGCTTCACAGAGAGATGATAATCATTGTGAGGTGTGAGCCGCTAATAGCTAAGCAGGTCAGTTAAATCTTTGCTTTTGTCATTGGGGTGTATTGACATGCGCAGGGCAGTCCTCTGTCCTCTGCTACTGTATGGTTTCTTAATGCTGCTTGTTCATGATTTTTAAATGTAAACACTCTGCTCCCAAAAGTGAAAGATTTGAAAGACTCTTGCTGTAGCAAGCCTTTCCTACTCTTTGCCCTGGGGGTGAGAGTGCAGAGGCGTAGGCAGGGTAGGGCCTGAGGGGAAAGGCCCACCCAAAATCTGTAAATGCCCAATCAGCAGCTCTGTGTGGGCATTTAAAGAGATTTTTGTCATTGCAGTGGGCCCAACTACATTAGCTTCAGACCCCATTTGCTAGAAAATCCTGGCTACGCCTCTGGTGCTTCCCAGCTCAACAACCCATCACCCCTTCATCCCTTCTTACTCGTCTCACAGCACCTCCCATGCATCTTTTGTTGGTAGATTTCCTTCACAAGGCTTAGCTAGGCCTGCATTCCTTTTCAAAGTGCCATAGAAGAGAGTAAAAAAGGAGAAGGCATAATAGAGCGGGAAGTAGGTGAAAGACGAGGGGTCAGGGGGGTTGGCAGTAAAAGAAACAGGGCCTGGCCTGGCAGAGAGTTAGAAGTTAGGGAACAGAACAATGAGCGAGGGACAAGGAAAGTGTCTCAGGCATGTAGCTCTCTGAGTCTTCCCCACTGTGCCTGCAGAAAGAGACGTCCTATTCCTAGCTCTCTCCCAGATGGATACATTTGCCTGGAGAGCCCAGAATGAATGTCACTTAGGCAGAGGGCAAACACAGGGCAGCAGAGCAGGAACACCCCTTCATTTTACTATGCTCCCAGGTGGCTTCTGGGAGGCAAAAGGCATCAGTATTCCATCAACATCATCTTCACCTAGGCCACCGTCACTAAGGTTTATAAAGCAGGCTGTGACACTTTCTGGGGCCTAGGTGGCCAGGCCTACGTGGAAGAGCACAGATCCTAACCCTAAGTTGTGTGGGTGGCTTCACCAGAGGGGCTGCATAGGACATAGGGCTGTGCCCGTATGGGCTGTGGTCGCGTTTGGGAGCGTTAGGGACGCATGGAGGATGCAGGGCGCAGACCTCTGTCCGTTTTCCTCCAGGATTAGGCTCTGGTTGTCAGTGGTGGAGCCAGCCACTCCACAATTGGGGAAGTTAAAGGCAGAAAGCAGCTCTCTCACCGCCAGGGCAAAGAGTGGGAAAGGCTTGTTACAGCAAGAGTCTTTCAAATCTTTCACTTTTGAGAGCAGACTGTTTACATTTTAGAATCATAAACAAGCACCAATACGAAAGCGTACAGTAGCAGAGGGCATAAGACTGCTGCCCTGCGCATAACAATACACCCCAATGACAAGGTCAAAGATTTAACTGACCTGCTTAGCTATTAGTGGCTCACACCTCACAATGATTATCATCTCTCCGTGAAGCAAAACATCCTCTGAATTGGGGTGAAAGATAGATCTAATGTGCCAAAGTAAGTCAACATGGAAATGCAGTTTCCTGCTCTCAGAGGAAGGAGGGTCGACAGCCCAATGGGTTAATGCACCTACTGCAGCCTCCTATGTGTACCTTGCAGGCGACACATTCAGTTGCTGGTGAGATGCTGATACAGGTTTGCTTGCTATGCAGGGGCCGGTGGTCACCTCACAGCACCTCGAGAAGGTGTGCTGTTTGAGTCCCAGTGCAATTATGGAATCAGCCATGACCCCCAGATTACACCTTTTCCCCTCGTTTTTTCCAGTCAGTTGGGGCCAGAGATACAAGCTTGTGTATGGGTGTTACTAAGGCCAGAGTGCAGAATACAAAGGCACAACTGTTAGTGGGAACACATGTATTGAAGGGGCGTTAGCTGTTGGCTGATCGGGTAGGGCAATGCATCCCAATTTTCAATAAAAACATTTTTTTTAAATGAAAAAAAAAATGCCCAAGAGATACCGGACATTGGATTAGAACTCAGGTCTCCAGCATTGCAAGACCAAGGATTTACAGCTCAAGCCACTGATTGCCATGCTTTCGAGGGTCGCTTTTGGGCATATATATCTTTTTCCTGCATGCCCCTGTGAGCATACCCATTTGCATTGTGAAACATGTTCACTGAAACCAAGGAGGATAGAACATCTGTCCCCTCTCCCCCGCTCCACCAAATACCAGCTAACTGCAGTGGCCTAGAGGTTAAGTGCTTGCGTTACAGCGCTGGGGGGGCCTGGGTTCGAGTACTGCTTTCGGCACATAAACAGAATAGTTGGGTAATCTCCTTGTACAGTGGTGGGTACCCACACTCCTAAAAGGTTCAGTGGCTATGTAATGTAATGAGTTCCCTGGTAAAGGGAGGGTGGAAGAAAGCAGAGAAGCGGGATGTGGAGGCGAGGAAGTGACCGGTAAATAAAGTAGGGGGAGGTAGGGCTGGATGAATGGGTCCCTGTGGAGAAGAGGAGGAGGGGGTAGGTCTAGAGGGCATAAAGTGGGCCCTGGGGAGACAGCGAATAAGTCGGCCCTGGGAACGGTGTCATGGGGGGAAGAGGGCCCAGAATTGTGGAGGAATGGGTGTGTAAAGGAGGGTCCTAATGTGGGGAAAGGAGGCCCAGCGGCGAGGGTGTGGAATGTACCCCAACTGCCACACTTTCTCACCACCACAGTCCCACCTCTGATTTCTTCAACCCTCCTTTTACCAGGGAACCTGCACCATATCCTTCTAGTCCTACCCCCACTCACCCAGACCCGCCCCCTCTCCACAGGGACCCATTCATCCAGCCCTACCACTCCCTTTAGCCTGCCCCACCTCCTCCTTTATTTACCCTGCGCTTCCTCAGTCCTGCCTCTCTGCTTTCTTCCACCCTCCCTTTTCCAAGGACCTCTTTTCATAACCACTGAACCTTTTAGAAGGAGTGTGGGTACCCACAACTGTACAAGGAGATTACGCAACTATTCCGTTTATGTGCCGAAAGCAGGACTTAAACCCATGCCCCCAACGCTGTAACGCAAGCACTTAACCTCGAGACGACTGCAGTTAGCTGATATTTGGAGGAGCGGGGGCCAGATGTTCTATCCTCATTTTCTGCAGTGAACATGTTTGACAATGCAAATGGGCATGCTCACATGGGCATGCTCACAGGGGCATGCAGAAGAAAGATATGTACGCCCAAATGCAGCTCTCAGAAGCACAGCCACCAGTGGCTCAAGTGGTAAGTGCTTTGTCTTGCAATGTTGGAGACCTGAGTTCTAATCCAATGTCCGGTGTCTCTTGGGTAATTTTTTTAATTTAAAAAAAAATTGTTTTTATCGAAAATGGGGATGGATTGCCCTGCGCGATCAGCCAACAGCTAATGCCCCTTCAATACCTGCGTTCCCACTAACAATTGTGCCTCTGTTTTCGGCACTCTGGCCTTGGTAACACCCATACACAAGCTTGTCTCTCTGGCCCCAACTGACTGGAAAAAATGGGTGTAAAAGGTGTAATCTACGGGTCATGGTTGATACCATAATTGCACTAGGACTCAAACAGGACACCTTCTCGAGGTGCTGTGATGTGACCACCGGCCCCTGCATAGCAAGCAAACCTGTATCAGCATCTCACCGGCAACTGAATGTGTCGCCTGCAGGCTACACATAGGAGGCTGCAGTAGGTGCATTAACCCATTGAGCTGTCGACCCTCCTTCCTCTGAGAGCAGGAAACTAAATTTCCATGTTGCTTTCCATTGGCACATTAGATCTCTGTTTCACCCCAAGTCAGAGGATGTTTTGCTTCACAGAGAGATGATAATCATTGTGAGGTGTGAGCCGCTAATAGCTAAGCAGGTCAGTTAAATCTTTGCTTTTGTCATTGGGGTGTATTGACATGCGCAGGGCAGTCCTCTGTCCTCTGCTACTGTATGGTTTCTTAATGCTGCTTGTTCATGATTTTTAAATGTAAACACTCTGCTCCCAAAAGTGAAAGATTTGAAAGACTCTTGCTGTAGCAAGCCTTTCCTACTCTTTGCCCTGGGGGTGAGAGTGCAGAGGCGTAGGCAGGGTAGGGCCTGAGGGGAAAGGCCCACCCAAAATCTGTAAATGCCCACTCAGCAGCTCTGTGTGGGCATTTAAAGAGATTTTTGTCATTGCAGTGGGCCCAACTACATTAGCTTCAGACCCCATTTGCTAGAAAATCCTGGCTACGCCTCTGGTGCTTCCCAGCTCAACAACCCATCACCCCTTCATCCCTTCTTACTCGTCTCACAGCACCTCCCATGCATCTTTTGTTGGTAGATTTCCTTCACGAGGCTTAGCTAGGCCTGCATTCCTTTTCAAAGTGCCATAGAAGAGAGTAAAAAAGGAGAAGGCATAATAGAGCGGGAAGTAGGTGAAAGACGAGGGGTCAGGGGGGTTGGCAGTAAAAGAAACAGGGCCTGGCCTGGCAGAGAGTTCGAAGTTAGGGAACAGAACAATGAGCGAGGGACAAGGAAAGATGTCTCAGGCATGTAGCTCTCTGAGTCTTCCCCACTGTGCCTGCAGAAAGAGACGTCCTATTCCTAGCTCTCTCCCAGATGGATACATTTGCCTGGAGAGCCCAGAATGAATGTCACTTAGGCAGAGGGCAAACACAGGGCAGCAGAGCAGGAACACCCCTTCATTTTACTATGCTCCCAGGTGGCTTCTGGGAGGCAAAAGGCATCAGTATTCCATCAACATCATCTTCACCTAGGCCACCGTCACCAAGGTTTATAAAGCAGGCTGTGACACTTTCTGGGGCCTAGGTGGCCAGGCCTACGTGGAAGAACACAGATCCTAACCCTAAGTTGTGTGGGTGGCTTCACCAGAGGGGCTGCATAGGACATAGGGCTGTGCCCGTATGGGCTGTGGTCGCGTTTGGGAGCGTTAGGGACGCATGGAGGATGCAGGGCGCAGACCTCTGTCCGTTTTCCTCCAGGATTAGGCTCTGGCTGTCAGTGGTGGAGCCAGCCACTCCACAATTGGGGAAGTTAAAGGCAGAAAGCAGCTCTCTCACCGCCAGGGCAAAGAGTGGGAAAGGCTTGTTACAGCAAGAGTCTTTCAAATCTTTCACTTTTGAGAGCAGACTGTTTACATTTTAGAATCATAAACAAGCACCAATACGAAAGCGTACAGTAGCAGAGGGCATAAGACTGCTGCCCTGCGCATAACAATACACCCCAATGACAAGGTCAAAGATTTAACTGACCTGCTTAGCTATTAGTGGCTCACACCTCACAATGATTATCATCTCTCCGTGAAGCAAAACATCCTCTGAATTGGGGTGAAAGATAGATCTAATGTGCCAAAGTAAGTCAACATGGAAATGCAGTTTCCTGCTCTCAGAGGAAGGAGGGTCGACAGCCCAATGGGTTAATGCACCTACTGCAGCCTCCTATGTGTACCTTGCAGGCGACACATTCAGTTGCTGGTGAGATGCTGATACAGGTTTGCTTGCTATGCAGGGGCCGGTGGTCACCTCACAGCACCTCGAGAAGGTGTGCTGTTTGAGTCCCAGTGCAATTATGGAATCAGCCATGACCCCCAGATTACACCTTTTCCCCTCGTTTTTTCCAGTCAGTTGGGGCCAGAGATACAAGCTTGTGTATGGGTGTTACTAAGGCCAGAGTGCAGAATACAAAGGCACAACTGTTAGTGGGAACACATGTATTGAAGGGGCGTTAGCTGTTGGCTGATCGGGTAGGGCAATGCATCCCAATTTTCAATAAAAACATTTTTTTTAAATGAAAAAAAAAATGCCCAAGAGATACCGGACATTGGATTAGAACTCAGGTCTCCAGCATTGCAAGACCAAGGATTTACAGCTCAAGCCACTGATCGCCATGCTTTCGAGGGTCGCTTTTGGGCATATATATCTTTTTCCTGCATGCCCCTGTGAGCATACCCATTTGCATTGTGAAACATGTTCACTGAAACCAAGGAGGATAGAACATCTGTCCCCTCTCCCCCGCTCCACCAAATACCAGCTAACTGCAGTGGCCTAGAGGTTAAGTGCTTGCGTTACAGCGCTGGGGGGGCCTGGGTTCGAGTACTGCTTTCGGCACATAAACAGAATAGTTGGGTAATCTCCTTGTACAGTGGTGGGTACCCACACTCCTAAAAGGTTCAGTGGCTATGTAATGTAATGAGTTCCCTGGTAAAGGGAGGGTGGAAGAAAGCAGAGAAGCGGGATGTGGAAGCGAGGAAGTGACCGGTAAATAAAGTAGGGGGAGGTAGGGCTGGATGAATGGGTCCCTGTGGAGAAGAGGAGGAGGGGGTAGGTCTAGAGGGCATAAAGTGGGCCCTGGGGAGACAGCGAATAAGTCGGCCCTGGGAACGGTGTCATGGGGGGAAGAGGGCCCAGAATTGTGGAGGAATGGGTGTGTAAAGGAGGGTCCTAATGTGGGAAAAGGAGGCCCAGCGGAGAGGGTGTGGAATGGACCCCAACTGCCACACTTTCTCACCACCACAGTCCCACCTCTGATTTCTTCAACCCTCCTTTTACCAGGGAACCTGCACCATATCCTTCTAGTCCTACCCCCACTCACCCAGACCCGCCCCCTCTCCACAGGGACCCATTCATCCAGCCCTACCACTCCCTTTAGCCTGCCCCACCTCCTCCTTTATTTACCCTGCGCTTCCTCAGTCCTGCCTCTCTGCTTTCTTCCACCCTCCCTTTTCCAAGGACCTCTTTTCATAACCACTGAACCTTTTAGAAGGAGTGTGGGTACCCACAACTGTACAAGGAGATTACGCAACTATTCCGTTTATGTGCCGAAAGCAGGACTTAAACCCATGCCCCCAACGCTGTAACGCAAGCACTTAACCTCGAGACGACTGCAGTTAGCTGATATTTGGAGGAGCGGGGGCCAGATGTTCTATCCTCATTTTCTGCAGTGAACATGTTTGACAATGCAAATGGGCATGCTCACATGGGCATGCTCACAGGGGCATGCAGAAGAAAGATATGTACGCCCAAATGCAGCTCTCAGAAGCACAGCCACCAGTGGCTCAAGTGGAAAGTGCTTTGTCTTGCAATGTTGGAGACCTGAGTTCTAATCCAATGTCCGGTGTCTCTTGGGTAATTTTTTTAATTTAAAAAAAAAATGTTTTTATTGAAAATGGGGATGGATTGCCCTGCGCGATCAGCCAACAGCTAATGCCCCTTCAATACCTGCGTTCCCACTAACAATTGTGCCTCTGTTTTCGGCACTCTGGCCTTGGTAACACCCATACACAAGCTTGTCTCTCTGGCCCCAACTGACTGGAAAAAATGGGTGTAAAAGGTGTAATCTACGGGTCATGGTTGATACCATAATTGCACTAGGACTCAAACAGGACACCTTCTCGAGGTGCTGTGATGTGACCACCGGCCCCTGCATAGCAAGCAAACCTGTATCAGCATCTCACCGGCAACTGAATGTGTCGCCTGCAGGCTACACATAGGAGGCTGCAGTAGGTGCATTAACCCATTGAGCTGTCGACCCTCCTTCCTCTGAGAGCAGGAAACTAAATTTCCATGTTGCTTTCCATTGGCACATTAGATCTCTGTTTCACCCCAAGTCAGAGGATGTTTTGCTTCACAGAGAGATGATAATCATTGTGAGGTGTGAGCCGCTAATAGCTAAGCAGGTCAGTTAAATCTTTGCTTTTGTCATTGGGGTGTATTGACATGCGCAGGGCAGTCCTCTGTCCTCTGCTACTGTATGGTTTCTTAATGCTGCTTGTTCATGATTTTTAAATGTAAACACTCTGCTCCCAAAAGTGAAAGATTTGAAAGACTCTTGCTGTAGCAAGCCTTTCCTACTCTTTGCCCTGGGGGTGAGAGTGCAGAGGCGTAGGCAGGGTAGGGCCTGAGGGGAAAGGCCCACCCAAAATCTGTAAATGCCCACTCAGCAGCTCTGTGTGGGCATTTAAAGAGATTTTTGTCATTGCAGTGGGCCCAACTACATTAGCTTCAGACCCCATTTGCTAGAAAATCCTGGCTACGCCTCTGGTGCTTCCCAACTCAACAACCCATCACCCCTTCATCCCTTCTTACTCGTCTCACAGCACCTCCCATGCATCTTTTGTTGGTAGATTTCCTTCACGAGGCTTAGCTAGGCCTGCATTCCTTTTCAAAGGGCCATAGAAGAGAGTAAAAAAGGAGAAGGCATAATAGAGCGGGAAGTAGGTGAAAGACGAGGGGTCAGGGGGGTTGGCAGTAAAAGAAACAGGGCCTGGCCTGGCAGAGAGTTCGAAGTTAGGGAACAGAACAATGAGCGAGGGACAAGGAAAGATGTCTCAGGCATGTAGCTCTCTGAGTCTTCCCCACTGTGCCTGCAGAAAGAGACGTCCTATTCCTAGCTCTCTCCCAGATGGATACATTTGCCTGGAGAGCCCAGAATGAATGTCACTTAGGCAGAGGGCAAACACAGGGCAGCAGAGAAGGAACACCCCTTCATTTTACTATGCTCCCAGGTGGCTTCTGGGAGGCAAAAGGCATCAGTATTCCATCAACATCATCTTCACCTAGGCCAGCGTCACTAAGGTTTATAAAGCAGGCTGTGACACTTTCTGGGGCCTAGGTGGCCAGGCCTACGTGGAAGAGCACAGATCCTAACCCTAAGTTGTGTGGGTGGCTTCACCAGAGGTGCTGCATAGGACATAGGGCTGTGCCCGTATGGGCTGTGGTCGCGTTTGGGAGCGTTAGGGACGCATGGAGGATGCAGGGCGCAGACCTCTGTCCGTTTTCCTCCAGGATTAGGCACTGGTTGTCGGTGGTGGAGCCAGCCACTCCACAATTGGGGAAGTTAAAGGCAGAAAGCAGCTCTCTCACCGCCAGGGCAAAGAGTGGGAAAGGCTTGTTACAGCAAGAGTCTTTCAAATCTTTCACTTTTGAGAGCAGACTGTTTACATTTTAGAATCATGAACAAGCACCAATACGAAAGCGTACAGTAGCAGAGGGCATAAGACTGCTGCCCTGCGCATAACAATACACCCCAATGACAAGGTCAAAGATTTAACTGACCTGCTTAGCTATTAGTGGCTCACACCTCACAATGATTATCATCTCTCCGTGAAGCAAAACATCCTTTGAATTGGGGTGAAAGATAGATCTAATGTGCCAAAGTAAGTCAACATGGAAATGCAGTTTCCTGCTCTCAGAGGAAGGAGGGTCGACAGCCCAATGGGTTAATGCACCTACTGCAGCCTCCTATGTGTACCTTGCAGGCGACACATTCAGTTGCTGGTGAGATGCTGATACAGGTTTGCTTGCTATGCAGGGGCCGGTGGTCACCTCACAGCACCTCGAGAAGGTGTGCTGTTTGAGTCCCAGTGCAATTATGGAATCAGCCATGACCCCCAGATTACACCTTTTCCCCTCGTTTTTTCCAGTCAGTTGGGGCCAGAGAGACAAGCTTGTGTATGGGTGTTACTAAGGCCAGAGTGCAGAATACAAAGGCACAACTGTTAGTGGGAACACATGTATTGAAGGGGCGTTAGCTGTTGGCTGATCGGGTAGGGCAATGCATCCCAAGTTTCAATAAAAAAAAATTTTTTAAATGAAAAAAAAAATGCCCAAGAGATACCGGACATTGGATTAGAACTCAGGTCTCCAGCATTGCAAGACAAAGGATTTACAGCTCGAGCCACTGATTGCCATGCTTCCAATGGTTGCTTTTGGGTGTATATATCTTTCTCCTGCATGCCCCTGTGAGCATACCCATTTGTATTGTGAAACATGTTCACTGAAACCAAGGAGGATAGAACATCTGTCCCCTCTCCCCCGCTCCACCAAATACCAGCTAACTGCAGTGGCCTAGAGGTTAAGTGCTTGCGTTACAGCGCTGGGGGGGCCTGGGTTCGAGTACTGCTTTCGGCAAATAAACAGAATAGTTGGGTAATCTCCTTGTACAGTGGTGGGTACCCACACTCCTAAAAGGTTCAGTGGCTATGTAATGTAATGAGTTCCCTGGTAAAGGGAGGGTGGAAGAAAGCAGAGAAGCGGGATGTGGAGGCGAGGAAGTGACCGGTAAATAAAGTAGGGGGAGGTAGGGCTTGATGAATGGGTCCCTGTGGAGAAGAGGAGGAGGGGGTAGGTCTAGAGGGCATAAAGTGGGCCCTGGGGAGATAGCGAATAAGTCGGCCCTGGAAACGGTGTCATGGGGGGAAGAGGGCCCAGAATTGTGGAGGAATGGGTGTGTAAAGGAGGGTCCTAATGTGGGGAAAGGAGGCCCAGCAGAGAGGGTGTGGAATGGACCCCAACTGCCACACTTTCTCACCACCACAGCCCCACCTCTGATTTCTTCAACCCTCCTTTTACCAGGGAACCTGCACCATATCCTTCTAGTCCTACCCCCACTCACCCAGACCCGCCCCCCTCTCCACAGGGACCCATTCATCCAGCCCTACCACTCCCTTTAGCCTGCCCCACCTCCTCCTTTATTTACCCTGCGCTTCCTCAGTCCTGCCTCTCTGCTTTCATCCACCCTCCCTTTTCCAAGGACCTCTTTTCATAACCACTGAACCTTTTAGAAGGAGTGTGGGTACCCACAACTGTACAAGGAGATTACGCAACTATTCCGTTTATGTGCCGAAAGCAGGACTTAAACCCATGCCCCCAACGCTGTAACGCAAGCACTTAACCTCGAGACGACTGCAGTTAGCTGATATTTGGAGGAGCGGGGGCCAGATGTTCTATCCTCATTTTCTGCAGTGAACATGTTTGACAATGCAAATGGGCATGCTCACATGGGCATGCTCACAGGGGCATGCATAAGAAAGATATGTACGCCCAAATGCAGCTCTCAGAAGCACAGCCACCAGTGGCTCAAGTGGTAAGTGCTTTGTCTTGCAATGTTGGAGACCTGAGTTCTAATCCAATGTCCGGTGTCTCTTGGGTAATTTTTTTAATTAAAAAAAAAATGTTTTTATCGAAAATGGGGATGGATTGCCCTGCGCGATCAGCCAACAGCTAATGCCCCTTCAATACCTGCGTTCCCACTAACAATTGTGCCTCTGTTTTCGGCACTCTGGCCTTGGTAACACCCATACACAAGCTTGTCTCTCTGGCCCCAACTGACTGGAAAAAACGGGTGTAAAAGGTGTAATCTACGGGTCAACTCAAACAGGACACCTTCTCGAGGTGCTGTGATGTGACCACCGGCCCCTGCATAGCAAGCAAACCTGTATCAGCATCTCACCGGCAACTGAATGTGTCGTCTGCAGGCTACACATAGGAGGCTGCAGTAGGTGCATTAACCCATTGAGCTGTCGACCCTCCTTCCTCTGAGAGCAGGAAACTAAATTTCCATGTTGCTTTCCATTGGCACATTAGATCTCTGTTTCACCCCAAGTCAGAGGATGTTTTGCTTCACAGAGAGATGATAATCATTGTGAGGTGTGAGCCGCTAATAGCTAAGCAGGTCAGTTAAATCTTTGCTTTTGTCATTGGGGTGTATTGACATGCGCAGGGCAGTCCTCTGTCCTCTGCTACTGTATGGTTTCTTAATGCTGCTTGTTCATGATTTTTAAATGTAAACACTCTGCTCCCAAAAGTGAAAGATTTGAAAGACTCTTGCTGTAGCAAGCCTTTCCTACTCTTTGCCCTGGGGGTGAGAGTGCAGAGGCGTAGGCAGGGTAGGGCCTGAGGGGAAAGGCCCACCCAAAATCTGTAAATGCCCAATCAGCAGCTCTGTGTGGGCATTTAAAGAGATTTTTGTCATTGCAGTGGGCCCAACTACATTAGCTTCAGACCCCATTTGCTAGAAAATCCTGGCTACGCCTCTGGTGCTTCCCAGCTCAACAACCCATCACCCCTTCATCCCTTCTTACTCGTCTCACAGCACCTCCCATGCATCTTTTGTTGGTAGATTTCCTTCACAAGGCTTAGCTAGGCCTGCATTCCTTTTCAAAGTGCCATAGAAGAGAGTAAAAAAGGAGAAGGCATAATAGAGCGGGAAGTAGGTGAAAGACGAGGGGTCAGGGGGGTTGGCAGTAAAAGAAACAGGGCCTGGCCTGGCAGAGAGTTAGAAGTTAGGGAACAGAACAATGAGCGAGGGACAAGGAAAGTGTCTCAGGCATGTAGCTCTCTGAGTCTTCCCCACTGTGCCTGCAGAAAGAGACGTCCTATTCCTAGCTCTCTCCCAGATGGATACATTTGCCTGGAGAGCCCAGAATGAATGTCACTTAGGCAGAGGGCAAACACAGGGCAGCAGAGCAGGAACACCCCTTCATTTTACTATGCTCCCAGGTGGCTTCTGGGAGGCAAAAGGCATCAGTATTCCATCAACATCATCTTCACCTAGGCCACCGTCACTAAGGTTTATAAAGCAGGCTGTGACACTTTCTGGGGCCTAGGTGGCCAGGCCTACGTGGAAGAGCACAGATCCTAACCCTAAGTTGTGTGGGTGGCTTCACCAGAGGGGCTGCATAGGACATAGGGCTGTGCCCGTATGGGCTGTGGTCGCGTTTGGGAGCGTTAGGGACGCATGGAGGATGCAGGGCGCAGACCTCTGTCCGTTTTCCTCCAGGATTAGGCTCTGGTTGTCAGTGGTGGAGCCAGCCACTCCACAATTGGGGAAGTTAAAGGCAGAAAGCAGCTCTCTCACCGCCAGGGCAAAGAGTGGGAAAGGCTTGTTACAGCAAGAGTCTTTCAAATCTTTCACTTTTGAGAGCAGACTGTTTACATTTTAGAATCATAAACAAGCACCAATACGAAAGCGTACAGTAGCAGAGGGCATAAGACTGCTGCCCTGCGCATAACAATACACCCCAATGACAAGGTCAAAGATTTAACTGACCTGCTTAGCTATTAGTGGCTCACACCTCACAATGATTATCATCTCTCCGTGAAGCAAAACATCCTCTGAATTGGGGTGAAAGATAGATCTAATGTGCCAAAGTAAGTCAACATGGAAATGCAGTTTCCTGCTCTCAGAGGAAGGAGGGTCGACAGCCCAATGGGTTAATGCACCTACTGCAGCCTCCTATGTGTACCTTGCAGGCGACACATTCAGTTGCTGGTGAGATGCTGATACAGGTTTGCTTGCTATGCAGGGGCCGGTGGTCACCTCACAGCACCTCGAGAAGGTGTGCTGTTTGAGTCCCAGTGCAATTATGGAATCAGCCATGACCCCCAGATTACACCTTTTCCCCTCGTTTTTTCCAGTCAGTTGGGGCCAGAGATACAAGCTTGTGTATGGGTGTTACTAAGGCCAGAGTGCAGAATACAAAGGCACAACTGTTAGTGGGAACACATGTATTGAAGGGGCGTTAGCTGTTGGCTGATCGGGTAGGGCAATGCATCCCAATTTTCAATAAAAACATTTTTTTTAAATGAAAAAAAAAATGCCCAAGAGATACCGGACATTGGATTAGAACTCAGGTCTCCAGCATTGCAAGACCAAGGATTTACAGCTCAAGCCACTGATTGCCATGCTTTCGAGGGTCGCTTTTGGGCATATATATCTTTTTCCTGCATGCCCCTGTGAGCATACCCATTTGCATTGTGAAACATGTTCACTGAAACCAAGGAGGATAGAACATCTGTCCCCTCTCCCCCGCTCCACCAAATACCAGCTAACTGCAGTGGCCTAGAGGTTAAGTGCTTGCGTTACAGCGCTGGGGGGGCCTGGGTTCGAGTACTGCTTTCGGCACATAAACAGAATAGTTGGGTAATCTCCTTGTACAGTGGTGGGTACCCACACTCCTAAAAGGTTCAGTGGCTATGTAATGTAATGAGTTCCCTGGTAAAGGGAGGGTGGAAGAAAGCAGAGAAGCGGGATGTGGAGGCGAGGAAGTGACCGGTAAATAAAGTAGGGGGAGGTAGGGCTGGATGAATGGGTCCCTGTGGAGAAGAGGAGGAGGGGGTAGGTCTAGAGGGCATAAAGTGGGCCCTGGGGAGACAGCGAATAAGTCGGCCCTGGGAACGGTGTCATGGGGGGAAGAGGGCCCAGAATTGTGGAGGAATGGGTGTGTAAAGGAGGGTCCTAATGTGGGGAAAGGAGGCCCAGCGGAGAGGGTGTGGAATGTACCCCAACTGCCACACTTTCTCACCACCACAGTCCCACCTCTGATTTCTTCAACCCTCCTTTTACCAGGGAACCTGCACCATATCCTTCTAGTCCTACCCCCACTCACCCAGACCCGCCCCCTCTCCACAGGGACCCATTCATCCAGCCCTACCACTCCCTTTAGCCTGCCCCACCTCCTCCTTTATTTACCCTGCGCTTCCTCAGTCCTGCCTCTCTGCTTTCTTCCTCAGTCCTGCCTCTCTGCTTTCTTCCACCCTCCCTTTTCCAAGGACCTCTTTTCATAACCACTGAACCTTTTAGAAGGAGTGTGGGTACCCACAACTGTACAAGGAGATTACGCAACTATTCCGTTTATGTGCCGAAAGCAGGACTTAAACCCATGCCCCCAACGCTGTAACGCAAGCACTTAACCTCGAGACGACTGCAGTTAGCTGATATTTGGAGGAGCGGGGGCCAGATGTTCTATCCTCATTTTCTGCAGTGAACATGTTTGACAATGCAAATGGGCATGCTCACATGGGCATGCTCACAGGGGCATGCAGAAGAAAGATATGTACGCCCAAATGCAGCTCTCAGAAGCACAGCCACCAGTGGCTCAAGTGGTAAGTGCTTTGTCTTGCAATGTTGGAGACCTGAGTTCTAATCCAATGTCCGGTGTCTCTTGGGTAATTTTTTTAATTTAAAAAAAAATTGTTTTTATCGAAAATGGGGATGGATTGCCCTGCGCGATCAGCCAACAGCTAATGCCCCTTCAATACCTGCGTTCCCACTAACAATTGTGCCTCTGTTTTCGGCACTCTGGCCTTGGTAACACCCATACACAAGCTTGTCTCTCTGGCCCCAACTGACTGGAAAAAATGGGTGTAAAAGGTGTAATCTACGGGTCATGGTTGATACCATAATTGCACTAGGACTCAAACAGGACACCTTCTCGAGGTGCTGTGATGTGACCACCGGCCCCTGCATAGCAAGCAAACCTGTATCAGCATCTCACCGGCAACTGAATGTGTCGCCTGCAGGCTACACATAGGAGGCTGCAGTAGGTGCATTAACCCATTGAGCTGTCGACCCTCCTTCCTCTGAGAGCAGGAAACTAAATTTCCATGTTGCTTTCCATTGGCACATTAGATCTCTGTTTCACCCCAAGTCAGAGGATGTTTTGCTTCACAGAGAGATGATAATCATTGTGAGGTGTGAGCCGCTAATAGCTAAGCAGGTCAGTTAAATCTTTGCTTTTGTCATTGGGGTGTATTGACATGCGCAGGGCAGTCCTCTGTCCTCTGCTACTGTATGGTTTCTTAATGCTGCTTGTTCATGATTTTTAAATGTAAACACTCTGCTCCCAAAAGTGAAAGATTTGAAAGACTCTTGCTGTAGCAAGCCTTTCCTACTCTTTGCCCTGGGGGTGAGAGTGCAGAGGCGTAGGCAGGGTAGGGCCTGAGGGGAAAGGCCCACCCAAAATCTGTAAATGCCCACTCAGCAGCTCTGTGTGGGCATTTAAAGAGATTTTTGTCATTGCAGTGGGCCCAACTACATTAGCTTCAGACCCCATTTGCTAGAAAATCCTGGCTACGCCTCTGGTGCTTCCCAGCTCAACAACCCATCACCCCTTCATCCCTTCTTACTCGTCTCACAGCACCTCCCATGCATCTTTTGTTGGTAGATTTCCTTCACGAGGCTTAGCTAGGCCTGCATTCCTTTTCAAAGGGCCATAGAAGAGAGTAAAAAAGGAGAAGGCATAATAGAGCGGGAAGTAGGTGAAAGACGAGGGGTCAGGGGGGTTGGCAGTAAAAGAAACAGGGCCTGGCCTGGCAGAGAGTTCGAAGTTAGGGAACAGAACAATGAGCGAGGGACAAGGAAAGATGTCTCAGGCATGTAGCTCTCTGAGTCTTCCCCACTGTGCCTGCAGAAAGAGACCTCCTATTCCTAGCTCTCTCCCAGATGGATACATTTGCCTGGAGAGCCCAGAATGAATGTCACTTAGGCAGAGGGCAAACACAGGGCAGCAGAGCAGGAACACCCCTTCATTTTACTATGCTCCCAGGTGGCTTCTGGGAGGCAAAAGGCATCAGTATTCCATCAACATCATCTTCACCTAGGCCACCGTCACTAAGGTTTATAAAGCAGGCTGTGACACTTTCTGGGGCCTAGGTGGCCAGGCCTACGTGGAAGAACACAGATCCTAACCCTAAGTTGTGTGGGTGGCTTCACCAGAGGGGCTGCATAGGACATAGGGCTGTGCCCGTATGGGCTGTGGTCGCGTTTGGGAGCGTTAGGGACGCATGGAGGATGCAGGGCGCAGACCTCTGTCCGTTTTCCTCCAGGATTAGGCTCTGGCTGTCAGTGGTGGAGCCAGCCACTCCACAATTGGGGAAGTTAAAGGCAGAAAGCAGCTCTCTCACCGCCAGGGCAAAGAGTGGGAAAGGCTTGTTACAGCAAGAGTCTTTCAAATCTTTCACTTTTGAGAGCAGACTGTTTACATTTTAGAATCATAAACAAGCACCAATACGAAAGCGTACAGTAGCAGAGGGCATAAGACTGCTGCCCTGCGCATAACAATACACCCCAATGACAAGGTCAAAGATTTAACTGACCTGCTTAGCTATTAGTGGCTCACACCTCACAATGATTATCATCTCTCCGTGAAGCAAAACATCCTCTGAATTGGGGTGAAAGATAGATCTAATGTGCCAAAGTAAGTCAACATGGAAATGCAGTTTCCTGCTCTCAGAGGAAGGAGGGTCGACAGCCCAATGGGTTAATGCACCTACTGCAGCCTCCTATGTGTACCTTGCAGGTGACACATTCAGTTGCTGGTGAGATGCTGATACAGGTTTGCTTGCTATGCAGGGGCCGGTGGTCACCTCACAGCACCTCGAGAAGGTGTGCTGTTTGAGTCCCAGTGCAATTATGGAATCAGCCATGATCCCCAGATTACACCTTTTCCCCTCGTTTTTTCCAGTCAGTTGGGGCCAGAGATACAAGCTTGTGTATGGGTGTTACTAAGGCCAGAGTGCAGAATACAAAGGCACAACTGTTAGTGGGAACACATGTATTGAAGGGGCGTTAGCTGTTGGCTGATCGGGTAGGGCAATGCATCCCAATTTTCAATAAAAACATTTTTTTTAAATGAAAAAAAAAATGCCCAAGAGATACCGGACATTGGATTAGAACTCAGGTCTCCAGCATTGCAAGACCAAGGATTTACAGCTCAAGCCACTGATTGCCATGCTTTCGACGGTCGCTTTTGGGCATATATATCTTTTTCCTGCATGCCCCTGTGAGCATACCCATTTGCATTGTGAAACATGTTCACTGAAACCAAGGAGGATAGAACATCTGTCCCCTCTCCCCCGCTCCACCAAATACCAGCTAACTGCAGTGGCCTAGAGGTTAAGTGCTTGCGTTACAGCGCTGGGGGGGGCCTGGGTTCGAGTACTGCTTTCGGCACATAAACAGAATAGTTGGGTAATCTCCTTGTACAGTGGTGGGTACCCACACTCCTAAAAGGTTCAGTGGCTATGTAATGTAATGAGTTCCCTGGTAAAGGGAGGGTGGAAGAAAGCAGAGAAGCGGGATGTGGAGGCGAGGAAGTGACCGGTAAATAAAGTAGGGGGAGGTAGGGCTGGATGAATGGGTCCCTGTGGAGAAGAGGAGGAGGGGGTAGGTCTAGAGGGCATAAAGTGGGCCCTGGGGAGACAGCGAATAAGTCGGCCCTGGGAACGGTGTCATGGGGGGAAGAGGGCCCAGAATTGTGGAGGAATGGGTGTGTAAAGGAGGGTCCAAATGTGGGGAAAGGAGGCCCAGCGGAGAGGGTGTGGAATGGACCCCAACTGCCACACTTTCTCACCACCACAGTCCCACCTCTGATTTCTTCAACCCTCCTTTTACCAGGGAACCTGCACCATATCCTTCTAGTCCTACCCCCACTCATCCAGACCCGCCCCCTCTCCACAGGGACCCATTCATCCAGCCCTACCACTCCCTTTAGCCTGCCCCACCTCCTCCTTTATTTACCCTGCGCTTCCTCAGTCCTGCCTCTCTGCTTTCTTCCACCCTCCCTTTTCCAAGGACCTCTTTTCATAACCACTGAACCTTTTAGAAGGAGTGTGGGTACCCACAACTGTACAAGGAGATTACGCAACTATTCCGTTTATGTGCCGAAAGCAGGACTTAAACCCATGCCCCCAACGCTGTAACGCAAGCACTTAACCTCGAGGCGACTGCAGTTAGCTGATATTTGGAGTAGCGGGGGCCAGATGTTCTATCCTCATTTTCTGCAGTGAACATGTTTGACAATGCAAATGGGCATGCTCACATGGGCATGCTCACAGGGGCATGCATAAGAAAGATATGTACGCCCAAATGCAGCTCTCAGCAGCACAGCCACCAGTGGCTCAAGTGGTAAGTGCTTTGTCTTGCAATGTTGGAGACTTGAGTTCTAATCCAATGTCCGGTGTCTCTTGGGTAATTTTTTTAATTTAAAAAAAAAATGTTTTTATTGAAAATGGGGATGGATTGCCCTGCGCGATCAGCCAACAGCTAATGCCCCTTCAATACCTGCGTTCCCACTAACAATTGTGCCTCTGTTTTCGGCACTCTGGCCTTGGTAACACCCATACACAAGCTTGTCTCTCTGGCCCCAACTGACTGGAAAAAACGGGTGTAAAAGGTGTAATCTACGGGTCATGGTTGATACCATAATTGCACTAGGACTCAAACAGGACACCTTCTCGAGGTGCTGTGATGTGACCACCGGCCCCTGCATAGCAAGCAAACCTGTATCAGCATCTCACCGGCAACTGAATGTGTCGCCTGCAGGCTACACATAGGAGGCTGCAGTAGGTGCATTAACCCATTGAGCTGTCGACCCTCCTTCCTCTGAGAGCAGGAAACTAAATTTCCATGTTGCCTTCCATTGGCACATTAGATCTCTGTTTCACCCCAAGTCAGAGGATGTTTTGCTTCACAGAGAGATGATAATCATTGTGAGGTGTGAGCCGCTAATAGCTAAGCAGGTCAGTTAAATCTTTGCTTTTGTCATTGGGGTGTATTGACATGCGCAGGGCAGTCCTCCGTCCTCTGCTACTGCATGGTTTCTTAATGCTGCTTGTTCATGATTTTTAAATGTAAACACTCTGCTCCCAAAAGTGAAAGATTTGAAAGACTCTTGCTGTAGCAAGCCTTTCCTACTCTTTGCCCTGGGGGTGAGAGTGCAGAGGCGTAGGCAGGGTAGGGCCTGAGGGGAAAGGCCCACCCAAAATCTGTAAATGCCCACTCAGCAGCTCTGTGTGGGCATTTAAAGAGATTTTTGTCATTGCAGTGGGCCCAACTACATTAGCTTCAGACCCCATTTGCTAGAAAATCCTGGCTACGCCTCTGGTGCTTCCCAACTCAACAACCCATCACCCCT
Source organism: Ambystoma mexicanum (assembly GCF_040938575.1). Taxonomy (NCBI): domain Eukaryota; kingdom Metazoa; phylum Chordata; class Amphibia; order Caudata; family Ambystomatidae; genus Ambystoma; species Ambystoma mexicanum. Next base: position 391,625,590 of record NC_090926.1, on the reverse strand, counting down.
TCATCCCTTCTTACTCGTCTCACAGCACCTCCCATGCATCTTTTGTTGGTAGATTTCCTTCACGAGGCTTAGCTAGGCCTGCATTCCTTTTCAAAGGGCCATAGAAGAGAGTAAAAAAGGAGAAGGCATAATAGAGCGGGAAGTAGGTGAAAGACGAGGGGTCAGGGGGGTTGGCAGTAAAAGAAACAGGGCCTGGCCTGGCAGAGAGTTCGAAGTTAGGGAACAGAACAATGAGCGAGGGACAAGGAAAGATGTCTCAGGCATGTAGCTCTCTGAGTCTTCCCCACTGTGCCTGCAGAAAGAGACGTCCTATTCCTAGCTCTCTCCCAGATGGATACATTTGCCTGGAGAGCCCAGAATGAATGTCACTTAGGCAGAGGGCAAACACAGGGCAGCAGAGCAGGAACACCCCTTCATTTTACTATGCTCCCAGGTGGCTTCTGGGAGGCAAAAGGCATCAGTATTCCATCAACATCATCTTCACCTAGGCCAGCGTCACTAAGGTTTATAAAGCAGGCTGTGACACTTTCTGGGGCCTAGGTGGCCAGGCCTACGTGGAAGAGCACAGATCCTAACCCTAAGTTGTGTGGGTGGCTTCACCAGAGGTGCTGCATAGGACATAGGGCTGTGCCCGTATGGGCTGTGGTCGCGTTTGGGAGCGTTAGGGACGCATGGAGGATGCAGGGCGCAGACCTCTGTCCGTTTTCCTCCAGGATTAGGCACTGGTTGTCAGTGGTGGAGCCAGCCACTCCACAATTGGGGAAGTTAAAGGCAGAAAGCAGCTCTCTCACCGCCAGGGCAAAGAGTGGGAAAGGCTTGTTACAGCAAGAGTCTTTCAAATCTTTCACTTTTGAGAGCAGACTGTTTACATTTTAGAATCATGAACAAGCACCAATACGAAAGCGTACAGTAGCAGAGGGCATAAGACTGCTGCCCTGCGCATAACAATACACCCCAATGACAAGGTCAAAGATTTAACTGACCTGCTTAGCTATTAGTGGCTCACACCTCACAATGATTATCATCTCTCCGTGAAGCAAAACATCCTTTGAATTGGGGTGAAAGATAGATCTAATGTGCCAAAGTAAGTCAACATGGAAATGCAGTTTCCTGCCCTCAGAGGAAGGAGGGTCGACAGCCCAATGGGTTAATGCACCTACTGCAGCCTCCTATGTGTACCTTGCAGGCGACACATTCAGTTGCTGGTGAGATGCTGATACAGGTTTGCTTGCTATGCAGGGGCCGGTGGTCACCTCACAGCACCTCGAGAAGGTGTGCTGTTTGAGTCCCAGTGCAATTATGGAATCAGCCATGACCCCCAGATTACACCTTTTCCCCTCGTTTTTTCCAGTCAGTTGGGGCCAGAGAGACAAGCTTGTGTATGGGTGTTACTAAGGCCAGAGTGCAGAATACAAAGGCACAACTGTTAGTGGGAACACATGTATTGAAGGGGCGTTAGCTGTTGGCTGATCGGGTAGGGCAATGCATCCCAAGTTTCAATAAAAAACATTTTTTTAAATGAAAAAAAAAATGCCCAAGAGATACCGGACATTGGATTAGAACTCAGGTCTCCAGCATTGCAAGACGAAGGATTTACAGCTCGAGCCACTGATTGCCATGCTTCCAATGGTTGCTTTTGGGTGTATATATCTTTCTCCTGCATGCCCCTGTGAGCATACCCATTTGTATTGTGAAACATGTTCACTGAAACCAAGGAGGATAGAACATCTGTCCCCTCTCCCCCGCTCCACCAAATACCAGCTAACTGCAGTGGCCTAGAGGTTAAGTGCTTGCGTTACAGCGCTGGGGGGGCCTGGGTTCGAGTACTGCTTTCGGCAAATAAACAGAATAGTTGGGTAATCTCCTTGTACAGTGGTGGGTACCCACACTCCTAAAAGGTTCAGTGGCTATGTAATGTAATGAGTTCCCTGGTAAAGGGAGGGTGGAAGAAAGCAGAGAAGCGGGATGTGGAGGCGAGGAAGTGACCGGTAAATAAAGTAGGGGGAGGTAGGGCTGGATGAATGGGTCCCTGTGGAGAAGAGGAGGAGGGGGTAGGTCTAGAGGGCATAAAGTGGGCCCTGGGGAGATAGCGAATAAGTCGGCCCTGGAAACGGTGTCATGGGGGGAAGAGGGCCCAGAATTGTGGAGGAATGGGTGTGTAAAGGAGGGTCCTAATGTGGGGAAAGGAGGCCCAGCGGAGAGGGTGTGGAATGGACCCCAACTGCCACACTTTCTCACCACCACAGTCCCACCTCTGATTTCTTCAACCCTCCTTTTACCAGGGAACCTGCACCATATCCTTCTAGTCCTACCCCCACTCACCCAGACCCGCCCCCTCTCCACAGGGACCCATTCATCCAGCCCTACCACTCCCTTTAGCCTGCCCCACCTCCTCCTTTATTTACCCTGCGCTTCCTCAGTCCTGCCTCTCTGCTTTCTTCCACCCTCCCTTTTCCAAGGACCTCTTTTCATAACCACTGAACCTTTTAGAAGGAGTGTGGGTACCCACAACTGTACAAGGAGATTACGCAACTATTCCGTTTATGTGCCGAAAGCAGGACTTAAACCCATGCCCCCAACGCTGTAACGCAAGCACTTAACCTCGAGACGACTGCAGTTAGCTGATATTTGGAGGAGCGGGGGCCAGATGTTCTATCCTCATTTTCTGCAGTGAACATGTTTGACAATGCAAATGGGCATGCTCACATGGGCATGCTCACAGGGGCATGCATAAGAAAGATATGTACGCCCAAATGCAGCTCTCAGAAGCACAGCCACCAGTGGCTCAAGTGGTAAGTGCTTTGTCTTGCAATGTTGGAGACCTGAGTTCTAATCCAATGTCCGGTGTCTCTTGGGTAATTTTTTTAATTAAAAAAAAAATGTTTTTATCGAAAATGGGGATGGATTGCCCTGCGCGATCAGCCAACAGCTAATGCCCCTTCAATACCTGCGTTCCCACTAACAATTGTGCCTCTGTTTTCGGCACTCTGGCCTTGGTAACACCCATACACAAGCTTGTCTCTCTGGCCCCAACTGACTGGAAAAAACGGGTGTAAAAGGTGTAATCTACGGGTCAACTCAAACAGGACACCTTCTCGAGGTGCTGTGATGTGACCACCGGCCCCTGCATAGCAAGCAAACCTGTATCAGCATCTCACCGGCAACTGAATGTGTCGTCTGCAGGCTACACATAGGAGGCTGCAGTAGGTGCATTAACCCATTGAGCTGTCGACCCTCCTTCCTCTGAGAGCAGGAAACTAAATTTCCATGTTGCTTTCCATTGGCACATTAGATCTCTGTTTCACCCCAAGTCAGAGGATGTTTTGCTTCACAGAGAGATGATAATCATTGTGAGGTGTGAGCCGCTAATAGCTAAGCAGGTCAGTTAAATCTTTGCTTTTGTCATTGGGGTGTATTGACATGCGCAGGGCAGTCCTCTGTCCTCTGCTACTGTATGGTTTCTTAATGCTGCTTGTTCATGATTTTTAAATGTAAACACTCTGCTCCCAAAAGTGAAAGATTTGAAAGACTCTTGCTCTAGCAAGCCTTTCCTACTCTTTGCCCTGGGGGTGAGAGTGCAGAGGCGTAGGCAGGGTAGGGCCTGAGGGGAAAGGCCCACCCAAAATCTGTAAATGCCCAATCAGCAGCTCTGTGTGGGCATTTAAAGAGATTTTTGTCATTGCAGTGGGCCCAACTACATTAGCTTCAGACCCCATTTGCTAGAAAATCCTGGCTACGCCTCTGGTGCTTCCCAGCTCAACAACCCATCACCCCTTCATCCCTTCTTACTCGTCTCACAGCACCTCCCATGCATCTTTTGTTGGTAGATTTCCTTCACAAGGCTTAGCTAGGCCTGCATTCCTTTTCAAAGTGCCATAGAAGAGAGTAAAAAAGGAGAAGGCATAATAGAGCGGGAAGTAGGTGAAAGACGAGGGGTCAGGGGGGTTGGCAGTAAAAGAAACAGGGCCTGGCCTGGCAGAGAGTTCGAAGTTAGGGAACAGAACAATGAGCGAGGGACAAGGAAAGATGTCTCAGGCATGTAGCTCTCTGAGTCTTCCCCACTGTGCCTGCAGAAAGAGACGTCCTATTCCTAGCTCTCTCCCAGATGGATACATTTGCCTGGAGAGCCCAGAATGAATGTCACTTAGGCAGAGGGCAAACACAGGGCAGCAGAGCAGGAACACCCCTTCATTTTACTATGCTCCCAGGTGGCTTCTGGGAGGCAAAAGGCATCAGTATTCCATCAACATCATCTTCACCCAGGCCACCGTCACTAAGGTTTATAAAGCAGGCTGTGACACTTTCTGGGGCCTAGGTGGCCAGGCCTACGTGGAAGAGCACAGATCCTAACCCTAAGTTGTGTGGGTGGCTTCACCAGAGGGGCTGCATAGGACATAGGGCTGTGCCCGTATGGGCTGTGGTCGCGTTTGGGAGCGTTAGGGACGCATGGAGGATGCAGGGCGCAGACCTCTGTCCGTTTTCCTCCAGGATTAGGCTCTGGTTGTCAGTGGTGGAGCCAGCCACTCCACAATTGGGGAAGTTAAAGGCAGAAAGCAGCTCTCTCACCGCCAGGGCAAAGAGTGGGAAAGGCTTGTTACAGCAAGAGTCTTTCAAATCTTTCACTTTTGAGAGCAGACTGTTTACATTTTAGAATCATAAACAAGCACCAATACGAAAGCGTACAGTAGCAGAGGGCATAAGACTGCTGCCCTGCGCATAACAATACACCCCAATGACAAGGTCAAAGATTTAACTGACCTGCTTAGCTATTAGTGGCTCACACCTCACAATGATTATCATCTCTCCGTGAAGCAAAACATCCTCTGAATTGGGGTGAAAGATAGATCTAATGTGCCAAAGTAAGTCAACATGGAAATGCAGTTTCCTGCTCTCAGAGGAAGGAGGGTCGACAGCCCAATGGGTTAATGCACCTACTGCAGCCTCCTATGTGTACCTTGCAGGCGACACATTCAGTTGCTGGTGAGATGCTGATACAGGTTTGCTTGCTATGCAGGGGCCGGTGGTCACCTCACAGCACCTCGAGAAGGTGTGCTATTTGAGTCCCAGTGCAATTATGGAATCAGCCATGACCCCCAGATTACACCTTTTCCCCTCGTTTTTTCCAGTCAGTTGGGGCCAGAGAGACAAGCTTGTGTATGGGTGTTACTAAGGCCAGAGTGCAGAATACAAAGGCACAACTGTTAGTGGGAACACATGTATTGAAGGGGCGTTAGCTGTTGGCTGATCGGGTAGGGCAATGCATCCCAATTTTCAATAAAAACATTTTTTTTAAATGAAAAAAAAAATGCCCAAGAGATACCAGACATTGGATTAGAACTCAGGTCTCCAGCATTGCAAGACCAAGGATTTACAGCTCAAGCCACTGATTGCCATGCTTTTGAGGGTCGCTTTTGGGCGTATATATCTTTTTCCTGCATGCCCCTGTGAGCATACCCATTTGCATTGTGAAACATGTTCACTGAAACCAAGGAGGATAGAACATCTGTCCCCTCTCCCCCGCTCCACCAAATACCAGCTAACTGCAGTGGCCTAGAGGTTAAGTGCTTGCGTTACAGCGCTGGGGGGGCCTGGGTTCGAGTACTGCTTTCGGCACATAAACAGAATAGTTGGGTAATCTCCTTGTACAGTGGTGGGTACCCACACTCCTAAAAGGTTCAGTGGCTATGTAATGTAATGAGTTCCCTGGTAAAGGGAGGGTGGAAGAAAGCAGAGAAGCGGGATGTGGAGGCGAGGAAGTGACCGGTAAATAAAGTAGGGGGAGGTAGGGCTGGATGAATGGGTCCCTGTGGAGAAGAGGAGGAGGAGGGGGTAGGTCTAGAGGGCATAAAGTGGGCCCTGGGGAGACAGCGAATAAGTCGGCCCTGGGAACGGTGTCATGGGGGGAAGAGGGCCCAGAATTGTGGAGGAATGGGTGTGTAAAGGAGGGTCCAAATGTGGGGAAAGGAGGCCCAGCGGAGAGGGTGTGGAATGGACCCCAACTGCCACACTTTCTCACCACCACAGTCCCACCTCTGATTTCTTCAACCCTCCTTTTACCAGGGAACCTGCACCATATCCTTCTAGTCCTACCCCCACTCATCCAGACCCGCCCCCTCTCCACAGGGACCCATTCATCCAGCCCTACCACTCCCTTTAGCCTGCCCCACCTCCTCCTTTATTTACCCTGCGCTTCCTCAGTCCTGCCTCTCTGCTTTCTTCCACCCTCCCTTTTCCAAGGACCTCTTTTCATAACCACTGAACCTTTTAGAAGGAGTGTGGGTACCCACAACTGTACAAGGAGATTACGCAACTATTCCGTTTATGTGCCGAAAGCAGGACTTAAACCCATGCCCCCAACGCTGTAACGCAAGCACTTAACCTCGAGACGACTGCAGTTAGCTGATATTTGGAGGAGCGGGGGCCAGATGTTCTATCCTCATTTTCTGCAGTGAACATGTTTGACAATGCAAATGGGCATGCTCACAGGGGCATGCAGAAGAAAGATATGTACGCCCAAATGTAGGTCTCAGAAGCACAGCCGCCAGTGGCTCAAGTGGTAAGTGCTTTGTCTTGCAATGCTGGAGACCTGAGTTCTAATCCAATGTCCCGTGTCTCTTGGGTAAATTTTTTAATTTAAAAAAAAAATGTTTTTATTGAAAATGGGGATGGATTGCCCTGCGCGATCAGCCAACAGCTAATGCCCCTTCAATACCTGCGTTCCCACTAACAATTGTGCCTCTGTTTTCGGCACTCTGGCCTTGGTAACACCCATACACAAGCTTGTCTCTCTGGCCCCAACTGACTGGAAAAAACGGGTGTAAAAGGTGTAATCTACGGGTCATGGTTGATACCATAATTGCACTAGGACTCAAACAGGACACCTTCTCGAGGTGCTGTGATGTGACCACCGGCCCCTGCATAGCAAGCAAACCTGTATCAGCATCTCACCGGCAACTGAATGTGTCGCCTGCAGGCTACACATAGGAGGCTGCAGTAGGTGCATTAACCCATTGAGCTGTCGACCCTCCTTCCTCTGAGAGCAGGAAACTAAATTTCCATGTTGCTTTCCATTGGCACATTAGATCTCTGTTTCACCCAAAGTCAGAGGATGTTTTGCTTCACAGAGAGATGATAATCATTGTGAGGTGTGAGCCGCTAATAGCTAAGCAGGTCAGTTAAATCTTTGCTTTTGTCATTGGGGTGTATTGACATGCGCAGGGCAGTCCTCTGTCCTCTGCTACTGTATGGTTTCTTAATGCTGCTTGTTCATGATTTTTAAATGTAAACACTCTGCTCCCAAAAGTGAAAGATTTGAAAGACACTTGCTGTAGCAAGCCTTTCCTACTCTTTGCCCTGGGGGTGAGAGTGCAGAGGCGTAGGCAGGGTAGGGCCTGAGGGGAAAGGCCCACCCAAAATCTGTAAATGCCCACTCAGCAGCTCTGTGTGGGCATTTAAAGAGATTTTTGTCTTTGCAGTGGGCCCAACTACATTAGCTTCAGACCCCATTTGCTAGAAAATCCTGGCTACGCCTCTGGTGCTTCCCAACTCAACAACCCATCACCCCTTCATCCCTTCTTACTCGTCTCACAGCACCTCCCATGCATCTTTTGTTGGTAGATTTCCTTCACGAGGCTTAGCTAGGCCTGCATTCCTTTTCAAAGGGCCATAGAAGAGAGTAAAAAAGGAGAAGGCATAATAGAGCGGGAAGTAGGTGAAAGACGAGGGGTCAGGGGGGTTGGCAGTAAAAGAAACAGGGCCTGGCCTGGCAGAGAGTTAGAAGTTAGGGAACAGAACAATGAGCGAGGGACAAGGAAAGATGTCTCAGGCATGTAGCTCTCTGAGTCTTCCCCACTGTGCCTGCAGAAAGAGACGTCCTATTCCTAGCTCTCTCCCAGATGGATACATTTGCCTGGAGAGCCCAGAATGAATGTCACTTAGGCAGAGGGCAAACACAGGGCAGCAGAGCAGGAACACCCCTTCATTTTACTATGCTCCCAGGTGGCTTCTGGGAGGCAAAAGGCATCAGTATTCCATCAACATCATCTTCACCTAGGCCACCGTAACTAAGGTTTATAAAGCAGGCTGTGACACTTCCTGGGGCCTAGGTGGCCAGGCCTACGTGGAAGAGCACAGATCCTAACCCTAAGTTGTGTGGGTGGCTTCACCAGAGGGGCTGCATAGGACATAGGGCTGTGCCCGTATGGGCTGTGGTCGCGTTAGGGAGCGTTAGGGACGCATGGAGGATGCAGGGCGCAGACCTCTGTCCGTTTTCCTCCAGGATTAGGCACTGGTTGTCAGTGGTGGAGCCAGCCACTCCACAATTGGGGAAGTTAAAGGCAGAAAGCAGCTCTCTCACCGCCAGGGCAAAGAGTGGGAAAGGCTTGTTACAGCAAGAGTCTTTCAAATCTTTCACTTTTGAGAGCAGACTGTTTACATTTTAGAATCATGAACAAGCACCAATACGAAAGCGTACAGTAGCAGAGGGCCTAAGACTGCTGCCCTGCGCATAACAATACACCCCAATGACAAGGTCAAAGATTTAACTGACCTGCTTAGCTATTAGTGGCTCACACCTCACAATGATTATCATCTCTCCGTGAAGCAAAACATCCTCTGAATTGGGGTGAAAGATAGATCTAATGTGCCAAAGTAAGTCAACATGGAAATGCAGTTTCCTGCTCTCAGAGGAAGGAGGGTCGACAGCCCAATGGGTTAATGCACCTACTGCAGCCTCCTATGTGTACCTTGCAGGCGACACATTCAGTTGCTGGTGAGATGCTGATACAGGTTTGCTTGCTATGCAGGGGCCGGTGGTCACCTCACAGCACCTCGAGAAGGTGTGCTGTTTGAGTCCCAGTGCAATTATGGAATCAGCCATGACCCCCAGATTACACCTTTTCCCCTCGTTTTTTCCAGTCAGTTGGGGCCAGAGAGACAAGCTTGTGTATGGGTGTTACTAAGGCCAGAGTGCAGAATACAAAGGCACAACTGTTAGTGGGAACACATGTATTGAAGGGGCGTTAGCTGTTGGCTGATCGGGTAGGGCAATGCATCCCAATTTTCAATAAAAACATTTTTTTTAAATGAAAAAAAAAATGCCCAAGAGATACCGGACATTGGATTAGAACTCAGGTCTCCAGCATTGCAAGACCAAGGATTTACAGCTCGAGCCACTGATAGCCATGCTTCTGAGGGTCGCTTTTGGGCGTATATATCTTTCTCCTACATGCCCCTGTGAGCATACCCATTTGCATTGTGAAACATGTTCACTGAAACCAAGGAGGATAGAACATCTGTCCCCTCTCCCCCGCTCCACCAAATACCAGTTAACTGCAGTGGCCTAGAGGTTAAGTGCTTGCATTACAGCGCTGGGGGGGCCTGGGTTCGAGTACTGCTTTCGGCACATAAACAGAATAGTTGGGTAATCTCCTTGTACAGTGGTGGGTACCCACACTCCTAAAAGGTTCAGTGGCTATGTAATGTAATGAGTTCCCTGGTAAAGGGAGGGTGGAAGAAAGCAGAGAAGCGGGATGTGGAGGCGAGGAAGTGACCGGTAAATAAAGTAGGGGGAGGTAGGGCTGGATGAATGGGTCCCTGTGGAGAAGAGGAGGAGGGGGTAGGTCTAGAGGGCATAAAGTGGGCCCTGGGGAGACAGCGAATAAGTCGGCCCTGGGAACGGTGTCATGGGGGGAAGAGGGCCCAGAATTGTGGAGGAATGGGTGTGTAAAGGAGGGTCCTAATGTGGGGAAAGGAGGCCCAGCGGAGAGGGTGTGGAATGGACCCCAACTGCCACACTTTCTCACCATCACAGTCCCACCTCTGATTTCTTCAACCCTCCTTTTACCAGGGAACCTGCACCATATCCTTCTAGTCCTACCCCCACTCACCCAGACCCGCCCCCTCTCCACAGGGACCCATTCATCCAGCCCTACCACTCCCTTTAGCCTGCCCCACCTCCTCCTTTATTTACCCTGCGCTTCCTCAGTCCTGCCTCTCTGCTTTCTTCCACCCTCCCTTTTCCAAGGACCTCTTTTTATAACCACTGAACCTTTTAGAAGGAGTGTGGGTACCCACAACTGTACAAGGAGATTATGCAACTATTCCGTTTATGTGCCGAAAGCAGGACTTAAACCCATGCCCCCAACGCTGTAACGCAAGCACTTAACCTCGAGACGACTGCAGTTAGCTGATATTTGGAGGAGCGGGGGCCAGATGTTCTATCCTCATTTTCTGCAGTGAACATGTTTGACAATGCAAATGGGCATGCTCACATGGGCATGCTCACAGGGGCATGCAGAAGAAAGATATGTACGCTCAAATGCAGCTCTCAGAAGCACAGTCTCCAGTGGCTCAAGTGGTAAGTGCTTTGTCTTGCAATGTTGGAGACCTGAGTTCTAGTCCGGTGTCTCTTGGGTAATTTTTTCAATTAAAAAAAAAATGTTTTTATCGAAAATGGGGATGGATTGCCCTGCGCGATCAGCCAACAGCTAATGCCCCTTCAATACCTGCGTTCCCACTAACAATTGTGCCTCTGTTTTCGGCACTCTGGCCTTGGTAACACCCATACACAAGCTTGTCTCTCTGGCCCCAACTGACTGGAAAAAACGGGTGTAAAAGGTGTAATCTACGGGTCATGGTTGATACCATAATTGCACTAGGACTCAAACAGGACACCTTCTCGAGGTGCTGTGATGTGACCACCGGCCCCTGCATAGCAAGCAAACCTGTATCAGCATCTCACCGGCAACTGAATGTGTCGTCTGCAGGCTACACATAGGAGGCTGCAGTAGGTGCATTAACCCATTGAGCTGTCGACCCTCCTTCCTCTGAGAGCAGGAAACTAAATTTCCATGTTGCTTTCCATTGGCACATTAGATCTCTGTTTCACCCCAAGTCAGAGGATGTTTTGCTTCACAGAGAGATGATAATCATTGTGAGGTGTGAGCCGCTAATAGCTAAGCAGGTCAGTTAAATCTTTGCTTTTGTCATTGGGGTGTATTGACATGCGCAGGGCAGTCCTCTGTCCACTGCTACTGTATGGTTTCTTAATGCTGCTTGTTCATGATTTTTAAATGTAAACACTCTGCTCCCAAAAGTGAAAGATTTGAAAGACTCTTGCTGTAGCAAGCCTTTCCTACTCTTTGCCCTGGGGGTGAGAGTGCAGAGGCGTAGGCAGGGTAGGGCCTGAGGGGAAAGGCCCACCCAAAATCTGTAAATGCCCACTCAGCAGCTCTGTGTGGGCATTTAAAGAGATTTTTGTCATTGCAGTGGGCCCAACTACATTAGCTTCAGACCCCATTTGCTAGAAAATCCTGGCTACGCCTCTGGTGCTTCCCAGCTCAACAACCCATCACCCCTTCATCCCTTCTTACTCGTCTCACAGCACCTCCCATGCATCTTTTGTTGGTAGATTTCCTTCACGAGGCTTAGCTAGGCCTGCATTCCTTTTCAAAGGGCCATAGAAGAGAGTAAAAAAGGAGAAGGCATAATAGAGTGGGAAGTAGGTGAAAGACGAGGGGTCAGGGGGGTTGGCAGTAAAAGAAACAGGGCCTGGCCTGGCAGAGAGTTCAAAGTTAGGGAACAGAACAATGAGCGAGGGACAAGGAAAGATGTCTCAGGCATGTAGCTCTCTGAGTCTTCCCCACTGTGCCTGCAGAAAGAGACGTCCTATTCCTAGCTCTCTCCCAGATGGATACATTTGCCTGGAGAGCCCAGAATGAATGTCACTTAGGCAGAGGGCAAACACAGGGCAGCAGAGCAGGAACACCCCTTCATTTTACTATGCTCCCAGGTGGCTTCTGGGAGGCAAAAGGCATCAGTATTCCATCAACATCATCTTCACCTAGGCCACCGTCACTAAGGTTTATAAAGCAGGCTGTGACACTTTCTGGGGCCTAGGTGGCCAGGCCTACGTGGAAGAGCACAGATCCTAACCCTAAGTTGTGTGGGTGGCTTCACCAGAGGGGCTGCATAGGACATAGGGCTGTGGTCGCGTTTGGGAGCGTTAGGGACACATGGAGGATGCAGGGCGCAGACCTCTGTCCGTTTTCCTCCAGGATTAGGCACTGGTTGTCAGTGGTGGAGCCAGCCACTCCACAATTGGGGAAGTTAAAGGCAGAAAGCAGCTCTCTCACCGCCAGGGCAAAGAGTGGGAAAGGCTTGTTACAGCAAGAGTCTTTCAAATCTTTCACTTTTGAGAGCAGACTGTTTACATTTTAGAATCATGAACAAGCACCAATACGAAAGCGTACAGTAGCAGAGGGCATAAGACTTCTGCCCTGCGCATAACAATACACCCCAATGACAAGGTCAAAGATTTAACTGACCTGCTTAGCTATTAGTGGCTCACACCTCACAATGATTATCATCTCTCCGTGAAGCAAAACATCCTCTGAATTGGGGTGAAAGATAGATCTAATGTGCCAAAGTAAGTCAACATGGAAATGCAGTTTCCTGCTCTCAGAGGAAGGAGGGTCGACAGCCCAATGGGTTAATGCACCTACTGCAGCCTCCTATGTGTACCTTGCAGGCGACACATTCAGTTGCTGGTGAGATGCTGATACAGGTTTGCTTGCTATGCAGGGGCCGGTGGTCACCTCACAGCACCTCGAGAAGGTGTGCTGTTTGAGTCCCAGTGCAATTATGGAATCAGCCATGACCCCCAGATTACACCTTTTCCCCTCGTTTTTTCCAGTCAGTTGGGGCCAGAGAGACAAGCTTGTGTATGGGTGTTACTAAGGCCAGAGTGCAGAATACAAAGGCACAACTGTTAGTGGGAACACATGTATTGAAGGGGCGTTAGCTGTTGGCTGATCGGGCAGGGCAATGCATCCCAATTTTCAATAAAAACATTTTTTTTAAATGAAATAAAAAATGCCCAAGAGATACCGGACATTGGATTAGAACTCAGGTCTCCAGCATTGCAAGACCAAGGATTTACAGCTTGAGCCACTGATTGCCATGCTTCCGAGGTTCGCTTTTGGGCATATATATCTTTCTCCTGCATGCCCCTGTGAGCATACCCATTTGCATTGTGAAACATGTTCACTGAAACCAAGGAGGATAGAACATCTGTCCCCTCTCCCCCGCTCCACCAAATACCAGCTAACTGCAGTGGCCTAGAGGTTAAGTGCTTGCGTTACAGCGCTGGGGGGGGCTGGGTTCGAGTACTGCTTTCGGCACATAAACAGAATAGTTGGGTAATCTCCTTGTACAGTGGTGGGTACCCACACTCCTAAAAGGTTCAGTGGCTATGTAACGTAATGAGTTCCCTGGTAAAGGGAGGGTGGAAGAAAGCAGAGAAGCAGGATGTGGAGGCGAGGAAGTGACCGGTAAATAAAGTAGGGGGAGGTAGGGCTGGATGAATGGGTCCCTGTGGAGAAGAGGAGGAGGGGGTAGGTCTAGAGGGCATAAAGTGGGCCTTGGGGATACAGCGAATAAGTCGGCCCTGGGAACGGTGTCATGGGGGGAAGAGGGCCCAGAATTGTGGAGGAATGGGTGTGTAAAGGAGGGTCCTAATGTGGGGAAAGGAGGCCCAGCAGAGAGGGTGTGGAATGGACCCCAACTGCCACACTTTCTCACCACCACAGTCCCACCTCTGATTTCTTCAACCCTCCTTTTACCAGGGAACCTGCACCATATCCTTCTAGTCCTACCCCCACTCACCCAGACCCGCCCCCTCTCCACAGGGACCCATTCATCCAGCCCTACCACTCCCTTTAGCCTGCCCCACCTCCTCCTTTATTTACCCTGCGCTTCCTCAGTCCTGCCTCTCTGCTTTCTTCCACCCTCCCTTTTCCAAGGACCTCTTTTCATAACCACTGAACCTTTTAGAAGGAGTGTGGGTACCCACAACTGTACAAGGAGATTACGCAACTATTCCGTTTATGTGCCGAAAGCAGGACTTAAACCCATGCCCCCAACGCTGTAACGCAAGCACTTAACCTCGAGACGACTGCAGTTAGCTGATATTTGGAGGAGCGGGGGCCAGATGTTCTATCCTCATTTTCTGCAGTGAACATGTTTGACAATGCAAATGGGCATGCTCACAGGGGCATGCAGAAGAAAGATATGTACGCCCAAATGCAGCTCTCAGAAGCACAGCCACCAGTGGCTCAAGTGGTAAGTGCTTTGTCTTGCAATGTTCGAAACCTGAGTTCTAATCCAATGTCCGGTGTCTCTTGGGTAATTTTTTTAATTTAAAAAAAAAATGTTTTTATTGAAAATGGGGATGGATTGCCCTGCGCGATCAGCCAACAGCTAATGCCCCTTCAATACCTGCATTCCCACTAACAATTGTGCCTCTGTTTTCGGCACTCTGGCCTTGGTAACACCCATACACAAGCTTGTCTCTCTGGCCCCAACTGACTGGAAAAAACGGGTGTAAAAGGTGTAATCTACGGGTCATGGTTGATACCATAATTGCACTAGGACTCAAACAGGACACCTTCTCGAGGTGCTGTGATGTGACCACCGGCCCCTGCATAGCAAGCAAACCTGTATCAGCATCTCAACGGCAACTGAATGTGTCGCCTGCAGGCTACACATAGGAGGCTGCAGTAGGTGCATTAACCCATTGAGCTGTCGACCCTCCTTCCTCTGAGAGCAGGAAACTAAATTTCCATGTTGCTTTCCATTGGCACATTAGATCTCTGTTTCACCCCAAGTCAGAGGATGTTTTGCTTCACAGAGAGATGATAATCATTGTGAGGTGTGAGCCGCTAATAGCTAAGCAGGTCAGTTAAATCTTTGCTTTTGTCATTGGGGTGTATTGACATGCGCAGGGCAGTCCTCTGTCCTCTGCTACTGTATGGTTTCTTAATGCTGCTTGTTCATGATTTTTAAATGTAAACACTCTGCTCCCAAAAGTGAAAGATTTGAAAGACTCTTGCTGTAGCAAGCCTTTCCTACTCTTTGCCCTGGGGGTGAGAGTGCAGAGGCGTAGGCAGGGTAGGGCCTGAGGGGAAAGGCCCACCCAAAATCTGTAAATGCCCACTCAGCAGCTCTGTGTGGGCATTTAAAGAGATTTTTGTCATTGCAGTGGGCCCAACTACATTAGCTTCAGACCCCATTTGCTAGAAAATCCTGGCTACGCCTCTGGTGCTTCCCAGCTCAACAACCCATCACCCCTTCATCCCTTCTTACTCGTCTCACAGCACCTCCCATGCATCTTTTGTTGGTAGATTTCCTTCACGAGGCTTAGCTAGGCCTGCATTCCTTTTCAAAGGGCCATAGAAGAGAGTAAAAAAGGAGAAGGCATAATAGAGCGGGAAGTAGGTGAAAGACGAGGGGTCAGGGGGGTTGGCAGTAAAAGAAACAGGGCCTGGACTGGCAGAGAGTTCAAAGTTAGGGAACAGAACAATGAGCGAGGGACAAGGAAAGATGTCTCAGGCATGTAGCTCTCTGAGTCTTCCCCACTGTGCCTGCAGAAAGAGACGTCCTATTCCTAGCTCTCTCCCAGATGGATACATTTGCCTGGAGAGCCCAGAATGAATGTCACTTAGGCAGAGGGCAAACACAGGGCAGCAGAGCAGGAACACCCCTTCATTTTACTATGCTCCCAGGTGGCTTCTGGGAGGCAAAAGGCATCAGTATTCCATCAACATCATCTTCACCTAGGCCACCGTCACTAAGGTTTATAAAGCAGGCTGTGACACTTTCTGGGGCCTAGGTGGCCAGGCCTACGTGGAAGAGCACAGATCCTAACCCTAAGTTGTGTGGGTGGCTTCACCAGAGGGGCTGCATAGGACATAGGGCTATGCCCGTATGGGCTGTGGTCGCGTTTGGGAGCGTTAGGGACGCATGGAGGATGCAGGGCGCAGACCTCTGTCCGTTTTCCTCCAGGATTAGGCACTGGTTGTCAGTGGTGGAGCCAGCCACTCCACAATTGGGGAAGTTAAAGGCAGAAAGCAGCTCTCTCACCGCCAGGGCAAAGAGTGGGAAAGGCTTGTTACAGCAAGAGTCTTTCAAATCTTTCACTTTTGAGAGCAGACTGTTTACATTTTAGAATCATGAACAAGCACCAATACGAAAGCGTACAGTAGCAGAGGGCATAAGACTGCTGCCCTGCGCATAACAATACACCCCAATGACAAGGTCAAAGATTTAACTGACCTGCTTAGCTATTAGTGGCTCACACCTCACAATGATTATCATCTCTCCGTGAAGCAAAACATCCTCTGAATTGGGGTGAAAGATAGATCTAATGTGCCAAAGTAAGTCAACATGGAAATGCAGTTTCCTGCTCTCAGAGGAAGGAGGGTCGACAGCCCAATGGGTTAATGCACCTACTGCAGCCTCCTATGTGTACCTTGCAGGCGACACATTCAGTTGCTGGTGAGATGCTGATACAGGTTTGCTTGCTATGCAGGGGCCGGTGGTCACCTCACAGCACCTCGAGAAGGTGTGCTGTTTGAGTCCCAGTGCAATTATGGAATCAGCCATGACCCCCAGATTACACCTTTTCCCCTCGTTTTTTCCAGTCAGTTGGGGCCAGAGAGACAAGCTTGTGTATGGGTGTTACTAAGGCCAGAGTGCAGAATACAAAGGCACAACTGTTAGTGGGAACACATGTATTGAAGGGGCGTTAGCTGTTGGCTGATCGGGTAGGGCAATGCATCCCAATTTTCAATAAAAACATTTTTTTTAAATGAAAAAAAAAATGCCCAAGAGATACCGGACATTGGATTAGAACTCAGGTCTCCAGCATTGCAAGACTAAGGATTTACAGCTCGAGCCACTGATTGCCATGCTTCCAAGGGTCGCTTTTGGGCGTATATATCTTTTTCCTGCATGCCCCTGTGAGCATACCCATTTGCATTGTGAAACATGTTCACTGAAACCAAGGAGGATAGAACATCTGTCCCCTCTCCCCCGCTCCACCAAATACCAGCTAACTGCAGTGGCCTAGAGGTTAAGTGCTTGCGTTACAGCGCTGGGGGGGGCTGGGTTCGAGTACTGCTTTCGGCACATAAACAGAATAGTTGGGTAATCTCCTTGTACAGTGGTGGGTACCCACACTCCTAAAAGGTTCAGTGGCTATGTAATGTAATGAGATCCCTGGTAAAGGGAGGGTGGAAGAAAGCAGAGAAGCGGGATGTGGAGGCGAGGAAGTGACCGGTAAATAAAGTAGGGGGAGGTAGGGCTGGATGAATGGGTCCCTGTGGAGAAGAGGAGGAGGGGGTAGGTCTAGAGGGCATAAAGTGGGCCCTGGGGAGACAGCGAATAAGTCGGCCCTGGGAACGGTGTCATGGGGGGAAGAGGGCCCAGAATTGTGGAGGAATGGGTGTGTAAAGGAGGGTCCTAACGTGTGGAAAGGAGGCCCAGCGCAGAGGGTGTGGAATGGACCCCAACTGCCACACTTTCTCACCACCACAGTCCCACCTCTGATTTCTTCAACCCTCCTTTTACCAGGGAACCTGCACCATATCCTTCTAGTCCTACCCCCACTCACCCAGACCCGCCCCCTCTCCACAGGGACCCATTCATCCAGCCCTACCACTCCCTTTAGCCTGCCCCACCTCCTCCTTTATTTACCCTGCGCTTCCTCAGTCCTGCCTCTCTGCTTTCTTCCACCCTCTCTTTTCCAAGGACCTCTTTTCATAACCACTGAACCTTTTAGAAGGAGTGTGGGTACCCACAACTGTACAAGGAGATTACGCAACTATTCCGTTCATGTGCCGAAAGCAGGACTTAAACCCATGCCCCCAATGCTGTAACGCAAGCACTTAACCTCGAGACGACTGCAGTTAGCTGATATTTGGAGGAGCGGGGGCCAGATGTTCTATCCTCATTTTCTGCAGTGAACATGTTTGACAATGCAAATGGGCATGCTCACAGGGGCATGCAGAAGAAAGATATGTACGCCCAAATGCAGCTCTCAGAAGCACAGCCACCAGTGGCTCAAGTGGTAAGTGCTTTGTCTTGCAATGTTGGAGACCTGAGTTCTAATCCAATGTCCGGTGTCTCTTGGGTAATTTTTTTAATTTAAAAAAAAATTGTTTTTATTGAAAATGGGGATGGATTGCCCTGCGCGATCAGCCAACAGCTAATGCCCCTTCAATACCTGCGTTCCCACTAACAATTGTGCCTCTGTTTTCGGCACTCTGGCCTTGGTAACACCCATACACAAGCTTGTCTCTCTGGCCCCAACTGACTGGAAAAAACGGGTGTAAAAGGTGTAATCTACGGGTCATGGTTGATACCATAATTGCACTAGGACTCAAACAGGACACCTTCTCGAGGTGCTGTGATGTGACCACCGGCCCCTGCATAGCAAGCAAACCTGTATCAGCATCTCACCGGCAACTGAATGTGTCGCCTGCATGCTACACATAGGAGGCTGCAGTAGGTGCATTAACCCATTGAGCTGTCGACCCTCCTTCCTCTGAGAGCAGGAAACTAAATTTCCATGTTGCTTTCCATTGGCACATTAGATCTCTGTTTCACCCCAAGTCAGAGGATGTTTTGCTTCACAGAGAGATGATAATCATTGTGAGGTGTGAGCCGCTAATAGCTAAGCAGGTCAGTTAAATCTTTGCTTTTGTCATTGGGGTGTATTGACATGTGCAGGGCAGTCCTCTGTCCTCTGCTACTGTATGGTTTCTTAATGCTGCTTGTTCATGATTTTTAAATGTAAACACTCTGCTCCCAAAAGTGAAAGATTTGAAAGACTCTTGCTGTAGCAAGCCTTTCCTACTCTTTGCCCTGGGGGTGAGAGTGCAGAGGCGTAGGCAGGGTAGGGCCTGAGGGGAAAGGCCCACCCAAAATCTGTAAATGCCCACTCAGCAGCTCTCTGTGGGCATTTAAAGAGATTTTTGTCATTGCAGTGGGCCCAACTACATTAGCTTCAGACCCCATTTGCTAGAAAATCCTGGCTACGCCTCTGGTGCTTCCCAACTCAACAACCCATCACCCCTTCATCCTTTCTTACTCGTCTCACAGCACCTCCCATGCATCTTTTGTTGGTAGATTTCCTTCACGAGGCTTAGCTAGGCCTGCATTCCTTTTCAAAGGGCCATAGAAGAGAGTAAAAAAGGAGAAGGCATAATAGAGCGGGAAGTAGGTGAAAGACGAGGGGTCAGGGGGGTTGGCAGTAAAAGAAACAGGGCCTGGCCTGGCAGAGAGTTCGAAGTTAGGGAACAGAACAATGAGCGAGGGACAAGGAAAGATGTCTCAGGCATGTAGCTCTCTGAGTCTTCCCCACTGTGCCTGCAGAAAGAGACGTCCTATTCCTAGCTCTCTCCCAGATGGATACATTTGCCTGGAGAGCCCAGAATGAATGTCACTTAGGCAGAGGGCAAACACAGGGCAGCAGAGCAGGAACACCCCTTCATTTTACTATGCTCCCAGGTGGCTTCTGGGAGGCAAAAGGCATCAGTATTCCATCAACATCATCTTCACCTAGGCCACCGTCACTAAGGTTTATGAAGCAGGCTGTGACACTTTCTGGGGCCTAGGTGGCCAGGCCTACGTGGAAGAGCACAGATCCTAACCCTAAGTTGTGTGGGTGGCTTCACCAGAGGGGCTGCATAGGACATAGGGCTGTGCCCGTATGGGCTGTGGTCGCGTTTGGGAGCGTTAGGGACGCATGGAGGATGCAGGGCGCAGACCTCTGTCCGTTTTCCTCCAGGATTAGGCACTGGTTGTCAGTGGTGGAGCCAGCCACTCCACAATTGGGGAAGTTAAAGGCAGAAAGCAGCTCTCTCACCGCCAGGGCAAAGAGTGGGAAAGTCTTGTTACAGCAAGAGTCTTTCAAATCTTTCACTTTTGAGAGCAGACTGTTTACATTTTAGAATCATGAACAAGCACCAATACGAAAGCGTACAGTAGCAGAGGGCATAAGACTGCTGCCCTGCGCATAACAATACACCCCAATGACAAGGTCAAAGATTTAACTGACCTGCTTAGCTATTAGTGGCTCACACCTCACAATGATTATCATCTCTCCGTGAAGCAAAACATCCTCTGAATTGGGGTGAAAGATAGATCTAATGTGCCAAAGTAAGTCAACATGGAAATGCAGTTTCCTGCTCTCAGAGGAAGGAGGGTCGACAGCCCAATGGGTTAATGCACCTACTGCAGCCTCCTATGTGTACCTTGCAGGCGACACATTCAGTTGCTGGTGAGATGCTGATACAGGTTTGCTTGCTATGCAGGGGCCGGTGGTCACCTCACAGCACCTCGAGAAGGTGTGCTGTTTGAGTCCCAGTGCAATTATGGAATCAGCCATGACCCCCAGATTGCACCTTTTCCCCTCGTTTTTTCCAGTCAGTTGGGGCCAGAGAGACAAGCTTGTGTATGGGTGTTACTAAGGCCAGAGTGCAGAATACAAAGGCACAACTGTTAGTGGGAACACATGTATTGAAGGGGCGTTAGCTGTTGGCTGATCGGGTAGGGCAATGCATCCCAATTTTCAATAAAAACATTTTTTTTAAATGAAAAAAAAAATGCCCAAGAGATACCAGACATTGGATTAGAACTCAGGTCTCCAGCATTGCAAGACCAAGGATTTACAGCTCGAGCCACTGATTGCCATGCTTCTGAGGGTCTCTTTTGGGCGTATATATCTTTCTCCTGCATGCCCCTGTGAGCATACCCATTTGCATTGTGAAACATGTTCACTGAAACCAAGGAGGATAGAACATCTGTCCCCTCTCCCCCGCTCCACCAAATACCAGCTAACTGCAGTGGCCTAGAGGTTAAGTGCTTGCGTTACAGCGCTGGGGGGGCCTGGGTTCGAGTACTGCTTTCGGCACATAAACAGAATAGTTGGGTAATCTCCTTGTACAGTGGTGGGTACCCACACTCCTAAAAGGTTCAGTGGCTATGTAATGTAATGAGTTCCCTGGTAAAGGGAGGGTGGAAGAAAGCAGAGAAGCGGGATGTGGAGGCGAGGAAGTGACCGGTAAATAAAGTAGGGGGAGGTAGGGCTGGATGAATGGGTCCCTGTGGAGAAGAGGAGGAGGGGGTAGGTCTAGAGGGCATAAAGTGGGCCCTGGGGAGACAGCGAATAAGTCGGCCCTGGGAACGGTGTCATGGGGGGAAGAGGGCCCAGAATTGTGGAGGAATGGGTGTGTAAAGGAGGGTCCTTTACACACCCATTCCTGGGGAAAGGAGGCCCAGCGGAGAGGGTGTGGAATGGACCCCAACTGCCACACTTTCTCACCACCACAGTCCCACCTCTGATTTCTTCAACCCTCCTTTTACCAGGGAACCTGCACAATATCCTTCTAGTCCTACCCCCACTCACCCAGACCCGCCCCCTCTCCACAGGGACCCATTCATCCAGCCCTACCACTCCCTTTAGCCTGCCCCACCTCCTCCTTTATTTACCCTGCGCTTCCTCAGTCCTGCCTCTCTGCTTTCTTCCACCCTCCCTTTTCCAAGGACCTCTTTTCATAACCACTGAACCTTTTAGAAGGAGTGTGGGTACCCACAACTGTACAAGGAGATTACGCAACTATTCCGTTTATGTGCCGAAAGCAGGACTTAAACCCATGCCCCCAACGCTGTAACGCAAGCACTTAACCTCGAGACGACTGCAGTTAGCTGATATTTGGAGGAGCGGGGGCCAGATGTTCTATCCTCATTTTCTGCAGTGAACATGTTTGACAATGCAAATGGGCATGCTCACATGAGCATGCTCACAGGGGCATGCAGAAGAAAGATATGTACGCCCAAATGCAGCTCTCAGAAGCACAGCCGCCAGTGGCTCAAGTGGTAAGTGCTTTGTCTTGCAATGTTGGAGACCTGAGTTCTAATCCAATGTCCGGTGTCTCTTGGGTAAATTTTTAATTTAAAAAAAAATGTTTTTATTGAAAATGGGGATGGATTGCCCTGCGCGATCAGCCAACAGCTAATGCCCCTTCAATACCTGCGTTCCCACTAACAATTGTGCCTCTGTTTTCGGCACTCTGGCCTTGGTAACACCCATACACAATCTTGTCTCTCTGGCCCCAACTGACTGGAAAAAACGGGTGTAAAAGGTGTAATCTACGGGTCATGGTTGATACCATAATTGCACTAGGACTCAAACAGGACACCTTCTCGAGGTGCTGTGATGTGACCACCGGCCCCTGCATAGCAAGCAAACCTGTATCAGCATCTCACCGGCAACTGAATGTGTCGCCTGCAGGCTACACATAGGAGGCTGCAGTAGGTGCATTAACCCATTGAGCTGGCGACCCTCCTTCCTCTGAGAGCAGGAAACTAAATTTCCATGTTGCTTTCCATTGGCACATTAGATCTCTGTTTCACCCCAAGTCAGAGGATGTTTTGCTTCACAGAGAGATGATAATCATTGTGAGGTGTGAGCCGCTAATAGCTAAGCAGGTCAGTTAAATCTTTGCTTTTGTCATTGGGGTGTATTGACATGCGCAGGGCAGTCCTCTGTCCTCTGCTACTGTATGGTTTCTTAATGCTGCTTGTTCATGATTTTTAAATGTAAACACTCTGCTCCCAAAAGTGAAAGATTTGAAAGACTCTTGCTGTAGCAAGCCTTTCCTACTCTTTGCCCTGGGGGTGAGAGTGCAGAGGCGTAGGCAGGGTAGGGCCTGAGGGGAAAGGCCCACCCAAAATCTGTAAATGCCCACTCAGCAGCTCTGTGTGGGCATTTAAAGAGATTTTTGTCATTGCAGTGGGCCCAACTACATTAGCTTCAGACCCCATTTGCTAGAAAATCCTGGCTACGCCTCTGGTGCTTCCCAACTCAACAACCCATCACCCCTTCATCCCTTCTTACTCGTCTCACAGCACCTCCCATGCATCTTTTGTTGGTAGATTTCCTTCACGAGGCTTAGCTAGGCCTGCATTCCTTTTCAAAGGGCCATAGAAGAGAGTAAAAAAGGAGAAGGCATAATAGAGCGGGAAGTAGGTGAAAGACGAGGGGTCAGGGGGGTTGGCAGTAAAAGAAACAGGGCCTGGCCTGGCAGAGAGTTCGAAGTTAGGGAACAGAACAATGAGCGAGGGACAAGGAAAGATGTCTCAGGCATGTAGCTCTCTGAGTCTTCCCCACTGTGCCTGCAGAAAGAGACGTCCTATTCCTAGCTCTCTCCCAGATGGATACATTTGCCTGGAGAGCCCAGAATGAATGTCACTTAGGCAGAGGGCAAACACAGGGCAGCAGAGCAGGAACACCCCTTCATTTTACTATGCTCCCAGGTGGCTTCTGGGAGGCAAAAGGCATCAGTATTCCATCAACATCATCTTCACCTAGGCCACCGTCACTAAGGTTTATGAAGCAGGCTGTGACACTTTCTGGGGCCTAGGTGGCCAGGCCTACGTGGAAGAGCACAGATCCTAACCCTAAGTTGTGTGGGTGGCTTCACCAGAGGGGCTGCATAGGACATAGGGCTGTGCCCGTATGGGCTGTGGTCGCGTTTGGGAGCGTTAGGGACGCATGGAGGATGCAGGGCGCAGACCTCTGTCCGTTTTCCTCCAGGATTAGGCACTGGTTGTCAGTGGTGGAGCCAGCCACTCCACAATTGGGGAAGTTAAAGGCAGAAAGCAGCTCTCTCACAGCCAGGGCAAAGAGTGGGAAAGTCTTGTTACAGCAAGAGTCTTTCAAATCTTTCACTTTTGAGAGCAGACTGTTTACATTTTAGAATCATGAACAAGCACCAATACGAAAGCGTACAGTAGCAGAGGGCATAAGACTGCTGCCCTGCGCATAACAATACACCCCAATGACAAGGTCAAAGATTTAACTGACCTGCTTAGCTATTAGTGGCTCACACCTCACAATGATTATCATCTCTCCGTGAAGCAAAACATCCTCTGAATTGGGGTGAAAGATAGATCTAATGTGCCAAAGTAAGTCAACATGGAAATGCAGTTTCCTGCTCTCAGAGGAAGGAGGGTCGACAGCCCAATGGGTTAATGCACCTACTGCAGCCTCCTATGTGTACCTTGCAGGCGACACATTCAGTTGCTGGTGAGATGCTGATACAGGTTTGCTTGCTATGCAGGGGCCGGTGGTCACCTCACAGCACCTCGAGAAGGTGTGCTGTTTGAGTCCCAGTGCAATTATGGAATCAGCCATGACCCCCAGATTGCACCTTTTCCCCTCGTTTTTTCCAGTCAGTTGGGGCCAGAGAGACAAGCTTGTGTATGGGTGTTACTAAGGCCAGAGTGCAGAATACAAAGGCACAACTGTTAGTGGGAACACATGTATTGAAGGGGCGTTAGCTGTTGGCTGATCGGGTAGGGCAATGCATCCCAATTTTCAATAAAAACATTTTTTTTAAATGAAAAAAAAAATGCCCAAGAGATACCAGACATTGGATTAGAACTCAGGTCTCCAGCATTGCAAGACCAAGGATTTACAGCTCGAGCCACTGATTGCCATGCTTCTGAGGGTCTCTTTTGGGCGTATATATCTTTCTCCTGCATGCCCCTGTGAGCATACCCATTTGCATTGTGAAACATGTTCACTGAAACCAAGGAGGATAGAACATCTGTCCCCTCTCCCCCGCTCCACCAAATACCAGCTAACTGCAGTGGCCTAGAGGTTAAGTGCTTGCGTTACAGCGCTGGGGGGCCTGGGTTCGAGTACTGCTTTCGGCACATAAACAGAATAGTTGGGTAATCTCCTTGTACAGTGGTGGGTACCCACACTCCTAAAAGGTTCAGTGGCTATGTAATGTAATGAGTTCCCTGGTAAAGGGAGGGTGGAAGAAAGCAGAGAAGCGGGATGTGGAGGCGAGGAAGTGACCGGTAAATAAAGTAGGGGGAGGTAGGGCTGGATGAATGGGTCCCTGTGGAGAAGAGGAGGAGGGGGTAGGTCTAGAGGGCATAAAGTGGGCCCTGGGGAGACAGCGAATAAGTCGGCCCTGGGAACGGTGTCATGGGGGGAAGAGGGCCCAGAATTGTGGAGGAATGGGTGTGTAAAGGAGGGTCCTTTACACACCCATTCCTGGGGAAAGGAGGCCCAGCGGAGAGGGTGTGGAATGGACCCCAACTGCCACACTTTCTCACCACCACAGTCCCACCTCTGATTTCTTCAACCCTCCTTTTACCAGGGAACCTGCACAATATCCTTCTAGTCCTACCCCCACTCACCCAGACCCGCCCCCTCTCCACAGGGACCCATTCATCCAGCCCTACCACTCCCTTTAGCCTGCCCCACCTCCTCCTTTATTTACCCTGCGCTTCCTCAGTCCTGCCTCTCTGCTTTCTTCCACCCTCCCTTTTCCAAGGACCTCTTTTCATAACCACTGAACCTTTTAGAAGGAGTGTGGGTACCCACAACTGTACAAGGAGATTACGCAACTACTCCGTTTATGTGCCGAAAGCAGGACTTAAACCCATGCCCCCAACGCTGTAACGCAAGCACTTAACCTCGAGACGACTGCAGTTAGCTGATATTTGGAGGAGCGGGGGCCAGATGTTCTATCCTCATTTTCTGCAGTGAACATGTTTGACAATGCAAATGGGCATGCTCACATGGGCATGCTCACAGGGGCATGCAGAAGAAAGATATGTACGCCCAAATGCAGCTCTCAGAAGCACAGCCGCCAGTGGCTCAAGTGGTAAGTGCTTTGTCTTGCAATGTTGGAGACCTGAGTTCTAATCCAATGTCCGGTGTCTCTTGGGTAAATTTTTAATTTAAAAAAAAATGTTTTTATTGAAAATGGGGATGGATTGCCCTGCGCGATCAGCCAACAGCTAATGCCCCTTCAATACCTGCGTTCCCACTAACAATTGTGCCTCTGTTTTCGGCACTCTGGCCTTGGTAACACCCATACACAATCTTGTCTCTCTGGCCCCAACTGACTGGAAAAAACGGGTGTAAAAGGTGTAATCTACGGGTCATGGTTGATACCATAATTGCACTAGGACTCAAACAGGACACCTTCTCGAGGTGCTGTGATGTGACCACCGGCCCCTGCATAGCAAGCAAACCTGTATCAGCATCTCACCGGCAACTGAATGTGTCGCCTGCAGGCTACACATAGGAGGCTGCAGTAGGTGCATTAACCCATTGAGCTGTCGACCCTCCTTCCTCTGAGAGCAGGAAACTAAATTTCCATGTTGCTTTCCATTGGCACATTAGATCTCTGTTTCACCCCAAGTCAGAGGATGTTTTGCTTCACAGAGAGATGATAATCATTGTGAGGTGTGAGCCGCTAATAGCTAAGCAGGTCAGTTAAATCTTTGCTTTTGTCATTGGGGTGTATTGACATGCGCAGGGCAGTCCTCTGTCCTCTGCTACTGTATGGTTTCTTAATGCTGCTTGTTCAAGATTTTTAAATGTAAACACTCTGCTCCCAAAAGTGAAAGATTTGAAAGACTCTTGCTGTAGCAAGCCTTTCCTACTCTTTGCCCTGGGGGTGAGAGTGCAGAGGCGTAGGCAGGGTAGGGCCTGAGGGGAAAGGCCCACCCAAAATCTGTAAATGCCCACTCAGCAGCTCTGTGTGGGCATTTAAAGAGATTTTTGTCATTGCAGTGGGCCCAACTACATTAGCTTCAGACCCCATTTGCTAGAAAATCCTGGCTACGCCTCTGGTGCTTCCCAACTCAACAACCCATCACCCCTTCATCCCTTCTTACTCGTCTCACAGCACCTCCCATGCATCTTTTGTTGGTAGATTTCCTTCACGAGGCTTAGCTAGGCCTGCATTCCTTTTCAAAGGGCCATAGAAGAGAGTAAAAAAGGAGAAGGCATAATAGAGCGGGAAGTAGGTGAAAGACGAGGGGTCAGGGGGGTTGGCAGTAAAAGAAACAGGGCCTGGCCTGGCAGAGAGTTCGAAGTTAGGGAACAGAACAATGAGCGAGGGACAAGGAAAGATGTCTCAGGCATGTAGCTCTCTGAGTCTTCCCCACTGTGCCTGCAGAAAGAGACGTCCTATTCCTAGCTCTCTCCCAGATGGATACATTTGCCTGGAGAGCCCAGAATGAATGTCACTTAGGCAGAGGGCAAACACAGGGCAGCAGAGCAGGAACACCCCTTCATTTTACTATGCTCCCAGGTGGCTTCTGGGAGGCAAAAGGCATCAGTATTCCATCAACATCATCTTCACCTAGGCCACCGTCACTAAGGTTTATAAAGCAGGCTGTGACACTTTCTGGGGCCTAGGTGGCCAGGCCTACGTGGAAGAGCACAGATCCTAACCCTAAGTTGTGTGGGTGGCTTCACCAGAGGGGCTGCATAGGACATAGGGCTGTGCCCGTATGGGCTGTGGTCGCGTTAGGGAGCGTTAGGGACGCATGGAGGATGCAGGGCGCAGACCTCTGTCCGTTTTCCTCCAGGATTAGGCACTGGTTGTCAGTGGTGGAGCCAGCCACTCCACAATTGGGGAAGTTAAAGGCAGAAAGCAGCTCTCTCACCGCCAGGGCAAAGAGTGGGAAAGGCATGTTACAGCAAGAGTCTTTCAAATCTTTCACTTTTGAGAGCAGACTGTTTACATTTTAGAATCATGAACAAGCACCAATACGAAAGCGTACAGTAGCAGAGGGCCTAAGACTGCTGCCCTGCGCATAACAATACACCCCAATGACAAGGTCAAAGATTTAACTGACCTGCTTAGCTATTAGTGGCTCACACCTCACAATGATTATCATCTCTCCGTGAAGCAAAACATCCTCTGAATTGGGGTGAAAGATAGATCTAATGTGCCAAAGTAAGTCAACATGGAAATGCAGTTTCCTGCTCTCAGAGGAAGGAGGGTCGACAGCCCAATGGGTTAATGCACCTACTGCAGCCTCCTATGTGTACCTTGCAGGCGACACATTCAGTTGCTGGTGAGATGCTGATACAGGTTTGCTTGCTATGCAGGGGCCGGTGGTCACCTCACAGCACCTCGAGAAGGTGTGCTGTTTGAGTCCCAGTGCAATTATGGAATCAGCCATGACCCCCAGATTACACCTTTTCCCCTCGTTTTTTCCAGTCAGTTGGGGCCAGAGAGACAAGCTTGTGTATGGGTGTTACTAAGGCCAGAGTGCAGAATACAAAGGCACAACTGTTAGTGGGAACACATGTATTGAAGGGGCGTTAGCTGTTGGCTGATCGGGTAGGGCAATGCATCCCAATTTTCAATAAAAACATTTTTTTTAAATGAAAAAAAAAATGCCCAAGAGATACCGGACATTGGATTAGAACTCAGGTCTCCAGCATTGCAAGACCAAGGATTTACAGCTCGAGCCACTGATTGCCATGCTTCCGAGGGTCGCTTTTGGGCATATATATCTTTCTCCTGCATGCCCCTGTGAGCATACCCATTTGCATTGTGAAACATGTTCACTGAAACCAAGGAGGATAGAACATCTGTCCCCTCTCCCCCGCTCCACCAAATACCAGCTAACTGCAGTGGCCTAGAGGTTAAGTGCTTGCGTTACAGCGTTGGGGGGGCCTGGGTTTGAGTACTGCTTTCGGCACATAAACAGAATAGTTGGGTAATCTCCTTGTACAGTGGTGGGTACCCACACTCCTAAAAGGTTCAGTGGCTATGTAATGTAATGAGTTCCCTGGTAAAGGGAGGGTGGAAGAAAGCAGAGAAGCGGGATGTGGAGGCGAGGAAGTGACCGGTAAATAAAGTAGGGGGAGGTAGGGCTGGATGAATGGGTCCCTGTGGAGAAGAGGAGGAGGGGGTAGGTCTAGAGGGCATAAAGTGGGCCCTGGGGAGACAGCGAATAAGTCGGCCCTGGGAACGGTGTCATGGGGGGAAGAGGGCCCAGAATTGTGGAGGAATGGGTGTGTAAAGGAGGGTCCTAATGTGGGGAAAGGAGGCCCAGCGGAGAGGGTGTGGAATGGACCCCAACTGCCACCCTTTCTCACCACCACAGTCCCACCTCTGATTTCTTCAACCCTCCTTTTACCAGGGAACCTGCACCATATCCTTCTAGTCCTACCCCCACTCACCCAGACCCGCCCCCTCTGCACAGGGACCCATTCATCCAGCCCTACCACTCCCTTTAGCCTGCCCCACCTCCTCCTTTATTTACCCTGCGCTTCCTCAGTCCTGCCTCTCTGCTTTCTTCCACCCTCCCTTTTCCAAGGACCTCTTTTCATAACCACTGAACCTTTTAGAAGGAGTGTGGGTACCCACAACTGTACAAGGAGATTACGCAACTATTCCGTTTATGTGCCGAAAGCAGGACTTAAACCCATGCCCCCAACGCTGTAACGCAAGCACTTAACCTCGAGACGACTGCAGTTAGCTGATATTTGGAGGAGCGGGGGCCAGATGTTCTATCCTCATTTTCTGCAGTGAACATGTTTGACAATGGAAATGGGCATGCTCACATGGGCATGCTCACAGGGGCATGCAGAAGAAAGATATGTACGCCCAAATGCAGCTCTCAGAAGCACAGCCACCAGTGGCTCAAGTGGTAAGTGCTTTGTCTTGCAATGTTGGAGACCTGAGTTCTAATCCAATGTCCGGTGTCTCTTGGGTAATTTTTTAAATTTAAAAAAAAATTGTTTTTATTGAAAATGGGGATGGATTGCCCTGCGCGATCAGCCAACAGCTAATGCCCCTTCAATACCTGCGTTCCCACTAACAATTGTGCCTCTGTTTTCGGCACTCTGGCCTTGGTAACACCCATACACAAGCTTGTCTCTCTGGCCCCAACTGACTGGAAAAAACGGGTGTAAAAGGTGTAATCTACGGGTCATGGTTGATACCATAATTGCACTAGGACTCAAACAGGACACCTTCTCGAGGTGCTGTGATGTGACCACCGGCCCCTGCATAGCAAGCA
Source organism: Ambystoma mexicanum (assembly GCF_040938575.1). Classification (NCBI taxonomy): domain Eukaryota; kingdom Metazoa; phylum Chordata; class Amphibia; order Caudata; family Ambystomatidae; genus Ambystoma; species Ambystoma mexicanum. Next base: position 391,595,890 of record NC_090926.1, on the reverse strand, counting down.
AACCTGTATCAGCATCTCACCGGCAACTGAATGTGTCGCCTGCATGCTACACATAGGAGGCTGCAGTAGGTGCATTAACCCATTGAGCTGTCGACCCTCCTTCCTCTGAGAGCAGGAAACTAAATTTCCATGTTGCTTTCCATTGGCACATTAGATCTCTGTTTCACCCCAAGTCAGAGGATGTTTTGCTTCACAGAGAGATGATAATCATTGTGAGGTGTGAGCCGCTAATAGCTAAGCAGGTCAGTTAAATCTTTGCTTTTGTCATTGGGGTGTATTGACATGTGCAGGGCAGTCCTCTGTCCTCTGCTACTGTATGGTTTCTTAATGCTGCTTGTTCATGATTTTTAAATGTAAACACTCTGCTCCCAAAAGTGAAAGATTTGAAAGACTCTTGCTGTAGCAAGCCTTTCCTACTCTTTGCCCTGGGGGTGAGAGTGCAGAGGCGTAGGCAGGGTAGGGCCTGAGGGGAAAGGCCCACCCAAAATCTGTAAATGCCCACTCAGCAGCTCTGTGTGGGCATTTAAAGAGATTTTTGTCATTGCAGTGGGCCCAACTACATTAGCTTCAGACCCCATTTGCTAGAAAATCCTGGCTACGCCTCTGGTGCTTCCCAACTCAACAACCCATCACCCCTTCATCCTTTCTTACTCGTCTCACAGCACCTCCCATGCATCTTTTGTTGGTAGATTTCCTTCACGAGGCTTAGCTAGGCCTGCATTCCTTTTCAAAGGGCCATAGAAGAGAGTAAAAAAGGAGAAGGCATAATAGAGCGGGAAGTAGGTGAAAGACGAGGGGTCAGGGGGGTTGGCAGTAAAAGAAACAGGGCCTGGCCTGGCAGAGAGTTCGAAGTTAGGGAACAGAACAATGAGCGAGGGACAAGGAAAGATGTCTCAGGCATGTAGCTCTCTGAGTCTTCCCCACTGTGCCTGCAGAAAGAGACGTCCTATTCCTAGCTCTCTCCCAGATGGATACATTTGCCTGGAGAGCCCAGAATGAATGTCACTTAGGCAGAGGGCAAACACAGGGCAGCAGAGCAGGAACACCCCTTCATTTTACTATGCTCCCAGGTGGCTTCTGGGAGGCAAAAGGCATCAGTATTCCATCAACATCATCTTCACCTAGGCCACCGTCACTAAGGTTTATGAAGCAGGCTGTGACACTTTCTGGGGCCTAGGTGGCCAGGCCTACGTGGAAGAGCACAGATCCTAACCCTAAGTTGTGTGGGTGGCTTCACCAGAGGGGCTGCATAGGACATAGGGCTGTGCCCGTATGGGCTGTGGTCGCGTTTGGGAGCGTTAGGGACGCATGGAGGATGCAGGGCGCAGACCTCTGTCCGTTTTCCTCCAGGATTAGGCACTGGTTGTCAGTGGTGGAGCCAGCCACTCCACAATTGGGGAAGTTAAAGGCAGAAAGCAGCTCTCTCACCGCCAGGGCAAAGAGTGGGAAAGTCTTGTTACAGCAAGAGTCTTTCAAATCTTTCACTTTTGAGAGCAGACTGTTTACATTTTAGAATCATGAACAAGCACCAATACGAAAGCGTACAGTAGCAGAGGGCATAAGACTGCTGCCCTGCGCATAACAATACACCCCAATGACAAGGTCAAAGATTTAACTGACCTGCTTAGCTATTAGTGGCTCACACCTCACAATGATTATCATCTCTCCGTGAAGCAAAACATCCTCTGAATTGGGGTGAAAGATAGATCTAATGTGCCAAAGTAAGTCAACATGGAAATGCAGTTTCCTGCTCTCAGAGGAAGGAGGGTCGACAGCCCAATGGGTTAATGCACCTACTGCAGCCTCCTATGTGTACCTTGCAGGCGACACATTCAGTTGCTGGTGAGATGCTGATACAGGTTTGCTTGCTATGCAGGGGCCGGTGGTCACCTCACAGCACCTCGAGAAGGTGTGCTGTTTGAGTCCCAGTGCAATTATGGAATCAGCCATGACCCCCCAGATTGCACCTTTTCCCCTCGTTTTTTCCAGTCAGTTGGGGCCAGAGAGACAAGCTTGTGTATGGGTGTTACTAAGGCCAGAGTGCAGAATACAAAGGCACAACTGTTAGTGGGAACACATGTATTGAAGGGGCGTTAGCTGTTGGCTGATCGGGTAGGGCAATGCATCCCAATTTTCAATAAAAACATTTTTTTTAAATGAAAAAAAAAATGCCCAAGAGATACCAGACATTGGATTAGAACTCAGGTCTCCAGCATTGCAAGACCAAGGATTTACAGCTCGAGCCACTGATTGCCATGCTTCTGAGGGTCTCTTTTGGGCGTATATATCTTTCTCCTGCATGCCCCTGTGAGCATACCCATTTGCATTGTGAAACATGTTCACTGAAACCAAGGAGGATAGAACATCTGTCCCCTCTCCCCCGCTCCACCAAATACCAGCTAACTGCAGTGGCCTAGAGGTTAAGTGCTTGCGTTACAGCGCTGGGGGGGCCTGGGTTCGAGTACTGCTTTCGGCACATAAACAGAATAGTTGGGTAATCTCCTTGTACAGTGGTGGGTACCCACACTCCTAAAAGGTTCAGTGGCTATGTAATGTAATGAGTTCCCTGGTAAAGGGAGGGTGGAAGAAAGCAGAGAAGCGGGATGTGGAGGCGAGGAAGTGACCGGTAAATAAAGTAGGGGGAGGTAGGGCTGGATGAATGGGTCCCTGTGGAGAAGAGGAGGAGGGGGTAGGTCTAGAGGGCATAAAGTGGGCCCTGGGGAGACAGCGAATAAGTCGGCCCTGGGAACGGTGTCATGGGGGGAAGAGGGCCCAGAATTGTGGAGGAATGGGTGTGTAAAGGAGGGTCCTTTACACACCCATTCCTGGGGAAAGGAGGCCCAGCGAAGAGGGTGTGGAATGGACCCCAACTGCCACACTTTCTCACCACCACAGTCCCACCTCTGATTTCTTCAACCCTCCTTTTACCAGGGAACCTGCACAATATCCTTCTAGTCCTACCCCCACTCACCCAGACCCGCCCCCTCTCCACAGGGACCCATTCATCCAGCCCTACCACTCCCTTTAGCCTGCCCCACCTCCTCCTTTATTTACCCTGCGCTTCCTCAGTCCTGCCTCTCTGCTTTCTTCCACCCTCCCTTTTCCAAGGACCTCTTTTCATAACCACTGAACCTTTTAGAAGGAGTGTGGGTACCCACAACTGTACAAGGAGATTACGCAACTATTCCGTTTATGTGCCGAAAGCAGGACTTAAACCCATGCCCCCAACGCTGTAACGCAAGCACTTAACCTCGAGACGACTGCAGTTAGCTGATATTTGGAGGAGCGGGGGCCAGATGTTCTATCCTCATTTTCTGCAGTGAACATGTTTGACAATGCAAATGGGCATGCTCACAGGGGCATGCAGAAGAAAGATATGTACGCCCAAATGCAGCTCTCAGAAGCACAGCCGCCAGTGGCTCAAGTGGTAAGTGCTTTGTCTTGCAATGTTGGAGACCTGAGTTCTAATCCAATGTCCGGTGTCTCTTGGGTAAATTTTTAATTTAAAAAAAAATGTTTTTATTGAAAATGGGGATGGATTGCCCTGCGCGATCAGCCAACAGCTAATGCCCCTTCAATACCTGCGTTCCCACTAACAATTGTGCCTCTGTTTTCGGCACTCTGGCCTTGGTAACACCCATACACAATCTTGTCTCTCTGGCCCCAACTGACTGGAAAAAACGGGTGTAAAAGGTGTAATCTACGGGTCATGGTTGATACCATAATTGCACTAGGACTCAAACAGGACACCTTCTCGAGGTGCTGTGATGTGACCACCGGCCCCTGCATAGCAAGCAAACCTGTATCAGCATCTCACCGGCAACTGAATGTGTCGCCTGCAGGCTACACATAGGAGGCTGCAGTAGGTGCATTAACCCATTGAGCTGTCGACCCTCCTTCCTCTGAGAGCAGGAAACTAAATTTCCATGTTGCTTTCCATTGGCACATTAGATCTCTGTTTCACCCCAAGTCAGAGGATGTTTTGCTTCACAGAGAGATGATAATCATTGTGAGGTGTGAGCCGCTAATAGCTAAGCAGGTCAGTTAAATCTTTGCTTTTGTCATTGGGGTGTATTGACATGCGCAGGGCAGTCCTCTGTCCTCTGCTACTGTATGGTTTCTTAATGCTGCTTGTTCATGATTTTTAAATGTAAACACTCTGCTCCCAAAAGTGAAAGATTTGAAAGACTCTTGCTGTAGCAAGCCTTTCCTACTCTTTGCCCTGGGGGTGAGAGTGCAGAGGCGTAGGCAGGGTAGGGCCTGAGGGGAAAGGCCCACCCAAAATCTGTAAATGCCCACTCAGCAGCTCTGTGTGGGCATTTAAAGAGATTTTTGTCATTGCAGTGGGCCCAACTACATTAGCTTCAGACCCCATTTGCTAGAAAATCCTGGCTACGCCTCTGGTGCTTCCCAACTCAACAACCCATCACCCCTTCATCCCTTCTTACTCGTCTCACAGCACCTCCCATGCATCTTTTGTTGGTAGATTTCCTTCACGAGGCTTAGCTAGGCCTGCATTCCTTTTCAAAGGGCCATAGAAGAGAGTAAAAAAGGAGAAGGCATAATAGAGCGGGAAGTAGGTGAAAGACGAGGGGTCAGGGGGGTTGGCAGTAAAAGAAACAGGGCCTGGCCTGGCAGAGAGTTCGAAGTTAGGGAACAGAACAATGAGCGAGGGACAAGGAAAGATGTCTCAGGCATGTAGCTCTCTGAGTCTTCCCCACTGTGCCTGCAGAAAGAGACGTCCTATTCCTAGCTCTCTCCCAGATGGATACATTTGCCTGGAGAGCCCAGAATGAATGTCACTTAGGCAGAGGGCAAACACAGGGCAGCAGAGCAGGAACACCCCTTCATTTTACTATGCTCCCAGGTGGCTTCTGGGAGGCAAAAGGCATCAGTATTCCATCAACATCATCTTCACCTAGGCCACCGTCACTAAGGTTTATAAAGCAGGCTGTGACACTTTCTGGGGCCTAGGTGGCCAGGCCTACGTGGAAGAGCACAGATCCTAACCCTAAGTTGTGTGGGTGGCTTCACCAGAGGGGCTGCATAGGACATAGGGCTGTGCCCGTATGGGCTGTGGTCGCGTTAGGGAGCGTTAGGGACGCATGGAGGATGCAGGGCGCAGACCTCTGTCCGTTTTCCTCCAGGATTAGGCACTGGTTGTCAGTGGTGGAGCCAGCCACTCCACAATTGGGGAAGTTAAAGGCAGAAAGCAGCTCTCTCACCGCCAGGGCAAAGAGTGGGAAAGGCATGTTACAGCAAGAGTCTTTCAAATCTTTCACTTTTGAGAGCAGACTGTTTACATTTTAGAATCATGAACAAGCACCAATACGAAAGCGTACAGTAGCAGAGGGCCTAAGACTGCTGCCCTGCGCATAACAATACACCCCAATGACAAGGTCAAAGATTTAACTGACCTGCTTAGCTATTAGTGGCTCACACCTCACAATGATTATCATCTCTCCGTGAAGCAAAACATCCTCTGAATTGGGGTGAAAGATAGGTCTAATGTGCCAAAGTAAGTCAACATGGAAATGCAGTTTCCTGCTCTCAGAGGAAGGAGGGTCGACAGCCCAATGGGTTAATGCACCTACTGCAGCCTCCTATGTGTACCTTGCAGGCGACACATTCAGTTGCTGGTGAGATGCTGATACAGGTTTGCTTGCTATGCAGGGGCCGGTGGTCACCTCACAGCACCTCGAGAAGGTGTGCTGTTTGAGTCCCAGTGCAATTATGGAATCAGCCATGACCCCCAGATTACACCTTTTCCCCTCGTTTTTTCCAGTCAGTTGGGGCCAGAGAGACAAGCTTGTGTATGGGTGTTACTAAGGCCAGAGTGCAGAATACAAAGGCACAACTGTTAGTGGGAACACATGTATTGAAGGGGCGTTAGCTGTTGGCTGATCGGGTAGGGCAATGCATCCCAATTTTCAATAAAAACATTTTTTTTAAATGAAAAAAAAAATGCCCAAGAGATACCGGACATTGGATTAGAACTCAGGTCTCCAGCATTGCAAGACCAAGGATTTACAGCTCGAGCCACTGATTGCCATGCTTCCGAGGGTCGCTTTTGGGCATATATATCTTTCTCCTGCATGCCCCTGTGAGCATACCCATTTGCATTGTGAAACATGTTCACTGAAACCAAGGAGGATAGAACATCTGTCCCCTCTCCCCCGCTCCACCAAATACCAGCTAACTGCAGTGGCCTAGAGGTTAAGTGCTTGCGTTACAGCGTTGGGGGGGCCTGGGTTTGAGTACTGCTTTCGGCACATAAACAGAATAGTTGGGTAATCTCCTTGTACAGTGGTGGGTACCCACACTCCTAAAAGGTTCAGTGGCTATGTAATGTAATGAGTTCCCTGGTAAAGGGAGGGTGGAAGAAAGCAGAGAAGCGGGATGTGGAGGCGAGGAAGTGACCGGTAAATAAAGTAGGGGGAGGTAGGGCTGGATGAATGGGTCCCTGTGGAGAAGAGGAGGAGGGGGTAGGTCTAGAGGGCATAAAGTGGGCCCTGGGGAGACAGCGAATAAGTCGGCCCTGGGAACGGTGTCATGGGGGGAAGAGGGCCCAGAATTGTGGAGGAATGGGTGTGTAAAGGAGGGTCCTAATGTGGGGAAAGGAGGCCCAGCGGAGAGGGTGTGGAATGGACCCCAACTGCCACCCTTTCTCACCACCACAGTCCCACCTCTGATTTCTTCAACCCTCCTTTTACCAGGGAACCTGCACCATATCCTTCTAGTCCTACCCCCACTCACCCAGACCCGCCCCCTCTGCACAGGGACCCATTCATCCAGCCCTACCACTCCCTTTAGCCTGCCCCACCTCCTCCTTTATTTACCCTGCGCTTCCTCAGTCCTGCCTCTCTGCTTTCTTCCACCCTCCCTTTTCCAAGGACCTCTTTTCATAACCACTGAACCTTTTAGAAGGAGTGTGGGTACCCACAACTGTACAAGGAGATTACGCAACTATTCCGTTTATGTGCCGAAAGCAGGACTTAAACCCATGCCCCTAACGCTGTAACGCAAGCACTTAACCTCGAGACGACTGCAGTTAGCTGATATTTGGAGGAGCGGGGGCCAGATGTTCTATCCTCATTTTCTGCAGTGAACATGTTTGACAATGGAAATGGGCATGCTCACATGGGCATGCTCACAGGGGCATGCTCACAGGGGCATGCAGAAGAAAGATATGTACGCCCAAATGCAGCTCTCAGAAGCACAGCCACCAGTGGCTCAAGTGGTAAGTGCTTTGTCTTGCAATGTTGGAGACCTGAGTTCTAATCCAATGTCCGGTGTCTCTTGGGTAATTTTTTTAATTTAAAAAAAAATTGTTTTTATTGAAAATGGGGATGGATTGCCCTGCGCGATCAGCCAACAGCTAATGCCCCTTCAATACCTGCGTTCCCACTAACAATTGTGCCTCTGTTTTCGGCACTCTGGCCTTGGTAACACCCATACACAAGCTTGTCTCTCTGGCCCCAACTGACTGGAAAAAACGGGTGTAAAAGGTGTAATCTACGGGTCATGGTTGATACCATAATTGCACTAGGACTCAAACAGGACACCTTCTCGAGGTGCTGTGATGTGACCACCGGCCCCTGCATAGCAAGCAAACCTGTATCAGCATCTCACCGGCAACTGAATGTGTCGCCTGCAGGCTACACATAGGAGGCTGCAGTAGGTGCATTAACCCATTGAGCTGTCGACCCTCCTTCCTCTGAGAGCAGGAAACTAAATTTCCATGTTGCTTTCCATTGGCACATTAGATCTCTGTTTCACCCCAAGTCAGAGGATGTTTTGCTTCACAGAGAGATGATAATCATTGTGAGGTGTGAGCCGCTAATAGCTAAGCAGGTCAGTTAAATCTTTGCTTTTGTCATTGGGGTGTATTGACATGCGCAGGTCAGTCCTCTGTCCTCTGCTACTGTATGGTTTCTTAATGCTGCTTGTTCATGATTTTTAAATGTAAACACTCTGCTCCCAAAAGTGAAAGATTTGAAAGACTCTTGCTGTAGCAAGCCTTTCCTACTCTTTGCCCTGGGGGTGAGAGTGCAGAGGCGTAGGCAGGGTAGGGCCTGAGGGGAAAGGCCCACCCAAAATCTGTAAATGCCCACTCAGCAGCTCTGTGTGGGCATTTAAAGAGATTTTTGTCATTGCAGTGGGCCCAACTACATTAGCTTCAGACCCCATTTGCTAGAAAATCCTGGCTACGCCTCTGGTGCTTCCCAACTCAACAACCCATCACCCCTTCATCCCTTCTTACTCGTCTCACAGCACCTCCCATGCATCTTTTGTTGGTAGATTTCCTTCACGAGGCTTAGCTAGGCCTGCATTCCTTTTCAAAGGGCCATAGAAGAGAGTAAAAAAGGAGAAGGCATAATAGAGCGGGAAGTAGGTGAAAGACGAGGGGTCAGGGGGGTTGGCAGTAAAAGAAACAGGGCCTGGCCTGGCAGAGAGTTAGAAGTTAGGGAACAGAACAATGAGCGAGGGACAAGGAAAGATGTCTCAGGCATGTAGCCCTCTGAGTCTTCCCCACTGTGCCTGCAGAAAGAGACGTCCTATTCCTAGCTCTCTCCCAGATGGATACATTTGCCTGGAGAGCCCAGAATGAATGTCACTTAGGCAGAGGGCAAACACAGGGCAGCAGAGCAGGAACACCCCTTCATTTTACTATGCTCCCAGGTGGCTTCTGGGAGGCAAAAGGCATCAGTATTCCATCAACATCATCTTCACCTAGGCCACCGTCACTAAGGTTTATAAAGCAGGCTGTGACACTTTCTGGGGCCTAGGTGGCCAGGCCTACGTGGAAGAGCACAGATCCTAACCCTAAGTTGTGTGGGTGGCTTCACCAGAGGGGCTGCATAGGACATAGGGCTGTGCCCGTATGGGCTGTGGTCGCGTTAGGGAGCGTTAGGGACGCATGGAGGATGCAGGGCGCAGACCTCTGTCCGTTTTCCTCCAGGATTAGGCATTGGTTGTCAGTGGTGGAGCCAGCCACTCCACAATTGGGGAAGTTAAAGGCAGAAAGCAGCTCTCTCACCGCCAGGGCAAAGAGTGGGAAAGGCTTGTTACAGCAAGAGTCTTTCAAATCTTTCACTTTTAAGAGCAGACTGTTTACATTTTAGAATCATGAACAAGCACCAATACGAAAGCGTACAGTAGCAGAGGGCCTAAGACTGCTGCCCTGCGCATAACAATACACCCCAATGACAAGGTCAAAGATTTAACTGACCTGCTTAGCTATTAGTGGCTCACACCTCACAATGATTATCATCTCTCCGTGAAGCAAAACATCCTCTGAATTGGGGTGAAAGATAGATCTAATGTGCCAAAGTAAGTCAACATGGAAATGCAGTTTCCTGCTCTCAGAGGAAGGAGGGTCGACAGCCCAATGGGTTAATGCACCTACTGCAGCCTCCTATGTGTACCTTGCAGGCGACACATTCAGTTGCTGGTGAGATGCTGATACAGGTTTGCTTGCTATGCAGGGGCCGGTGGTCACCTCACAGCACCTCGAGAAGGTGTGCTGTTTGAGTCCCAGTGCAATTATGGAATCAGCCATGACCCCCAGATTACACCTTTTCCCCTCGTTTTTTCCAGTCAGTTGGGGCCAGAGAGACAAGCTTGTGTATGGGTGTTACTAAGGCCAGAGTGCAGAATACAAAGGCACAACTGTTAGTGGGAACACATGTATTGAAGGGGCGTTAGCTGTTGGCTGATCGGGTAGGGCAATGCATCCCAATTTTCAATAAAAACATTTTTTTTAAATGAAAAAAAAAATGCCCAAGAGATACCGGACATTGGATTAGAACTCAGGTCTCCAGCATTGCAAGACCAAGGATTTACAGCTCGAGCCACTGATTGCCATGCTTCCGAGGGTCGCTTTTGGGCGTATATATCTTTTTCCTGCATGCCCCTGTGAGCATACCCATTTGCATTGTGAAACATGTTCACTGAAACCAAGGAGGATAGAACATCTGTCCCCTCTCCCCCGCTCCACCAAATACCAGCTAACAGCAGTGGCCTAGAGGTGAAGTGCTTGCGTTACAGCGCTGGGGGGGGCCTGGGTTCGAGTACTGCTTTCGGCACATAAACAGAATAGTTGGGTAATCTCCTTGTACAGTGGTGGGTACCCACACTCCTAAAAGGTTCAGTGGGTATGTAATGTAATGAGTTCCCTGGTAAAGGGAGGGTGGAAGAAAGCAGAGAAGCGGGATGTGGAGGCGAGGAAGTGACCGGTAAATAAAGTAGGGGGAGGTAGGGCTAGATGAATGGGTCCCTGTGGAGAAGAGGAGGAGGGGGTAGGTCTAGAGGGCATAAAGTGGGCCCTGGGGAGACAGCGAATAAGTCGGCCCTGGGAACGGTGTCATGGGGGGAAGAGGGCCCAGAATTGTGGAGGAATGGGTGTGTAAAGGAGGGTCCTAATGTGGGGAAAGGAGGCCCAGCGGAGAGGGTGTGGAATGGACCCCAACTGCCACACTTTCTCACCACCACAGTCCCACCTCTGATTTCTTCAACCCTCCTTTTACCAGGGAACCTGCACCATATCCTTCTAGTCCTACCCCCACTCACCCAGACCCGCCCCCTCTCCACAGGGACCCATTCATCCAGCCCTACCACTCCCTTTAGCCTGCCCCACCTCCTCCTTTATTTACCCTGCGCTTCCTCAGTCCTGCCTCTCTGCTTTCTTCCACCCTCCCATTTCCAAGGACCTCTTTTCATAACCACTGAACCTTTTAGAAGGAGTGTGGGTACCCACAACTGTACAAGGAGATTACGCAACTATTCCGTTTATGTGCCGAAAGCAGGACTTAAACCCATGCCCCCAACGCTGTAACGCAAGCACTTAACCTCGAGACGACTGCAGTTAGCTGATATTTGGAGGAGCGGGGGCCAGATGTTCTATCCTCATTTTCTGCAGTGAACATGTTTGACAATGCAAATGGGCATGCTCACATGGGCATGCTCACAGGGGCATGCAGAAGAAAGATATGTACGCCCAAATGCAGCTCTCAGAAGCACAGCCACCAGTGGCTCAAGTGGTAAGTGCTTTGTCTTGCAATGTTGGAGACCTGAGTTCTAATCCAATGTCCGGTGTCTCTTGGGTAATTTTTTTAATTTAAAAAAAATTGTTTTTATTGAAAATGGGGATGGATTGCCCTGCGCGATCAGCCTACAGCTAATGCCCCTTCAATACCTGCGTTCCCACTAACAATTGTGCCTCTGTTTTCGGCACTCTGGCCTTGGTAACACCCATACACAAGCTTGTCTCTCTGGCCCCAACTGACTGGAAAAAACGGGTGTAAAAGGTGTAATCTACGGGTCATGGTTGATACCATAATTGCACTAGGACTCAAACAGGACACCTTCTCGAGGTGCTGTGATGTGACCACCGGCCCCTGCATAGCAAGCAAACCTGTATCAGCATCTCACCGGCAACTGAATGTGTCGCCTGCAGGCTACACATAGGAGGCTGCAGTAGGTGCATTAACCCATTGAGCTGTCGACCCTCCTTCCTCTGAGAGCAGGAAACTAAATTTCCATGTTGCTTTCCATTGGCACATTAGATCTCTGTTTCACCCCAAGTCAGAGGATGTTTTGCTTCACAGAGAGATGATAATCATTGTGAGGTGTGAGCCGCTAATAGCTAAGCAGGTCAGTTAAATCTTTGCTTTTGTCATTGGGGTGTATTGACATGCGCAGGGCAGTCCTCTGTCCTCTGCTACTGTATGGTTTCTTAATGCTGCTTGTTCATGATTTTTAAATGTAAACACTCTGCTCCCAAAAGTGAAAGATTTGAAAGACTCTTGCTGTAGCAAGCCTTTCCTACTCTTTGCCCTGGGGGTGAGAGTGCAGAGGCGTAGGCAGGGTAGGGCCTGAGGGGAAAGGCCCACCCAAAATCTGTAAATGCCCACTCAGCAGCTCTGTGTGGGCATTTAAAGAGATTTTTGTCATTGCAGTGGGCCCAACTACATTAGCTTCAGACCCCATTTGCTAGAAAATCCTGGCTACGCCTCTGGTGCTTCCCAACTCAACAACCCATCACCCCTTCATCCCTTCTTACTCGTCTCACAGCACCTCCCATGCATCTTTTGCTGGTAGATTTCCTTCACGAGGCTTAGCTAGGCCTGCATTCCTTTTCAAAGGGCCATAGAAGAGAGTAAAAAAGGAGAAGGCATAATAGAGCGGGAAGTAGTTGAAAGACGAGGGGTCAGGGGGGTTGGCAGTAAAAGAAACAGGGCCTGGCCTGGCAGAGAGTTCGAAGTTAGGGAACAGAACAATGAGCGAGGGACAAGGAAAGATGTCTCAGGCATGTAGCTCTCTGAGTCTTCCCCACTGTGCCTGCAGAAAGAGACGTCCTATTCCTAGCTCTCTCCCAGATGGATACATTTGCCTGGAGAGCCCAGAATGAATGTCACTTAGGCAGAGGGCAAACACAGGGCAGCAGAGCAGGAACACCCCTTCATTTTACTATGCTCCCAGGTGGCTTCTGGGAGGCAAAAGGCATCAGTATTCCATCAACATCATCTTCACCTAGGCCACCGTCACTAAGGTTTATAAAGCAGGCTGTGACACTTTCTGGGGCCTAGGTGGCCAGGCCTACGTGGAAGAGCACAGATCCTAACCCTAAGTTGTGTGGGTGGCTTCACCAGAGGGGCTGCATAGGACATAGGGCTGTGCCCGTATGGGCTGTGGTCGCGTTTGGGAGCGTTAGGGACGCATGGAGGATGCAGGGCGCAGACCTCTGTCCGTTTTCCTCCAGGATTAGGCACTGGTTGTCAGTGGTGGAGCCAGCCACTCCACAATTGGGGAAGTTAAAGGCAGAAAGCAGCTCTCTCACCGCCAGGGCAAAGAGTGGGAAAGGCTTGTTACAGCAAGAGTCTTTCAAATCTTTCACTTTTGAGAGCAGACTGTTTACATTTTAGAATCATGAACAAGCACCAATACGAAAGCGTACAGTAGCAGAGGGCATAAGACTGCTGCCCTGCGCATAACAATACACCCCAATGACAAGGTCAAAGATTTAACTGACCTGCTTATCTATTAGTGGCTCACACCTCACAATGATTATCATCTCTCCGTGAAGCAAAACATCCTCTGAATTGGGGTGAAAGATAGATCTAATGTGCCAAAGTAAGTCAACATGGAAATGCAGTTTCCTGCTCTCAGAGGAAGGAGGGTCGACAGCCCAATGGGTTAATGCACCTACTGCAGCCTCCTATGTGTACCTTGCAGGCGACACATTCAGTTGCTGGTGAGATGCTGATACAGGTTTGCTTGCTATGCAGGGGCCGGTGGTCACCTCACAGCACCTCGAGAAGGTGTGCTGTTTGAGTCCCAGTGCAATTATGGAATCAGCCATGACCCCCAGATTACACCTTTTCCCCTCGTTTTTTCCAGTCAGTTGGGGCCAGAGAGACAAGCTTGTGTATGGGTGTTACTAAGGCCAGAGTGCAGAATACAAAGGCACAACTGTTAGTGGGAACACATGTATTGAAGGGGCGTTAGCTGTTGGCTGATCGGGTAGGGCAATGCATCCCAATTTTCAATAAAAACATTTTTTTTAAATGAAAAAAAAATGCCCAAGAGATACCGAACATTGGATTAGAACTCAGGTCTCCAGCATTGCAAGACTAAGGATTTACAGCTCGAGCCACTGATTGCCATGCTTCCAAGGGTCGCTTTTGGGCATATATATCTTTTTCCTGCATGCCCCTGTGAGCATACCCATTTGCATTGGGAAACATGTTCACTGAAACCAAGGAGGATAGAACATCTGTCCCCTCTCCCCCGCTCCACCAAATACCAGCTAACTGCAGTGGCCTAGAGGTTAAGTGCTTGCGTTACAGCGCTGGGGGGGGCTGGGTTCGAGTACTGCTTTCGGCACATAAACAGAATAGTTGGGTAATCTCCTTGTACAGTGGTGGGTACCCACACTCCTAAAAGGTTCAGTGGCTATGTAATGTAATGAGTTCCCTGGTAAAGGGAGGGTGGAAGAAAGCAGAGAAGCGGGATGTGGAGGCGAGGAAGTGACCGGTAAATAAAGTAGGGGGAGGTAGGGCTGGATGAATGGGTCCCTGTGGAGAAGAGGAGGAGGGGGTAGGTCTAGAGGGCATAAAGTGGGCCCTGGTGAGACAACGAATAAGTCGGCCCTGGGAACGGTGTCATGGGGGGAAGAGGGCCCAGAATTGTGGAGGAATGGGTGTGTAAAGGAGGGTCCTAATGTGGGGAAAGGAGGCCCAGCGGAGAGGGTGTGGAATGGACCCCAACTGCCACACTTTCTCACCACCACAGTCCCACCTCTGATTTCTTCAACCCTCCTTTTACCAGGGAACCTGCACCATATCCTTCTAGTCCTACCCCCACTCACCCAGACCCGCCCCCTCTCCACAGGGACCCATTCATCCAGCCCTACCACTCCCTTTAGCCTGCCCCACCTCCTCCTTTATTTACCCTGTGCTTCCTCAGTCCTGCCTCTCTGCTTTCTTCCACCCTCCCTTTTCCAAGGACCTCTTTTCATAACCACTGAACCTTTTAGAAGGAGTGTGGGTACCCACAACTGTACAAGGAGATTACGCAACTATTCCGTTTATGTGCCGAAAGCAGGACTTAAACCCATGCCCCCAACGCTGTAACGCAAGCACTTAACCTCGAGACGACTGCAGTTAGCTGATATTTGGAGGAGCGGGGGCCAGATGTTCTATCCTCATTTTCTGCAGTGAACATGTTTGACAATGCAAATGGGCATGCTCACATGGGCATGCTCACAGGGGCATGCAGAAGAAAGATATGTACGCCCAAATGCAGCTCTCAGAAGCACAGCCACCAGTGGCTCAAGTGGTAAGTGCTTTGTCTTGCAATGTTGGAGACCTGAGTTCTAATCCAATGTCCGGTGTCTCTTGGGTAATTTTTTTAATTTAAAAAAAAATTGTTTTTATTGAAAATGGGGATGGATTGCCCTGCGCGATCAGCCAACAGCTAATGCCCCTTCAATACCTGCGTTCCCACTAACAATTGTGCCTCTGTTTTCGGCACTCTGGCCTTGGTAACACCCATACACAAGCTTGTCTCTCTGGCCCCAACTGACTGGAAAAAACGGGTGTAAAAGGTGTAATCTACGGGTCATGGTTGATACCATAATTGCACTAGGACTCAAACAGGACACCTTCAAGAGGTGCTGTGATGTGACCACCGGCCCCTGCATAGCAAGCAAACCTGTATCAGCATCTCACCGGCAACTGAATGTGTCGCCTGCAGGCTACACATAGGAGGCTGCAGTAGGTGCATTAACCCATTGAGCTGTCGACCCTCCTTCCTCTGAGAGCAGGAAACTAAATTTCCATGTTGCTTTCCATTGGCACATTAGATCTCTGTTTCACCCCAAGTCAGAGGATGTTTTGCTTCACAGAGAGATGATAATCATTGTGAGGTGTGAGCCGCTAATAGCTAAGCAGGTCAGTTAAATCTTTGCTTTTGTCATTGGGGTGTATTGACATGCGCAGGGCAGTCCTCTGTCCTCTGCTACTGTATGGTTTCTTAATGCTGCTTGTTCATGATTTTTAAATGTAAACACTCTGCTCCCAAAAGTGAAAGATTTGAAAGACTCTTGCTGTAGTAAGCCTTTCCTACTCTTTGCCCTGGGGGTGAGAGTGCAGAGGCGTAGGCAGGGTAGGGCCTGAGGGGAAAGGCCCACCCAAAATCTGTAAATGCCCACTCAGCAGCTCTGTGTGGGCATTTAAAGAGATTTTTGTCATTGCAGTGGGCCCAACTACATTAGCTTCAGACCCCATTTGCTAGAAAATCCTGACTACGCCTCTGGTGCTTCCCAACTCAACAACCCATCACCCCTTCATCCCTTCTTACTCGTCTCACAGCACCTCCCATGCATCTTTTGTTGGTAGATTTCCTTCACGAGGCTTAGCTAGGCCTGCATTCCTTTTCAAAGGGCCATAGAAGAGAGTAAAAAAGGAGAAGGCATAATAGAGCGGGAAGTAGGTGAAAGACGAGGGGTCAGGGGGGTTGGCAGTAAAAGAAACAGGGCCTGGCCTGGCAGAGAGTTCGAAGTTAGGGAACAGAACAATGAGCGAGGGACAAGGAAAGATGTCTCAGGCATGTAGCTCTCTGAGTCTTCCCCACTGTGCCTGCAGAAAGAGACGTCCTATTCCTAGCTCTCTCCCAGATGGATACATTTGCCTGGAGAGCCCAGAATGAATGTCACTTAGGCAGAGGGCAAACACAGGGCAGCAGAGCAGGAACACCCCTTCATTTTACTATGCTCCCAGGTGGCTTCTGGGAGGCAAAAGGCATCAGTATTCCATCAACATCATCTTCACCTAGGCTACCGTCACTAAGGTTTATAAAGCAGGCTGTGACACTTTCTGGGGCCTAGGTGGCCAGGCCTACGTGGAAGAGCACAGATCCTAACCCTAAGTTGTGTGGGTGGCTTCACCAGAGGGGCTGCATAGGACATAGGGCTGTGCCCGTATGGGCTGTGGTCGCGTTTGGGAGAGCTCGGGGAGGCGTGGAGGAAGCAGGGCGCAGACCTCTGTCCGTTTTCCTCCAGGATTAGGCACTGGTTGTCAGTGGTAGAGCCAGCCACTCCACAATTGGGGAAGTTAAAGGCAGAAAGCAGCTCTCTCACCGCCAGGGCAAAGAGTGGGAAAGGCTTGTTACAGCAAGAGTCTTTCAAATCTTTCACTTTTGAGAGCAGACTGTTTACATTTTAGAATCATGAACAAGCACCAATACGAAAGCGTACAGTAGCAGAGGGCATAAGACTGCTGCCCTGCGCATAACAATACACCCCAATGACAAGGTCAAAGATTTAACTGACCTGCTTAGCTATTAGTGGCTCACACCTCACAATGATTATCATCTCTCCGTGAAGCAAAACATCCTCTGAATTGGGGTGAAATATAGATCTAATGTGCCAAAGTAAGTCAACATGGAAATGCAGTTTCCTGCTCTCAGAGGAAGGAGGGTCGACAGCCCAATGGGTTAATGCACCTACTGCAGCCTCCTATGTGTACCTTGCAGCCGACACATTCAGTTGCTGGTGAGATGCTGATACAGGTTTGCTTGCTATGCAGGGGCCGGTGGTCACCACACAGCACCTCGAGAAGGTGTGCTGTTTGAGTCCCAGTGCAATTATGGAATCAGCCATGACCCCCAGATTGCACCTTTTCCCCTCGTTTTTTCCAGTCAGTTGGGGCCAGAGAGACAAGCTTGTGTATGGGTGTTACTAAGGCCAGAGTGCAGAATACAAAGGCACAACTGTTAGTGGGAACACATGTATTGAAGGGGCGTTAGCTGTTGGCTGATCGGGTAGGGCAATGCATCCCAATTTTCAATAAAAACATTTTTTTTAAATGAAAAAAAAAATGCCCAAGAGATACCGGACATTGGATTAGAACTCAGGTCTCCAGCATTGCAAGACCAAGGATTTACAGCTCGAGCCACTGATTGCCATGCTTCCGAGGATCTCTTTTGGGCGTATATATCTTTCTCCTGCATGCCCCTGTGAGCATACCCATTTGCATTGTGAAACATGTTCACTGAAACCAAGGAGGATAGAACATCTGTCCCCTCTCCCCCGCTCCACCAAATACCAGCTAATTGCAGTGGCCTAGAGGTTAAGTGCTTGCGTTACAGCGCTGGGGGGGCCTGGGTTCGAGTACTGCTTTCGGCACATAAACAGGATAGTTGGGTAATCTCCTTGTACAGTGGTGGGTACCCACACTCCTAAAAGGTTCAGTGGCTATGTAATGTAATGAGTTCCCTGGTAAAGGGAGGGTGGAAGAAAGCAGAGAAGCGGGATGTGGAGGCGAGGAAGTGACCGGTAAATAAAGTAGGGGGAGGTAGGGCTGGATGAATGGGTCCCTGTGGAGAAGAGGAGGAGGGGGTAGGTCTAGAGGGCATAAAGTGGGCCCTGGGGAGACAGCGAATAAGTCGGCCCTGGGAACGGTGTCATGGGGGGAAGAGGGCCCAGAATTGTGGAGGAATGGGTGTGTAAAGGAGGGTCCTTTACACACCCATTCCTGGGGAAAGGAGGCCCAGCGGAGAGGGTGTGGAATGGACCCCAACTGCCACACTTTCTCACCACCACAGTCCCACCTCTGATTTCTTCAACCCTCCTTTTACCAGGGAACCTGCACCATATCCTTCTAGTCCTACCCCCACTCACCCAGACCCGCCCCCTCTCCACAGGGACCCATTCATCCAGCCCTACCACTCCCTTTAGCCTGCCCCACCTCCTCCTTTATTTACCCTGCGCTTCCTCAGTCCTGCCTCTCTGCTTTCTTCCACCCTCCCTTTTCCAAGGACCTCTTTTCATAACCACTGAACCTTTTAGAAGGAGTGTGGGTACCCACAACTGTACAAGGAGATTACGCAACTATTCCGTTTATGTGCCGAAAGCAGGACTTAAACCCATGCCCCCAACGCTGTAACGCAAGCACTTAACCTCGAGACGACTGCAGTTAGCTGATATTTGGAGGAGCGGGGGCCAGATGTTCTATCCTCATTTTCTGCAGTGAACATGTTTGACAATGCAAATGGGCATGCTCACATGGGCATGCTCACAGGGGCATGCAGAAGAAAGATATGTACGCCCAAATGCAGCTCTCAGAAGCACAGCCGCCAGTGGCTCAAGTGGTAAGTGCTTTGTCTTGCAATGTTGGAGACCTGAGTTCTAATCCAATGTCCGGTGTCTCTTGGGTAAATTTTTAATTTAAAAACAATGTTTTTATTGAAAATGGGGATGGATTGCCCTGCGCGATCAGCCAACAGCTAATGCCCCTTCAATACCTGCGTTCCCACTAACAATTGTGCCTCTGTTTTCGGCACTCTGGCCTTGGTAACACCCATACACAAGCTTGTCTCTCTGGCCCCAACTGACTGGAAAAAACGGGTGTAAAAGGTGTAATCTACGGGTCATGGTTGATACCATAATTGCACTAGGACTCAAACAGGACACCTTCTCGAGGTGCTGTGATGTGACCACCGGCCCCTGCATAGCAAGCAAACCTGTATCAGCATCTCACCGGCAACTGAATGTGTCGCCTGCAGGCTACACATAGGAGGCTGCAGTAGGTGCATTAACCCATTGAGCTGTCGACCCTCCTTCCTCTGAGAGCAGGAAACTAAATTTCCATGTTGCTTTCCATTGGCACATTAGATCTCTGTTTCACCCCAAGTCAGAGGATGTTTTGCTTCACAGAGAGATGATAATCATTGTGAGGTGTGAGCCGCTAATAGCTAAGCAGGTCAGTTAAATCTTTGCTTTTGTCATTGGGGTGTATTGACATGCGCAGGGCAGTCCTCTGTCCTCTGCTACTGTATGGTTTCTTAATGCTGCTTGTTCATGATTTTTAAATGTAAACACTCTGCTCCCAAAAGTGAAAGATTTGAAAGACTCTTTCTGTAGCAAGCCTTTCCTACTCTTTGCCCTGGGGGTGAGAGTGCAGAGGCGTAGGCAGGGTAGGGCCTGAGGGGAAAGGCCCACCCAAAATCTGTAAATGCCCACTCAGCAGCTCTGTGCGGGCATTTAAAGAGATTTTTGTCATTGCAGTGGGCCCAACTACATTAGCTTCAGACCCCATTTGCTAGAAAATCCTGGCTACGCCTCTGGTGCTTCCCAACTCAACAACCCATCACCCCTTCATCCCTTCTTACTCGTCTCACAGCACCTCCCATGCATCTTTTGTTGGTAGATTCCCTTCACGAGGCTTAGCTAGGCCTGCATTCCTTTTCAAAGGGCCATAGAAGAGAGTAAAAAAGGAGAAGGCATAATAGAGCGGGAAATAGGTGAAAGACGAGGGGTCAGGGGGGTTGGCAGTAAAAGAAACAGGGCCTGGCCTGGCAGAGAGTTCGAAGTTAGGGAACAGAACAATGAGCGAGGGACAAGGAAAGATGTCTCAGGCATGTAGCTCTCTGAGTCTTCCCCACTGTGCCTGCAGAAAGAGACGTCCTATTCCTAGCTCTCTCCCAGATGGATACATTTGCCTGGAGAGCCCAGAATGAATGTCACTTAGGCAGAGGGCAAACACAGGGCAGCAGAGCAGGAACACCCCTTCATTTTACTATGCTCCCAGGTGGCTTCTGGGAGGCAAAAGGCATCAGTATTCCATCAACATCATCTTCACCTAGGCCACCGTCACTAAGGTTTATAAAGCAGGCTGTGACACTTTCTGGGGCCTAGGTGGCCAGGCCTACGTGGAAGAGCACAGATCCTAACCCTAGGTTGTGTGGGTGGCTTCACCAGAGGGGCTGCATAGGACATAGGGCTGTGCCCGTATGGGCTGTGGTCGCGTTTGGGAGCGTTAGGGACGCATGGAGGATGCAGGGCGCAGACCTCTGTCCGTTTTCCTCCAGGATTAGGCACTGGTTGTCAGTGGTGGAGCCAGCCACTCCACAATTGGGGAAGTTAAAGGCAGAAAGCAGCTCTCTCACCGCCAGGGCAAAGAGTGGGAAAGGCTTGTTACAGCAAGAGTCTTTCAAATCTTTCACTTTTGAGAGCAGACTGTTTACATTTTAGAATCATGAACAAGCACCAATACGAAAGCGTACAGTAGCAGAGGGCATAAGACTGCTGCCCTGCGCATAACAATACACCCCAATGACAAGGTCAAAGATTTAACTGACCTGCTTAGCTATTAGTGGCTCACACCTCACAATGATTATCATCTCTCCGTGAAGCAAAACATCCTCTGAATTGGGGTGAAAGATAGATCTAATGTGCCAAAGTAAGTCACCATGGAAATGCAGTTTCCTGCTCTCAGAGGAAGGAGGGTCGACAGCGCAATGGGTTAATGCACCTACTGCAGCCTCCTATGTGTACCTTGCAGGCGACACATTCAGTTGCTGGTGAGATGCTGATACAGGTTTGCTTGCTATGCAGGGGCCGGTGGTCACCTCACAGCACCTCGAGAAGGTGTGCTGTTTGAGTCCCAGTGCAATTATGGAATCAGCCATGACCCCCAGATTGCACCTTTTCCCCTCGTTTTTTCCAGTCAGTTGGGGCCAGAGAGACAAGCTTGTGTTTGGGTGTTACTAAGGCCAGAGTGCAGAATACAAAGGCACAACTGTTAGTGGGAACACATGTATTGAAGGGGCGTTAGCTGTTGGCTGATCGGGTAGGGCAATGCATCCCAATTTTCAATAAAAACATTTTTTTTAAATGAAAAAAAAAATGCCCAAGAGATACCGGACATTGGATTAGAACCCAGGTCTCCAGCATTGCAAGACCAAGGATTTACAGCTCGAGCCACTGATAGCCATGCTTCCGAGGGTCGCTTTTGGGCGTATATATCTTTCTCCTGCATGCCCCTGTGAGCATACCCATTTGCATTGTGAAACATGTTCACTGAAACCAAGGAGGATAGAACATCTGTCCCCTCTCTCCCGCTCCACCAAATACCAGTTAACTGCAGTGGCCTAGAGGTTAAGTGCTTGCGTTACAGCGCTGGGGGGGCCTGGGTTCGAGTACTGCTTTCGGCACATAAACAGAATAGTTGGGTAATATCCTTGTACCGTGGTGGGTACCCACACTCCTAAAAGGTTCAGTGGCTATGTAATGTAATGAGTTCCCTGGTAAAGGGAGGGTGGAAGAAAGCAGAGAAGCGGGATGTGGAGGCGAGGAAGTGACCGGTAAATAAAGTAGGGGGAGGTAGGGCTGGATGAATGGGTCCCTGTGGAGAAGAGGAGGAGGGGGTAGGTCTAGAGGGCATAAAGTGGGCCCTGGGGAGACAACGAATAAGTCGGCCCTGGGAACGGTGTCATGGGGGGAAGAGGGCCCAGAATTGTGGAGGAATGGGTGTGTAAAGGAGGGTCCTAATGTGGGGAAAGGAGGCCCAGCGGAGAGGGTGTGGAATGGACCCCAACTGCCACACTTTCTCACCACCACAGTCCCACCTCTGATTTCTTCAACCCTCCTTTTACCAGGGAACCTGCACCATATCCTTCTAGTCCTACCCCCACTCACCCAGACCCGCCCCCTCTCCACAGGGACCCATTCATCCAGCCCTACCACTCCCTTTAGCCTGCCCCACCTCCTCCTTTATTTACCCTGTGCTTCCTCAGTCCTGCCTCTCTGCTTTCTTCCACCCTCCCTTTTCCAAGGACCTCTTTTCATAACCACTGAACCTTTTAGAAGGAGTGTGGGTACCCACAACTGTACAAGGAGATTACGCAACTATTCCGTTTATGTGCCGAAAGCAGGACTTAAACCCATGCCCCCAACGCTGTAACGCAAGCACTTAACCTCGAGACGACTGCAGTTAGCTGATATTTGGAGGAGCGGGGGCCAGATGTTCTATCCTCATTTTCTGCAGTGAACATGTTTGACAATGCAAATGGGCATGCTCACATGGGCATGCTCACAGGGGCATGCAGAAGAAAGATATGTACGCCCAAATGCAGCTCTCAGAAGCACAGCCACCAGTGGCTCAAGTGGTAAGTGCTTTGTCTTGCAATGTTGGAGACCTGAGTTCTAATCCAATGTCCGGTGTCTCTTGGGTAATTTTTTTAATTTAAAAAAAAATTGTTTTTATTGAAAATGGGGATGGATTGCCCTGCGCGATCAGCCAACAGCTAATGCCCCTTCAATACCTGCGTTCCCACTAACAATTGTGCCTCTGTTTTCGGCACTCTGGCCTTGGTAACACCCATACACAAGCTTGTCTCTCTGGCCCCAACTGACTGGAAAAAACGGGTGTAAAAGGTGTAATCTACGGGTCATGGTTGATACCATAATTGCACTAGGACTCAAACAGGACACCTTCAAGAGGTGCTGTGATGTGACCACCGGCCCCTGCATAGCAAGCAAACCTGTATCAGCATCTCACCGGCAACTGAATGTGTCGCCTGCAGGCTACACATAGGAGGCTGCAGTAGGTGCATTAACCCATTGAGCTGTCGACCCTCCTTCCTCTGAGAGCAGGAAACTAAATTTCCATGTTGCTTTCCATTGGCACATTAGATCTCTGTTTCACCCCAAGTCAGAGGATGTTTTGCTTCACAGAGAGATGATAATCATTGTGAGGTGTGAGCCGCTAATAGCTAAGCAGGTCAGTTAAATCTTTGCTTTTGTCATTGGGGTGTATTGACATGCGCAGGGCAGTCCTCTGTCCTCTGCTACTGTATGGTTTCTTAATGCTGCTTGTTCATGATTTTTAAATGTAAACACTCTGCTCCCAAAAGTGAAAGATTTGAAAGACTCTTGCTGTAGTAAGCCTTTCCTACTCTTTGCCCTGGGGGTGAGAGTGCAGAGGCGTAGGCAGGGTAGGGCCTGAGGGGAAAGGCCCACCCAAAATCTGTAAATGCCCACTCAGCAGCCCTGTGTGGGCATTTAAAGAGATTTTTGTCATTGCAGTGGGCCCAACTACATTAGCTTCAGACCCCATTTGCTAGAAAATCCTGACTACGCCTCTGGTGCTTCCCAACTCAACAACCCATCACCCCTTCATCCCTTCTTACTCGTCTCACAGCACCTCCCATGCATCTTTTGTTGGTAGATTTCCTTCACGAGGCTTAGCTAGGCCTGCATTCCTTTTCAAAGGGCCATAGAAGAGAGTAAAAAAGGAGAAGGCATAATAGAGCGGGAAGTAGGTGAAAGACGAGGGGTCAGGGGGGTTGGCAGTAAAAGAAACAGGGCCTGGCCTGGCAGAGAGTTCGAAGTTAGGGAACAGAACAATGAGCGAGGGACAAGGAAAGATGTCTCAGGCATGTAGCTCTCTGAGTCTTCCCCACTGTGCCTGCAGAAAGAGACGTCCTATTCCTAGCTCTCTCCCAGATGGATACATTTGCCTGGAGAGCCCAGAATGAATGTCACTTAGGCAGAGGGCAAACACAGGGCAGCAGAGCAGGAACACCCCTTCATTTTACTATGCTCCCAGGTGGCTTCTGGGAGGCAAAAGGCATCAGTATTCCATCAACATCATCTTCACCTAGGCCACCGTCACTAAGGTTTATAAAGCAGGCTGTGACACTTTCTGGGGCCTAGGTGGCCAGGCCTACGTGGAAGAGCACAGATCCTAACCCTAAGTTGTGTGGGTGGCTTCACCAGAGGGGCTGCATAGGACATAGGGCTGTGCCCGTATGGGCTGTGGTCGCGTTTGGGAGAGCTCGGGGAGGCGTGGAGGAAGCAGGGCGCAGACCTCTGTCCGTTTTCCTCCAGGATTAGGCACTGGTTGTCAGTGGTGGAGCCAGCCACTCCACAATTGGGGAAGTTAAAGGCAGAAAGCAGCTCTCTCACCGCCAGGGCAAAGAGTGGGAAAGGCTTGTTACAGCAAGAGTCTTTCAAATCTTTCACTTTTGAGAGCAGACTGTTTACATTTTAGAATCATGAACAAGCACCAATACGAAAGCGTACAGTAGCAGAGGGCATAAGACTGCTGCCCTGCGCATAACAATACACCCCAATGACAAGGTCAAAGATTTAACTGACCTGCTTAGCTATTAGTGGCTCACACCTCACAATGATTATCATCTCTCCGTGAAGCAAAACATCCTCTGAATTGGGGTGAAATATAGATCTAATGTGCCAAAGTAAGTCAACATGGAAATGCAGTTTCCTGCTCTCAGAGGAAGGAGGGTCGACAGCCCAAT
The DNA here is from genome assembly GCF_040938575.1 of Ambystoma mexicanum. Classification (NCBI taxonomy): domain Eukaryota; kingdom Metazoa; phylum Chordata; class Amphibia; order Caudata; family Ambystomatidae; genus Ambystoma; species Ambystoma mexicanum. Next base: position 391,571,284 of record NC_090926.1, on the reverse strand, counting down.
GGGTTAATGCACCTACTGCAGCCTCCTATGTGTACCTTGCAGCCGACACATTCAGTTGCTGGTGAGATGCTGATACAGGTTTGCTTGCTATGCAGGGGCCGGTGGTCACCACACAGCACCTCGAGAAGGTGTGCTGTTTGAGTCCCAGTGCAATTATGGAATCAGCCATGACCCCCAGATTGCACCTTTTCCCCTCGTTTTTTCCAGTCAGTTGGGGCCAGAGAGACAAGCTTGTGTATGGGTGTTACTAAGGCCAGAGTGCAGAATACAAAGGCACAACTGTTAGTGGGAACACATGTATTGAAGGGGCGTTAGCTGTTGGCTGATCGGGTAGGGCAATGCATCCCAATTTTCAATAAAAACATTTTTTTTAAATGAAAAAAAAAATGCCCAAGAGATACCGGACATTGGATTAGAACTCAGGTCTCCAGCATTGCAAGACCAAGGATTTACAGCTCGAGCCACTGATTGCCATGCTTCCGAGGATCTCTTTTGGGCGTATATATCTTTCTCCTGCATGCCCCTGTGAGCATACCCATTTGCATTGTGAAACATGTTCACTGAAACCAAGGAGGATAGAACATCTGTCCCCTCTCCCCCGCTCCACCAAATACCAGCTAACTGCAGTGGCCTAGAGGTTAAGTGCTTGCGTTACAGCGCTGGGGGGGCCTGGGTTCGAGTACTGCTTTCGGCACATAAACAGAATAGTTGGGTAATCTCCTTGTACAGTGGTGGGTACCCACACTCCTAAAAGGTTCAGTGGCTATGTAATGTAATGAGTTCCCTGGTAAAGGGAGGGTGGAAGAAAGCAGAGAAGCGGGATGTGGAGGCGAGGAAGTGACCGGTAAATAAAGTAGGGGGAGGTAGGGCTGGATGAATGGGTCCCTGTGGAGAAGAGGAGGAGGTGGTAGGTCTAGAGGGCATAAAGTGGGCCCTGGGGAGACAGCGAATAAGGCGGCCCTGGGAACGGTGTCATGGGGGGAAGAGGGCCCAGAATTGTGGAGGAATGGGTGTGTAAAGGAGGGTCCTTTACACACCCATTCCTGGGGAAAGGAGGCCCAGCGGAGAGGGTGTGGAATGGACCCCAACTGCCACACTTTCTCACCACCACAGTCCCACCTCTGATTTCTTCAACCCTCCTTTTACCAGGGAACCTGCACCATATCCTTCTAGTCCTACCCCCACTCACCCAGACCCGCCCCCTCTCCACAGGGACCCATTCATCCAGCCCTACCACTCCCTTTAGCCTGCCCCACCTCCTCCTTTATTTACCCTGCGCTTCCTCAGTCCTGCCTCTCTGCTTTCTTCCACCCTCCCTTTTCCAAGGACCTCTTTTCATAACCACTGAACCTTTTAGAAGGAGTGTGGGTACCCACAACTGTACAAGGAGATTACGCAACTATTCCGTTTATGTGCCGAAAGCAGGACTTAAACCCATGCCCCCAACGCTGTAACGCAAGCACTTAACCTCGAGACGACTGCAGTTAGCTGATATTTGGAGGAGCGGGGGCCAGATGTTCTATCCTCATTTTCTGCAGTGAACATGTTTGACAATGCAAATGGGCATGCTCACATGGGCATGCTCACAGGGGCATGCAGAAGAAAGATATGTACGCCCAAATGCAGCTCTCAGAAGCACAGCCGCCAGTGGCTCAAGTGGTAAGTGCTTTGTCTTGCAATGTTGGAGACCTGAGTTCTAATCCAATGTCCGGTGTCTCTTGGGTAAATTTTTAATTTAAAAACAATGTTTTTATTGAAAATGGGGATGGATTGCCCTGCGCGATCAGCCAACAGCTAATGCCCCTTCAATACCTGCGTTCCCACTAACAATTGTGCCTCTGTTTTCGGCACTCTGGCCTTGGTAACACCCATACACAAGCTTGTCTCTCTGGCCCCAACTGACTGGAAAAAACGGGTGTAAAAGGTGTAATCTACGGGTCATGGTTGATACCATAATTGCACTAGGACTCAAACAGGACACCTTCTCGAGGTGCTGTGATGTGACCACCGGCCCCTGCATAGCAAGCAAACCTGTATCAGCATCTCACCGGCAACTGAATGTGTCGCCTGCAGGCTACACATAGGAGGCTGCAGTAGGTGCATTAACCCATTGAGCTGTCGACCCTCCTTCCTCTGAGAGCAGGAAACTAAATTTCCATGTTGCTTTCCATTGGCACATTAGATCTCTGTTTCACCCCAAGTCAGAGGATGTTTTGCTTCACAGAGAGATGATAATCATTGTGAGGTGTGAGCCGCTAATAGCTAAGCAGGTCAGTTAAATCTTTGCTTTTGTCATTGGGGTGTATTGACATGCGCAGGGCAGTCCTCTGTCCTCTGCTACTGTATGGTTTCTTAATGCTGCTTGTTCATGATTTTTAAATGTAAACACTCTGCTCCCAAAAGTGAAAGATTTGAAAGACTCTTTCTGTAGCAAGCCTTTCCTACTCTTTGCCCTGGGGGTGAGAGTGCAGAGGCGTAGGCAGGGTAGGGCCTGAGGGGAAAGGCCCACCCAAAATCTGTAAATGCCCACTCAGCAGCTCTGTGCGGGCATTTAAAGAGATTTTTGTCATTGCAGTGGGCCCAACTACATTAGCTTCAGACCCCATTTGCTAGAAAATCCTGGCTACGCCTCTGGTGCTTCCCAACTCAACAACCCATCACCCCTTCATCCCTTCTTACTCGTCTCACAGCACCTCCCATGCATCTTTTGTTGGTAGATTTCCTTCACGAGGCTTAGCTAGGCCTGCATTCCTTTTCAAAGGGCCATAGAAGAGAGTAAAAAAGGAGAAGGCATAATAGAGCGGGAAATAGGTGAAAGACGAGGGGTCAGGGGGGTTGGCAGTAAAAGAAACAGGGCCTGGCCTGGCAGAGAGTTCGAAGTTAGGGAACAGAACAATGAGCGAGGGACAAGGAAAGATGTCTCAGGCATGTAGCTCTCTGAGTCTTCCCCACTGTGCCTGCAGAAAGAGACGTCCTATTCCTAGCTCTCTCCCAGATGGATACATTTGCCTGGAGAGCCCAGAATGAATGTCACTTAGGCAGAGGGCAAACACAGGGCAGCAGAGCAGGAACACCCCTTCATTTTACTATGCTCCCAGGTGGCTTCTGGGAGGCAAAAGGCATCAGTATTCCATCAACATCATCTTCACCTAGGCCACCGTCACTAAGGTTTATAAAGCAGGCTGTGACACTTTCTGGGGCCTAGGTGGCCAGGCCTACGTGGAAGAGCACAGATCCTAACCCTAGGTTGTGTGGGTGGCTTCACCAGAGGGGCTGCATAGGACATAGGGCTGTGCCCGTATGGGCTGTGGTCGCGTTTGGGAGCGTTAGGGACGCATGGAGGATGCAGGGCGCAGACCTCTGTCCGTTTTCCTCCAGGATTAGGCACTGGTTGTCAGTGGTGGAGCCAGCCACTCCACAATTGGGGAAGTTAAAGGCAGAAAGCAGCTCTCTCACCGCCAGGGCAAAGAGTGGGAAAGGCTTGTTACAGCAAGAGTCTTTCAAATCTTTCACTTTTGAGAGCAGACTGTTTACATTTTAGAATCATGAACAAGCACCAATACGAAAGCGTACAGTAGCAGAGGGCATAAGACTGCTGCCCTGCGCATAACAATACACCCCAATGACAAGGTCAAAGATTTAACTGACCTGCTTAGCTATTAGTGGCTCACACCTCACAATGATTATCATCTCTCCGTGAAGCAAAACATCCTCTGAATTGGGGTGAAAGATAGATCTAATGTGCCAAAGTAAGTCACCATGGAAATGCAGTTTCCTGCTCTCAGAGGAAGGAGGGTCGACAGCGCAATGGGTTAATGCACCTACTGCAGCCTCCTATGTGTACCTTGCAGGCGACACATTCAGTTGCTGGTGAGATGCTGATACAGGTTTGCTTGCTATGCAGGGGCCGGTGGTCACCTCACAGCACCTCGAGAAGGTGTGCTGTTTGAGTCCCAGTGCAATTATGGAATCAGCCATGACCCCCAGATTGCACCTTTTCCCCTCGTTTTTTCCAGTCAGTTGGGGCCAGAGAGACAAGCTTGTGTTTGGGTGTTACTAAGGCCAGAGTGCAGAATACAAAGGCACAACTGTTAGTGGGAACACATGTATTGAAGGGGCGTTAGCTGTTGGCTGATCGGGTAGGGCAATGCATCCCAATTTTCAATAAAAACATTTTTTTTAAATGAAAAAAAAAATGCCCAAGAGATACCGGACATTGGATTAGAACCCAGGTCTCCAGCATTGCAAGACCAAGGATTTACAGCTCGAGCCACTGATAGCCATGCTTCCGAGGGTCGCTTTTGGGCGTATATATCTTTCTCCTGCATGCCCCTGTGAGCATACCCATTTGCATTGTGAAACATGTTCACTGAAACCAAGGAGGATAGAACATCTGTCCCCTCTCTCCCGCTCCACCAAATACCAGTTAACTGCAGTGGCCTAGAGGTTAAGTGCTTGCGTTACAGCGCTGGGGGGGCCTGGGTTCGAGTACTGCTTTCGGCACATAAACAGAATAGTTGGGTAATATCCTTGTACCGTGGTGGGTACCCACACTCCTAAAAGGTTCAGTGGCTATGTAATGTAATGAGTTCCCTGGTAAAGGGAGGGTGGAAGAAAGCAGAGAAGCGGGATGTGGAGGCGAGGAAGTGACCGGTAAATAAAGTAGGGGGAGGTAGGGCTGGATGAATGGGTCCCTGTGGAGAAGAGGAGGAGGGGGTAGGTCTAGAGGGCATAAAGTGGGCCCTGGGGAGACAGCGAATAAGTCGGCCCTGGGAACGGTGTCATGGGGGGAAGAGGGCCCAGAATTGTGGAGGAATGGGTGTGTAAAGGAGGGTCCTAATGTGGGGAAAGGAGGCCCAGCGGAGAGGGTGTGGAATGGACCCCAACTGCCACACTTTCTCACCACCACAGTCCCACCTCTGATTTCTTCAACCCTCCTTTTACCAGGGAACCTGCACCATATCCTTCTAGTCCTACCCCCACTCACCCAGACCCGCCCCCTCTCCACAGGGACCCATTCATCCAGCCCTACCACTCCCTTTAGCCTGCCCCACCTCCTCCTTTATTTACCCTGCGCTTCCTCAGTCCTGCCTCTCTGCTTTCTTCCACCCTCCCTTTTCCAAGGACCTCTTTTTATAACCACTGAACCTTTTAGAAGGAGTGTGGGTACCCACAACTGTACAAGGAGATTACGCAACTATTCCGTTTATGTGCCGAAAGCAGGACTTAAACCCATGCCCCCAACGCTGTAACGCAAGCACTTAACCTCGAGACGACTGCAGTTAGCTGATATTTGGAGGAGCGGGGGCCAGATGTTCTATCCTCATTTTCTGCAGTGAACATGTTTGACAATGCAAATGGGCATGCTCACATGGGCATGCTCACAGGGGCATGCAGAAGAAAGATATGTACGCCCAAATGCAGCTCTCAGAAGCACAGTCTCCAGTGGCTCAAGTGGTAAGTGCTTTGTCTTGCAATGTTGGAGACCTGAGTTCTAATCCAATGTCCGGTGTCTCTTGGGTAATTTTTTTAATTAAAAAAAAAATGTTTTTATCGAAAATGGGGATGGATTGCCCTGCGCGATCAGCCAACAGCTAATGCCCCTTCAATACCTGCGTTCCCACTAACAATTGTGCCTCTGTTTTCGGCACTCTGGCCTTGGTAACACCCATACACAAGCTTGTCTCTCTGGCCCCAACTGACTGGAAAAAACGGGTGTAAAAGGTGTAATCTACGGGTCATGGTTGATACCATAATTGCACTAGGACTCAAACAGGACACCTTCTCGAGGTGCTGTGATGTGACCACCGGCCCCTGCATAGCAAGCAAACCTGTATCAGCATCTCACCGGCAACTGAATGTGTCGTCTGCAGGCTACACATAGGAGGCTGCAGTAGGTGCATTAACCCATTGAGCTGTCGACCCTCCTTCCTCTGAGAGCAGGAAATTAAATTTCCATGTTGCTTTCCATTGGCACATTAGATCTCTGTTTCACCCCAAGTCAGAGGATGTTTTGCTTCACAGAGAGATGATAATCATTGTGAGGTGTGAGCCGCTAATAGCTAAGCAGGTCAGTTAAATCTTTGCTTTTGTCATTGGGGTGTATTGACATGCGCAGGGCAGTCCTCTGTCCACTGCTACTGTATGGTTTCTTAATGCTGCTTGTTCATGATTTTTAAATGTAAACACTCTGCTCCCAAAAGTGAAAGATTTGAAAGACTCTTGCTGTAGCAAGCCTTTCCTACTCTTTGCCCTGGGGGTGAGAGTGCAGAGGCGTAGGCAGGGTAGGGCCTGAGGGGAAAGGCCCACCCAAAATCTGTAAATGCCCACTCAGCAGCTCTGTGTGGGCATTTAAAGAGATTTTTGTCATTGCAGTGGGCCCAACTACATTAGCTTCAGACCCCATTTGCTAGAAAATCCTGGCTACGCCTCTGGTGCTTCCCAACTCAACAACCCATCACCCCTTCATCCCTTCTTACTCGTCTCACAGCACCTCCCATGCATCTTTTGTTGGTAGATTTCCTTCACGAGGCTTAGCTAGGCCTGCATTCCTTTTCAAAGGGCCATAGAAGAGAGTAAAAAAGGAGAAGGCATAATAGAGCGGGAAATAGGTGAAAGACGAGGGGTCAGGGGGGTTGGCAGTAAAAGAAACAGGGCCTGGCCTGGCAGAGAGTTCGAAGTTAGGGAACAGAACAATGAGCGAGGGACAAGGAAAGATGTCTCAGGCATGTAGCTCTCTGAGTCTTCCCCACTGTGCCTGCAGAAAGAGACGTCCTATTCCTAGCTCTCTCCCAGATGGATACATTTGCCTGGAGAGCCCAGAATGAATGTCACTTAGGCAGAGGGCAAACACAGGGCAGCAGAGCAGGAACACCCCTTCATTTTACTATGCTCCCAGGTGGCTTCTGGGAGGCAAAAGGCATCAGTATTCCTTCAACATCATCTTCACCTAGGCCACCGTCACTAAGGTTTATAAAGCAGGCTGTGACACTTTCTGGGGCCTAGGTGGCCAGGCCTACGTGGAAGAGCACAGATCCTAACCCTAAGTTGTGTGGGTGGCTTCACCAGAGGGGCTGCATAGGACATAGGGCTGTGCCCGTATGGGCTGTGGTCGCGTTTGGGAGCGTTAGGGACGCATGGAGGATGCAGGGCGCAGACCTCTGTCCGTTTTCCTCCAGGATTAGGCACTGGTTGTCAGTGGTGGAGCCAGCCACTCCACAATTGGGGAAGTTAAAGGCAGAAAGCAGCTCTCTCACCGCCAGGGCAAAGAGTGGGAAAGGCTTGTTACAGCAAGAGTCTTTCAAATCTTTCACTTTTGAGAGCAGACTGTTTACATTTTAGAATCATGAACAAGCACCAATACGAAAGCGTACAGTAGCAGAGGGCATAAGACTGCTGCCCTGCGCATAACAATACACCCCAATGACAAGGTCAAAGATTTAACTGACCTGCTTAGCTATTAGTGGCTCACACCTCACAATGATTATCATCTCTCCGTGAAGCAAAACATCCTCTGAATTGGGGTGAAAGATAGATCTAATGTGCCAAAGTAAGTCACCATGGAAATGCAGTTTCCTGCTCTCAGAGGAAGGAGGGTCGACAGCGCAATGGGTTAATGCACCTACTGCAGCCTCCTATGTGTACCTTGCAGGCGACACATTCAGTTGCTGGTGAGATGCTGATACAGGTTTGCTTGCTATGCAGGGGCCGGTGGTCACCTCACAGCACCTCGAGAAGGTGTGCTGTTTGAGTCCCAGTGCAATTATGGAATCAGCCATGACCCCCAGATTGCACCTTTTCCCCTCGTTTTTTCCAGTCAGTTGGGGCCAGAGAGACAAGCTTGTGTTTGGGTGTTACTAAGGCCAGAGTGCAGAATACAAAGGCACAACTGTTAGTGGGAACACATGTATTGAAGGGGCGTTAGCTGTTGGCTGATCGGGTAGGGCAATGCATCCCAATTTTCAATAAAAACATTTTTTTTAAATGAAAAAAAAAATGCCCAAGAGATACCGGACATTGGATTAGAACTCAGGTCTCCAGCATTGCAAGACCAAGGATTTACAGCTCGAGCCACTGATAGCCATGCTTCCGAGGGTCGCTTTTGGGCGTATATATCTTTCTCCTGCATGCCCCTGTGAGCATACCCATTTGCATTGTGAAACATGTTCACTGAAACCAAGGAGGATAGAATATCTGTCCCCTCTCCCCCGCTCCACCAAATACCAGTTAACTGCAGTGGCCTAGAGGTTAAGTGCTTGCGTTACAGCGCTGGGGGGGCCTGGGTTCGAGTACTGCTTTCGGCACATAAACAGAATAGTTGGGTAATCTCCTTGTACCGTGGTGGGTACCCACACTCCTAAAAGGTTCAGTGGCTATGTAATGTAATGAGTTCCCTGGTAAAGGGAGGGTGGAAGAAAGCAGAGAAGCGGGATGTGGAGGCGAGGAAGTGACCGGTAAATAAAGTAGGGGGAGGTAGGGCTGGATGAATGGGTCCCTGTGGAGAAGAGGAGGAGGGGGTAGGTCTAGAGGGCATAAAGTGGGCCCTGGGGAGACAGCGAATAAGTCGGCCCTGGGAACGGTGTCATGGGGGGAAGAGGGCCCAGAATTGTGGAGGAATGGGTGTGTAAAGGAGGGTCCTAATGTGGGGAAAGGAGGCCCAGCGGAGAGGGTGTGGAATGGACCCCAACTGCCACACTTTCTCACCACCACAGTCCCACCTCTGATTTCTTCAACCCTCCTTTTACCAGGGAACCTGCACCATATCCTTCTAGTCCTACCCCCACTCACCCAGACCCGCACCCTCTCCACAGGGACCCATTCATCCAGCCCTACCACTCCCTTAAGCCTGCCCCACCTCCTCCTTTATTTACCCTGCGCTTCCTCAGTCCTGCCTCTCTGCTTTCTTCCACCCTCCCTTTTCCAAGGACCTCTTTTTATAACCACTGAACCTTTTAGAAGGAGTGTGGGTACCCACAACTGTACAAGGAGATTACGCAACTATTCCGTTTATGTGCCGAAAGCAGGACTTAAACCCATGCCCCCAACGCTGTAACGCAAGCACTTAACCTCGAGACGACTGCAGTTAGCTGATATTTGGAGGAGCGGGGGCCAGATGTTCTATCCTCATTTTCTGCAGTGAACATGTTTGACAATGCAAATGGGCATGCTCACATGGGCATGCTCACAGGGGCATGCAGAAGAAAGATATGTACGCCCAAATGCAGCTCTCAGAAGCACAGTCTCCAGTGGCTCAAGTGGTAAGTGCTTTGTCTTGCAATGTTGGAGACCTGAGTTCTTGTCCGGTGTCTCTTGGGTAATTTTTTTAATTAAAAAAAAAATGTTTTTATCGAAAATGGGGATGGATTGCCCTGCGCGATCAGCCAACAGCTAATGCCCCTTCAATACCTGCGTTCCCACTAACAATTGTGCCTCTGTTTTCGGCACTCTGGCCTTGGTAACACCCATACACAAGCTTGTCTCTCTGGCCCTAACTGACTGGAAAAAACGGGTGTAAAAGGTGTAATCTACGGGTCATGGTTGATACCATAATTGCACTAGGACTCAAACAGGACACCTTCTCGAGGTGCTGTGATGTGACCACCGGCCCCTGCATAGCAAGCAAACCTGTATCAGCATCTCACCGGCAACTGAATGTGTCGTCTGCAGGCTACACATAGGAGGCTGCAGTAGGTGCATTAACCCATTGAGCTGTCGACCCTCCTTCCTCTGAGAGCAGGAAATTAAATTTCCATGTTGCTTTCCATTGGCACATTAGATCTCTGTTTCACCCCAAGTCAGAGGATGTTTTGCTTCACAGAGAGATGATAATCATTGTGAGGTGTGAGCCGCTAATAGCTAAGCAGGTCAGTTAAATCTTTGCTTTTGTCATTGGGGTGTATTGACATGCGCAGGGCAGTCCTCTGTCCACTGCTACTGTATGGTTTCTTAATGCTGCTTGTTCATGATTTTTAAATGTAAACACTCTGCTCCCAAAAGTGAAAGATTTGAAAGACTCTTGCTGTAGCAAGCCTTTCCTACTCTTTGCCCTGGGGGTGAGAGTGCAGAGGCGTAGGCAGGGTAGGGCCTGAGGGGAAAGGCCCACCCAAAATCTGTAAATGCCCACTCAGCAGCTCTGTGTGGGCATTTAAAGAGATTTTTGTCATTGCAGTGGGCCCAACTACATTAGCTTCAGACCCCATTTGCTAGAAAATCCTGGCTACGCCTCTGGTGCTTCCCAGCTCAACAACCCATCACCCCTTCATCCCTTCTTACTCGTCTCACAGCACCTCCCATGCATCTATTGTTGGTAGATTTCCTTCACGAGGCTTAGCTAGGCCTGCATTCCTTTTCAAAGGGCCATAGAAGAGAGTAAAAAAGGAGAAGGCATAATAGAGCGGGAAGTAGGTGAAAGACGAGGGGTAGGGGGGGTTGGCAGTAAAAGAAACAGGGCCTGGCCTGGCAGAGAGTTAGAAGTTAGGGAACAGAACAATGAGCGAGGGACAAGGAAAGATGTCTCAGGCATGTAGCTCTCTGAGTCTTCCCCACTGTGCCTGCAGAAAGAGACGTCCCATTCCTAGCTCTCTCCCAGATGGATACATTTGCCTGGAGAGCCCAGAATGAATGTCACTTAGGCAGAGGGCAAACACAGGGCAGCAGAGCAGGAACACCCCTTCATTTTACTATGCTCCCAGGTGGCTTCTGGGAGGCAAAAGGCATCAGTATTCCATCAACATCATCTTCACCTAGGCCACCGTCACTAAGGTTTATAAAGTAGGCTGTGACACTTTCTGGGGCCTAGGTGGCCAGGCCTACGTGGAAGAGCACAGATCCTAACCCTAAGTTGTGTGGGTGGCTTCACCAGAGGGGCTGCATAAGACATAGCGCTGTGCCCGTATGGGCTGTGGTCGCGTTTGGGAGCGTTAGGGAGCGTTAGGGACGCAGGGCACAGACCTCTGTCCGTTTTCCTCCAGGATTAGGCACTGGTTGTCAGTGGTGGAGCCAGCCACTCCACAATTGGGGAAGTTAAAGGCAGAAAGCAGCTCTCTCACCGCCAGGGCAAAGAGTGGGAAAGGCTTGTTACAGCAAGAGTCTTTCAAATCTTTCACTTTTGAGAGCAGACTGTTTACATTTTAGAATCATGAACAAGCACCAATACGAAAGCGTACAGTAGCAGAGGGCATAAGGCTGCTGCCCTGCGCATAACAATACACCCCAATGACAAGGTCGAAGATTTAACTGACCTGCTTAGCTATTAGTGGCTCACACCTCACAATGATTATCATCTCTCCGTGAAGCAAAACATCCTCTGAATTGGGGTGAAAGATAGATCTAATGTGCCAAAGTAAGTCAACATGGAAATGCAGTTTCCTGCTCTCAGAGGAAGGAGGGTCGACAGCCCAATGGGTTAATGCACCTACTGCAGCCTCCTATGTGTACCTTGCAGGCGACACATTCAGTTGCTGGTGAGATGCTGATACAGGTTTGCTTGCTATGCAGGGGCCGGTGGTCACCTCACAGCACCTCGAGAAGGTGTGCTGTTTGAGTCCCAGTGCAATTATGGAATCAGCCATGACCCCCAGATTACACCTTTTCCCCTCGTTTTTTCCAGTCAGTTGGGGCCAGAGAGACAAGCTTGTGTTTGGGTGTTACTAAGGCCAGAGTGCAGAATACAAAGGCACAACTGTTAGTGGGAACACATGTATTGAAGGGGCGTTAGCTGTTGGCTGATCGGGTAGGGCAATGCATCCCAATTTTCAATAAAAACATTTTTTTTAAATGAAAAAAAAAATGCCCAAGAGATACCGGACATTGGATTAGAACTCAGGTCTCCAGCATTGCAAGACCAAGGATTTACAGCTCGAGCCACTGATAGCCATGCTTCCGAGGGTCGCTTTTGGGCGTATATATCTTTCTCCTGCATGCCCCTGTGAGCATACCCATTTGCATTGTGAAACATGTTCACTGAAACCAAGGAGGATAGAACATCTGTCCCCTCTCCCCCGCTCCACCAAATACCAGTTAACTGCAGTGGCCTAGAGGTTAAGTGCTTGCGTTACAGCGCTGGGGGGGCCTGGGTTCGAGTACTGCTTTCGGCACATAAACAGAATAGTTGGGTAATCTCCTTGTACCGTGGTGGGTACCCACACTCCTAAAAGGTTCAGTGGCTATGTAATGTAATGAGTTCCCTGGTAAAGGGAGGGTGGAAGAAAGCAGAGAAGCGGGATGTGGAGGCGAGGAAGTGACCGGTAAATAAAGTAGGGGGAGGTAGGGCTGGATGAATGGGTCCCTGTGGAGAAGAGGAGGAGGGGGTAGGTCTAGAGGGCATAAAGTGGGCCCTGGGGAGACAGCGAATAAGTCGGCCCTGGGAACGGTGTCATGGGGGGAAGAGGGCCCAGAATTGTGGAGGAATGGGTGTGTAAAGGAGGGTCCTAATGTGGGGAAAGGAGGCCCAGCGGAGAGGGTGTGGAATGGACCCCAACTGCCACACTTTCTCACCACCACAGTCCCACCTCTGATTTCTTCAACCCTCCTTTTACCAGGGAACCTGCACCATATCCTTCTAGTCCTACCCCCACTCACCCAGACCCGCACCCTCTCCACAGGGACCCATTCATCCAGCCCTACCACTCCCTTTAGCCTGCCCCACCTCCTCCTTTATTTACCCTGCGCTTCCTCAGTCCTGCCTCTCTGCTTTCTTCCACCCTCCCTTTTCCAAGGACCTCTTTTTATAACCACTGAACCTTTTAGAAGGAGTGTGGGTACCCACAACTGTACAAGGAGATTACGCAACTATTCCGTTTATGTGCCGAAAGCAGGACTTAAACCCATGCCCCCAACGCTGTAACGCAAGCACTTAACCTCGAGACGACTGCAGTTAGCTGATATTTGGAGGAGCGGGGGCCAGATGTTCTATCCTCATTTTCTGCAGTGAACATGTTTGACAATGCAAATGGGCATGCTCACATGGGCATGCTCACAGGGGCATGCAGAAGAAAGATATGTACGCCCAAATGCAGCTCTCAGAAGCACAGCCACCAGTGGCTCAAGTGGTAAGTGCTTTGTCTTGCAATGTTGGAGACCTGAGTTCTAATCCAATGTCCGGTGTCTCTTGGGTAATTTTTTTAATTTAAAAAAAAATTGTTTTTATTGAAAATGGGGATGGATTGCCCTGCGCGATCAGCCAACAGCTAATGCCCCTTCAATACCTGCGTTCCCACTAACAATTGTGCCTCTGTTTTCGGCACTCTGGCCTTGGTAACACCCATACACAAGCTTGTCTCTCTGGCCCCAACTGACTGGAAAAAACGGGTGTAAAAGGTGTAATCTACGGGTCATGGTTGATACCATAATTGCACTAGGACTCAAACAGGACACCTTCAAGAGGTGCTGTGATGTGACCACCGGCCCCTGCATAGCAAGCAAACCTGTATCAGCATCTCACCGGCAACTGAATGTGTCGCCTGCAGGCTACACATAGGAGGCTGCAGTAGGTGCATTAACCCATTGAGCTGTCGACCCTCCTTCCTCTGAGAGCAGGAAACTAAATTTCCATGTTGCTTTCCATTGGCACATTAGATCTCTGTTTCACCCCAAGTCAGAGGATGTTTTGCTTCACAGAGAGATGATAATCATTGTGAGGTGTGAGCCGCTAATAGCTAAGCAGGTCAGTTAAATCTTTGCTTTTGTCATTGGGGTGTATTGACATGCGCAGGGCAGTCCTCTGTCCTCTGCTACTGTATGGTTTCTTAATGCTGCTTGTTCATGATTTTTAAATGTAAACACTCTGCTCCCAAAAGTGAAAGATTTGAAAGACTCTTGCTGTAGTAAGCCTTTCCTACTCTTGCCCTGGGGGTGAGAGTGCAGAGGCGTAGGCAGGGTAGGGCCTGAGGGGAAAGGCCCACCCAAAATCTGTAAATGCCCACTCAGCAGCTCTGTGTGGGCATTTAAAGAGATTTTTGTCATTGCAGTGGGCCCAACTACATTAGCTTCAGACCCCATTTGCTAGAAAATCCTGACTACGCCTCTGGTGCTTCCCAACTCAACAACCCATCACCCCTTCATCCCTTCTTACTCGTCTCACAGCACCTCCCATGCATCTTTTGTTGGTAGATTTCCTTCACGAGGCTTAGCTAGGCCTGCATTCCTTTTCAAAGGGCCATAGAAGAGAGTAAAAAAGGAGAAGGCATAATAGAGCGGGAAGTAGGTGAAAGACGAGGGGTCAGGGGGGTTGGCAGTAAAAGAAACAGGGCCTGGCCTGGCAGAGAGTTCGAAGTTAGGGAACAGAACAATGAGCGAGGGACAAGGAAAGATGTCTCAGGCATGTAGCTCTCTGAGTCTTCCCCACTGTGCCTGCAGAAAGAGACGTCCTATTCCTAGCTCTCTCCCAGATGGATACATTTGCCTGGAGAGCCCAGAATGAATGTCACTTAGGCAGAGGGCAAACACAGGGCAGCAGAGCAGGAACACCCCTTCATTTTACTATGCTCCCAGGTGGCTTCTGGGAGGCAAAAGGCATCAGTATTCCATCAACATCATCTTCACCTAGGCCACCGTCACTAAGGTTTATAAAGCAGGCTGTGACACTTTCTGGGGCCTAGGTGGCCAGGCCTACGTGGAAGAGCACAGATCCTAACCCTAAGTTGTGTGGGTGGCTTCACCAGAGGGGCTGCATAGGACATAGGGCTGTGCCCGTATGGGCTGTGGTCGCGTTTGGGAGAGCTCGGGGAGGCGTGGAGGAAGCAGGGCGCAGACCTCTGTCCGTTTTCCTCCAGGATTAGGCACTGGTTGTCAGTGGTGGAGCCAGCCACTCCACAATTGGGGAAGTTAAAGGCAGAAAGCAGCTCTCTCACCGCCAGGGCAAAGAGTGGGAAAGGCTTGTTACAGCAAGAGTCTTTCAAATCTTTCACTTTTGAGAGCAGACTGTTTACATTTTAGAATCATGAACAAGCACCAATACGAAAGCGTACAGTAGCAGAGGGCATAAGACTGCTGCCCTGCGCATAACAATACACCCCAATGACAAGGTCAAAGATTTAACTGACCTGCTTAGCTATTAGTGGCTCACACCTCACAATGATTATCATCTCTCCGTGAAGCAAAACATCCTCTGAATTGGGGTGAAATATAGATCTAATGTGCCAAAGTAAGTCAACATGGAAATGCAGTTTCCTGCTCTCAGAGGAAGGAGGGTCGACAGCCCAATGGGTTAATGCACCTACTGCAGCCTCCTATGTGTACCTTGCAGCCGACACATTCAGTTGCTGGTGAGATGCTGATACAGGTTTGCTTGCTATGCAGGGGCCGGTGGTCACCACACAGCACCTCGAGAAGGTGTGCTGTTTGAGTCCCAGTGCAATTATGGAATCAGCCATGACCCCCAGATTGCACCTTTTCCCCTCGTTTTTTCCAGTCAGTTGGGGCCAGAGAGACAAGCTTGTGTATGGGTGTTACTAAGGCCAGAGTGCAGAATACAAAGGCACAACTGTTAGTGGGAACACATGTATTGAAGGGGCGTTAGCTGTTGGCTGATCGGGTAGGGCAATGCATCCCAATTTTCAATAAAAACATTTTTTTTAAATGAAAAAAAAAATGCCCAAGAGATACCGGACATTGGATTAGAACTCAGGTCTCCAGCATTGCAAGACCAAGGATTTACAGCTCGAGCCACTGATTGCCATGCTTCCGAGGATCTCTTTTGGGCGTATATATCTTTCTCCTGCATGCCCCTGTGAGCATACCCATTTGCATTGTGAAACATGTTCACTGAAACCAAGGAGGATAGAACATCTGTCCCCTCTCCCCCGCTCCACCAAATACCAGCTAACTGCAGTGGCTCAGAGGTTAAGTGCTTGCGTTACAGCGCTGGGGGGGCCTGGGTTCGAGTACTGCTTTCGGCACATAAACAGAATAGTTGGGTAATCTCCTTGTACAGTGGTGGGTACCCACACTCCTAAAAGGTTCAGTGGCTATGTAATGTAATGAGTTCCCTGGTAAAGGGAGGGTGGAAGAAAGCAGAGAAGCGGGATGTGGAGGCGAGGAAGTGACCGGTAAATAAAGTAGGGGGAGGTAGGGCTGGATGAATGGGTCCCTGTGGAGAAGAGGAGGAGGGGGTAGGTCTAGAGGGCATAAAGTGGGCCCTGGGGAGACAGCGAATAAGTCGGCCCTGGGAACGGTGTCATGGGGGGAAGAGGGCCCAGAATTGTGGAGGAATGGGTGTGTAAAGGAGGGTCCTTTACACACCCATTCCTGGGGAAAGGAGGCCCAGCGGAGAGGGTGTGGAATGGACCCCAACTGCCACACTTTCTCACCACCACAGTCCCACCTCTGATTTCTTCAACCCTCCTTTTACCAGGGAACCTGCACCATATCCTTCTAGTCCTACCCCCACTCACCCAGACCAGCCCCCTCTCCACAGGGACCCATTCATCCAGCCCTACCACTCCCTTTAGCCTGCCCCACCTCCTCCTTTATTTACCCTGCGCTTCCTCAGTCCTGCCTCTCTGCTTTCTTCCACCCTCCCTTTTCCAAGGACCTCTTTTCATAACCACTGAACCTTTTAGAAGGAGTGTGGGTACCCACAACTGTACAAGGAGATTACGCAACTATTCCGTTTATGTGCCGAAAGCAGGACTTAAACCCATGCCCCCAACGCTGTAACGCAAGCACTTAACCTCGAGACGACTGCAGTTAGCTGATATTTGGAGGAGCGGGGGCCAGATGTTCTATCCTCATTTTCTGCAGTGAACATGTTTGACAATGCAAATGGGCATGCTCACATGGGCATGCTCACAGGGGCATGCAGAAGAAAGATATGTACGCCCAAATGCAGCTCTCAGAAGCACAGCCGCCAGTGGCTCAAGTGGTAAGTGCTTTGTCTTGCAATGTTGGAGACCTGAGTTCTCATCCAATGTCCGGTGTCTCTTGGGTAAATTTTTAATTTAAAAACAATGTTTTTATTGAAAATGGGGATGGATTGCCCTGCGCGATCAGCCAACAGCTAATGCCCCTTCAATACCTGCGTTCCCACTAACAATTGTGCCTCTGTTTTCGGCACTCTGGCCTTGGTAACACCCATACACAAGCTTGTCTCTCTGGCCCCAACTGACTGGAAAAAACGGGTGTAAAAGGTGTAATCTACGGGTCATGGTTGATACCATAATTGCACTAGGACTCAAACAGGACACCTTCTCGAGGTGCTGTGATGTGACCACCGGCCCCTGCATAGCAAGCAAACCTGTATCAGCATCTCACCGGCAACTGAATGTGTCGTCTGCAGGCTACACATAGGAGGCTGCAGTAGGTGCATTAACCCATTGAGCTGTCGACCCTCCTTCCTCTGAGAGCAGGAAATTAAATTTCCATGTTGCTTTCCATTGGCACATTAGATCTCTGTTTCACCCCAAGTCAGAGGATGTTTTGCTTCACAGAGAGATGATAATCATTGTGAGGTGTGAGCCGCTAATAGCTAAGCAGGTCAGTTAAATCTTTGCTTTTGTCATTGGGGTGTATTGACGTGCGCAGGGCAGTCCTCTGTCCACTGCTACTGTATGGTTTCTTAATGCTGCTTGTTCATGATTTTTAAATGTAAACACTCTGCTCCCAAAAGTGAAAGATTTGAAAGACTCTTGCTGTAGCAAGCCTTTCCTACTCTTTGCCCTGGGGGTGAGAGTGCAGAGGCGTAGGCAGGGTAGGGCCTGAGGGGAAAGGCCCACCCAAAATCTGTAAATGCCCACTCAGCAGCTCTGTGTGGGCATTTAAAGAGATTTTTGTCATTGCAGTGGGCCCAACTACATTAGCTTCAGACCCCATTTGCTAGAAAATCCTGGCTACGCCTCTGGTGCTTCCCAACTCAACAACCCATCACCCCTTCATCCCTTCTTACTCGTCTCACAGCACCTCCCATGCATCTTTTGTTGGTAGATTTCCTTCACGAGGCTTAGCTAGGCCTGCATTCCTTTTCAAAGGGCCATAGAAGAGAGTAAAAAAGGAGAAGGCATAATAGAGCGGGAAATAGGTGAAAGACGAGGGGTCAGGGGGGTTGGCAGTAAAAGAAACAGGGCCTGGCCTGGCAGAGAGTTCGAAGTTAGGGAACAGAACAATGAGCGAGGGACAAGGAAAGATGTCTCAGGCATGTAGCTCTCTGAGTCTTCCCCACTGTGCCTGCAGAAAGAGACGTCCTATTCCTAGCTCTCTCCCAGATGGATACATTTGCCTGGAGAGCCCAGAATGAATGTCACTTAGGCAGAGGGCAAACACAGGGCAGCAGAGCAGGAACACCCCTTCATTTTACTATGCTCCCAGGTGGCTTCTGGGAGGCAAAAGGCATCAGTATTCCATCAACATCATCTTCACCTAGGCCACCGTCACTAAGGTTTATAAAGCAGGCTGTGACACTTTCTGGGGCCTAGGTGGCCAGGCCTACGTGGAAGAGCACAGATCCTAACCCTAAGTTGTGTGGGTGGCTTCACCAGAGGGGCTGCATAGGACATAGGGCTGTGCCCGTATGGGCTGTGGTCGCGTTTGGGAGAGCTCGGGGAGGCGTGGAGGAAGCAGGGCGCAGACCTCTGTCCATTTTCCTCCAGGATTAGGCACTGGTTGTCAGTGGTGGAGCCAGCCACTCCACAATTGGGGAAGTTAAAGGCAGAAAGCAGCTCTCTCACCGCCAGGGCAAAGAGTGGGAAAGGCTTGTTACAGCAAGAGTCTTTCAAATCTTTCACTTTTGAGAGCAGACTGTTTACATTTTAGAATCATGAACAAGCACCAATACGAAAGCGTACAGTAGCAGAGGGCATAAGACTGCTGCCCTGCGCATAACAATACACCCCAATGACAAGGTCAAAGATTTAACTGACCTGCTTAGCTATTAGTGGCTCACACCTCACAATGATTATCATCTCTCCGTGAAGCAAAACATCCTCTGAATTGGGGTGAAAGATAGATCTAATGTGCCAAAGTAAGTCACCATGGAAATGCAGTTTCCTGCTCTCAGAGGAAGGAGGGTCGACAGCGCAATGGGTTAATGCACCTTCTGCAGCCTCCTATGTGTACCTTGCAGGCGACACATTCAGTTGCTGGTGAGATGCTGATACAGGTTTGCTTGCTATGCAGGGGCCGGTGGTCACCTCACAGCACCTCGAGAAGGTGTGCTGTTTGAGTCCCAGTGCAATTATGGAATCAGCCATGACCCCCAGATTGCACCTTTTCCCCTCGTTTTTTCCAGTCAGTTGGGGCCAGAGAGACAAGCTTGTGTTTGGGTGTTACTAAGGCCAGAGTGCAGAATACAAAGGCACAACTGTTAGTGGGAACACATGTATTGAAGGGGCGTTAGCTGTTGGCTGATCGGGTAGGGCAATGCATCCCAATTTTCAATAAAAACATTTTTTTTAAATGAAAAAAAAAATGCCCAAGAGATACCGGACATTGGATTAGAACTCAGGTCTCCAGCATTGCAAGACCAAGGATTTACAGCTCGAGCCACTGATAGCCATGCTTCCGAGGGTCGCTTTTGGGCGTATATATCTTTCTCCTGCATGCCCCTGTGAGCATACCCATTTGCATTGTGAAACATGTTCACTGAAACCAAGGAGGATAGAACATCTGTCCCCTCTCCCCCGCTCCACCAAATACCAGTTAACTGCAGTGGCCTAGAGGTTAAGTGCTTGCGTTACAGCGCTGGGGGGGCCTGGGTTCGAGTACTGCTTTCGGCACATAAACAGAATAGTTGGGTAATCTCCTTGTACCGTGGTGGGTACCCACACTCCTAAAAGGTTCAGTGGCTATGTAATGTAATGAGTTCCCTGGTAAAGGGAGGGTGGAAGAAAGCAGAGAAGCGGGATGTGGAGGCGAGGAAGTGACCGGTAAATAAAGTAGGGGGAGGTAGGGCTGGATGAATGGGTCCCTGTGGAGAAGAGGAGGAGGGGGTAGGTCTAGAGGGCATAAAGTGGGCCCTGGGGAGACAGCGAATAAGTCGGCCCTGGGAACGGTGTCATGGGGGGAAGAGGGCCCAGAATTGTGGAGGAATGGGTGTGTAAAGGAGGGTCCTAATGTGGGGAAAGGAGGCCCAGCGGAGAGGGTGTGGAATGGACCCCAACTGCCACACTTTCTCACCACCACAGTCCCACCTCTGATTTCTTCAACCCTCCTTTTACCAGGGAACCTGCACCATATCCTTCTAGTCCTACCCCCACTCACCCAGACCCGCCCCCTCTCCACAGGGACCCATTCATCCAGCCCTACCACTCCCTTTAGCCTGCCCCACCTCCTCCTTTATTTACCCTGCGCTTCCTCAGTCCTGCCTCTCTGCTTTCTTCCACCCTCCCTTTTCCAAGGACCTCTTTTTATAACCACTGAACCTTTTAGAAGGAGTGTGGGTACCCACAACTGTACAAGGAGATTACGCAACTATTCCGTTTATGTGCCGAAAGCAGGACTTAAACCCATGCCCCCAACGCTGTAACGCAAGCACTTAACCTCGAGACGACTGCAGTTAGCTGATATTTGGAGGAGCGGGGGCCAGATGTTCTATCCTCATTTTCTGCAGTGAACATGTTTGACAATGCAAATGGGCATGCTCACATGGGCATGCTCACAGGGGCATGCAGAAGAAAGATATGTACGCCCAAATGCAGCTCTCAGAAGCACAGCCGCCAGTGGCTCAAGTGGTAAGTGCTTTGTCTTGCAATGTTGGAGACCTGAGTTCTAATCCAATGTCCGGTGTCTCTTGGGTAAATTTTTAATTTAAAAACAATGTTTTTATTGAAAATGGGGATGGATTGCCCTGCGCGATCAGCCAACAGCTAATGCCCCTTCAATACCTGCGTTCCCACTAACAATTGTGCCTCTGTTTTCGGCACTCTGGCCTTGGTAACACCCATACACAAGCTTGTCTCTCTGGCCCCAACTGACTGGAAAAAACGGGTGTAAAAGGTGTAATCTACGGGTCATGGTTGATACCATAATTGCACTAGGACTCAAACAGGACACCTTCTCGAGGTGCTGTGATGTGACCACCGGCCCCTGCATAGCAAGCAAACCTGTATCAGCATCTCACCGGCAACTGAATGTGTCGTCTGCAGGCTACACATAGGAGGCTGCAGTAGGTGCATTTACCCATTGAGCTGTCGACCCTCCTTCCTCTGAGAGCAGGAAATTAAATTTCCATGTTGCTTTCCATTGGCACATTAGATCTCTGTTTCACCCCAAGTCAGAGGATGTTTTGCTTCACAGAGAGATGATAATCATTGTGAGGTGTGAGCCGCTAATAGCTAAGCAGGTCAGTTAAATCTTTGCTTTTGTCATTGGGGTGTATTGACATGCGCAGGGCAGTCCTCTGTCCACTGCTACTGTATGGTTTCTTAATGCTGCTTGTTCATGATTTTTAAATGTAAACACTCTGCTCCCAAAAGTGAAAGATTTGAAAGACTCTTGCTGTAGCAAGCCTTTCCTACTCTTTGCCCTGGGGGTGAGAGTGCAGAGGCGTAGGCAGGGTAGGGCCTGAGGGGAAAGGCCCACCCAAAATCTGTAAATGCCCACTCAGCAGCTCTGTGTGGGCATTTAAAGAGATTTTTGTCATTGCAGTGGGCCCAACTACATTAGCTTCAGACCCCATTTGCTAGAAAATCCTGGCTACGCCTCTGGTGCTTCCCAACTCAACAACCCATCACCCCTTCATCCCTTCTTACTCGTCTCACAGCACCTCCCATGCATCTTTTGTTGGTAGATTTCCTTCACGAGGCTTAGCTAGGCCTGCATTCCTTTTCAAAGGGCCATAGAAGAGAGTAAAAAAGGAGAAGGCATAATAGAGCGGGAAATAGGTGAAAGACGAGGGGTCAGGGGGGTTGGCAGTAAAAGAAACAGGGCCTGGCCTGGCAGAGAGTTCGAAGTTAGGGAACAGAACAATGAGCGAGGGACAAGGAAAGATGTCTCAGGCATGTAGCTCTCTGAGTCTTCCCCACTGTGCCTGCAGAAAGAGACGTCCTATTCCTAGCTCTCTCCCAGATGGATACATTTGCCTGGAGAGCCCAGAATGAATGTCACTTAGGCAGAGGGCAAACACAGGGCAGCAGAGCAGGAACACCCCTTCATTTTACTATGCTCCCAGGTGGCTTCTGGGAGGCAAAAGGCATCAGTATTCCATCAACATCATCTTCACCTAGGCCACCGTCACTAAGGTTTATAAAGCAGGCTGTGACACTTTCTGGGGCCTAGGTGGCCAGGCCTACGTGGAAGAGCACAGATCCTAACCCTAAGTTGTGTGGGTGGCTTCACCAGAGGGGCTGCATAGGACATAGGGCTGTGCCCGTATGGGCTGTGGTCGCGTTTGGGAGAGCTCGGGGAGGCGTGGAGGAAGCAGGGCGCAGACCTCTGTCCATTTTCCTCCAGGATTAGGCACTGGTTGTCAGTGGTGGAGCCAGCCACTCCACAATTGGGGAAGTTAAAGGCAGAAAGCAGCTCTCTCACCGCCAGGGCAAAGAGTGGGAAAGGCTTGTTACAGCAAGAGTCTTTCAAATCTTTCACTTTTGAGAGCAGACTGTTTACATTTTAGAATCATGAACAAGCACCAATACGAAAGCGTACAGTAGCAGAGGGCATAAGACTGCTGCCCTGCGCATAACAATACACCCCAATGACAAGGTCAAAGATTTAACTGACCTGCTTAGCTATTAGTGGCTCACACCTCACAATGATTATCATCTCTCCGTGAAGCAAAACATCCTCTGAATTGGGGTGAAAGATAGATCTAATGTGCCAAAGTAAGTCACCATGGAAATGCAGTTTCCTGCTCTCAGAGGAAGGAGGGTCGACAGCGCAATGGGTTAATGCACCTTCTGCAGCCTCCTATGTGTACCTTGCAGGCGACACATTCAGTTGCTGGTGAGATGCTGATATAGGTTTGCTTGCTATGCAGGGGCCGGTGGTCACCTCACAGCACCTCGAGAAGGTGTGCTGTTTGAGTCCCAGTGCAATTATGGAATCAGCCATGACCCCCAGATTGCACCTTTTCCCCTCGTTTTTTCCAGTCAGTTGGGGCCAGAGAGACAAGCTTGTGTTTGGGTGTTACTAAGGCCAGAGTGCAGAATACAAAGGCACAACTGTTAGTGGGAACACATGTATTGAAGGGGCGTTAGCTGTTGGCTGATCGGGTAGGGCAATGCATCCCAATTTTCAATAAAAACATTTTTTTTAAATGAAAAAAAAAATGCCCAAGAGATACCGGACATTGGATTAGAACTCAGGTCTCCAGCATTGCAAGACCAAGGATTTACAGCTCGAGCCACTGATAGCCATGCTTCCGAGGGTCGCTTTTGGGCGTATATATCTTTCTCCTGCATGCCCCTGTGAGCATACCCATTTGCATTGTGAAACATGTTCACTGAAACCAAGGAGGATAGAACATCTGTCCCCTCTCCCCCGCTCCACCAAATACCAGCTAACTGCAGTGGCCTAGAGGTTAAGTGCTTGCGTTACAGCGCTGGGGGGGGCTGGGTTCGAGTACTGCTTTCGGCACATAAACAGAATAGTTGGGTAATCTCCTTGTACAGTGGTGGGTACCCACACTCCTAAAAGGTTCAGTGGCTATGTAATGTAATGAGTTCCCTGGTAAAGGGAGGGTGGAAGAAAGCAGAGAAGCGGGATGTGGAGGCGAGGAAGTGACCGGTAAATAAAGTAGGGGGAGGTAGGGCTGGATGAATGGGTCCCTGTGGAGAAGAGGAGGAGGGGGTAGGTCTAGAGGGCATAAAGTGGGCCCTGGGGAGACAGCGAATAAGTCGGCCCTGGGAACGGTGTCATGGGGGGAAGAGGGCCCAGAATTGTGGAGGAATGGGTGTGTAAAGGAGGGTCCTAATGTGGGGAAAGGAGGCCCAGCGGAGAGGGTGTGGAATGGACCCCAACTGCCACACTTTCTCACCACCACAGTCCCACCTCTGATTTCTTCAACCCTCCTTTTACCAGGGAACCTGCACCATATCCTTCTAGTCCTACCCCCACTCACCCAGACCCGCCCCCTCTCCACAGGGACCCATTCATCCAGCCCTACCACTCCCTTTAGCCTGCCCCACCTCCTCCTTTATTTACCCTGTGCTTCCTCAGTCCTGCCTCTCTGCTTTCTTCCACCCTCCCTTTTCCAAGGACCTCTTTTCATAACCACTGAACCTTTTAGAAGGAGTGTGGGTACCCACAACTGTACAAGGAGATTACGCAACTATTCCGTTTATGTGCCGAAAGCAGGACTTAAACCCATGCCCCCAACGCTGTAACGCAAGCACTTAACCTCGAGACGACTGCAGTTAGCTGATATTTGGAGGAGCGGGGGCCAGATGTTCTATCCTCATTTTCTGCAGTGAACATGTTTGACAATGCAAATGGGCATGCTCACATGGGCATGCTCACAGGGGCATGCAGAAGAAAGATATGTACGCCCAAATGCAGCTCTCAGAAGCACAGCCACCAGTGGCTCAAGTGGTAAGTGCTTTGTCTTGCAATGTTGGAGACCTGAGTTCTAATCCAATGTCCGGTGTCTCTTGGGTAATTTTTTTAATTTAAAAAAAAATTGTTTTTATTGAAAATGGGGATGGATTGCCCTGCGCGATCAGCCAACAGCTAATGCCCCTTCAATACCTGCGTTCCCACTAACAATTGTGCCTCTGTTTTCGGCACTCTGGCCTTGGTAACACCCATACACAAGCTTGTCTCTCTGGCCCCAACTGACAGGAAAAAACGGGTGTAAAAGGTGTAATCTACGGGTCATGGTTGATACCATAATTGCACTAGGACTCAAACAGGACACCTTCAAGAGGTGCTGTGATGTGACCACCGGCCCCTGCATAGCAAGCAAACCTGTATCAGCATCTCACCAGCAACTGAATGTGTCGCCTGCAGGCTACACATAGGAGGCTGCAGTAGGTGCATTAACCCATTGAGCTGTCGACCCTCCTTCCTCTGAGAGCAGGAAACTAAATTTCCATGTTGCTTTCCATTGGCACATTAGATCTCTGTTTCACCCCAAGTCAGAGGATGTTTTGCTTCACAGAGAGATGATAATCATTGTGAGGTGTGAGCCGCTAATAGCTAAGCAGGTCAGTTAAATCTTTGCTTTTGTCATTGGGGTGTATTGACATGCGCAGGGCAGTCCTCTGTCCTCTGCTACTGTATGGTTTCTTAATGCTGCTTGTTCATGATTTTTAAATGTAAACACTCTGCTCCCAAAAGTGAAAGATTTGAAAGACTCTTGCTGTAGTAAGCCTTTCCTACTCTTGCCCTGGGGGTGAGAGTGCAGAGGCGTAGGCAGGGTAGGGCCTGAGGGGAAAGGCCCACCCAAAATCTGTAAATGCCCACTCAGCAGCTCTGTGTGGGCATTTAAAGAGATTTTTGTCATTGCAGTGGGCCCAACTACATTAGCTTCAGACCCCATTTGCTAGAAAATCCTGACTACGCCTCTGGTGCTTCCCAACTCAACAACCCATCACCCCTTCATCCCTTCTTACTCGTCTCACAGCACCTCCCATGCATCTTTTGTTGGTAGATTTCCTTCACGAGGCTTAGCTAGGCCTGCATTCCTTTTCAAAGGGCCATAGAAGAGAGTAAAAAAGGAGAAGGCATAATAGAGCGGGAAGTAGGTGAAAGACGAGGGGTCAGGGGGGTTGGCAGTAAAAGAAACAGGGCCTGGCCTGGCAGAGAGTTCGAAGTTAGGGAACAGAACAATGAGCGAGGGACAAGGAAAGATGTCTCAGGCATGTAGCTCTCTGAGTCTTCCCCACTGTGCCTGCAGAAAGAGACGTCCTATTCCTAGCTCTCTCCCAGATGGATACATTTGCCTGGAGAGCCCAGAATGAATGTCACTTAGGCAGAGGGCAAACACAGGGCAGCAGAGCAGGAACACCCCTTCATTTTACTATGCTCCCAGGTGGCTTCTGGGAGGCAAAAGGCATCAGTATTCCATCAACATCATCTTCACCTAGGCCACCGTCACTAAGGTTTATAAAGCAGGCTGTGACACTTTCTGGGGCCTAGGTGGCCAGGCCTACGTGGAAGAGCACAGATCCTAACCCTAAGTTGTGTGGGTGGCTTCACCAGAGGGGCTGCATAGGACATAGGGCTGTGCCCGTATGGGCTGTGGTCGCGTTTGGGAGAGCTCGGGGAGGCGTGGAGGAAGCAGGGCGCAGACCTCTGTCCGTTTTCCTCCAGGATTAGGCACTGGTTGTCAGTGGTGGAGCCAGCCACTCCACAATTGGGGAAGTTAAAGGCAGAAAGCAGCTCTCTCACCGCCAGGGCAAAGAGTGGGAAAGGCTTGTTACAGCAAGAGTCTTTCAAATCTTTCACTTTTGAGAGCAGACTGTTTACATTTTAGAATCATGAACAAGCACCAATACGAAAGCGTACAGTAGCAGAGGGCATAAGACTGCTGCCCTGCGCATAACAATACACCCCAATGACAAGGTCAAAGATTTAACTGACCTGCTTAGCTATTAGTGGCTCACACCTCACAATGATTATCATCTCTCCGTGAAGCAAAACATCCTCTGAATTGGGGTGAAATATAGATCTAATGTGCCAAAGTAAGTCAACATGGAAATGCAGTTTCCTGCTCTCAGAGGAAGGAGGGTCGACAGCCCAATGGGTTAATGCACCTACTGCAGCCTCCTATGTGTACCTTGCAGCCGACACATTCAGTTGCTGGTGAGATGCTGATACAGGTTTGCTTGCTATGCAGGGGCCGGTGGTCACCACACAGCACCTCGAGAAGGTGTGCTGTTTGAGTCCCAGTGCAATTATGGAATCAGCCATGACCCCCAGATTGCACCTTTTCCCCTCGTTTTTTCCAGTCAGTTGGGGCCAGAGAGACAAGCTTGTGTATGGGTGTTACTAAGGCCAGAGTGCAGAATACAAAGGCACAACTGTTAGTGGGAACACATGTATTGAAGGGGCGTTAGCTGTTGGCTGATCGGGTAGGGCAATGCATCCCAATTTTCAATAAAAACATTTTTTTTAAATGAAAAAAAAAATGCCCAAGAGATACCGGACATTGGATTAGAACTCAGGTCTCCAGCATTGCAAGACCAAGGATTTACAGCTCGAGCCACTGATTGCCATGCTTCCGAGGATCTCTTTTGGGCGTATATATCTTTCTCCTGCATGCCCCTGTGAGCATACCCATTTGCATTGTGAAACATGTTCACTGAAACCAAGGAGGATAGAACATCTGTCCCCTCTCCCCCGCTCCACCAAATACCAGCTAACTGCAGTGGCCTAGAGGTTAAGTGCTTGCGTTACAGCGCTGGGGGGGCCTGGGTTCGAGTACTGCTTTCGGCACATAAACAGAATAGTTGGGTAATCTCCTTGTACAGTGGTGGGTACCCACACTCCTAAAAGGTTCAGTGGCTATGTAATGTAATGAGTTCCCTGGTAAAGGGAGGGTGGAAGAAAGCAGAGAAGCGGGATGTGGAGGCGAGGAAGTGACCGGTAAATAAAGTAGGGGGAGGTAGGGCTGGATGAATGGGTCCCTGTGGAGAAGAGGAGGAGGGGGTAGGTCTAGAGGGCATAAAGTGGGCCCTGGGGAGACAGCGAATAAGTCGGCCCTGGGAACGGTGTCATGGGGGGAAGAGGGCCCAGAATTGTGGAGGAATGGGTGTGTAAAGGAGGGTCCTTTACACACCCATTCCTGGGGAAAGGAGGCCCAGCGGAGAGGGTGTGGAATGGACCCCAACTGCCACACTTTCTCACCACCACAGTCCCACCTCTGATTTCTTCAACCCTCCTTTTACCAGGGAACCTGCACCATATCCTTCTAGTCCTACCCCCACTCACCCAGACCCGCCCCCTCTCCACAGGGACCCATTCATCCAGCCCTACCACTCCCTTTAGCCTGCCCCACCTCCTCCTTTATTTACCCTGCGCTTCCTCAGTCCTGCCTCTCTGCTTTCTTCCACCCTCCCTTTTCCAAGGACCTCTTTTCATAACCACTGAACCTTTTAGAAGGAGTGTGGGTACCCACAACTGTACAAGGAGATTACGCAACTATTCCGTTTATGTGCCGAAAGCAGGACTTAAACCCATGCCCCCAACGCTGTAACGCAAGCACTTAACCTCGAGACGACTGCAGTTAGCTGATATTTGGAGGAGCGGGGGCCAGATGTTCTATCCTCATTTTCTGCAGTGAACATGTTTGACAATGCAAATGGGCATGCTCACATGGGCATGCTCACAGGGGCATGCAGAAGAAAGATATGTACGCCCAAATGCAGCTCTCAGAAGCACAGCCGCCAGTGGCTCAAGTGGTAAGTGCTTTGTCTTGCAATGTTGGAGACCTGAGTTCTAATCCAATGTCCGGTGTCTCTTGGGTAAATTTTTAATTTAAAAACAATGTTTTTATTGAAAATGGGGATGGATTGCCCTGCGCGATCAGCCAACAGCTAATGCCCCTTCAATACCTGCGTTCCCACTAACAATTGTGCCTCTGTTTTCGGCACTCTGGCCTTGGTAACACCCATACACAAGCTTGTCTCTCTGGCCCCAACTGACTGGAAAAAACGGGTGTAAAAGGTGTAATCTACGGGTCATGGTTGATACCATAATTGCACTAGGACTCAAACAGGACACCTTCTCGAGGTGCTGTGATGTGACCACCGGCCCCTGCATAGCAAGCAAACCTGTATCAGCATCTCACCGGCAACTGAATGTGTCGTCTGCAGGCTACACATAGGAGGCTGCAGTAGGTGCATTAACCCATTGAGCTGTCGACCCTCCTTCCTCTGAGAGCAGGAAATTAAATTTCCATGTTGCTTTCCATTGGCACATTAGATCTCTGTTTCACCCCAAGTCAGAGGATGTTTTGCTTCACAGAGAGATGATAATCATTGTGAGGTGTGAGCCGCTAATAGCTAAGCAGGTCAGTTAAATCTTTGCTTTTGTCATTGGGGTGTATTGACATGCGCAGGGCAGTCCTCTGTCCACTGCTACTGTATGGTTTCTTAATGCTGCTTGTTCATGATTTTTAAATGTAAACACTCTGCTCCCAAAAGTGAAAGATTTGAAAGACTCTTGCTGTAGCAAGCCTTTCCTACTCTTTGCCCTGGGGGTGAGAGTGCAGAGGCGTAGGCAGGGTAGGGCCTGAGGGGAAAGGCCCACCCAAAATCTGTAAATGCCCACTCAGCAGCTCTGTGTGGGCATTTAAAGAGATTTTTGTCATTGCAGTGGGCCCAACTACATTAGCTTCAGACCCCATTTGCTAGAAAATCCTGGCTACGCCTCTGGTGCTTCCCAACTCAACAACCCATCACCCCTTCATCCCTTCTTACTCGTCTCACAGCACCTCCCATGCATCTTTTGTTGGTAGATTTCCTTCACGAGGCTTAGCTAGGCCTGCATTCCTTTTCAAAGGGCCATAGAAGAGAGTAAAAAAGGAGAAGGCATAATAGAGCGGGAAATAGGTGAAAGACGAGGGGTCAGGGGGGTTGGCAGTAAAAGAAACAGGGCCTGGCCTGGCAGAGAGTTCGAAGTTAGGGAACAGAACAATGAGCGAGGGACAAGGAAAGATGTCTCAGGCATGTAGCTCTCTGAGTCTTCCCCACTGTGCCTGCAGAAAGAGACGTCCTATTCCTAGCTCTCTCCCAGATGGATACATTTGCCTGGAGAGCCCAGAATGAATGTCACTTAGGCAGAGGGCAAACACAGGGCAGCAGAGCAGGAACACCCCTTCATTTTACTATGCTCCCAGGTGGCTTCTGGGAGGCAAAAGGCATCAGTATTCCATCAACATCATCTTCACCTAGGCCACCGTCACTAAGGTTTATAAAGCAGGCTGTGACACTTTCTGGGGCCTAGGTGGCCAGGCCTACGTGGAAGAGCACAGATCCTAACCCTAAGTTGTGTGGGTGGCTTCACCAGAGGGGCTGCATAGGACATAGGGCTGTGCCCGTATGGGCTGTGGTCGCGTTTGGGAGCGTTAGGGACGCATGGAGGATGCAGGGCGCAGACCTCTGTCCGTTTTCCTCCAGGATTAGGCACTGGTTGTCAGTGGTGGAGCCAGCCACTCCACAATTGGGGAAGTTAAAGGCAGAAAGCAGCTCTCTCACCGCCAGGGCAAAGAGTGGGAAAGGCTTGTTACAGCAAGAGTCTTTCAAATCTTTCACTTTTGAGAGCAGACTGTTTACATTTTAGAATCATGAACAAGCACCAATACGAAAGCGTACAGTAGCAGAGGGCATAAGACTGCTGCCCTGCGCATAACAATACACCCCAATGACAAGGTCAAAGATTTAACTGACCTGCTTAGCTATTAGTGGCTCACACCTCACAATGATTATCATCTCTCCGTGAAGCAAAACATCCTCTGAATTGGGGTGAAAGATAGATCTAATGTGCCAAAGTAAGTCACCATGGAAATGCAGTTTCCTGCTCTCAGAGGAAGGAGGGTCGACAGCGCAATGGGTTAATGCACCTTCTGCAGCCTCCTATGTGTACCTTGCAGGCGACACATTCAGTTGCTGGTGAGATGCTGATACAGGTTTGCTTGCTATGCAGGGGCCGGTGGTCACCTCACAGCACCTCGAGAAGGTGTGCTGTTTGAGTCCCAGTGCAATTATGGAATCAGCCATGACCCCCAGATTGCACCTTTTCCCCTCGTTTTTTCCAGTCAGTTGGGGCCAGAGAGACAAGCTTGTGTTTGGGTGTTACTAAGGCCAGAGTGCAGAATACAAAGGCACAACTGTTAGTGGGAACACATGTATTGAAGGGGCGTTAGCTGTTGGCTGATCGGGTAGGGCAATGCATCCCAATTTTCAATAAAAACATTTTTTTTAAATGAAAAAAAAAATGCCCAAGAGATACCGGACATTGGATTAGAACTCAGGTCTCCAGCATTGCAAGACCAAGGATTTACAACTCGAGCCACTGATAGCCATGCTTCCGAGGGTCGCTTTTGGGCGTATATATCTTTCTCCTGCATGCCCCTGTGAGCATACCCATTTGCATTGTGAAACATGTTCACTGAAACCAAGGAGGATAGAACATCTGTCCCCTCTCCCCCGCTCCACCAAATACCAGTTAACTGCAGTGGCCTAGAGGTTAAGTGCTTGCGTTACAGCGCTGGGGGGGCCTGGGTTCGAGTACTGCTTTCGGCACATAAACAGAATAGTTGGGTAATCTCCTTGTACCGTGGTGGGTACCCACACTCCTAAAAGGTTCAGTGGCTATGTAATGTAATGAGTTCCCTGGTAAAGGGAGGGTGGAAGAAAGCAGAGAAGCGGGATGTGGAGGCGAGGAAGTGACCGGTAAATAAAGTAGGGGGAGGTAGGGCTGGATGAATGGGTCCCTGTGGAGAAGAGGAGGAGGGGGTAGGTCTAGAGGGCATAAAGTGGGCCCTGGGGAGACAGCGAATAAGTCGGCCCTGGGAACGGTGTCATGGGGGGAAGAGGGCCCAGAATTGTGGAGGAATGGGTGTGTAAAGGAGGGTCCTAATGTGGGGAAAGGAGGCCCAGCGGAGAGGGTGTGGAATGGACCCCAACTGCCACACTTTCTCACCACCACAGTCCCACCTCTGATTTCTTCAACCCTCCTTTTACCAGGGAACCTGCACCATATCCTTCTAGTCCTACCCCCACTCACCCAGACCCGCCCCCTCTCCACAGGGACCCATTCATCCAGCCCTACCACTCCCTTTAGCCTGCCCCACCTCCTCCTTTATTTACCCTGCGCTTCCTCAGTCCTGCCTCTCTGCTTTCTTCCACCCTCCCTTTTCCAAGGACCTCTTTTTATAACCACTGAACCTTTTAGAAGGAGTGTGGGTACCCACAACTGTACAAGGAGATTACGCAACTATTCCGTTTATGTGCCGAAAGCAGGACTTAAACCCTTGCCCCCAACGCTGTAACGCAAGCACTTAACCTCGAGACGACTGCAGTTAGCTGATATTTGGAGGAGCGGGGGCCAGATGTTCTATCCTCATTTTCTGCAGTGAACATGTTTGACAATGCAAATGGGCATGCTCACATGGGCATGCTCACAGGGGCATGCAGAAGAAAGATATGTACGCCCAAATGCAGCTCTCAGAAGCGCAGTCTCCAGTGGCTCAAGTGGCAAGTGCTTTGTCTTGCAATGTTGGAGACCTGAGTTCTTGTCCGGTGTCTCTTGGGTAATTTTTTTAATTAAAAAAAAAAATGTTTTTATCGAAAATGGGGATGGATTGCCCTGCGCGATCAGCCAACAGCTAATGCCCCTTCAATACCTGCGTTCCCACTAACAATTGTGCCTCTGTTTTCGGCACTCTGGCCTTGGTAACACCCATACACAAGCTTGTCTCTCTAGCCCTAACTGACTGGAAAAAACGGGTGTAAAAGGTGTAATCTACGGGTCATGGTTGATACCATAATTGCACTAGGACTCAAACAGGACACCTTCTCGAGGTGCTGTGATGTGACCACCGGCCCCTGCATAGCAAGCAAACCTGTATCAGCATCTCACCGGCAACTGAATGTGTCGTCTGCAGGCTACACATAGGAGGCTGCAGTAGGTGCATTAACCCATTGAGCTGTCGACCCTCCTTCCTCTGAGAGCAGGAAATTAAATTTCCATGTTGCTTTCCATTGGCACATTAGATCTCTGTTTCACCCCAAGTCAGAGGATGTTTTGCTTCACAGAGAGATGATAATCATTGTGAGGTGTGAGCCGCTAATAGCTAAGCAGGTCAGTTAAATCTTTGCTTTTGTCATTGGGGTGTATTGACATGCACAGGGCAGTCCTCTGTCCACTGCTACTGTATGGTTTCTTAATGCTGCTTGTTCATGATTTTTAAATGTAAACACTCTGCTCCCAAAAGTGAAAGATTTGAAAGACTCTTGCTGTAGCAAGCCTTTCCTACTCTTTGCCCTGGGGGTGAGAGTGCAGAGGCGTAGGCAGGGTAGGGCCTGAGGGGAAAGGCCCACCCAAAATCTGTAAATGCCCACTCAGCAGCTCTGTGTGGGCATTTAAAGAGATTTTTGTCATTGCAGTGGGCCCAACTACATTAGCTTCAGACCCCATTTGCTAGAAAATCCTGGCTACGCCTCTGGTGCTTCCCAGCTCAACAACCCATCACCCCTTCATCCCTTCTTACTCGTCTCACAGCACCTCCCATGCATCTATTGTTGGTAGATTTCCTTCACGAGGCTTAGCTAGGCCTGCATTCCTTTTCGAAGGGCCATAGAAGAGAGTAAAAAAGGAGAAGGCATAATAGAGCGGGAAGTAGGTGAAAGACGAGGGGTAGGGGGGGTTGGCAGTAAAAGAAACAGGGCCTGGCCTGGCAGAGAGTTAGAAGTTAGGGAACAGAACAATGAGCGAGGGACAAGGAAAGATGTCTCAGGCATGTAGCTCTCTGAGTCTTCCCCACTGTGCCTGCAGAAAGAGACGTCCCATTCCTAGCTCTCTCCCAGATGGATACATTTGCCTGGAGAGCCCAGAATGAATGTCACTTAGGCAGAGGGCAAACACAGGGCAGCAGAGCAGGAACACCCCTTCATTTTACTATGCTCCCAGGTGGCTTCTGGGAGGCAAAAGGCATCAGTATTCCATCAACATCATCTTCACCTAGGCCACCGTCACTAAGGTTTATAAAGTAGGCTGTGACACTTTCTGGGGCCTAGGTGGCCAGGCCTACGTGGAAGAGCACAGATCCTAACCCTAAGTTGTGTGGGTGGCTTCACCAGAGGGGCTGCATAAGACATAGCGCTGTGCCCGTATGGGCTGTGGTCGCGTTTGGGAGCGTTAGGGAGCGTTAGGGACGCAGGGCACAGACCTCTGTCCGTTTTCCTCCAGGATTAGGCACTGGTTGTCAGTGGTGGAGCCAGCCACTCCACAATTGGGGAAGTTAAAGGCAGAAAGCAGCTCTCTCACCGCCAGGGCAAAGAGTGGGAAAGGCTTGTTACAGCAAGAGTCTTTCAAATCTTTCACTTTTGAGAGCAGACTGTTTACATTTTAGAATCATGAACAAGCACCAATACGAAAGCGTACAGTAGCAGAGGGCATAAGGCTGCTGCCCTGCGCATAACAATACACCCCAATGACAAGGTCGAAGATTTAACTGACCTGCTTAGCTATTAGTGGCTCACACCTCACAATGATTATCATCTCTCCGTGAAGCAAAACATCCTCTGAATTGGGGTGAAAGATAGATCTAATGTGCCAAAGTAAGTCAACATGGAAATGCAGTTTCCTGCTCTCAGAGGAAGGAGGGTCGACAGCCCAATGGGTTAATGCACCTACTGCAGCCTCCTATGTGTACCTTGCAGGCGACACATTCAGTTGCTGGTGAGATGCTGATACAGGTTTGCTTGCTATGCAGGGGCCGGTGGTCACCTCACAGCACCTCGAGAAGGTGTGCTGTTTGAGTCCCAGTGCAATTATGGAATCAGCCATGACCCCCAGATTACACCTTTTCCCCTCGTTTTTTCCAGTCAGTTGGGGCCAGAGAGACAAGCTTGTGTATGGGTGTTACTAAGGCCAGAGTGCAGAATACAAAGGCACAACTGTTAGTGGGAACACATGTATTGAAGGGGCGTTAGCTGTTGGCTGATCGGGTAGGGCAATGCATCCCAATTTTCAATAAAAACATTTTTTTTAAATGAAAAAAAATATGCCCAAGAGATACCGGACATTGGATTAGAACTCAGGTCTCCAGCATTGCAAGACTAAGGATTTACAGCTCGAGCCACTGATTGCCATGCTTCCAAGGGTCGCTTTTGGGCGTATATATCTTTTTCCTGCATGCCCCTGTGAGCATACCCATTTGCATTGTGAAACATGTTCACTGAAACCAAGGAGGATAGAACATCTGTCCCCTCTCCCCCGCTCCACCAAATACCAGCTAACTGCAGTGGCCTAGAGGTTAAGTGCTTGCGTTACAGCGCTGGGGGGGGGCTGGGTTCGAGTACTGCTTTCGGCACATAAACAGAATAGTTGGGTAATCTCCTTGTACAGTGGTGGGTACCCACACTCCTAAAAGGTTCAGTGGCTATGTAATGTAATGAGTTCCCTGGTAAAGGGAGGGTGGAAGAAAGCAGAGAATCGGGATGTGGAGGCGAGGAAGTGACCGGTAAATAAAGTAGGGGGAGGTAGGGCTGGATGAATGGGTCCCTGTGGAGAAGAGGAGGAGGGGGTAGGTCTAGAGGGCATAAAGTGGGCCCTGGGGAGACAGCGAATAAGTCGGCCCTGGGAACGGTGTCATGGGGGGAAGAGGGCCCAGAATTGTGGAGGAATGGGTGTGTAAAGGAGGGTCCTAATGTGGGGAAAGGAGGCCCAGCGGAGAGGGTGTGGAATGGACCCCAACTGCCACACTTTCTCACCACCACAGTCCCACCTCTGATTTCTTCAACCCTCCTTTTACCAGGGAACCTGCACCATATCCTTCTAGTCCTACCCCCACTCACCCAGACCCGCCCCCTCTCCACAGGGACCCATTCATCCAGCCCTACCACTCCCTTTAGCCTGCCCCACCTCCTCCTTTATTTACCCTGTGCTTCCTCAGTCCTGCCTCTCTGCTTTCTTCCACCCTCCCTTTTCCAAGGACCTCTTTTCATAACCACTGAACCTTTTAGAAGGAGTGTGGGTACCCACAACTGTACAAGGAGATTACGCAACTATTCCGTTTATGTGCCGAAAGCAGGACTTAAACCCATGCCCCCAACGCTGTAACGCAAGCACTTAACCTCGAGACGACTGCAGTTAGCTGATATTTGGAGGAGCGGGGGCCAGATGTTCTATCCTCATTTTCTGCAGTGAACATGTTTGACAATGCAAATGGGCATGCTCACATGGGCATGCTCACAGGGGCATGCAGAAGAAAGATATGTACGCCCAAATGCAGCTCTCAGAAGCACAGCCACCAGTGGCTCAAGTGGTAAGTGCTTTGTCTTGCAATGTTGGAGACCTGAGTTCTAATCCAATGTCCGGTGTCTCTTGGGTAATTTTTTTAATTTAAAAAAAAATTGTTTTTATTGAAAATGGGGATGGATTGCCCTGCGCGATCAGCCAACAGCTAATGCCCCTTCAATACCTGCGTTCCCGCTAACAATTGTGCCTCTGTTTTCGGCACTCTGGCCTTGGTAACACCCATACACAAGCTTGTCTCTCTGGCCCCAACTGACTGGAAAAAACGGGTGTAAAAGGTGTAATCTACGGGTCATGGTTGATACCATAATTGCACTAGGACTCAAACAGGACACCTTCAAGAGGTGCTGTGATGTGACCACCGGCCCCTGCATAGCAAGCAAACCTGTATCAGCATCTCACCGGCAACTGAATGTGTCGCCTGCAGGCTACACATAGGAGGCTGCAGTAGGTGCATTAACCCATTGAGCTGTCGACCCTCCTTCCTCTGAGAGCAGGAAACTAAATTTCCATGTTGCTTTCCATTGGCACATTAGATCTCTGTTTCACCCCAAGTCAGAGGATGTTTTGCTTCACAGAGAGATGATAATCATTGTGAGGTGTGAGCCGCTAATAGCTAAGCAGGTCAGTTAAATCTTTGCTTTTGTCATTGGGGTGTATTGACATGCGCAGGGCAGTCCTCTGTCCTCTGCTACTGTATGGTTTCTTAATGCTGCTTGTTCATGATTTTTAAATGTAAACACTCTGCTCCCAAAAGTGAAAGATTTGAAAGACTCTTGCTGTAGTAAGCCTTTCCTACTCTTGCCCTGGGGGTGAGAGTGCAGAGGCGTAGGCAGGGTAGGGCCTGAGGGGAAAGGCCCACCCAAAATCTGTAAATGCCCACTCAGCAGCTCTGTGTGGGCATTTAAAGAGATTTTTGTCATTGCAGTGGGCCCAACTACATTAGCTTCAGACCCCATTTGCTAGAAAATCCTGACTACGCCTCTGGTGCTTCCCAACTCAACAACCCATCACCCCTTCATCCCTTCTTACTCGTCTCACAGCACCTCCCATGCATCTTTTGTTGGTAGATTTCCTTCACGAGGCTTAGCTAGGCCTGCATTCCTTTTCAAAGGGCCATAGAAGAGAGTAAAAAAGGAGAAGGCATAATAGAGCGGGAAGTAGGTGAAAGACGAGGGGTCAGGGGGGTTGGCAGTAAAAGAAACAGGGCCTGGCCTGGCAGAGAGTTCGAAGTTAGGGAACAGAACAATGAGCGAGGGACAAGGAAAGATGTCTCAGGCATGTAGCTCTCTGAGTCTTCCCCACTGTGCCTGCAGAAAGAGACGTCCTATTCCTAGCTCTCTCCCAGATGGATACATTTGCCTGGAGAGCCCAGAATGAATGTCACTTAGGCAGAGGGCAAACACAGGGCAGCAGAGCAGGAACACCCCTTCATTTTACTATGCTCCCAGGTGGCTTCTGGGAGGCAAAAGGCATCAGTATTCCATCAACATCATCTTCACCTAGGCCACCGTCACTAAGGTTTATAAAGCAGGCTGTGACACTTTCTGGGGCCTAGGTGGCCAGGCCTACGTGGAAGAGCACAGATCCTAACCCTAAGTTGTGTGGGTGGCTTCACCAGAGGGGCTGCATAGGACATAGGGCTGTGCCCGTATGGGCTGTGGTCGCGTTTGGGAGAGCTCGGGGAGGCGTGGAGGAAGCAGGGCGCAGACCTCTGTCCATTTTCCTCCAGGATTAGGCACTGGTTGTCAGTGGTGGAGCCAGCCACTCCACAATTGGGGAAGTTAAAGGCAGAAAGCAGCTCTCTCACCGCCAGGGCAAAGAGTGGGAAAGGCTTGTTACAGCAAGAGTCTTTCAAATCTTTCACTTTTGAGAGCAGACTGTTTACATTTTAGAATCATGAACAAGCACCAATACGAAAGCGTACAGTAGCAGAGGGCATAAGACTGCTGCCCTGCGCATAACAATACACCCCAATGACAAGGTCAAAGATTTAACTGACCTGCTTAGCTATTAGTGGCTCACACCTCACAATGATTATCATCTCTCCGTGAAGCAAAACATCCTCTGAATTGGGGTGAAATATAGATCTAATGTGCCAAAGTAAGTCAACATGGAAATGCAGTTTCCTGCTCTCAGAGGAAGGAGGGTCGACAGCCCAATGGGTTAATGCACCTACTGCAGCCTCCTATGTGTACCTTGCAGCCGACACATTCAGTTGCTGGTGAGATGCTGATACAGGTTTGCTTGCTATGCAGGGGCCGGTGGTCACCACACAGCACCTCGAGAAGGTGTGCTGTTTGAGTCCCAGTGCAATTATGGAATCAGCCATGACCCCCAGATTGCACCTTTTCCCCTCGTTTTTTCCAGTCAGTTGGGGCCAGAGAGACAAGCTTGTGTATGGGTGTTACTAAGGCCAGAGTGCAGAATACAAAGGCACAACTGTTAGTGGGAACACATGTATTGAAGGGGCGTTAGCTGTTGGCTGATCGGGTAGGGCAATGCATCCCAATTTTCAATAAAAACATTTTTTTTAAATGAAAAAAAAAATGCCCAAGAGATACCGGACATTGGATTAGAACTCAGGTCTCCAGCATTGCAAGACCAAGGATTTACAGCTCGAGCCACTGATTGCCATGCTTCCGAGGATCTCTTTTGGGCGTATATATCTTTCTCCTGCATGCCCCTGTGAGCATACCCATTTGCATTGTGAAACATGTTCACTGAAACCAAGGAGGATAGAACATCTGTCCCCTCTCCCCCGCTCCACCAAATACCAGCTAACTGCAGTGGCCTAGAGGTTAAGTGCTTGCGTTACAGCGCTGGGGGGGCCTGGGTTCGAGTACTGCTTTCGGCACATAAACAGAATAGTTGGGTAATCTCCTTGTACAGTGGTGGGTACCCACACTCCTAAAAGGTTCAGTGGCTATGTAATGTAATGAGTTCCCTGGTAAAGGGAGGGTGGAAGAAAGCAGAGAAGCGGGATGTGGAGGCGAGGAAGTGACCGGTAAATAAAGTAGGGGGAGGTAGGGCTGGATGAATGGGTCCCTGTGGAGAAGAGGAGGAGGGGGTAGGTCTAGAGGGCATAAAGTGGGCCCTGGGGAGACAGCGAATAAGTCGGCCCTGGGAACGGTGTCATGGGGGGAAGAGGGCCCAGAATTGTGGAGGAATGGGTGTGTAAAGGAGGGTCCTTTACACACCCATTCCTGGGGAAAGGAGGCCCAGCGGAGAGGGTGTGGAATGGACCCCAACTGCCACACTTTCTCACCACCACAGTCCCACCTCTGATTTCTTCAACCCTCCTTTTACCAGGGAACCTGCACCATATCCTTCTAGTCCTACCCCCACTCACCCAGACCCGCCCCCTCTCCACAGGGACCCATTCATCCAGCCCTACCACTCCCTTTAGCCTGCCCCACCTCCTCCTTTATTTACCCTGCGCTTCCTCAGTCCTGCCTCTCTGCTTTCTTCCACCCTCCCTTTTCCAAGGACCTCTTTTCATAACCACTGAACCTTTTAGAAGGAGTGTGGGTACCCACAACTGTACAAGGAGATTACGCAACTATTCCGTTTATGTGCCGAAAGCAGGACTTAAACCCATGCCCCCAACGCTGTAACGCAAGCACTTAACCTAGAGACGACTGCAGTTAGCTGATATTTGGAGGAGCGGGGGCCAGATGTTCTATCCTCATTTTCTGCAGTGAACATGTTTGACAATGCAAATGGGCATGCTCACATGGGCATGCTCACAGGGGCATGCAGAAGAAAGATATGTACGCCCAAATGCAGCTCTCAGAAGCACAGCCGCCAGTGGCTCAAGTGGTAAGTGCTTTGTCTTGCAATGTTGGAGACCTGAGTTCTAATCCAATGTCCGGTGTCTCTTGGGTAAATTTTTAATTTAAAAACAATGTTTTTATTGAAAATGGGGATGGATTGCCCTGCGCGATCAGCCAACAGCTAATGCCCCTTCAATACCTGCGTTCCCACTAACAATTGTGCCTCTGTTTTCGGCACTCTGGCCTTGGTAACACCCATACACAAGCTTGTCTCTCTGGCCCCAACTGACTGGAAAAAACGGGTGTAAAAGGTGTAATCTACGGGTCATGGTTGATACCATAATTGCACTAGGACTCAAACAGGACACCTTCTCGAGGTGCTGTGATGTGACCACCGGCCCCTGCATAGCAAGCAAACCTGTATCAGCATCTCACCGGCAACTGAATGTGTCGTCTGCAGGCTACACATAGGAGGCTGCAGTAGGTGCATTAACCCATTGAGCTGTCGACCCTCCTTCCTCTGAGAGCAGGAAATTAAATTTCCATGTTGCTTTCCATTGGCACATTAGATCTCTGTTTCACCCCAAGTCAGAGGATGTTTTGCTTCACAGAGAGATGATAATCATTGTGAGGTGTGAGCCGCTAATAGCTAAGCAGGTCAGTTAAATCTTTGCTTTTGTCATTGGGGTGTATTGACATGCGCAGGGCAGTCCTCTGTCCACTGCTACTGTATGGTTTCTTAATGCTGCTTGTTCATGATTTTTAAATGTAAACACTCTGCTCCCAAAAGTGAAAGATTTGAAAGACTCTTGCTGTAGCAAGCCTTTCCTACTCTTTGCCCTGGGGGTGAGAGTGCAGAGGCGTAGGCAGGGTAGGGCCTGAGGGGAAAGGCCCACCCAAAATCTGTAAATGCCCACTCAGCAGCTCTGTGTGGGCATTTAAAGAGATTTTTGTCATTGCAGTGGGCCCAACTACATTAGCTTCAGACCCCATTTGCTAGAAAATCCTGGCTACGCCTCTGGTGCTTCCCAACTCAACAACCCATCACCCCTTCATCCCTTCTTACTCGTCTCACAGCACCTCCCATGCATCTTTTGTTGGTAGATTTCCTTCACGAGGCTTAGCTAGGCCTGCATTCCTTTTCAAAGGGCCATAGAAGAGAGTAAAAAAGGAGAAGGCATAATAGAGCGGGAAATAGGTGAAAGACGAGGGGTCAGGGGGGTTGGCAGTAAAAGAAACAGGGCCTGGCCTGGCAGAGAGTTCGAAGTTAGGGAACAGAACAATGAGCGAGGGACAAGGAAAGATGTCTCAGGCATGTAGCTCTCTGAGTCTTCCCCACTGTGCCTGCAGAAAGAGACGTCCTATTCCTAGCTCTCTCCCAGATGGATACATTTGCCTGGAGAGCCCAGAATGAATGTCACTTAGGCAGAGGGCAAACACAGGGCAGCAGAGCAGGAACACCCCTTCATTTTACTATGCTCCCAGGTGGCTTCTGGGAGGCAAAAGGCATCAGTATTCCATCAACATCATCTTCACCTAGGCCACCGTCACTAAGGTTTATAAAGCAGGCTGTGACACTTTCTGGGGCCTAGGTGGCCAGGCCTACGTGGAAGAGCACAGATCCTAACCCTAAGTTGTGTGGGTGGCTTCACCAGAGGGGCTGCATAGGACATAGGGCTGTGCCCGTATGGGCTGTGGTCGCGTTTGGGAGAGCTCGGGGAGGCGTGGAGGAAGCAGGGCGCAGACCTCTGTCCGTTTTCCTCCAGGATTAGGCACTGGTTGTCAGTGGTGGAGCCAGCCACTCCACAATTGGGGAAGTTAAAGGCAGAAAGCAGCTCTCTCACCGCCAGGGCAAAGAGTGGGAAAGGCTTGTTACAGCAAGAGTCTTTCAAATCTTTCACTTTTGAGAGCAGACTGTTTACATTTTAGAATCATGAACAAGCACCAATACGAAAGCGTACAGTAGCAGAGGGCATAAGACTGCTGCCCTGCGCATAACAATACACCCCAATGACAAGGTCAAAGATTTAACTGACCTGCTTAGCTATTAGTGGCTCACACCTCACAATGATTATCATCTCTCCGTGAAGCAAAACATCCTCTGAATTGGGGTGAAAGATAGATCTAATGTGCCAAAGTAAGTCACCATGGAAATGCAGTTTCCTGCTCTCAGAGGAAGGAGGGTCGACAGCGCAATGGGTTAATGCACCTTCTGCAGCCTCCTATGTGTACCTTGCAGGCGACACATTCAGTTGCTGGTGAGATGCTGATATAGGTTTGCTTGCTATGCAGGGGCCGGTGGTCACCTCACAGCACCTCGAGAAGGTGTGCTGTTTGAGTCCCAGTGCAATTATGGAATCAGCCATGACCCCCAGATTGCACCTTTTCCCCTCGTTTTTTCCAGTCAGTTGGGGCCAGAGAGACAAGCTTGTGTTTGGGTGTTACTAAGGCCAGAGTGCAGAATACAAAGGCACAACTGTTAGTGGGAACACATGTATTGAAGGGGCGTTAGCTGTTGGCTGATCGGGTAGGGCAATGCATCCCAATTTTCAATAAAAACATTTTTTTTAAATGAAAAAAAAAATGCCCAAGAGATACCGGACATTGGATTAGAACTCAGGTCTCCAGCATTGCAAGACCAAGGATTTACAGCTCGAGCCACTGATAGCCATGCTTCCGAGGGTCGCTTTTGGGCGTATATATCTTTCTCCTGCATGCCCCTGTGAGCATACCCATTTGCATTGTGAAACATGTTCACTGAAACCAAGGAGGATAGAACATCTGTCCCCTCTCCCCCGCTCCACCAAATACCAGTTAACTGCAGTGGCCTAGAGGTTAAGTGCTTGCGTTACAGCGCTGGGGGGGCCTGGGTTCGAGTACTGCTTTCGGCACATAAACAGAATAGTTGGGTAATCTCCTTGTACCGTGGTGGGTACCCACACTCCTAAAAGGTTCAGTGGCTATGTAATGTAATGAGTTCCCTGGTAAAGGGAGGGTGGAAGAAAGCAGAGAAGCGGGATGTGGAGGCGAGGAAGTGACCG
Source organism: Ambystoma mexicanum (assembly GCF_040938575.1). Lineage (NCBI taxonomy): Eukaryota > Metazoa > Chordata > Amphibia > Caudata > Ambystomatidae > Ambystoma > Ambystoma mexicanum. The sequence continues at coordinate 391,528,614 of NC_090926.1, read as the reverse complement.
GTAAATAAAGTAGGGGGAGGTAGGGCTGGATGAATGGGTCCCTGTGGAGAAGAGGAGGAGGGGGTATGTCTAGAGGGCATAAAGTGGGCCCTGGGGAGACAGCGAATAAGTCGGCCCTGGGAACGGTGTCATGGGGGGAAGAGGGCCCAGAATTGTGGAGGAATGGGTGTGTAAAGGAGGGTCCTAATGTGGGGAAAGGAGGCCCAGCGGAGAGGGTGTGGAATGGACCCCAACTGCCACACTTTCTCACCACCACAGTCCCACCTCTGATTTCTTCAACCCTCCTTTTACCAGGGAACCTGCACCATATCCTTCTAGTCCTACCCCCACTCACCCAGACCCGCCCCCTCTCCACAGGGACCCATTCATCCAGCCCTACCACTCCCTTTAGCCTGCCCCACCTCCTCCTTTATTTACCCTGCGCTTCCTCAGTCCTGCCTCTCTGCTTTCTTCCACCCTCCCTTTTCCAAGGACCTCTTTTTATAACCACTGAACCTTTTAGAAGGAGTGTGGGTACCCACAACTGTACAAGGAGATTACGCAACTATTCCGTTTATGTGCCGAAAGCAGGACTTAAACCCATGCCCCCAACGCTGTAACGCAAGCACTTAACCTCGAGACGACTGCAGTTAGCTGATATTTGGAGGAGCGGGGGCCAGATGTTCTATCCTCATTTTCTGCAGTGAACATGTTTGACAATGCAAATGGGCATGCTCACATGGGCATGCTCACAGGGGCATGCAGAAGAAAGATATGTACGCCCAAATGCAGCTCTCAGAAGCGCAGTCTCCAGTGGCTCAAGTGGTAAGTGCTTTGTCTTGCAATGTTGGAGACCTGAGTTCTTGTCCGGTGTCTCTTGGGTAATTTTTTTAATTAAAAAAAAAATGTTTTTATCGAAAATGGGGATGGATTGCCCTGCGCGATCAGCCAACAGCTAATGCCCCTTCAATACCTGCGTTCCCACTAACAATTGTGCCTCTGTTTTCGGCACTCTGGCCTTGGTAACACCCATACACAAGCTTGTCTCTCTAGCCCTAACTGACTGGAAAAAACGGGTGTAAAAGGTGTAATCTACGGGTCATGGTTGATACCATAATTGCACTAGGACTCAAACAGGACACCTTCTCGAGGTGCTGTGATGTGACCACCGGCCCCTGCATAGCAAGCAAACCTGTATCAGCATCTCACCGGCAACTGAATGTGTCGTCTGCAGGCTACACATAGGAGGCTGCAGTAGGTGCATTAACCCATTGAGCTGTCGACCCTCCTTCCTCTGAGAGCAGGAAATTAAATTTCCATGTTGCTTTCCATTGGCACATTAGATCTCTGTTTCACCCCAAGTCAGAGGATGTTTTGCTTCACAGAGAGATGATAATCATTGTGAGGTGTGAGCCGCTAATAGCTAAGCAGGTCAGTTAAATCTTTGCTTTTGTCATTGGGGTGTATTGACATGCACAGGGCAGTCCTCTGTCCACTGCTACTGTATGGTTTCTTAATGCTGCTTGTTCATGATTTTTAAATGTAAACACTCTGCTCCCAAAAGTGAAAGATTTGAAAGACTCTTGCTGTAGCAAGCCTTTCCTACTCTTTGCCCTGGGGGTGAGAGTGCAGAGGCGTAGGCAGGGTAGGGCCTGAGGGGAAAGGCCCACCCAAAATCTGTAAATGCCCACTCAGCAGCTCTGTGTGGGCATTTAAAGAGATTTTTGTCATTGCAGTGGGCCCAACTACATTAGCTTCAGACCCCATTTGCTAGAAAATCCTGGCTACGCCTCTGGTGCTTCCCAGCTCAACAACCCATCACCCCTTCATCCCTTCTTACTCGTCTCACAGCACCTCCCATGCATCTATTGTTGGTAGATTTCCTTCACGAGGCTTTGCTAGGCCTGCATTCCTTTTCGAAGGGCCATAGAAGAGAGTAACAAAGGAGAAGGCATAATAGAGCGGGAAGTAGGTGAAAGACGAGGGGTAGGGGGGGTTGGCAGTAAAAGAAACAGGGCCTGGCCTGGCAGAGAGTTAGAAGTTAGGGAACAGAACAATGAGCGAGGGACAAGGAAAGATGTCTCAGGCATGTAGCTCTCTGAGTCTTCCCCACTGTGCCTGCAGAAAGAGACGTCCCATTCCTAGCTCTCTCCCAGATGGATACATTTGCCTGGAGAGCCCAGAATGAATGTCACTTAGGCAGAGGGCAAACACAGGGCAGCAGAGCAGGAACACCCCTTCATTTTACTATGCTCCCAGGTGGCTTCTGGGAGGCAAAAGGCATCAGTATTCCATCAACATCATCTTCACCTAGGCCACCGTCACTAAGGTTTATAAAGTAGGCTGTGACACTTTCTGGGGCCTAGGTGGCCAGGCCTACGTGGAAGAGCACAGATCCTAACCCTAAGTTGTGTGGGTGGCTTCACCAGAGGGGCTGCATAAGACATAGCGCTGTGCCCGTATGGGCTGTGGTCGCGTTTGGGAGCGTTAGGGAGCGTTAGGGACGCAGGGCACAGACCTCTGTCCGTTTTCCTCCAGGATTAGGCACTGGTTGTCAGTGGTGGAGCCAGCCACTCCACAATTGGGGAAGTTAAAGGCAGAAAGCAGCTCTCTCACCGCCAGGGCAAAGAGTGGGAAAGGCTTGTTACAGCAAGAGTCTTTCAAATCTTTCACTTTTGAGAGCAGACTGTTTACATTTTAGAATCATGAACAAGCACCAATACGAAAGCGTACAGTAGCAGAGGGCATAAGGCTGCTGCCCTGCGCATAACAATACACCCCAATGACAAGGTCGAAGATTTAACTGACCTGCTTAGCTATTAGTGGCTCACACCTCACAATGATTATCATCTCTCCGTGAAGCAAAACATCCTCTGAATTGGGGTGAAAGATAGATCTAATGTGCCAAATTAAGTCAACATGGAAATGCAGTTTCCTGCTCTCAGAGGAAGGAGGGTCGACAGCCCAATGGGTTAATGCACCTACTGCAGCCTCCTATGTGTACCTTGCAGGCGACACATTCAGTTGCTGGTGAGATGCTGATACAGGTTTGCTTGCTATGCAGGGGCCGGTGGTCACCTCACAGCACCTCGAGAAGGTGTGCTGTTTGAGTCCCAGTGCAATTATGGAATCAGCCATGACCCCCAGATTACACCTTTTCCCCTCGTTTTTTCCAGTCAGTTGGGGCCAGAGAGACAAGCTTGTGTATGGGTGTTACTAAGGCCAGAGTGCAGAATACAAAGGCACAACTGTTAGTGGGAACACATGTATTGAAGGGGCGTTAGCTGTTGGCTGATCGGGTAGGGCAATGCATCCCAATTTTCAATAAAAACATTTTTTTTAAATGAAAAAAAATATGCCCAAGAGATACCGGACATTGGATTAGAACTCAGGTCTCCAGCATTGCAAGACTAAGGATTTACAGCTCGAGCCACTGATTGCCATGCTTCCAAGGGTCGCTTTTGGGCGTATATATCTTTTTCCTGCATGCCCCTGTGAGCATACCCATTTGCATTGTGAAACATGTTCACTGAAACCAAGGAGGATAGAACATCTGTCCCCTCTCCCCCGCTCCACCAAATACCAGCTAACTGCAGTGGCCTAGAGGTTAAGTGCTTGCGTTACAGCGCTGGGGGGGGCTGGGTTCGAGTACTGCTTTCGGCACATAAACAGAATAGTTGGGTAATCTCCTTGTACAGTGGTGGGTACCCACACTCCTAAAAGGTTCAGTGGCTATGTAATGTAATGAGTTCCCTGGTAAAGGGAGGGTGGAAGAAAGCAGAGAAGCGGGATGTGGAGGCGAGGAAGTGACCGGTAAATAAAGTAGGGGGAGGTAGGGCTGGATGAATGGGTCCCTGTGGAGAAGAGGAGGAGGGGGTAGGTCTAGAGGGCATAAAGTGGGCCCTGGGGAGACAGCGAATAAGTCGGCCCTGGGAACGGTGTCATGGGGGGAAGAGGGCCCAGAATTGTGGAGGAATGGGTGTGTAAAGGAGGGTCCTAATGTGGGGAAAGGAGGCCCAGCGGAGAGGGTGTGGAATGGACCCCAACTGCCACACTTTCTCACCACCACAGTCCCACCTCTGATTTCTTCAACCCTCCTTTTACCAGGGAACCTGCACCATATCCTTCTAGTCCTACCCCCACTCACCCAGACCCGCCCCCTCTCCACAGGGACCCATTCATCCAGCCCTACCACTCCCTTTAGCCTGCCCCACCTCCTCCTTTATTTACCCTGCGCTTCCTCAGTCCTGCCTCTCTGCTTTCTTCCACCCTCCCTTTTCCAAGGACCTCTTTTCATAACCACTGAACCTTTTAGAAGGAGTGTGGGTACCCACAACTGTACAAGGAGATTACGCAACTATTCCGTTTATGTGCCGAAAGCAGGACTTAAACCCATGCCCCCAACGCTGTAACGCAAGCACTTAACCTCGAGACGACTGCAGTTAGCTGATATTTGGAGGAGCGGGGGCCAGATGTTCTATCCTCATTTTCTGCAGTGAACATGTTTGACAATGCAAATGGGCATGCTCACATGGGCATGCTCACAGGGGCATGCAGAAGAAAGATATGTACGCCCAAATGCAGCTCTCAGAAGCACAGCCACCAGTGGCTCAAGTGGTAAGTGCTTTGTCTTGCAATGTTGGAGACCTGAGTTCTAATCCAATGTCCGGTGTCTCTTGGGTAAATTTTTAATTTAAAAACAATGTTTTTATTGAAAATGGGGATGGATTGCCCTGCGCGATCAGCCAACAGCTAATGCCCCTTCAATACCTGCGTTCCCACTAACAATTGTGCCTCTGTTTTCGGCACTCTGGCCTTGGTAACACCCATACACAAGCTTGTCTCTCTGGCCCCAACTGACTGGAAAAAACGGGTGTAAAAGGTGTAATCTACGGGTCATGGTTGATACCATAATTGCACTAGGACTCAAACAGGACACCTTCTCGAGGTGCTGTGATGTGACCACCGGCCCCTGCATAGCAAGCAAACCTGTATCAGCATCTCACCGGCAACTGAATGTGTCGTCTGCAGGCTACACATAGGAGGCTGCAGTAGGTGCATTAACCCATTGAGCTGTCGACCCTCCTTCCTCTGAGAGCAGGAAATTAAATTTCCATGTTGCTTTCCATTGGCACATTAGATCTCTGTTTCACCCCAAGTCAGAGGATGTTTTGCTTCACAGAGAGATGATAATCATTGTGAGGTGTGAGCCGCTAATAGCTAAGCAGGTCAGTTAAATCTTTGCTTTTGTCATTGGGGTGTATTGACATGCGCAGGGCAGTCCTCTGTCCACTGCTACTGTATGGTTTCTTAATGCTGCTTGTTCATGATTTTTAAATGTAAACACTCTGCTCCCAAAAGTGAAAGATTTGAAAGACTCTTGCTGTAGCAAGCCTTTCCTACTCTTTGCCCTGGGGGTGAGAGTGCAGAGGCGTAGGCAGGGTAGGGCCTGAGGGGAAAGGCCCACCCAAAATCTGTAAATGCCCACTCAGCAGCTCTGTGTGGGCATTTAAAGAGATTTTTGTCATTGCAGTGGGCCCAACTACATTAGCTTCAGACCCCATTTGCTAGAAAATCCTGGCTACGCCTCTGGTGCTTCCCAACTCAACAACCCATCACCCCTTCATCCCTTCTTACTCGTCTCACAGCACCTCCCATGCATCTTTTGTTGGTAGATTTCCTTCACGAGGCTTAGCTAGGCCTGCATTCCTTTTCAAAGGGCCATAGAAGAGAGTAAAAAAGGAGAAGGCATAATAGAGCGGGAAATAGGTGAAAGACGAGGGGTCAGGGGGGTTGGCAGTAAAAGAAACAGGGCCTGGCCTGGCAGAGAGTTCGAAGTTAGGGAACAGAACAATGAGCGAGGGACAAGGAAAGAGGTCTCAGGCATGTAGCTCTCTGAGTCTTCCCCACTGTGCCTGCAGAAAGAGACGTCCTATTCCTAGCTCTCTCCCAGATGGATACATTTGCCTGGAGAGCCCAGAATGAATGTCACTTAGGCAGAGGGCAAACACAGGGCAGCAGAGCAGGAACACCCCTTCATTTTACTATGCTCCCAGGTGGCTTCTGGGAGGCAAAAGGCATCAGTATTCCATCAACATCATCTTCACCTAGGCCACCGTCACTAAGGTTTATAAAGCAGGCTGTGACACTTTCTGGGGCCTAGGTGGCCAGGCCTACGTGGAAGAGCACAGATCCTAACCCTAAGTTGTGTGGGTGGCTTCACCAGAGGGGCTGCATAGGACATAGGGCTGTGCCCGTATGGGCTGTGGTCGCGTTTGGGAGCGTTAGGGACGCATGGAGGATGCAGGGCGCAGACCTCTGTCCGTTTTCCTCCAGGATTAGGCACTGGTTGTCAGTGGTGGAGCCAGCCACTCCACAATTGGGGAAGTTAAAGGCAGAAAGCAGCTCTCTCACCGCCAGGGCAAAGAGTGGGAAAGGCTTGTTACAGCAAGAGTCTTTCAAATCTTTCACTTTTGAGAGCAGACTGTTTACATTTTAGAATCATGAACAAGCACCAATACGAAAGCGTACAGTAGCAGAGGGCATAAGACTGCTGCCCTGCGCATAACAATACACCCCAATGACAAGGTCAAAGATTTAACTGACCTGCTTAGCTATTAGTGGCTCACACCTCACAATGATTATCATCTCTCCGTGAAGCAAAACATCCTCTGAATTGGGGTGAAAGATAGATCTAATGTGCCAAAGTAAGTCACCATGGAAATGCAGTTTCCTGCTCTCAGAGGAAGGAGGGTCGACAGCCCAATGGGTTAATGCACCTTCTGCAGCCTCCTATGTGTACCTTGCAGGCGACACATTCAGTTGCTGGTGAGATGCTGATACAGGTTTGCTTGCTATGCAGGGGCCGGTGGTCACCTCACAGCACCTCGAGAAGGTGTGCTGTTTGAGTCCCAGTGCAATTATGGAATCAGCCATGACCCCCAGATTGCACCTTTTCCCCTCGTTTTTTCCAGTCAGTTGGGGCCAGAGAGACAAGCTTGTGTTTGGGTGTTACTAAGGCCAGAGTGCAGAATACAAAGGCACAACTGTTAGTGGGAACACATGTATTGAAGGGGCGTTAGCTGTTGGCTGATCGGGTAGGGCAATGCATCCCAATTTTCAATAAAAACATTTTTTTTAAATGAAAAAAAAAATGCCCAAGAGATACCGGACATTGGATTAGAACTCAGGTCTCCAGCATTGCAAGACCAAGGATTTACAGCTCGAGCCACTGATAGCCATGCTTCGGAGGGTCGCTTTTGGGCGAATATATCTTTCTCCTGCATGCCCCTGTGAGCATACCCATTTGCATTGTGAAACATGTTCACTGAAACCAAGGAGGATAGAACATCTGTCCCCTCTCCCCCGCTCCACCAAATACCAGTTAACTGCAGTGGCCTAGAGGTTAAGTGCTTGCGTTACAGCGCTGGGGGGGCCTGGGTTCGAGTACTGCTTTCGGCACATAAACAGAATAGTTGGGTAATCTCCTTGTACCGTGGTGGGTACCCACACTCCTAAAAGGTTCAGTGGCTATGTAATGTAATGAGTTCCCTGGTAAAGGGAGGGTGGAAGAAAGCAGAGAAGCGGGATGTGGAGGCGAGGAAGTGACCGGTAAATAAAGTAGGGGGAGGTAGGGCTGGATGAATGGGTCCCTGTGGAGAAGAGGAGGAGGGGGTAGGTCTAGAGGGCATAAAGTGGGCCCTGGGGAGACAGCGAATAAGTCGGCCCTGGGAACGGTGTCATGGGGGGAAGAGGGCCCAGAATTGTGGAGGAATGGGTGTGTAAAGGAGGGTCCTAATGTGGGGAAAGGAGGCCCAGCGGAGAGGGTGTGGAATGGACCCCAACTGCCACACTTTCTCACCACCACAGTCCCACCTCTGATTTCTTCAACCCTCCTTTTACCAGGGAACCTGCACCATATCCTTCTAGTCCTACCCCCACTCACCCAGACCCGCACCCTCTCCACAGGGACCCATTCATCCAGCCCTACCACTCCCTTTAGCCTGCCCCACCTCCTCCTTTATTTACCCTGCGCTTCCTCAGTCCTGCCTCTCTGCTTTCTTCCACCCTCCCTTTTCCAAGGACCTCTTTTTATAACCACTGAACCTTTTAGAAGGAGTGTGGGTACCCACAACTGTACAAGGAGATTACGCAACTATTCCGTTTATGTGCCGAAAGCAGGACTTAAACCCATGCCCCCAACACTGTAACGCAAGCACTTAACCTCGAGACGACTGCAGTTAGCTGATATTTGGAGGAGCGGGGGCCAGATGTTCTATCCTCATTTTCTGCAGTGAACATGTTTGACAATGCAAATGGGCATGCTCACATGGGCATGCTCACAGGGGCATGCAGAAGAAAGATATGTACGCCCAAATGCAGCTCTCAGAAGCACAGTCTCCAGTGGCTCAAGTGGTAAGTGCTTTGTCTTGCAAGGTTGGAGACCTGAGTTCTTGTCCGGTGTCTCTTGGGTAATTTTTTAATTAAAAAAAAAATGTTTTTATCGAAAATGGGGATGGATTGCCCTGCGCGATCAGCCAACAGCTAATGCCCCTTCAATACCTGCGTTCCCACTAACAATTGTGCCTCTGTTTTCGGCACTCTGGCCTTGGTAACACCCATACACAAGCTTGTCTCTCTGGCCCTAACTGACTGGAAAAAACGGGTGTAAAAGGTGTAATCTACGGGTCATGGTTGATACCATAATTGCACTAGGACTGAAACAGGACACCTTCTCGAGGTGCTGTGATGTGACCACCGGCCCCTGCATAGCAAGCAAACCTGTATCAGCATCTCACCGGCAACTGAATGTGTCGTCTGCAGGCTACACATAGGAGGCTGCAGTAGGTGCATTAACCCATTGAGCTGTCGACCCTCCTTCCTCTGAGAGCAGGAAATTAAATTTCCATGTTGCTTTCCATTGGCACATTAGATCTCTGTTTCACCCCAAGTCAGAGGATGTTTTGCTTCACAGAGAGATGATAATCATTGTGAGGTGTGAGCCGCTAATAGCTAAGCAGGTCAGTTAAATCTTTGCTTTTGTCATTGGGGTGTATTGACATGCGCAGGGCAGTCCTCTGTCCACTGCTACTGTATGGTTTCTTAATGCTGCTTGTTCATGATTTTTAAATGTAAACACTCTGCTCCCAAAAGTGAAAGATTTGAAAGACTCTTGCTGTAGCAAGCCTTTCCTACTCTTTGCCCTGGGGGTGAGAGTGCAGAGGCGTAGGCAGGGTAGGGCCTGAGGGGAAAGGCCCACCCAAAATCTGTAAATGCCCACTCAGCAGCTCTGTGTGGGCATTTAAAGAGATTTTTGTCATTGCAGTGGGCCCAACTACATTAGCTTCAGACCCCATTTGCTAGAAAATCCTGGCTACGCCTCTGGTGCTTCCCAGCTCAACAACCCATCACCCCTTCATCCCTTCTTACTCGTCTCACAGCACCTCCCATGCATCTATTGTTGGTAGATTTCCTTCACGAGGCTTAGCTAGGCCTGCATTCCTTTTCAAAGGGCCATAGAAGAGAGTAAAAAAGGAGAAGGCATAATAGAGCGGGAAGTAGGTGAAAGACGAGGGGTAGGGGGGGTTGGCAGTAAAAGAAACAGGGCCTGGCCTGGCAGAGAGTTAGAAGTTAGGGAACAGAACAATGAGCGAGGGACAAGGAAAGATGTCTCAGGCATGTAGCTCTCTGAGTCTTCCCCACTGTGCCTGCAGAAAGAGACGTCCCATTCCTAGCTCTCTCCCAGATGGATACATTTGCCTGGAGAGCCCAGAATGAATGTCACTTAGGCAGAGCAGGAACACCCCTTCATTTTACTATGCTCCCAGGTGGCTTCTGGGAGGCAAAAGGCATCAGTATTCCATCAACATCATCTTCACCTAGGCCACCGTCACTAAGGTTTATAAAGTAGGCTGTGACACTTTCTGGGGCCTAGGTGGCCAGGCCTACGTGGAAGAGCACAGATCCTAACCCTAAGTTGTGTGGGTGGCTTCACCAGAGGGGCTGCATAAGACATAGCGCTGTGCCCGTATGGGCTGTGGTCGCGTTTGGGAGCGTTAGGGAGCGTTAGGGACGCAGGGCACAGACCTCTGTCCGTTTTCCTCCAGGATTAGGCACTGGTTGTCAGTGGTGGAGCCAGCCACTCCACAATTGGGGAAGTTAAAGGCAGAAAGCAGCTCTCTCACCGCCAGGGCAAAGAGTGGGAAAGGCTTGTTACAGCAAGAGTCTTTCAAATCTTTCACTTTTGAGAGCAGACTGTTTACATTTTAGAATCATGAACAAGCACCAATACGAAAGCGTACAGTAGCAGAGGGCATAAGGCTGCTGCCCTGCGCATAACAATACACCCCAATGACAAGGTCGAAGATTTAACTGACCTGCTTAGCTATTAGTGGCTCACACCTCACAATGATTATCATCTCTCCGTGAAGCAAAACATCCTCTGAATTGGGGTGAAAGATAGATCTAATGTGCCAAAGTAAGTCAACATGGAAATGCAGTTTCCTGCTCTCAGAGGAAGGAGGGTCGACAGCCCAATGGGTTAATGCACCTACTGCAGCCTCCTATGTGTACCTTGCAGGCGACACATTCAGTTGCTGGTGAGATGCTGATACAGGTTTGCTTGCTATGCAGGGGCCGGTGGTCACCTCACAGCACCTCGAGAAGGTGTGCTGTTTGAGTCCCAGTGCAATTATGGAATCAGCCATGACCCCCAGATTACACCTTTTCCCCTCGTTTTTTCCAGTCAGTTGGGGCCAGAGAGACAAGCTTGTGTATGGGTGTTACTAAGGCCAGAGTGCAGAATACAAAGGCACAACTGTTAGTGGGAACACATGTATTGAAGGGGCGTTAGCTGTTGGCTGATCGGGTAGGGCAATGCATCCCAATTTTCAATAAAAACATTTTTTTTAAATGAAAAAAAATATGCCCAAGAGATACCGGACATTGGATTAGAACTCAGGTCTCCAGCATTGCAAGACTAAGGATTTACAGCTCGAGCCACTGATTGCCATGCTTCCAAGGGTCGCTTTTGGGCGTATATATCTTTTTCCTGCATGCCCCTGTGAGCATACCCATTTGCATTGTGAAACATGTTCACTGAAACCAAGGAGGATAGAACATCTGTCCCCTCTCCCCCGCTCCACCAAATACCAGCTAACTGCAGTGGCCTAGAGGTTAAGTGCTTGCGTTACAGCGCTGGGGGGGGCTGGGTTCGAGTACTGCTTTCGGCACATAAACAGAATAGTTGGGTAATCTCCTTGTACAGTGGTGGGTACCCACACTCCTAAAAGGTTCAGTGGCTATGTAATGTAATGAGTTCCCTGGTAAAGGGAGGGTGGAAGAAAGCAGAGAAGCGGGATGTGGAGGCGAGGAAGTGACCGGTAAATAAAGTAGGGGGAGGTAGGGCTGGATGAATGGGTCCCTGTGGAGAAGAGGAGGAGGGGGTAGGTCTAGAGGGCATAAAGTGGGCCCTGGGGAGACAGCGAATAAGTCGGCCCTGGGAACGGTGTCATGGGGGGAAGAGGGCCCAGAATTGTGGAGGAATGGGTGTGTAAAGGAGGGTCCTAATGTGGGGAAAGGAGGCCCAGCGGAGAGGGTGTGGAATGGACCCCAACTGCCACACTTTCTCACCACCACAGTCCCACCTCTGATTTCTTCAACCCTCCTTTTACCAGGAAACCTGCACCATATCCTTCTAGTCCTACCCCCACTCACCCAGACCCGCCCCCTCTCCACAGGGACCCATTCATCCAGCCCTACCACTCCCTTTAGCCTGCCCCACCTCCTCCTTTATTTACCCTGCGCTTCCTCAGTCCTGCCTCTCTGCTTTCTTCCACCCTCCCTTTTCCAAGGACCTCTTTTCATAACCACTGAACCTTTTAGAAGGAGTGTGGGTACCCACAACTGTACAAGGAGATTACGCAACTATTCCGTTTATGTGCCGAAAGCAGGACTTAAACCCATGCCCCCAACGCTGTAACGCAAGCACTTAACCTCGAGACGACTGCAGTTAGCTGATATTTGGAGGAGCGGGGGCCAGATGTTCTATCCTCATTTTCTGCAGTGAACATGTTTGACAATGCAAATGGGCATGCTCACATGGGCATGCTCACAGGGGCATGCAGAAGAAAGATATGTACGCCCAAATGCAGCTCTCAGAAGCACAGCCGCCAGTGGCTCAAGTGGTAAGTGCTTTGTCTTGCAATGTTGGAGACCTGAGTTCTAATCCAATGTCCGGTGTCTCTTGGGTAAATTTTTAATTTAAAAACAATGTTTTTATTGAAAATGGGGATGGATTGCCCTGCGCGATCAGCCAACAGCTAATGCCCCTTCAATACCTGCGTTCCCACTAACAATTGTGCCTCTGTTTTCGGCACTCTGGCCTTGGTAACACCCATACACAAGCTTGTCTCTCTGGCCCCAACTGACTGGAAAAAACGGGTGTAAAAGGTGTAATCTACGGGTCATGGTTGATACCATAATTGCACTAGGACTCAAACAGGACACCTTCTCGAGGTGCTGTGATGTGACCACCGGCCCCTGCATAGCAAGCAAACCTGTATCAGCATCTCACCGGCAACTGAATGTGTCGCCTGCAGGCTACACATAGGAGGCTGCAGTAGGTGCATTAACCCATTGAGCTGTCGACCCTCCTTCCTCTGAGAGCAGGAAACTAAATTTCCATGTTGCTTTCCATTGGCACATTAGATCTCTGTTTCACCCCAAGTCAGAGGATGTTTTGCTTCACAGAGAGATGATAATCATTGTGAGGTGTGAGCCGCTAATAGCTAAGCAGGTCAGTTAAATCTTTGCTTTTGTCATTGGGGTGTATTGACATGCGCAGGGCAGTCCTCTGTCCTCTGCTACTGTATGGTTTCTTAATGCTGCTTGTTCATGATTTTTAAATGTAAACACTCTGCTCCCAAAAGTGAAAGATTTGAAAGACTCTTTCTGTAGCAAGCCTTTCCTACTCTTTGCCCTGGGGGTGAGAGTGCAGAGGCGTAGGCAGGGTAGGGCCTGAGGGGAAAGGCCCACCCAAAATCTGTAAATGCCCACTCAGCAGCTCTGTGTGGGCATTTAAAGAGATTTTTGTCATTGCAGTGGGCCCAACTACATTAGCTTCAGACCCCATTTGCTAGAAAATCCTGGCTACGCCTCTGGTGCTTCCCAACTCAACAACCCATCACCCCTTCATCCCTTCTTACTCGTCTCACAGCACCTCCCATGCATCTTTTGTTGGTAGATTTCCTTCACGAGGCTTAGCTAGGCCTGCATTCCTTTTCAAAGGGCCATAGAAGAGAGTAAAAAAGGAGAAGGCATAATAGAGCGGGAAATAGGTGAAAGACGAGGGGTCAGGGGGGTTGGCAGTAAAAGAAACAGGGCCTGGCCTGGCAGAGAGTTCGAAGTTAGGGAACAGAACAATGAGCGAGGGACAAGGAAAGATGTCTCAGGCATGTAGCTCTCTGAGTCTTCCCCACTGTGCCTGCAGAAAGAGACGTCCTATTCCTAGCTCTCTCCCAGATGGATACATTTGCCTGGAGAGCCCAGAATGAATGTCACTTAGGCAGAGGGCAAACACAGGGCAGCAGAGCAGGAACACCCCTTCATTTTACTATGCTCCCAGGTGGCTTCTGGGAGGCAAAAGGCATCAGTATTCCATCAACATCATCTTCACCTAGGCCACCGTCACTAAGGTTTATAAAGCAGGCTGTGACACTTTCTGGGGCCTAGGTGGCCAGGCCTACGTGGAAGAGCACAGATCCTAACCCTAGGTTGTGTGGGTGGCTTCACCAGAGGGGCTGCATAGGACATAGGGCTGTGCCCGTATGGGCTGTGGTCGCGTTTGGGAGCGTTAGGGACGCATGGAGGATGCAGGGCGCAGACCTCTGTCCGTTTTCCTCCAGGATTAGGCACTGGTTGTCAGTGGTGGAGCCAGCCACTCCACAATTGGGGAAGTTAAAGGCAGAAAGCAGCTCTCTCACCGCCAGGGCAAAGAGTGGGAAAGGCTTGTTACAGCAAGAGTCTTTCAAATCTTTCACTTTTGAGAGCAGACTGTTTACATTTTAGAATCATGAACAAGCACCAATACGAAAGCGTACAGTAGCAGAGGGCATAAGACTGCTGCCCTGCGCATAACAATACACCCCAATGACAAGGTCAAAGATTTAACTGACCTGCTTAGCTATTAGTGGCTCACACCTCACAATGATTATCATCTCTCCGTGAAGCAAAACATCCTCTGAATTGGGGTGAAAGATAGATCTAATGTGCCAAAGTAAGTCACCATGGAAATGCAGTTTCCTGCTCTCAGAGGAAGGAGGGTCGACAGCGCAATGGGTTAATGCACCTACTGCAGCCTCCTATGTGTACCTTGCAGGCGACACATTCAGTTGCTGGTGAGATGCTGATACAGGTTTGCTTGCTATGCAGGGGCCGGTGGTCACCTCACAGCACCTCGAGAAGGTGTGCTGTTTGAGTCCCAGTGCAATTATGGAATCAGCCATGACCCCCAGATTGCACCTTTTCCCCTCGTTTTTTCCAGCCAGTTGGGGCCAGAGAGACAAGCTTGTGTTTGGGTGTTACTAAGGCCAGAGTGCAGAATACAAAGGCACAACTGTTAGTGGGAACACATGTATTGAAGGGGCGTTAGCTGTTGGCTGATCGGGTAGGGCAATTCATCCCAATTTTCAATAAAAACATTTTTTTTAAATGAAAAAAAAAATTCCCAAGAGATACCGGACATTGGATTAGAACTCAGGTCTCCAGCATTGCAAGACCAAGGATTTACAGCTCGAGCCACTGATAGCCATGCTTCCGAGGGTCGCTTTTGGGCGTATATATCTTTCTCCTGCATGCCCCTGTGAGCATACCCATTTGCATTGTGAAACATGTTCACTGAAACCAAGGAGGATAGAACATCTGTCCCCTCTCTCCCGCTCCACCAAATACCAGTTAACTGCAGTGGCCTAGAGGTTAAGTGCTTGCGTTACAGCGCTGGGGGGGCCTGGGTTCGAGTACTGCTTTCGGCACATAAACAGAATAGTTGGGTAATATCCTTGTACCGTGGTGGGTACCCACACTCCTAAAAGGTTCAGTGGCTATGTAATGTAATGAGTTCCCTGGTAAAGGGAGGGTGGAAGAAAGCAGAGAAGCGGGATGTGGAGGCGAGGAAGTGACCGGTAAATAAAGTAGGGGGAGGTAGGGCTGGATGAATGGGTCCCTGTGGAGAAGAGGAGGAGGGGGTAGGTCTAGAGGGCATAAAGTGGGCCCTGGGGAGACAGCGAATAAGTCGGCCCTGGGAACGGTGTCATGGGGGGAAGAGGGCCCAGAATTGTGGAGGAATGGGTGTGTAAAGGAGGGTCCTAATGTGGGGAAAGGAGGCCCAGCGGAGAGGGTGTGGAATGGACCCCAACTGCCACACTTTCTCACCACCACAGTCCCACCTCTGATTTCTTCAACCCTCCTTTTACCAGGGAACCTGCACCATATCCTTCTAGTCCTACCCCCACTCACCCAGACCCGCCCCCTCTCCACAGGGACCCATTCATCCAGCCCTACCACTCCCTTTAGCCTGCCCCACCTCCTCCTTTATTTACCCTGCGCTTCCTCAGTCCTGCCTCTCTGCTTTCTTCCACCCTCCCTTTTCCAAGGACCTCTTTTTATAACCACTGAACCTTTTAGAAGGAGTGTGGGTACCCACAACTGTACAAGGAGATTACGCAACTATTCCGTTTATGTGCCGAAAGCAGGACTTAAACCCATGCCCCCAACGCTGTAACGCAAGCACTTAACCTCGAGACGACTGCAGTTAGCTGATATTTGGAGGAGCGGGGGCCAGATGTTCTATCCTCATTTTCTGCAGTGAACATGTTTGACAATGCAAATGGGCATGCTCACATGGGCATGCTCACAGGGGCATGCAGAAGAAAGATATATACGCCCAAATGCAGCTCTCAGAAGCACAGTCTCCAGTGGCTCAAGTGGTAAGTGCTTTGTCTTGCAATGTTGGAGACCTGCGTTCTAATCCAATGTCCGGTGTCTCTTGGGTAATTTTTTTAATTAAAAACAAAAATGTTTTTATCGAAAATGGGGATGGATTGCCCTGCGCGATCAGCCAACAGCTAATGCCCCTTCAATACCTGCGTTCCCACTAACAATTGTGCCTCTGTTTTCGGCACTCTGGCCTTGGTAACACCCATACACAAGCTTGTCTCTCTGGCCCCAACTGACTGGAAAAAACGGGTGTAAAAGGTGTAATCTACGGGTCATGGTTGATACCATAATTGCACTAGGACTCAAACAGGACACCTTCTCGAGGTGCTGTGATGTGACCACCGGCCCCTGCATAGCAAGCAAACCTGTATCAGCATCTCACCGGCAACTGAATGTGTCGTCTGCAGGCTACACATAGGAGGCTGCAGTAGGTGCATTAACCCATTGAGCTGTCGACCCTCCTTCCTCTGAGAGCAGGAAATTAAATTTCCATGTTGCTTTCCATTGGCACATTAGATCTCTGTTTCACCCCAAGTCAGAGGATGTTTTGCTTCACAGAGAGATGATAATCATTGTGAGGTGTGAGCCGCTAATAGCTAAGCAGGTCAGTTAAATCTTTGCTTTTGTCATTGGGGTGTATTGACATGCGCAGGGCAGTCCTCTGTCCACTGCTACTGTATGGTTTCTTAATGCTGCTTGTTCATGATTTTTAAATGTAAACACTCTGCTCCCAAAAGTGAAAGATTTGAAAGACTCTTGCTGTAGCAAGCCTTTCCTACTCTTTGCCCTGGGGGTGAGAGTGCAGAGGCGTAGGCAGGGTAGGGCCTGAGGGGAAAGGCCCACCCAAAATCTGTAAATGCCCACTCAGCAGCTCTGTGTGGGCATTTAAAGAGATTTTTGTCATTGCAGTGGGCCCAACTACATTAGCTTCAGACCCCATTTGCTAGAAAATCCTGGCTACGCCTCTGGTGCTTCCCAACTCAACAACCCATCACCCCTTCATCCCTTCTTACTCGTCTCACAGCACCTCCCATGCATCTTTTGTTGGTAGATTTCCTTCACGAGGCTTAGCTAGGCCTGCATTCCTTTTCAAAGGGCCATAGAAGAGAGTAAAAAAGGAGAAGGCATAATAGAGCGGGAAATAGGTGAAAGACGAGGGGTCAGGGGGGTTGGCAGTAAAAGAAACAGGGCCTGGCCTGGCAGAGAGTTCGAAGTTAGGGAACAGAACAATGAGCGAGGGACAAGGAAAGATGTCTCAGGCATGTAGCTCTCTGAGTCTTCCTCACTGTGCCTGCAGAAAGAGACGTCCTATTCCTAGCTCTCTCCCAGATGGATACATTTGCCTGGAGAGCCCAGAATGAATGTCACTTAGGCAGAGGGCAAACACAGGGCAGCAGAGCAGGAACACCCCTTCATTTTACTATGCTCCCAGGTGGCTTCTGGGAGGCAAAAGGCATCAGTATTCCATCAACATCATCTTCACCTAGGCCACCGTCACTAAGGTTTATAAAGCAGGCTGTGACACTTTCTGGGGCCTAGGTGGCCAGGCCTACGTGGAAGAGCACAGATCCTAACCCTAAGTTGTGTGGGTGGCTTCACCAGAGGGGCTGCATAGGACATAGGGCTGTGCCCGTATGGGCTGTGGTCGCGTTTGGGAGCGTTAGGGACGCATGGAGGATGCCGGGCGCAGACCTCTGTCCGTTTTCCTCCAGGATTAGGCACTGGTTGTCAGTGGTGGAGCCAGCCACTCCACAATTGCCGAAGTTAAAGGCAGAAAGCAGCTCTCTCACCGCCAGGGCAAAGAGTGGGAAAGGCTTGTTACAGCAAGAGTCTTTCAAATCTTTCACTTTTGAGAGCAGACTGTTTACATTTTAGAATCATGAACAAGCACCAATACGAAAGCGTACAGTAGCAGAGGGCATAAGACTGCTGCCCTGCGCATAACAATACACCCCAATGACAAGGTCAAAGATTTAACTGACCTGCTTAGCTATTAGTGGCTCACACCTCACAATGATTATCATCTCTCCGTGAAGCAAAACATCCTCTGAATTGGGGTGAAAGATAGATCTAATGTGCCAAAGTAAGTCACCATGGAAATGCAGTTTCCTGCTCTCAGAGGAAGGAGGGTCGACAGCGCAATGGGTTAATGCACCTACTGCAGCCTCCTATGTGTACCTTGCAGGCGACACATTCAGTTGCTGGTGAGATGCTGATACAGGTTTGCTTGCTATGCAGGGGCCGGTGGTCACCTCACAGCACCTCGAGAAGGTGTGCTGTTTGAGTCCCAGTGCAATTATGGAATCAGCCATGACCCCCAGATTGCACCTTTTCCCCTCGTTTTTTCCAGTCAGTTGGGGCCAGAGAGACAAGCTTGTGTTTGGGTGTTACTAAGGCCAGAGTGCAGAATACAAAGGCACAACTGTTAGTGGGAACACATGTATTGAAGGGGCGTTAGCTGTTGGCTGATCGGGTAGGGCAATGCATCCCAATTTTCAATAAAAACATTTTTTTTAAATGAAAAAAAAAATGCCCAAGAGATACCGGACATTGGATTAGAACTCAGGTCTCCAGCATTGCAAGACCAAGGATTTACAGCTCGAGCCACTGATAGCCATGCTTCCGAGGGTCGCTTTTGGGCGTATATATCTTTCTCCTGCATGCCCCTGTGAGCATACCCATTTGCATTGTGAAACATGTTCACTGAAACCAAGGAGGATAGAACATCTGTCCCCTCTCCCCCGCTCCACCAAATACCAGTTAACTGCAGTGGCCTAGAGGTTAAGTGCTTGCGTTACAGCGCTGGGGGGGCCTGGGTTCGAGTACTGCTTTCGGCACATAAACAGAATAGTTGGGTAATCTCCTTGTACCGTGGTGGGTACCCACACTCCTAAAAGGTTCAGTGGCTATGTAATGTAATGAGTTCCCTGGTAAAGGGAGGGTGGAAGAAAGCAGAGAAGCGGGATGTGGAGGCGAGGAAGTGACCGGTAAATAAAGTAGGGGGAGGTAGGGCTGGATGAATGGGTCCCTGTGGAGAAGAGGAGGAGGGGGTAGGTCTAGAGGGCATAAAGTGGGCCCTGGGGAGACAGCGAATAAGTCGGCCCTGGGAACGGTGTCATGGGGGGAAGAGGGCCCAGAATTGTGGAGGAATGGGTGTGTAAAGGAGGGTCCTAATGTGGGGAAAGGAGGCCCAGCGGAGAGGGTGTGGAATGGACCCCAACTGCCACACTTTCTCACCACCACAGTCCCACCTCTGATTTCTTCAACCCTCCTTTTACCAGGGAACCTGCACCATATCCTTCTAGTCCTACCCCCACTCACCCAGACCCGCCCCCTCTCCACAGGGACCCATTCATCCAGCCCTACCACTCCCTTTAGCCTGCCCCACCTCCTCCTTTATTTACCCTGCGCTTCCTCAGTCCTGCCTCTCTGCTTTCTTCCACCCTCCCTTTTCCAAGGACCTCTTTTTATAACCACTGAACCTTTTAGAAGGAGTGTGGGTACCCACAACTGTACAAGGAGATTACGCAACTATTCCGTTTATGTGCCGAAAGCAGGACTTAAACCCATGCCCCCAACGCTGTAACGCAAGCACTTAACCTCGAGACGACTGCAGTTAGCTGATATTTGGAGGAGCGGGGGCCAGATGTTCTATCCTCATTTTCTGCAGTGAACATGTTTGACAATGCAAATGGGCATGCTCACATGGGCATGCTCACAGGGGCATGCAGAAGAAAGATATGTACGCCCAAATGCAGCTCTCAGAAGCACAGTCTCCAGTGGCTCAAGTGGTAAGTGCTTTGTCTTGCAATGTTGGAGACCTGAGTTCTTGTCCGGTGTCTCTTGGGTAATTTTTTTAATTAAAAAAAAAATGTTTTTATCGAAAATGGGGATGGATTGCCCTGCGCGATCAGCCAACAGCTAATGCCCCTTCAATACCTGCGTTCCCACTAACAATTGTGCCTCTGTTTTCGGCACTCTGGCCTTGGTAACACCCATACACAAGCTTGTCTCTCTGGCCCCAACTGACTGGAAAAAACGGGTGTAAAAGGTGTAATCTACGGGTCATGGTTGATACCATAATTGCACTAGGACTCAAACAGGACACCTTCTCGAGGTGCTGTGATGTGACCACCGGCCCCTGCATAGCAAGCAAACCTGTATCAGCATCTCACCGGCAACTGAATGTGTCGTCTGCAGGCTACACATAGGAGGCTGCAGTAGGTGCATTAACCCATTGAGCTGTCGACCCTCCTTCCTCTGAGAGCAGGAAATTAAATTTCCATGTTGCTTTCCATTGGCACATTAGATCTCTGTTTCACCCCAAGTCAGAGGATGTTTTGCTTCACAGAGAGATGATAATCATTGTGAGGTGTGAGCCGCTAATAGCTAAGCAGGTCAGTTAAATCTTTGCTTTTGTCATTGGGGTGTATTGACATGCGCAGGGCAGTCCTCTGTCCACTGCTACTGTATGGTTTCTTAATGCTGCTTGTTCATGATTTTTAAATGTAAACACTCTGCTCCCAAAAGTGAAAGATTTGAAAGACTCTTGCTGTAGCAAGCCTTTCCTACTCTTTGCCCTGGGGGTGAGAGTGCAGAGGCGTAGGCAGGGTAGGGCCTGAGGGGAAAGGCCCACCCAAAATCTGTAAATGCCCACTCAGCAGCTCTGTGTGGGCATTTAAAGAGATTTTTGTCATTGCAGTGGGCCCAACTACATTAGCTTCAGACCCCATTTGCTAGAAAATCCTGGCTACGCCTCTGGTGCTTCCCAGCTCAACAACCCATCACCCCTTCATCCCTTCTTACTCGTCTCACAGCACCTCCCATGCATCTATTGTTGGTAGATTTCCTTCACGAGGCTTAGCTAGGCCTGCATTCCTTTTCAAAGGGCCATAGAAGAGAGTAAAAAAGGAGAAGGCATAATAGAGCGGGAAGTAGGTGAAAGACGAGGGGTAGGGGGGGTTGGCAGTAAAAGAAACAGGGCCTGGCCTGGCAGAGAGTTAGAAGTTAGGGAACAGAACAATGAGCGAGGGACAAGGAAAGATGTCTCAGGCATGTAGCTCTCTGAGTCTTCCCCACTGTGCCTGCAGAAAGAGACGTCCCATTCCTAGCTCTCTCCCAGATGGATACATTTGCCTGGAGAGCCCAGAATGAATGTCACTTAGGCAGAGGGCAAACACAGGGCAGCAGAGCAGGAACACCCCTTCATTTTACTATGCTCCCAGGTGGCTTCTGGGAGGCAAAAGGCATCAGTATTCCATCAACATCATCTTCACCTAGGCCACCGTCACTAAGGTTTATAAAGTAGGCTGTGACACTTTCTGGGGCCTAGGTGGCCAGGCCTACGTGGAAGAGCACAGATCCTAACCCTAAGTTGTGTGGGTGGCTTCACCAGAGGGGCTGCATAAGACATAGCGCTGTGCCCGTATGGGCTGTGGTCGCGTTTGGGAGCGTTAGGGAGCGTTAGGGACGCAGGGCACAGACCTCTGTCCGTTTTCCTCCAGGATTAGGCACTGGTTGTCAGTGGTGGAGCCAGCCACTCCACAATTGGGGAAGTTAAAGGCAGAAAGCAGCTCTCTCACCGCCAGGGCAAAGAGTGGGAAAGGCTTGTTACAGCAAGAGTCTTTCAAATCTTTCACTTTTGAGAGCAGACTGTTTACATTTTAGAATCATGAACAAGCACCAATACGAAAGCGTACAGTAGCAGAGGGCATAAGGCTGCTGCCCTGCGCATAACAATACACCCCAATGACAAGGTCGAAGATTTAACTGACCTGCTTAGCTATTAGTGGCTCACACCTCACAATGATTATCATCTCTCCGTGAAGCAAAACATCCTCTGAATTGGGGTGAAAGATAGATCTAATGTGCCAAAGTAAGTCAACATGGAAATGCAGTTTCCTGCTCTCAGAGGAAGGAGGGTCGACAGCCCAATGGGTTAATGCACCTACTGCAGCCTCCTATGTGTACCTTGCAGGCGACACATTCAGTTGCTGGTGAGATGCTGATACAGGTTTGCTTGCTATGCAGGGGCCGGTGGTCACCTCACAGCACCTCGAGAAGGTGTGCTGTTTGAGTCCCAGTGCAATTATGGAATCAGCCATGACCCCCAGATTACACCTTTTCCCCTCGTTTTTTCCAGTCAGTTGGGGCCAGAGAGACAAGCTTGTGTATGGGTGTTACTAAGGCCAGAGTGCAGAATACAAAGGCACAACTGTTAGTGGGAACACATGTATTGAAGGGGCGTTAGCTGTTGGCTGATCGGGTAGGGCAATGCATCCCAATTTTCAATAAAAACATTTTTTTTAAATGAAAAAAAATATGCCCAAGAGATACCGGACATTGGATTAGAACTCAGGTCTCCAGCATTGCAAGACTAAGGATTTACAGCTCGAGCCACTGATTGCCATGCTTCCAAGGGTCGCTTTTGGGCGTATATATCTTTTTCCTGCATGCCCCTGTGAGCATACCCATTTGCATTGTGAAACATGTTCACTGAAACCAAGGAGGATAGAACATCTGTCCCCTCTCCCCCGCTCCACCAAATACCAGCTAACTGCAGTGGCCTAGAGGTTAAGTGCTTGCGTTACAGCGCTGGGGGGGCTGGGTTCGAGTACTGCTTTCGGCACATAAACAGAATAGTTGGGTAATCTCCTTGTACAGTGGTGGGTACCCACACTCCTAAAAGGTTCAGTGGCTATGTAATGTAATG
The DNA here is from genome assembly GCF_040938575.1 of Ambystoma mexicanum. Taxonomy (NCBI): domain Eukaryota; kingdom Metazoa; phylum Chordata; class Amphibia; order Caudata; family Ambystomatidae; genus Ambystoma; species Ambystoma mexicanum. The sequence goes on along the minus strand of NC_090926.1, from coordinate 391,505,930 downwards.
AGTTCCCTGGTAAAGGGAGGGTGGAAGAAAGCAGAGAAGCGGGATGTGGAGGCGAGGAAGTGACCGGTAAATAAAGTAGGGGGAGGTAGGGCTGGATGAATGGGTCCCTGTGGAGAAGAGGAGGAGGGGGTAGGTCTAGAGGGCATAAAGTGGGCCCTGGGGAGACAGCGAATAAGTCGGCCCTGGGAACGGTGTCATGGGGGGAAGAGGGCCCAGAATTGTGGAGGTATGGGTGTGTAAAGGAGGGTCCTAATGTGGGGAAAGGAGGCCCAGCGGAGAGGGTGTGGAATGGACCCCAACTGCCACACTTTCTCACCACCACAGTCCCACCTCTGTTTTCTTCCACCCTCCTTTTACCAGGGAACCTGCACCATATCCTTCTAGTCCTACCCCCACTCACCCAGACCCGCCCCCTCTCCACAGGGACCCATTCATCCAGCCCTACCACTCCCTTTAGCCTGCCTCACCTCCTCCTTTATTTACCCTGCGCTTCCTCAGCCCTGCCTCTCTGCTTTCTTCCACCCTCCCTTTTCCAAGGACCTCTTTTCATAACCACTGAACCTTTTAGAAGGAGTGTGGGTACCCACAACTGTACAAGGAGATTACGCAACTATTCCGTTTATGTGCCGAAAGCAGGACTTAAACCCATGCCCCCAACGCTGTAACCCAAGCACTTAACCTCGAGGCGACTGCAGTTAGCTGATATTTGGAGGAGCGGGGGCCAGATGTTCTATCCTCATTTTCTGCAGTGAACATGTTTGACAATGCAAATGGGCATGCTCACATGGGCATGCTCACAGGGGCATGCAGAAGAAAGATATATACGCCCAAATGCAACTCTCAGAAGCGCAGCCACCAGTGGCTCAAGTGGTAAGTGCTTTGTCTTGCAATGTTGGAGATCTGAGTTCTAATCCAATGTCTGGTGTCTCTTGGGTATTTTTTTTAATTAAAAAAAAATGTTTTTATTGAAAATGGGGATGGATTGCCCTGCGCTATCAGCCAACAGCTAATGCCCCTTCAATACCTGCGTTCCCACTAACAATTGTGCCTCTGTTTTCGGCACTCTGGCCTTGGTAACACCCATACACAAGCTTGTCTCTCTGGCCCCAACTGACTGGAAAAAACGGGTGTAAAAGGTGTAATCTACGGGTCATGGTTGATACCATAATTGCACTTGGACTCAAACAGGACACCTTCTCGAGGTGCTGTGATGTGACCACCGGCCCCTGCATAGCAAGCAAACCTGTATCAGCATCTCACCGGCAACTGAATGTGTCGCCTGCAGGCTACACATAGGAGGCTGCAGTAGGTGCATTAACCCATTGAGCTGTCGACCCTCCTTCCTCTGAGAGCAGGAAACTAAATTTCCATGTTGCTTTCCATTGGCACATTAGATCTCTGTTTCACCCCAAGTCAGAGGATGTTTTGCTTCACAGAGAGATGATAATCATTGTGAGGTGTGAGCCGCTAATAGCTAAGCAGGTCAGTTAAATCTTTGCTTTTGTCATTGGGGTGTATTGACATGCGCAGGGCAGTCCTCTGTCCTCTGCTACTGTATGGTTTCTTAATGCTGCTTGTTCATGATTTTTAAATGTAAACACTCTGCTCCCAAAAGTGAAAGATTTGAAAGACTCTTGCTGTAGCAAGCCTTTCCTACTCTTTGCCCTGGGGGTGAGAGTGCAGAGGCGTAGGCAGGGTAGGGCCTGAGGGGAAAGGCCAACCCAAAATCTGTAAATGCCCACTCAGCAGCTCTGTGTGGGCATTTAAAGAGATTTTTGTCATTGCAGTGGGCCCAACTACATTAGCTTCAGACCCCATTTGCTAGAAAATCCTGGCTACGCCTCTGGTGCTTCCCAACTCAACAACCCATCACCCCTTCATCCCTTCTTACTCGTCTCACAGCACCTCCCATGCATCTTTTGTTGGTAGATTTCCTTCACGAGGCTTAGCTAGGCCTGCATTCCTTTTCAAAGGGCCATAGAAGAGAGTAAAAAAAGAGAAGGCATAATAGAGCGGGAAGTAGGTGAAAGACGAGGGGTCAGGGGGGTTGGCAGTAAAAGAAACAGGGCCTGGCCTGGCAGAGAGTTCGAAGTTAGGGAACAGAACAATGAGCGAGGGACAAGGAAAGATGTCTCAGGCATGTAGCTCTCTGAGTCTTCCCCACTGTGCCTGCAGAAAGAGACGTCCTATTCCTAGCTCTCTCCCAGATGGATACATTTGCCTGGAGAGCCCAGAATGAATGTCACTTAGGCAGAGGGCAAACACAGGGCAGCAGAGCAGGAACACCCCTTCATTTTACTATGCTCCCAGGTGGCTTCTGGGAGGCAAAAGGCATCAGTATTCCATCAACATCATCTTCACCTAGGCCACCGTCACTAAGGTTTATAAAGCAGGCTGTGACACTTTCTGGGGCCTAGGTGGCCAGGCCTACGTGGAAGAGCACAGATCCTAACCCTAAGTTGTGTGGGTGGCTTCACCAGAGGGGCTGCATAGGACATAGGGCTGTGCCCGTATGGGCTGTGGTCGCGTTAGGGAGCGTTAGGGACGCATGGAGGATGCAGGGCGCAGACCTCTGTCCGTTTTCCTCCAGGATTAGGCACTGGTTGTCAGTGGTGGAGCCAGCCACTCCACAATTGGGGAAGTTAAAGGCAGAAAGCAGCCCTCTCACCGCCAGGGCAAAGAGTGGGAAAGGCTTGTTACAGCAAGAGTCTTTCAAATCTTTCACTTTTGAGAGCAGACTGTTTACATTTTAGAATCATGAACAAGCACCAATACGAAAGCGTACAGTAGCAGAGGGCCTAAGACTGCTGCCCTGCGCATAACAATACACCCCAATGACAAGGTCAAAGATTTAACTGACCTGCTTAGCTATTAGTGGCTCACACCTCACAATGATTATCATCTCTCCGTGAAGCAAAACATTCTCTGAATTGGGGTGAAAGATAGATCTAATGTGCCAAAGTAAGTCAACATGGAAATGCAGTTTCCTGCTCTCAGAGGAAGGAGGGTCGACAGCCCAATGGGTTAATGCACCTACTGCAGCCTCCTATGTGTACCTTGCAGGCGACACATTCAGTTGCTGGTGAGATGCTGATACAGGTTTGCTTGCTATGCAGGGGCTGGTGGTCACCTCACAGCACCTCGAGAAGGTGTGCTGTTTGAGTCCCAGTGCAATTATGGAATCAGCCATGACCCCCAGATTACACCTTTTCCCCTCGTTTTTTCCAGTCAGTTGGGGCCAGAGAGACAAGCTTGTGTATGGGTGTTACTAAGTCCAGAGTGCAGAATACAAAGGCACAACTGTTAGTGGGAACACATGTATTGAAGGGGCGTTAGCTGTTGGCTGATCGGGCAGGGCAATGCATCCCAATTTTCAATAAAAACATTTTTTTTAAATGAAAAAAAAAATGCCCAAGAGATACTGGACATTGGATTAGAACTCAGGTCTCCAGCATTGCAAGACCAAGGATTTACAGCTTGAGCCACTGATTGCAATGCTTCCGAGGGTCGCTTTTGGGCGTATATATCTTTCTCCTGCATGCCCCTGTGAGCATACCCATTTGCATTGTGAAACATGTTCACTGAAACCAAGGAGGATAGAACATCTGTCCCCTCTCCCCCGCTCCACCAAATACCAGCTAACTGCAGTGGCCTAGAGGTTAAGTGCTTGCGTTACAGCGCTGGGGGGGGCCTGGGTTCGAGTACTGCTTTCGGCACATAAACAGAATAGTTGGGTAATCTCCTTGAACAGTGGTGGGTACCCACACTCCTAAAAGGTTCAGTGGCTATGTAATGTAATGAGTTCCCTGGTAAAGGGAGGGTGGAAGAAAGCAGAGAAGCGGGATGTGGAGGCGAGGAAGTGGCCGGTAAATAAAGTAGGGGGAGGTAGGGCTGGATGAATGGGTCCCTGTGGAGAAGAGGAGGAGGGGGTAGGTCTAGAGGGCATAAAGTGGGCCCTGGGGAGACAGCGAATAAGTCGGCCCTGGGAACGGTGTCATGGGGGGAAGAGGGCCCAGAATTGTGGAGGAATGGGTGTGTAAAGGAGGGTCCTAATGTGGGAAAAGGAGGCCCAGCGGAGATTGTGTGGAATGGACCCCAACTGCCACACTTTCTCACCACGACAGTCCCACCTCTGCTTTCTTCCACCCTCCTTTTACCAGGGAACCTGCACCATATCCTTCTAGTCCTACCCCCACTCACCCAGACCCGCCCCCTCTCCACAGGGACCCATTCATCCAGAACTACCACTCCCTTTAGCCTGCCCCACCTCCTCCTTTATTTACCCTGCGCTTCCTCAGCCCTGCCTCTCTGCTTTCTTCCACCCTCCCTTTTCCAAGGACCTCTTTTCATAACCACTGAACCTTTTAGAAGGAGTGTGGGTACCCACAACTGTACAAGGAGATTACGCAACTATTCCGTTTATGTGCCGAAAGCAGGACTTAAACCCATGCCCCCAACGCTGTAACGCAAGCACTTAACCTCGAGGCGACTGCAGTTAGCTGATATTTGGAGGAGCGGGGGCCAGATGTTCTATCCTCATTTTCTGCAGTGAACATGTTTGACAATGCAAATGGGCATGCTCACAGGGGCATGCAGAAGAAAGATATATATGCCCAAATGCAACTCTCAGAAGCACAGCCACCAGTGGCTCAAGTGATAAATGCTTTGTCTTGCAATGTTGGGGACCTGAGTTCTAATCCAATGTCCGGTGTCTCTTGGGTATTTTTTTTAATTAAAAAAAAATGTTTTTATTGAAAATGGGGATGGATTGCCCTGCGCGATCAGCCAACAGCTAATGCCCCTTCAATACCTGCGTTCCCACTAACAATTGTGCCTCTGTTTTCGGCACTCTGGCCTTGGTAACACCCATACACAAGCTTGTCTCTCTGGCCCCAACTGACTGGAAAAAACGGGTGTAAAAGGTGTAATCTACGGGTCATGGTTGATACCATAATTGCACACGGACTCAAACAGGACACCTTCTCGAGGTGCTGTGATGTGACCACCGGCCCCTGCATAGCAAGCAAACCTGTATCAGCATCTCACCGGCAACTGAATGTGTCGCCTGCAGGCTACACATAGGAGGCTGCAGTAGGTGCATTAACCCATTGAGCTGTCGACCCTCCTTCCTCTGAGAGCAGGAAACTAAATTTCCATGTTGCTTTCCATTGGCACATTAGATCTCTGTTTCACCCCAAGTCAGAGGATGTTTTGCTTCACAGAGAGATGATAATCATTGTGAGGTGTGAGCCGCTAATAGCTAAGCAGGTCAGTTAAATCTTTGCTTTTGTCATTGGGGTGTATTGACATGCGCAGGGCAGTCCTCTGTCCTCTGCTACTGTATGGTTTCTTAATGCTGCTTGTTCATGATTTTTAAATGTAAACACTCTGCTCGCAAAAGTGAAAGATTTGAAAGACTCTTGCTGTAGCAAGCCTTTCCTACTCTTTGCCCTGGGGGTGAGAGTGCAGAGGCATAGGCAGGGTAGGGCCTGAGGGGAAAGGCCCACCCAAAATCTGTAAATGCCCAATCAGCAGCTCTGTGTGGGCATTTAAAGAGATTTTTGTCATTGCAGTGGGCCCAACTACATTAGCTTCAGACCCCATTTGCTAGAAAATCCTGGCTACGCCTCTGGTGCTTCCCAACTCAACAACCCATCACCCCTTCATCCCTTCTTACTCGTCTCACAGCACCTCCCATGCATCTTTTGTTGGTAGATTTCCTTCACGAGGCTTAGCTAGGCCTGCATTCCTTTTCAAAGGGCCATAGAAGAGAGTAAAAAAGGAGAAGGCATAATAGAGCGGGAAGTAGGTGAAAGACGAGGGGTCAGGGGGGTTGGCAGTAAAAGAAACAGGGCCTGGCCTGGCAGAGAGTTCGAAGTTAGGGAACAGAACAATGAGCGAGGGACAAGGAAAGATGTCTCAGGCATGTAGCTCTCTGAGTCTTCCCCACTGTACCTGCAGAAAGAGACGTCCTATTCCTAGCTCTCTCCCAGATGGATACATTTGCCTGGAGAGCCCAGAATGAATGTCACTTAGGCAGAGGGAAACACAGGGCAGCAGAGCAGGAACACCCCTTCATTTTACTGTGCTCCCAGGTGGCTTCTGGGAGGCAAAAGGTATCAGTATTCCATCAACATCATCTTCACCTAGGCCACCGTCACTAAGGTTTATAAAGCAGGCTATGACACTTTCTGGGGCCTAGGTGGCCAGGCCTACGTGGAAGAGCACAGATCCTAACCCTAAGTTGTGTGGGTGGCTTCACCAGAGGGGCTGCATAGGACATAGGGCTGTGCCCGTATGGGCTGTGGTCGCTTTTGGGAGCGTTAGGGACGCATGGAGGATGCAGGGCGCAGACCTCTGTCCGTTTTCCTCCTGGATTAGGCACTGGTTGTCAGTGGTGGAGCCAGCCACTCCACAATTGGGGAAGTTAAAGGCAGAAAGCAGCTCTCTCACCGCCAGGGCAAAGAGTGGGAAAGGCTTGTTACAGCAAGAGTCTTTCAAATCTTTCACTTTTGAGAGCAGACTGTTTACATTTTAGAATCATGAACAAGCACCAATATGAAAGTGTACAGTAGCAGAGGGCATAAGACTGCTGCCCTGCGCATAACAATACACCCCAATGACAAGGTCAAAGATTTAACTGACCTGCTTAGCTATTAGTGGCTCACACCTCACAATGATTATCATCTCTCCGTGAAGCAAAACATCCTCTGAATTGGGGTGAAAGATAGATCTAATGTGCCAAAGTAAGTCAACATGGAAATGCAGTTTCCTGCTCTCAGAGGAAGGAGGGTCGACAGCCCAATGGGTTAATGCACCTACTGCAGCCTCCTATGTGTACCTTGCAGGCGACACATTCAGTTGCTGGTGAGATGCTGATACAGGTTTGCTTGCTATGCAGGGGCCGGTGGTCACCTCACAGCACCTCGAGAAGGTGTGCTGTTTGAGTCCCAGTGCAATTATGGAATCAGCCATGACCCCCAGATTACACCTTTTCCCCTCGTTTTTTCCAGTCAGTTGGGGCCAGAGAGACAAGCTTGTGTATGGGTGTTACTAAGGCCAGAGTGCAGAATACAAAGGCACAACTGTTAGTGGGAACACATGTATTGAAGGGGCGTTAGCTGTTGGCTGATCGGGTAGGGCAATGCATCCCAATTTTCAATAAAAACATTTTTATTAAATGAAAAAAAAAATGCCCAAGAGATACCGGACATTGGATTAGAACTCAGGTCTCCAGCATTGCAAGACCAAGGATTTACAGCTCGAGCCACTGATTGCCATGCTTCTGAGGGTCGCTTTTGGGTGTATATATCTTTCTCCTGCATGCCCCTGTGAGCATACCCATTTGCATTGTGAAACATGTTCACTGAAACCAAGGAGGATAGAACATCTGTCCCCTCTCCCCCGCTCCACCAAATACCAGCTAACTGCAGTGGCCTAGAGGTTAAGTGCTTGCGTTACAGCGCTGGGGGGGCCTGGGTTTGAGTACTGCTTTCGGCACATAAACAGAATAGTTGGGTAATCTCCTTGTACAGAGGTGGGTACCCACACTCCTAAAAGGTTCAGTGGCTATGTAATGTAATGAGTTCCCTGGTAAAGGGAGGGTGGAAGAAAGCAGAGAAGCGGGATGTGGAGGCGAGGAAGTGACCGGTAAATAAAGTACGGGGAGGTAGGGCTGGATGAATGGGTCCCTGTGGAGAAGAGGAGGAGGGGGTAGGTCTAGAGGGCATAAAGTGGGCCCTGGGGAGACAGCGAATAAGTCGGCCCTGGGAACGGTGTCATGGGGGGAAGAGGGCCCAGAATTGTGGAGGAATGGGTGTGTAAAGGAGGGTCCTAATGTGGGGAAAGGAGGCCCAGCGGAGAGGGTGTGGAATGGACCCCAACTGCCACACTTTCTCACCACCACAGTCCCACCTCTGATTTCTTCAACCCTCCTTTTACCAGGGAACCTGCACCATATCCTTCTAGCCCTACCCAGACCCGCCCCCTCTCCACAGGGACCCATTCATCCAGCCCTACCACTCCCTTTAGCCTGCCCCACCTCCTCCTTTATTTACCCTGCGCTTCCTCAGTCCTCCCTCTCTGCTTTCTTCCACCCTCCCTTTTCCAAGGACCTCTTTTCATAACCACTGAACCTTTTAGAAGGAGTGTGGGTACCCACAACTGTACAAGGAGATTACGCAACTATTCCGTTTATGTGCCGAAAGCAGGACTTAAACCCATGCCCCCAACGCTGTAACGCAAGCACTTAACCTCGAGACGACTGCAGTTAGCTGATATTTGGAGGAGCGGGGGCCAGATGTTCTATCCTCATTTTCTGCAGTGAACATGTTTGACAATGCAAATGGGCATGCTCACATGGGCATGCTCACAGGGGCATGCAGAAGAAAGATATGTACGCCCAAATGCAGCTCTCAGAAGCGCAGCCACCAGTGGCTCAAGTGGTAAGTGCTTTGTCTTGCAATGTTGGAGACCTGAGTTCTAATCCAATGTCCGGTGTCTCTTTGGTAATTTTTTTAATTTAAAAAAATATATTTTTATTGAAAATGGGGATGGATTGCCCTGCGCGATCAGCCAACAGCTAATGCCCCTTCAATACCTGCGTTCCCACTAACAATTGTGCCTCTGTTTTCGGCACTCTGGCCTTGGTAACACCCATACACAAGCTTGTCTCTCTGGCCCCAACTGACTGGAAAAAACGGGTGTAAAAGGTGTAATCTACGGGTCATGGTTGATACCATAATTGCACTAGGACTCAAACAGGACACCTTCTCGAGGTGCTGTGATGTGACCACCGGCCCCTGCATAGCAAGCAAACCTGTATCAGCATCTCACCGGCAACTGAATGTGTCGCCTGCAGGCTACACATAGGAGGCTGCAGTAGGTGCATTAACCCATTGAGCTGTCGACCCTCCTTCCTCTGAGAGCAGGAAACTAAATTTCCATGTTGCCTTCCATTGGCACATTAGATCTCTGTTTCACCCCAAGTCAGAGGATATTTTGCTTCACAGAGAGATGATAATCATTGTGATGTGTGAGCCGCTAATAGCTAAGCAGGTCAGTTAAATCTTTGCTTTTGTCATTGGGGTGTATTGACATGCGCAGGGCAGTCCTCTGTCCTCTGCTACTGTATGGTTTCTTAATGCTGCTTGTTCATGATTTTTAAATGTAAACACTCTGCTCCCAAAAGTGAAAGATTTGAAAGACTCTTGCTCTAGCAAGCCTTTCCTACTCTTTGCCCTGGGGGTGAGAGTGCAGAGGCGTAGGCAGGGTAGGGCCTGAGGGGAAAGGCCCACCCAAAATCTGTAAATGCCCACTCAGCAGCTCTGTGTGGGCATTTAAAGAGATTTTTGTCATTGCAGTGGGCCCAACTACATTAGCTTCAGACCCCATTTGCTAGAAAATCCTGGCTACGCCTCTGGTGCTTCCCAACTCAACAACCCATCACCCCTTCATCCCTTCTTACTCGTCTCACAGCACCTCCCATGCATCTTTTGTTGGTAGATTTCCTTCACGTGGCTTAGCTAGGCCTGCATTCCTTTTCAAAGGGCCATAGAAGAGAATAAAAAAGGAGAAGGCATAATAGAGCGGGAAGTAGGTGAAAGATGAGGGGTCAGGGGGGTTGGCAGTAAAAGTAACAGGGCCTGGCCTGGCAGAGAGTTCGAAGTTAGGGAACAGAACAATGAGCGAGGGACAAGGAAAGATGTCTCAGGCATGTAGCTCTCTGAGTCTACAACACTGTGCCTGCAGAAAGAGACGTCCTATTCCTAGCTCTCTCCCAGATGGATACATTTGCCTGGAGAGCCCAGAATGAATGTCACTTAGGCAGAGGGCAAACACAGGGCAGCAGAGCAGGAACACCCCTTCATTTTACTATGCTCCCAGGTGGCTTCTGGGAGGCAAAAGGCATCAGTATTCCATCAACATCATCTTCACCTAGGCCACCGTCACTAAGGTTTATAAAGCAGGCTGTGACACTTTCTGGGGCCTAGGTGGCCAGGCCTACATGGAAGAGCACAGATCCTAACCCTAAGTTGTGTGGGTGGCTTCACCAGAGGGGCTGCATAGGACATAGGGCTGTGCCCGTATGGGCTGTGGTCGCGTTTGGGAGCGTTAGGGACGCATGGAGGATGCAGGGCGCAGACCTCTGTCCGTTTTCCTCCAGGATTAGGCACTGGTTGTCAGTGGTGGAGCCAGCCACTCCACAATTGGGGAAGTTAAAGGCAGAAAGCAGCTCTCTCACCGCCAGGGCAAAGAGTGGGAAAGGCTTGTTACAGCAAGAGTCTTTCAAATCTTTCACTTTTGAGAGCAGACTGTTTACATTTTAGAATCATGAACAAGCACCAATACGAAAGCGTACAGTATCACAGGGCATAAGACTGCTGCCCTGCGCATAACAATACACCCCAATGACAAGGTCAAAGATTTATCTGACCTGCTTAGCTATTAGTGGCTCACACCTCACAATGATTATCATCTCTCCGTGAAGCAAAACATCCTCTGAATTGGGGTGAAAGATAGATCTAATGTGCCAAAGTAAGTCAACATGGAAATGCAGTTTCCTGCTCTCAGAGGAAGGAGGGTTGACAGCCCAATGGGTTAATGCACCTACTGCAGCCTCCTATGTGTACCTTGCAGGCGACACATTCAGTTGCTGGTGAGATGCTGATACAGGTTTGCTTGCTATGCAGGGGCCGGTGGTCACCTCACAGCACCTCGAGAAGGTGTGCTGTTTGAGTCCCAGTGCAATTATGGAATCAGCCATGACCCCCAGATTGCACCTTTTCCCCTCGTTTTTTCCAGTCAGTTGGGGCCAGAGAGACAAGCTTGTGTATGGGTGTTACGAAGGCCAGAGTGCAGAATACAAAGGCACAACTGTTAGTGGGAACACATGTATTGAAGGGGCGTTAGCTGTTGGCTGATCGGGTAGGGCAATGCATCCCAATTTTCAATAAAAACATTTTTTTTAAATGAAAAAAAAAATGCCCAAGAGATACCGGACATTGGATTAGAACCCAGGTCTCCAGCATTGCAAGACCAAGGATTTACAGCTTGAGCCATTGATTGCCATGCTTCCGAGGGTCGCTTTTGGGCGTATATATCTTTCTCCTGCATGCCCCTGTGAGCATACCCATTTGCATTGTGAAACATGTTCACTGAAACCAAGGAGGATAGAACATCTGTCCCCTCTCCCCCGCTCCACCAAATACCAGCTAACTGCAGTGGCCTAGAGGTTAAGTGCTTGCGTTACAGCGCTGGGGGGGGCCTGGGTTCGAGTACTGCTTTCGGCACATAAACAGAATAGTTGGGTAATCTCCTTGTACAGTGGTGGGTACCCACACTCCTAAAAGGTTCAGTGGCTATGTAATGTAATGAGTTCCCTGGTAAAGGGAGGGTGGAAGAAAGCAGAGAAGCGGGATGTGGAGGTGAGGAAGTGGCCGGTAAATAAAGTAGGGGGAGGTAGGGCTGGATGAATGGGTCCCTGTGGAGAAGAGGAGGAGGGGGTAGGTCTAGAGGGCATAAAGTGGGCCCTGGGGAGACAGCGAATAAGTCGGCCCTGGGAACGGTGTCATGGGGGGAAGAGGGCCCAGAATTGTGGAGGAATGGGTGTGTAAAGGAGGGTCCTAATGTGGGAAAAGGAGGCCCAGCGGAGATTGTGTGGAATGGACCCCAACTGCCACACTTTCTCACCACCACAGTCCCACCTCTGCTTTCTTCCACCCTCCTTTTACCAGGGAACCTGCACCATATCCTTCTAGTCCTACCCCCACTCACCCAGACCCGCCCCCTATCCACAGGGACCCATTCATCCAGAACTACCACTCCCTTTAGCCTGCCCCACCTCCTCCTTTATTTACCCTGCGCTTCCTCAGCCCTGCCTCTCTGCTTTCTTCCACCCTCCCTTTTCCAAGGACCTCTTTTCATAACCACTGAACCTTTTAGAAGGAGTGTGGGTACCCACAACTGTACAAGGAGATTACGCAACTATTCCGTTTATGTGCCGAAAGCAGGACTTAAACCCATGCCCCCAACGCTGTAACGCAAGCACTTAACCTCGAGGCGACTGCAGTTAGCTGATATTTGGAGGAGCGGGGGCCAGATGTTCTATCCTCATTTTCTGCAGTGAACATGTTTGACAATGCAAATGGGCATGCTCACATGGGCATGCTCACAGGGGCATGCAGAAGAAAGATATATACGCCCAAATGCAACTCTCAGAAGCACAGCCACCAGTGGCTCAAGTGGTAAGTGCTTTGTCTTGCAATGTTGGAGACCTGAGTTCTAATCCAATGTCCTGTGTCTCTTGGGTAATTTTTTTAATTTAAAAAAAAATGTTGTTATTGAAAATGGGGATGGATTGCCCTGCGCGATCAGCCAACAGCTAATGCCCCTTCAATACCTGCGTTCCCACTAACAATTGTGCCTCTGTTTTTGGCACTCTGGCCTTGGTAACACCTATACACAAGCTTGTCTCTCTGGCCCCAACTGACTGGAAAAAACGGGTGTAAAAGGTGTAATCTACGGGTCATGGTTGATACCATAATTGCACTAGGACTCAAACAGGACACCTTCTCGAGGTGCTGTGATGTGACCACCGGCCCCTGCATAGCAAGCAAACCTGTATCAGCATCTCACCGGCAACTGAATGTGTCGCCTGCAGGCTACACATAGGAGGCTGCAGTAGGTGCATTAACCCATTGAGCTGTCGACCCTCCTTCCTCTGAGAGCAGGAAACTAAATTTCCATGTTGCTTTCCATTGGCACATTAGATCTCTGTTTCACCCCAAGTCAGAGGATGTTTTGCTTCACAGAGAGATGATAATCATTGTGAGGTGTGAGCCGCTAATAGCTAAGCAGGTCAGTTAAATCTTTGCTTTTGTCATTGGGGTGTATTGACATGCGCAGGGCAGTCCTCTGTCCTCTGCTACTGTATGGTTTCTTAATGCTGCTTGTTCATGATTTTTAAATGTAAACACTCTGCTCCCAAAAGTGAAAGATTTGAAAGACTCTTGCTGTAGCAAGCCTTTCCTACTCTTTGCCCTGGGGGTGAGAGTGCAGAGGCATAGGCAGGGTAGGGCCTGAGGGGAAAGGCCCACCCAAAATCTGTAAATGCCCAATCAGCAGCTCTGTGTGGGCATTTAAAGAGATTTTTGTCATTGCAGTGGGCCCAACTACATTAGCTTCAGACCCCATTTGCTAGAAAATCCTGGCTACGCCTCTGGTGCTTCCCAACTCAACAACCCATCACCCCTTCATCCCTTCTTACTCGTCTCACAGCACCTCCCATGCATCTTTTGTTGGTAGATTTCCTTCACGAGGCTTAGCTAGGCCTGCATTCCTTTTCAAAGGGCCATAGAAGAGAGTAAAAAAGGAGAAGGCATAATAGAGCGGGAAGTAGGTGAAAGACGAGGGGTCAGGGGGGTTGGCAGTAAAAGAAACAGGGCCTGGCCTGGCAGAGAGTTCGAAGTTAGGGAACAGAACAATGAGCGAGGGACAAGGAAAGATGTCTCAGGCATGTAGCTCTCTGAGTCTTCCCCACTGTGCCTGCAGAAAGAGACGTCCTATTCCTAGCTCTCTCCCAGAAGAATACATTTGCCTGGAGAGCCCAGAATGAATGTCACTTAGGCAGAGGGCAAACACAGGGCAGCAGAGCAGGAACACCCCTTCATTTTACTATGCTCCCAGGTGGCTTCTGGGAGGCAAAAGGTATCAGTATTCCATCAACATCATCTTCACCTAGGCCACCGTCACTAAGGTTTATAAAGCAGGCTATGACACTTTCTGGGGCCTAGGTGGCCAGGCCTACGTGGAAGAGCACAGATCCTAACCCTAAGTTGTGTGGGTGGCTTCACCAGAGGGGCTGCATAGGACATAGGGCTGTGCCCGTATGGGGTGTGGTCGCGTTTGGGAGCGTTAGGGACGCATGGAGGATGCAGGGCGCAGACCTCTGTCCGTTTTCCTCCAGGATTAGGCACTGGTTGTCAGTGGTGGAGCCAGCCACTCCACAATTGGGGAAGTTAAAGGCAGAAAGCAGCTCTCTCACCGCCAGGGCAAAGAGTGGGAAAGGCTTGTTACAGCAAGAGTCTTTCAAATCTTTCACTTTTGAGAGCAGACTGTTTACATTTTAGTATCATGAACAAGCACCAATACGAAAGCGTACAGTAGCAGAGGGCATAAGACTGCTGCCCTGCGCATAACAATACACCCCAATGACAAGGTCAAAGATTTAACTGACCTGCTTAGCTATTAGTGGCTCACACCTCACAATGATTATCATCTCTCCGTGAAGCAAAACATCCTCTGAATTGGGGTGAAAGATAGATCTAATGTGCCGAAGTAAGTCAACATGGAAATGCAGTTTCCTGCTCTCAGAGGAAGGAGGGTCGACAGCCCAATGGGTTAATGCACCTACTGCAGCCTCCTATGTGTACCTTGCAGGCGACACATTCAGTTGCTGGTGAGATGCTGATACAGGTTTGCTTGCTATGCAGGGGCCGGTGGTCACCTCACAGCACCTCGAGAAGGTGTGCTGTTTGAGTCCCAGTGCAATTATGGAATCAGCCATGACCCCCAGATTACACCTTTTCCCCTCGTTTTTTCCAGTCAGTTGGGGCCAGAGAGACAGGCTTGTGTATGAGTGTTACTAAAGCCAGAGTGCAGAATACAAAGGCACAACTGTTAGTGGGAACACATGTATTGAAGGGGCGTTAGCTGTTGGCTGATCGGGTAGGGCAATGCATCCCAATTTTCAATAAAAACATTTTTTTTAAATGAAAAAAAAAATGCCCAAGAGATACCGGACATTGGATTAGAACTCAGGTCTCCAGCATTGCAAGACCAAGGATTTACAGCTCGAGCCACTGATTGCCATGCTTCCGAGGGTCGCTTTTGGGCGTATATATCTTTTTCCTGCATGCCCCTGTGAGCATACCCATTTGCATTGTGAAACATGTTCACTGAAACCAAGGAGGATAGAACATCTGTCCCCTCTCCCCCGCTCCACCAAATACCAGCTAACAGCAGTGGCCTAGAGGTGAAGTGCTTGCGTTACAGCGCTGGGGGGGCCTGGGTTCGAGTACTGCTTTCGGCACATAAACAGAATAGTTGGGTAATCTCCTTGTACAGTGGTGGGTACCCACACTCCTAAAAGGTTCAGTGGGTATGTAATGTAATGAGTTCCCTGGTAAAGGGAGGGTGGAAGAAAGCAGAGAAGCGGGATGTGGAGGCGAGGAAGTGGCCGGTAAATAAAGTAGGGGGAGGTAGGGCTAGATGAATGGGTCCCTGTGGAGAAGAGGAGGAGGGGGTGGGTCTAGAGGGCATAAAGTGGGCCCTGGGGAGACAGCGAATAAGTCGGCCCTGGGAACGGTGTCATGGGGGGAAGAGGGCCCAGAATTGTGGAGGAATGGGTGTGTAAAGGAGGGTCCTAATGTGGGGAAAGGAGGCCCAGCGGAGAGGGTGTGGAATGGACCCCAACTGCCACACTTTCTCACCACCACAGTCCCACCTCTGATTTCTTCAACCCTCCTTTTACCAGGGAACCTGCACCATATCCTTCTAGTCCTACCCCCACTCACCCAGACCCGCCCCCTCTCCACAGGGACCCATTCATCCAGCCCTACCACTCCCTTTAGCCTGCCCCACCTCCTCCTTTATTTACCCTGCGCTTCCTCAGTCCTGCCTCTCTGCTTTCTTCCACCCTCCCTTTTCCAAGGACCTCTTTTCATAACCACTGAACCTTTTAGAAGGAGTGTGGGTACCCACAACTGTACAAGGAGATTACGCAACTATTCCGTTTATGTGCCGAAAGCAGGACTTAAACCCATGCCCCCAACGCTGTAACGCAAGCACTTAACCTCGAGACGACTGCAGTTAGCTGATATTTGGAGGAGCGGGGGCCAGATGTTCTATCCTCATTTTCTGCAGTGAACATGTTTGACAATGCAAATGGGCATGCTCACATGGGCATGCTCACAGGGGCATGCAGAAGAAAGATATGTACGCCCAAATGCAGCTCTCAGAAGCACAGCCACCAGTGGCTCAAGTGGTAAGTGCTTTGTCTTGCAATGTTGGAGACCTGAGTTCTAATCCAATGTCCGGTGTCTCTTTGGTAATTTTTTTAATTTAAAAAAATATATTTTTATTGAAAATGGGGATGGATTGCCCTGCGCGATCAGCCAACAGCTAATGCCCCTTCAATACCTGCGTTCCCACTAACAATTGTGCCTCTGTTTTCGGCACTCTGGCCTTGGTAACACCCATACACAAGCTTGTCTCTCTGGCCCCAACTGACTGGAAAAAACGGGTGTAAAAGGTGTAATCTACGGGTCATGGTTGATACCATAATTGCACTAGGACTCAAACAGGACACCTTCTCGAGGTGCTGTGATGTGACCACCGGCCCCTGCATAGCAAGCAAACCTGTATCAGCATCTCACCGGCAACTGAATGTGTCGCCTGCAGGCTACACATAGGAGGCTGCAGTAGGTGCATTAACCCATTGAGCTGTCGACCCTCCTTCCTCTGAGAGCAGGAAA
The DNA here is from genome assembly GCF_040938575.1 of Ambystoma mexicanum. Classification (NCBI taxonomy): domain Eukaryota; kingdom Metazoa; phylum Chordata; class Amphibia; order Caudata; family Ambystomatidae; genus Ambystoma; species Ambystoma mexicanum. The sequence continues at coordinate 391,489,395 of NC_090926.1, read as the reverse complement.
CTAAATTTCCATGTTGCCTTCCATTGGCACATTAGATCTCTGTTTCACCCCAAGTCAGAGGATATTTTGCTTCACAGAGAGATGATAATCATTGTGATGTGTGAGCCGCTAATAGCTAAGCAGGTCAGTTAAATCTTTGCTTTTGTCATTGGGGTGTATTGACATGCGCAGGGCAGTCCTCTGTCCTCTGCTACTGTATGGTTTCTTAATGCTGCTTGTTCATGATTTTTAAATGTAAACACTCTGCTCCCAAAAGTGAAAGATTTGAAAGACTCTTGCTCTAGCAAGCCTTTCCTACTCTTTGCCCTGGGGGTGAGAGTGCAGAGGCGTAGGCAGGGTAGGGCCTGAGGGGAAAGGCCCACCCAAAATCTGTAAATGCCCACTCAGCAGCTCTGTGTGGGCATTTAAAGAGATTTTTGTCATTGCAGTGGGCCCAACTACATTAGCTTCAGACCCCATTTGCTAGAAAATCCTGGCTACGCCTCTGGTGCTTCCCAACTCAACAACCCATCACCCCTTCATCCCTTCTTACTCGTCTCACAGCACCTCCCATGCATCTTTTGTTGGTAGATTTCCTTCACGTGGCTTAGCTAGGCCTGCATTCCTTTTCAAAGGGCCATAGAAGAGAATAAAAAAGGAGAAGGCATAATAGAGCGGGAAGTAGGTGAAAGATGAGGGGTCAGGGGGGTTGGCAGTAAAAGTAACAGGGCCTGGCCTGGCAGAGAGTTCGAAGTTAGGGAACAGAACAATGAGCGAGGGACAAGGAAAGATGTCTCAGGCATGTAGCTCTCTGAGTCTACAACACTGTGCCTGCAGAAAGAGACGTCCTATTCCTAGCTCTCTCCCAGATGGATACATTTGCCTGGAGAGCCCAGAATGAATGTCACTTAGGCAGAGGGCAAACACAGGGCAGCAGAGCAGGAACACCCCTTCATTTTACTATGCTCCCAGGTGGCTTCTGGGAGGCAAAAGGCATCAGTATTCCATCAACATCATCTTCACCTAGGCCACCGTCACTAAGGTTTATAAAGCAGGCTGTGACACTTTCTGGGGCCTAGGTGGCCAGGCCTACATGGAAGAGCACAGATCCTAACCCTAAGTTGTGTGGGTGGCTTCACCAGAGGGGCTGCATAGGACATAGGGCTGTGCCCGTATGGGCTGTGGTCGCGTTTGGGAGCGTTAGGGACGCATGGAGGATGCAGGGCGCAGACCTCTGTCCGTTTTCCTCCAGGATTAGGCACTGGTTGTCAGTGGTGGAGCCAGCCACTCCACAATTGGGGAAGTTAAAGGCAGAAAGCAGCTCTCTCACCGCCAGGGCAAAGAGTGGGAAAGGCTTGTTACAGCAAGAGTCTTTCAAATCTTTCACTTTTGAGAGCAGACTGTTTACATTTTAGAATCATGAACAAGCACCAATACGAAAGCGTACAGTATCACAGGGCATAAGACTGCTGCCCTGCGCATAACAATACACCCCAATGACAAGGTCAAAGATTTATCTGACCTGCTTAGCTATTAGTGGCTCACACCTCACAATGATTATCATCTCTCCGTGAAGCAAAACATCCTCTGAATTGGGGTGAAAGATAGATCTAATGTGCCAAAGTAAGTCAACATGGAAATGCAGTTTCCTGCTCTCAGAGGAAGGAGGGTTGACAGCCCAATGGGTTAATGCACCTACTGCAGCCTCCTATGTGTACCTTGCAGGCGACACATTCAGTTGCTGGTGAGATGCTGATACAGGTTTGCTTGCTATGCAGGGGCCGGTGGTCACCTCACAGCACCTCGAGAAGGTGTGCTGTTTGAGTCCCAGTGCAATTATGGAATCAGCCATGACCCCCAGATTGCACCTTTTCCCCTCGTTTTTTCCAGTCAGTTGGGGCCAGAGAGACAAGCTTGTGTATGGGTGTTACGAAGGCCAGAGTGCAGAATACAAAGGCACAACTGTTAGTGGGAACACATGTATTGAAGGGGCGTTAGCTGTTGGCTGATCGGGTAGGGCAATGCATCCCAATTTTCAATAAAAACATTTTTTTTAAATGAAAAAAAAAATGCCCAAGAGATACAGGACATTGGATTAGAACCCAGGTCTCCAGCATTGCAAGACCAAGGATTTACAGCTTGAGCCATTGATTGCCATGCTTCCGAGGGTCGCTTTTGGGCGTATATATCTTTCTCCTGCATGCCCCTGTGAGCATACCCATTTGCATTGTGAAACATGTTCACTGAAACCAAGGAGGATAGAACATCTGTCCCCTCTCCCCCGCTCCACCAAATACCAGCTAACTGCAGTGGCCTAGAGGTTAAGTGCTTGCGTTACAGCGCTGGGGGGGGCCTGGGTTCGAGTACTGCTTTCGGCACATAAACAGAATAGTTGGGTAATCTCCTTGTACAGTGGTGGGTACCCACACTCCTAAAAGGTTCAGTGGCTATGTAATGTAATGAGTTCCCTGGTAAAGGGAGGGTGGAAGAAAGCAGAGAAGCGGGATGTGGAGGTGAGGAAGTGGCCGGTAAATAAAGTAGGGGGAGGTAGGGCTGGATGAATGGGTCCCTGTGGAGAAGAGGAGGAGGGGGTAGGTCTAGAGGGCATAAAGTGGGCCCTGGGGAGACAGCGAATAAGTCGGCCCTGGGAACGGTGTCATGGGGGGAAGAGGGCCCAGAATTGTGGAGGAATGGGTGTGTAAAGGAGGGTCCTAATGTGGGAAAAGGAGGCCCAGCGGAGATTGTGTGGAATGGACCCCAACTGCCACACTTTCTCACCACCACAGTCCCACCTCTGCTTTCTTCCACCCTCCTTTTACCAGGGAACCTGCACCATATCCTTCTAGTCCTACCCCCACTCACCCAGACCCGCCCCCTATCCACAGGGACCCATTCATCCAGAACTACCACTCCCTTTAGCCTGCCCCACCTCCTCCTTTATTTACCCTGCGCTTCCTCAGCCCTGCCTCTCTGCTTTCTTCCACCCTCCCTTTTCCAAGGACCTCTTTTCATAACCACTGAACCTTTTAGAAGGAGTGTGGGTACCCACAACTGTACAAGGAGATTACGCAACTATTCCGTTTATGTGCCGAAAGCAGGACTTAAACCCATGCCCCCAACGCTGTAACGCAAGCACTTAACCTCGAGGCGACTGCAGTTAGCTGATATTTGGAGGAGCGGGGGCCAGATGTTCTATCCTCATTTTCTGCAGTGAACATGTTTGACAATGCAAATGGGCATGCTCACATGGGCATGCTCACAGGGGCATGCAGAAGAAAGATATATACGCCCAAATGCAACTCTCAGAAGCACAGCCACCAGTGGCTCAAGTGGTAAGTGCTTTGTCTTGCAATGTTGGAGACCTGAGTTCTAATCCAATGTCCTGTGTCTCTTGGGTAATTTTTTTAATTTAAAAAAAAATGTTGTTATTGAAAATGGGGATGGATTGCCCTGCGCGATCAGCCAACAGCTAATGCCCCTTCAATACCTGCGTTCCCACTAACAATTGTGCCTCTGTTTTTGGCACTCTGGCCTTGGTAACACCTATACACAAGCTTGTCTCTCTGGCCCCAACTGACTGGAAAAAACGGGTGTAAAAGGTGTAATCTACGGGTCATGGTTGATACCATAATTGCACTAGGACTCAAACAGGACACCTTCTCGAGGTGCTGTGATGTGACCACCGGCCCCTGCATAGCAAGCAAACCTGTATCAGCATCTCACCGGCAACTGAATGTGTCGCCTGCAGGCTACACATAGGAGGCTGCAGTAGGTGCATTAACCCATTGAGCTGTCGACCCTCCTTCCTCTGAGAGCAGGAAACTAAATTTCCATGTTGCTTTCCATTGGCACATTAGATCTCTGTTTCACCCCAAGTCAGAGGATGTTTTGCTTCACAGAGAGATGATAATCATTGTGAGGTGTGAGCCGCTAATAGCTAAGCAGGTCAGTTAAATCTTTGCTTTTGTCATTGGGGTGTATTGACATGCGCAGGGCAGTCCTCTGTCCTCTGCTACTGTATGGTCTCTTAATGCTGCTTGTTCATGATTTTTAAATGTAAACACTCTGCTCCCAAAAGTGAAAGATTTGAAAGACTCTTGCTGTAGCAAGCCTTTCCTACTCTTTGCCCTGGGGGTGAGAGTGCAGAGGCATAGGCAGGGTAGGGCCTGAGGGGAAAGGCCCACCCAAAATCTGTAAATGCCCAATCAGCAGCTCTGTGTGGGCATTTAAAGAGATTTTTGTCATTGCAGTGGGCCCAACTACATTAGCTTCAGACCCCATTTGCTAGAAAATCCTGGCTACGCCTCTGGTGCTTCCCAACTCAACAACCCATCACCCCTTCATCCCTTCTTACTCGTCTCACAGCACCTCCCATGCATCTTTTGTTGGTAGATTTCCTTCACGAGGCTTAGCTAGGCCTGCATTCCTTTTCAAAGGGCCATAGAAGAGAGTAAAAAAGGAGAAGGCATAATAGAGCGGGAAGTAGGTGAAAGACGAGGGGTCAGGGGGGTTGGCAGTAAAAGAAACAGGGCCTGGCCTGGCAGAGAGTTCGAAGTTAGGGAACAGAACAATGAGCGAGGGACAAGGAAAGATGTCTCAGGCATGTAGCTCTCTGAGTCTTCCCCACTGTGCCTGCAGAAAGAGACGTCCTATTCCTAGCTCTCTCCCAGAAGAATACATTTGCCTGGAGAGCCCAGAATGAATGTCACTTAGGCAGAGGGCAAACACAGGGCAGCAGAGCAGGAACACCCCTTCATTTTACTATGCTCCCAGGTGGCTTCTGGGAGGCAAAAGGTATCAGTATTCCATCAACATCATCTTCACCTAGGCCACCGTCACTAAGGTTTATAAAGCAGGCTATGACACTTTCTGGGGCCTAGGTGGCCAGGCCTACGTGGAAGAGCACAGATCCTAACCCTAAGTTGTGTGGGTGGCTTCACCAGAGGGGCTGCATAGGACATAGGGCTGTGCCCGTATGGGGTGTGGTCGCGTTTGGGAGCGTTAGGGACGCATGGAGGATGCAGGGCGCAGACCTCTGTCCGTTTTCCTCCAGGATTAGGCACTGGTTGTCAGTGGTGGAGCCAGCCACTCCACAATTGGGGAAGTTAAAGGCAGAAAGCAGCTCTCTCACCGCCAGGGCAAAGAGTGGGAAAGGCTTGTTACAGCAAGAGTCTTTCAAATCTTTCACTTTTGAGAGCAGACTGTTTACATTTTAGTATCATGAACAAGCACCAATACGAAAGCGTACAGTAGCAGAGGGCATAAGACTGCTGCCCTGCGCATAACAATACACCCCAATGACAAGGTCAAAGATTTAACTGACCTGCTTAGCTATTAGTGGCTCACACCTCACAATGATTATCATCTCTCCGTGAAGCAAAACATCCTCTGAATTGGGGTGAAAGATAGATCTAATGTGCCGAAGTAAGTCAACATGGAAATGCAGTTTCCTGCTCTCAGAGGAAGGAGGGTCGACAGCCCAATGGGTTAATGCACCTACTGCAGCCTCCTATGTGTACCTTGCAGGCGACACATTCAGTTGCTGGTGAGATGCTGATACAGGTTTGCTTGCTATGCAGGGGCCGGTGGTCACCTCACAGCACCTCGAGAAGGTGTGCTGTTTGAGTCCCAGTGCAATTATGGAATCAGCCATGACCCCCAGATTACACCTTTTCCCCTCGTTTTTTCCAGTCAGTTGGGGCCAGAGAGACAGGCTTGTGTATGAGTGTTACTAAAGCCAGAGTGCAGAATACAAAGGCACAACTGTTAGTGGGAACACATGTATTGAAGGGGCGTTAGCTGTTGGCTGATCGGGTAGGGCAATGCATCCCAATTTTCAATAAAAACATTTTTTTTAAATGAAAAAAAAAATGCCCAAGAGATACCGGACATTGGATTAGAACTCAGGTCTCCAGCATTGCAAGACCAAGGATTTACAGCTCGAGCCACTGATTGCCATGCTTCCGAGGGTCGCTTTTGGGCGTATATATCTTTTTCCTGCATGCCCCTGTGAGCATACCCATTTGCATTGTGAAACATGTTCACTGAAACCAAGGAGGATAGAACATCTGTCCCCTCTCCCCCGCTCCACCAAATACCAGCTAACAGCAGTGGCCTAGAGGTGAAGTGCTTGCGTTACAGCGCTGGGGGGGCCTGGGTTCGAGTACTGCTTTCGGCACATAAACAGAATAGTTGGGTAATCTCCTTGTACAGTGGTGGGTACCCACACTCCTAAAAGGTTCAGTGGGTATGTAATGTAATGAGTTCCCTGGTAAAGGGAGGGTGGAAGAAAGCAGAGAAGCGGGATGTGGAGGCGAGGAAGTGGCCGGTAAATAAAGTAGGGGGAGGTAGGGCTAGATGAATGGGTCCCTGTGGAGAAGAGGAGGAGGGGGTAGGTCTAGAGGGCATAAAGTGGGCCCTGGGGAGACAGCGAATAAGTCGGCCCTGGGAACGGTGTCATGGGGGGAAGAGGGCCCAGAATTGTGGAGGAATGGGTGTGTAAAGGAGGGTCCTAATGTGGGGAAAGGAGGCCCAGCGGAGAGGGTGTGGAATGGACCCCAACTGCCACACTTTCTCACCACCACAGTCCCACCTCTGATTTCTTCAACCCTCCTTTTACCAGGGAACCTGCACCATATCCTTCTAGTCCTACCCCCACTCACCCAGACCCGCCCCCTCTCCACAGGGACCCATTCATCCAGCCCTACCACTCCCTTTAGCCTGCCCCACCTCCTCCTTTATTTACCCTGCGCTTCCTCAGTCCTGCCTCTCTGCTTTCTTCCACCCTCCCTTTTCCAAGGACCTCTTTTCATAACCACTGAACCTTTTAGAAGGAGTGTGGGTACCCACAACTGTACAAGGAGATTACGCAACTATTCCGTTTATGTGCCGAAAGCAGGACTTAAACCCATGCCCCCAACGCTGTAACGCAAGCACTTAACCTCGAGACGACTGCAGTTAGCTGATATTTGGAGGAGCGGGGGCCAGATGTTCTATCCTCATTTTCTGCAGTGAACATGTTTGACAATGCAAATGGGCATGCTCACATGGGCATGCTCACAGGGGCATGCAGAAGAAAGATATGTACGCCCAAATGCAGCTCTCAGAAGCACAGCCACCAGTGGCTCAAGTGGTAAGTGCTTTGTCTTGCAATGTTGGAGACCTGAGTTCTAATCCAATGTCCGGTGTCTCTTGGGTAATGTTTTTAATTTAAAAAAAATTGTTTTTATTGAAAATGGGGATGGATTGCCCTGCGCGATCAGCCAACAGCTAATGCCCCTTCAATACCTGCGTTCCCACTAACAATTGTGCCTCTGTTTTCGGCACTCTGGCCTTGGTAACACCCATACACAAGCTTGTCTCTCTGGCCCCAACTGACTGGAAAAAACGGGTGTAAAAGGTGTAATCTACGGGTCATGGTTGATACCATAATTGCACTAGGACTCAAACAGGACACCTTCTCGAGGTGCTGTGATGTGACCACCGGCCCCTGCATAGCAAGCAAACCTGTATCAGCATCTCACCGGCAACTGAATGTGTCGCCTGCAGGCTACACATAGGAGGCTGCAGTAGGTGCATTAACCCATTGAGCTGTCGACCCTCCTTCCTCTGAGAGCAGGAAACTAAATTTCCATGTTGCTTTCCATTGGCACATTAGATCTCTGTTTCACCCCAAGTCAGAGGATGTTTTGCTTCACAGAGAGATGATAATCATTGTGAGGTGTGAGCCGCTAATAGCTAAGCAGGTCAGTTAAATCTTTGCTTTTGTCATTGGGGTGTATTGACATGCGCAGGGCAGTCCTCTGTCCTCTGCTACTGTATGGTTTCTTAATGCTGCTTGTTCATGATTTTTAAATGTAAACACTCTGCTCCCAAAAGTGAAAGATTTGAAAGACTCTTGCTGTAGCAAGCCTTTCCTACTCTTTGCCCTGGGGGTGAGAGTGCAGAGGCGTAGGCAGGGTAGGGCCTGAGGGGAAAGGCCCACCCAAAATCTGTAAATGCCCACTCAGCAGCTCTGTGTGGGCATTTAAAGAGATTTTTGTCATTGCAGTGGGCCCAACTACATTAGCTTCAGACCCCATTTGCTAGAAAATCCTGGCTACGCCTCTGGTGCTTCCCAACTCAACAACCCATCACCCCTTCATCCCTTCTTACTCGTCTCACAGCACCTCCCATGCATCTTTTGCTGGTAGATTTCCTTCACGAGGCTTAGCTAGGCCTGCATTCCTTTTCAAAGGGCCATAGAAGAGAGTAAAAAAGGAGAAGGCATAATAGAGCGGGAAGTAGGTGAAAGACGAGGGGTCAGGGGGGTTGGCAGTAAAAGAAACAGGGCCTGGCCTGGCAGAGAGTTCGAAGTTAGGGAACAGAACAATGAGCGAGGGACAAGGAAAGATGTCTCAGGCATGTAGCTCTCTGAGTCTTCCCCACTGTGCCTGCAGAAAGAGACGTCCTATTCCTAGCTCTCTCCCAGATGGATACATTTGCCTGGAGAGCCCAGAATGAATGTCACTTAGGCAGAGGGCAAACACAGGGCAGCAGAGCAGGAACACCCCTTCATTTTACTATGCTCCCAGGTGGCTTCTGGGAGGCAAAAGGCATCAGTATTCCATCAACATCATCTTCACCTAGGCCACCGTCACTAAGGTTTATAAAGCAGGCTGTGACACTTTCTGGGGCCTAGGTGGCCAGGCCTACGTGGAAGAGCACAGATCCTAACCCTAAGTTGTGTGGGTGGCTTCACCAGAGGGGCTGCATAGGACATAGGGCTGTGCCCGTATGGGCTGTGGTCGCGTTTGGGAGCGTTAGGGACGCATGGAGGATGCAGGGCGCAGACCTCTGTCCGTTTTCCTCCAGGATTAGGCACTGGTTGTCAGTGGTGGAGCCAGCCACTCCACAATTGGGGAAGTTAAAGGCAGAAAGCAGCTCTCTCACCGCCAGGGCAAAGAGTGGGAAAGGCTTGTTACAGCAAGAGTCTTTCAAATCTTTCACTTTTGAGAGCAGACTGTTTACATTTTAGAATCATGAACAAGCACCAATACGAAAGCGTACAGTAGCAGAGGGCATAAGACTGCTGCCCTGCGCATAACAATACACCCCAATGACAAGGTCAAAGATTTAACTGACCTGCTTAGCTATTAGTGGCTCACACCTCACAATGATTATCATCTCTCCGTGAAGCAAAACATCCTCTGAATTGGGGTGAAAGATAGATCTAATGTGCCAAAGTAAGTCAACATGGAAATGCAGTTTCCTGCTCTCAGAGGAAGGAGGGTCGACAGCCCAATGGGTTAATGCACCTACTGCAGCCTCCTATGTGTACCTTGCAGGCGACACATTCAGTTGCTGGTGAGATGCTGATACAGGTTTGCTTGCTATGCAGGGGCCGGTGGTCACCTCACAGCACCTCGAGAAGGTGTGCTGTTTGAGTCCCAGTGCAATTATGGAATCAGCCATGACCCCCAGATTACACCTTTTCCCCTCGTTTTTTCCAGTCAGTTGGGGCCAGAGAGACAAGCTTGTGTATGGGTGTTACTAAGGCCAGAGTGCAGAATACAAAGGCACAACTGTTAGTGGGAACACATGTATTGAAGGGGTGTTAGCTGTTGGCTGATCGGGTAGGGCAATGCATCCCAATTTTCAATAAAAACATTTTTTTTAAATGAAAATAAAAATGCCCCAGAGATACCGGACATTGGATTAGAACTCAGGTCTCCAGCATTGCAAGACCAAGGATTTACAGCTCGAGCCACTGATTGCCATGCTTCTGAGGGTCGCTTTTGGGCGTATATATCTTTCTCCTGCATGCCCCTGTGAGCATACCCATTTGCATTGTGAAACATGTTCACTGAAACCAAGGAGGATAGAACATCTGTCCCCTCTCCCCCGCTCCACCAAATACCAGCTAACTGCAGTGGCCTAGAGGTTAAGTGCTTGCGTTACAGCGCTGGGGGGGCCTGGGTTTGAGTACTGCTTTCGGCACATAAACAGAATAGTTGGGTAATCTCCTTGTACAGTGGTGGGTACCCACACTCCTAAAAGGTTCAGTGGCTATGTAATGTAATGAGTTCCCTGGTAAAGGGAGGGTGGAAGAAAGCAGAGAAGCGGGATGTGGAGGCGAGGAAGTGACCGGTAAATAAAGTAGGGGGAGGTAGGGCTGGATGAATGGGTCCCTGTGGAGAAGAGGAGGAGGGGGTAGGTCTAGAGGGCATAAAGTGGGCCCTGGGGAGACAGCGAATAAGTCGGCCCTGGGAACGGTGTCATGGGGGGAAGAGGGCCCAGAATTGTGGAGGAATGGGTGTGTAAAGGAGGGTCCTAATGTGGGGAAAGGAGGCCCAGCGGAGAGGGTGTGGAATGGACCCCAACTGCCACACTTTCTCACCACCACAGTCCCACCTCTGATTTCTTCAACCCTCCTTTTACCAGGGAACCTGCACCATATCCTTCTAGTCCTACCCCCACTCACCCAGACCCGCCCCCTCTCCACAGGGACCCATTCATCCAGAACTACCACTCCCTTTAGCCTGCCCCACCTCCTCCTTTATTTACCCTGCGCTTCCTCAGCCCTGCCTCTCTGCTTTCTTCCACCCTCCCTTTTCCAAGGACCTCTTTTCATAACCACTGAACCTTTTAGAAGGAGTGTGGGTACCCACAACTGTACAAGGAGATTACGCAACTATTCCGTTTATGTGCCGAAAGCAGGACTTAAACCCATGCCCCCAACGCTGTAACGCAAGCACTTAACCTCGAGGCGACTGCAGTTAGCTGATATTTGGAGGAGCGGGGGCCAGATGTTCTATCCTCATTTTCTGCAGTGAACATGTTTGACAATGCAAATGGGCATGCTCACATGGGCATGCTCACAGGGGCATGCAGAAGAAAGATATATACGCCCAAATGCAACTCTCAGAAGCACAGCCACCAGTGGCTCAAGTGGTGAGTGCTTTGTCTTGCAATGTTGGAGACCTGAGTTCTAATCCAATGTCCGGTGTCTCTTGGGTAATTTTTTTAATTTAAAAAAAAATGTTGTTATTGAAAATGGGGATGGATTGCCCTGCGCGATCAGCCAACAGCTAATGCCCCTTCAATACCTGCGTTCCCACTAACAATTGTGCCTCTGTTTTTGGCACTCTGGCCTTGGTAACACCTATACACAAGCTTGTCTCTCTGGCCCCAACTGACTGGAAAAAACGGGTGTAAAAGGTGTAATTTACGGGTCATGGTTGATACCATAATTGCACTAGGACTCAAACAGGACACCTTCTCGAGGTGCTGTGATGTGACCACCGGCCCCTGCATAGCAAGCAAACCTGTATCAGCATCTCACCGGCAACTGAATGTGTCGCCTGCAGGCTACACATAGGAGGCTGCAGTAGGTGCATTAACCCATTGAGCTGTCGACCCTCCTTCCTCTGAGAGCAGGAAACTAAATTTCCATGTTGCTTTCCATTGGCACATTAGATCTCTGTTTCACCCCAAGTCAGAGGATGTTTTGCTTCACAGAGAGATGATAATCATTGTGAGGTGTGAGCCGCTAATAGCTAAGCAGGTCAGTTAAAACTTTGCTTTTGTCATTGGGGTGTATTGACATGCGCAGGGCAGTCCTCTGTCCTCTGCTACTGTATGGTTTCTTAATGCTGCTTGTTCATGATTTTTAAATGTAAACACTCTGCTCCCAAAAGTGAAAGATTTGAAAGACTCTTGCTGTAGCAAGCCTTTCCTACTCTTTGCCCTGGGGGTGAGAGTGCAGAGGCGTAGGCAGGGTAGGGCCTGAGGGGAAAGGCCCACCCAAAATCTGTAAATGCCCAATCAGCAGCTCTGTGTGGGCATTTAAAGAGATTTTTGTCATTGCAGTGGGCCCAACTACATTAGCTTCAGACCCCATTTGCTAGAAAATCCTCGCTACGCCTCTGGTGCTTCCCAACTCAACAACCCATCACCCCTTCATCCCTTCTTACTCGTCTCACAGCACCTCCCATGCATCTTTTGTTGGTAGATTTCCTTCACGAGGCTTAGCTAGGCCTGCATTCCTTTTCAAAGGGCCATAGAAGAGAGTAAAAAAGGAGAAGGCATAATAGAGCGGGAAGTAGGTGAAAGACGAGGGGTCAGGGGGGTTGGCAGTAAAAGAAACAGGGCCTGGCCTGGCAGAGAGTTCGAAGTTAGGGAACAGAACAATGAGCGAGGGACAAGGAAAGATGTCTCAGGCATGTAGCTCTCTGAGTCTTCCCCACTGTGCCTGCAGAAAGAGACGTCCTATTCCTAGCTCTCTCCCAGAAGAATACATTTGCCTGGAGAGCCCAGAATGAATGTCACTTAGGCAGAGGGCAAACACAGGGCAGCAGAGCAGGAACACCCCTTCATTTTACTATGCTCCCAGGTGGCTTCTGGGAGGCAAAAGGTATCAGTATTCCATCAACATCATCTTCACCTAGGCCCCCGTCACTAAGGTTTATAAAGCAGGCTATGACACTTTCTGGGGCCTAGGTGGCCAGGCCTACGTGGAAGAGCACAGATCCTAACCCTAAGTTGTGTGGGTGGCTTCACCAGAGGGGCTGCATAGGACATAGGGCTGTGCCCGTATGGGGTGTGGTCGCGTTTGGGAGCGTTAGGGACGCATGGAGGATGCAGGGCGCAGACCTCTGTCCGTTTTCCTCCAGGATTAGGCACTGGTTGTCAGTGGTGGAGCCAGCCACTCCACAATTGGGGAAGTTAAAGGCAGAAAGCAGCTCTCACACCGCCAGGGCAAAGAGTGGGAAAGGCTTGTTACAGCAAGAGTCTTTCAAATCTTTCACTTTTGAGAGCAGACTGTTTACATTTTAGTATCATGAACAAGCACCAATACGAAAGCGTACAGTAGCAGAGGGCATAAGACTGCTGCCCTGCGCATAACAATACACCCCAATGACAAGGTCAAAGATTTAACTGACCTGCTTAGCTATTAGTGGCTCACACCTCACAATGATTATCATCTCTCCGTGAAGCAAAACATCCTCTGAATTGGGGTGAAAGATAGATCTAATGTGCCGAAGTAAGTCAACATGGAAATGCAGTTTCCTGCTCTCAGAGGAAGGAGGGTCGACAGCCCAATGGGTTAATGCACCTACTGCAGCCTCCTATGTGTACCTTGCAGGCGACACATTCAGTTGCTGGTGAGATGCTGATACAGGTTTGCTTGCTATGCAGGGGCCGGTGGTCACCTCACAGCACCTCGAGAAGGTGTGCTGTTTGAGTCCCAGTGCAATTATGGAATCAGCCATGACCCCCAGATTACACCTTTTCCCCTCGTTTTTTCCAGTCAGTTGGGGCCAGAGAGACAAGCTTGTGTATGAGTGTTACTAAAGCCAGAGTGCAGAATACAAAGGCACAACTGTTAGTGGGAACACATGTATTGAAGGGGCGTTAGCTGTTGGCTGATCGGGTAGGGCAATGCATCCCAATTTTCAATAAAAACATTTTTTTTAAATGAAAAAAAAAATGCCCAAGAGATACCAGACATTGGATTAGAACTCAGGTCTCCAGCATTGCAAGACCAAGGATTTACAGCTCGAGCCACTGATTGCCATGCTTCCAAGGGTCGCTTTTGGGCGTATATATCTTTTTCCTGCATGCCCCTGTGAGCATACCCATTTGCATTGTGAAACATGTTCACTGAAACCAAGGAGGATAGAACATCTGTCCCCCCGCCCCCGCTCCACCAAATACCAGCTAACAGCAGTGGCCTAGAGGTGAAGTGCTTGCGTTACAGCGCTGGGGGGGCCTGGGTTCGAGTACTGCTTTCGGCACATAAACAGAATAGTTGGGTAATCTCCTTGTACAGTGGTGGGTACCCACACTCCTAAAAGGTTCAGTGGGTATGTAATGTAATGAGTTCCCTGGTAAAGGGAGGGTGGAAGAAAGCAGAGAAGCGGGAAGTGGAGGCGAGGAAGTGACCGGTAAATAAAGTAGGGGGAGGTAGGGCTAGATGAATGGGTCCCTGTGGAGAAGAGGAGGAGGGGGTAGGTCTAGAGGGCATAAAGTGGGCCCTGGGGAGACAGCGAATAAGTCGGCCCTGGGAACGGTGTCATGGGGGGAAGAGGGCCCAGAATTGTGGAGGAATGGGTGTGTAAAGGAGGGTCCTAATGTGGGGAAAGGAGGCCCAGCGGAGAGGGTGTGGAATGGACCCCAACTGCCACACTTTCTCACCACCACAGTCCCACCTCTGATTTCTTCAACCCTCCTTTTACCAGGGAACCTGCACCATATCCTTCTAGTCCTACCCCCACTCACCCAGACCCGCCCCCTCTCCACAGGGACCCATTCATCCAGCCCTACCACTCCCTTTAGCCTGCCCCACCTCCTCCTTTATTTACCCTGCGCTTCCTCAGTCCTGCCTCTCTGCTTTCTTCCACCCTCCCTTTTCCAAGGACCTCTTTTCATAACCACTGAACCTTTTAGAAGGAGTGTGGGTACCCACAACTGTACAAGGAGATTACGCAACTATTCCGTTTATGTGCCGAAAGCAGGACTTAAACCCATGCCCCCAACGCTGTAACGCAAGCACTTAACCTCGAGACGACTGCAGTTAGCTGATATTTGGAGGAGCGGGGGCCAGATGTTCTATCCTCATTTTCTGCAGTGAACATGTTTGACAATGCAAATGGGCATGCTCACATGGGCATGCTCACAGGGGCATGCAGAAGAAAGATATGTACGCCCAAATGCAGCTCTCAGAAGCACAGCCACCAGTGGCTCAAGTGGTAAGTGCTTTGTCTTGCAATGTTGGAGACCTGAGTTCTAATCCAATGTCCGGTGTCTCTTGGGTAATTTTTTTAATTTAAAAAAAATTGTTTTTATTGAAAATGGGGATGGATTGCCCTGCGCGATCAGCCAACAGCTAATGCCCCTTCAATATCTGCGTTCCCACTAACAATTGTGCCTCTGTTTTCGGCACTCTGGCCTTGGTAACACCCATACACAAGCTTGTCTCTCTGGCCCCAACTGACTGGAAAAAACGGGTGTAAAAGGTGTAATCTACGGGTCATGGTTGATACCATAATTGCACTAGGACTCAAACAGGACACCTTCTCGAGGTGCTGTGATGTGACCACCGGCCCCTGCATAGCAAGCAAACCTGTATCAGCATCTCACCGGCAACTGAATGTGTCGCCTGCAGGCTACACATAGGAGGCTGCAGTAGGTGCATTAACCCATTGAGCTGTCGACCCTCCTTCCTCTGAGAGCAGGAAACTAAATTTCCATGTTGCTTTCCATTGGCACATTAGATCTCTGTTTCACCCCAAGTCAGAGGATGTTTTGCTTCACAGAGAGATGATAATCATTGTGAGGTGTGAGCCGCTAATAGCTAAGCAGGTCAGTTAAATCTTTGCTTTTGTCATTGGGGTGTATTGACATGCGCAGGGCAGTCCTCTGTCCTCTGCTACTGTATGGTTTCTTAATGCTGCTTGTTCATGATTTTTAAATGTAAACACTCTGCTCCCAAAAGTGAAAGATTTGAAAGACTCTTGCTGTAGCAAGCCTTTCCTACTCTTTGCCCTGGGGGTGAGAGTGCAGAGGCGTAGGCAGGGTAGGGCCTGAGGGGAAAGGTCCACCCAAAATCTGTAAATGCCCACTCAGCAGCTCTGTGTGGGCATTTAAAGAGATTTTTGTCATTGCAGTGGGCCCAACTACATTAGCTTCAGACCCCATTTGCTAGAAAATCCTGGCTACGCCTCTGGTGCTTCCCAACTCAACAACCCATCACCCCTTCATCCCTTCTTACTCGTCTCACAGCACCTCCCATGCATCTTTTGCTGGTAGATTTCCTTCACGAGGCTTAGCTAGGCCTGCATTCCTTTTCAAAGGGCCATAGAAGAGAGTAAAAAAGGAGAAGGCATAATAGAGCGGGAAGTAGGTGAAAGACGAGGGGTCAGGGGGGTTGGCAGTAAAAGAAACAGGGCCTGGCCTGGCAGAGAGTTCGAAGTTAGGGAACAGAACAATGAGCGAGGGACAAGGAAAGATGTCTCAGGCATGTAGCTCTCTGAGTCTTCCCCACTGTGCCTGCAGAAAGAGACGTCCTATTCCTAGCTCTCTCCCAGATGGATACATTTGCCGGGAGAGCCCAGAATGAATGTCACTTAGGCAGAGGGCAAACACAGGGCAGCAGAGCAGGAACACCCCTTCATTTTACTATGCTCCCAGGTGGCTTCTGGGAGGCAAAAGGCATCAGTATTCCATCAACATCATCTTCACCTAGGCCACCGTCACTAAGGTTTATAAAGCAGGCTGTGACACTTTCTGGGGCCTAGGTGGCCAGGCCTACGTGGAAGAGCACAGATCCTAACCCTAAGTTGTGTGGGTGGCTTCACCAGAGGGGCTGCATAGGACATAGGGCTGTGCCCGTATGGGCTGTGGTCGCGTTTGGGAGCGTTAGGGACGCATGGAGGATGCAGGGCGCAGACCTCTGTCCGTTTTCCTCCAGGATTAGGCACTGGTTGTCAGTGGTGGAGCCAGCCACTCCACAATTGGGGAAGTTAAAGGCAGAAAGCAGCTCTCTCACCGCCAGGGCAAAGAGTGGGAAAGGCTTGTCACAGCAAGAGTCTTTCAAATCTTTCACTTTTGAGAGCAGACTGTTTACATTTTAGAATCATGAACAAGCACCAATACGAAAGCGTACAGTAGTAGAGGGCATAAGACTGCTGCCCTGCGCATAACAATACACCCCAATGACAAGGTCAAAGATTTAACTGACCTGCTTAGCTATTAGTGGCTCACACCTCACAATGATTATCATCTCTCCGTGAAGCAAAACATCCTCTGAATTGGGGTGAAAGATAGATCTAATGTGTCAAAGTAAGTCAACATGGAAATGCAGTTTCCTGCTCTCAGAGGAAGGAGGGTCGACAGCCCAATGGGTTAATGCACCTACTGCAGCCTCCTATGTGTACCTTGCAGGCGACACATTCAGTTGCTGGTGAGATGCTGATACAGGTTTGCTTGCTATGCAGGGGCCGGTGGTCACCTCACAGCACCTCGAGAAGGTGTGCTGTTTGAGTCCCAGTGCAATTATGGAATCAGCCATGACCCCCAGATTACACCTTTTCCCCTCGGTTTTTCCAGTCAGTTGGGGCCAGAGAGACAAGCTTGTGTATGGGTGTTACTAAGGCCAGAGTGCAGAATACAAAGGGACAACTGTTAGTGGGAACACATGTATTGAAGGGGCGTTAGCTGTTGGCTGATCGGGCAGGGCAATGCATCCCAATTTTCAATAAAAACATTTTTTTTAAATGAAAAAAAAAATGCCCAAGAGATACCGGACATTGGATTATAACTCAGGTCTCCAGCATTGCAAGACCAAGGATTTACAGCTTGAGCCACTGATTGCCATGCCTCCGAGGGTCGCTTTTGGGCCTATATATCTTTCTCCTGCATGCCCCTGTGAGCATACCCATTTGCATTGTGAAACATGTTCACTGAAACCAAGGAGGATAGAACATCTGTCCCCCCTCCCCCGCTCCACCAAATACCAACTAACTGCAGTGGCCTAGAGGTTAAGTGCTTGTGTTACAGCGCTGGGGGGGCCTGGGTTCGAGTACTGCTTTCGGCACATAAACAGAATAGTTGGGTAATCTCCTTGTACAGTGGTGGGTACCCACACTCCTAAAAGGTTCAGCGGCTGTGTAATGTAATGAGTTCCCTGGTAAAGGGAGGGTGGAAGAAAGCAGAGAAGCGGGATGTGGAGGCGAGGAAGTGGCCGGTAAATAAAGTAGGGGGAGGTAGGGCTGGATGAATGGCTGCCTGTGGAGAAGAGGAGGAGGGGGTAGGTCTAGAGGGCATAAAGTGGGCCCTGGGGTGACAGCGAATAAGTCGGCCCTGGGAACTGTGTCATGGGGGGAAGAGGGCCCAGAAATGTGGAGGAATGGGTGTGTAAAGGATGGTCCTAATGTGGGGAAAGGAGGCCCAGCGGAGAGGGTGTGGAATGGACCCCACGTGCCACACTTTCTCACCACCACAGTCCCACCTCTGCTTTCTTCCACCCTCCTTTTACCAGGGAACCTGCACCATATCCTTCTAGTCCTACCCCCACTCACCCCCTTTCCACAGGGACCCATTCATCCAGCCCTACCAATCCCTTTAACCTGCCCCATCTCCTCCTTTATTTACCCTGCGCTTCCTCAGTCCTGTCTCTCTGCTTTCTTCCACCCTCCCTTTTCCAAGGACCTCTTTTCATAACCACTGAACCTTTTAGAAGGAGTGTGGGTACCCACAACTGTACAAGGAGATTACACAACTATTCCGTTTATGTGTCGAAAGCAGGACTCAAACCCATGCCCCCAACGCTGTAATGCAAGCAATTAACCTCAGGCCACTGCAGTAAGCTGATATTTGGAGAAGTGGAGGCCAGATGTTCTATCCTCATTTTCTGCAGTGAACATGTTTGACAATGCAAATGGGCACGCTCACATGGGCATGCTCACAGGGGCATGCAGAACAAAGATATATACGTCCAAATGCAACCCTCAGCTGTACAGCCACCAGTGGCTCAAGTGGTAAGTGCTTGGTCTTGCAATTTTGGAGACCTGAGTTCTTGTCCGGTGGCTCTTGGGGATTTTTTTTAATTTAAAAAAAAAATGTTTTTATTGAAAATGGGTATGCATTGCCCTGCGCGATCAGCCAACAGCTAATGCCCCTTCAATACCTGCGTTCCCACTAACAGTTGTGCCTCTGTTTTCGGCACTCTGGCCTTGGTAACACCCATACACAATCTTGTCTCTCTGGCCCCAACTGACTGGAAAAAAACAGGTGTAAAAGGAGTAATCTACGGGTCATGGTTGATACCATAATTGCACTAGGACTCAAACAGGACACCTTCTCGAGGTGCTGTGATGTGACCACCGGCCCCTGCATAGCAAGCAAACCTGTATAAGCAACTCACCGGCAACTGAATGTGTCGCCTGCAGGCTACACATAGGAGGCTGCAGTAGGTGCATTAACCCATTGGGCTGTCGACCCTCCTTCCTCTGAGAGCAGGAAACTGAATTTCCATGTTGCCTTCCATTGGCACATTAGATCTCTGTTTCACCCCAAGTCAGAGGATGTTTTGCTTCACAGAGGAATGATAATCATTGTGAGGTGTGAGCCACTAATAGCTAAGCAGGTCAGTTAAATCTTTGCTTTTGTCATTGGGGTGTATTGACATGCGCAGGGCAGTCCTCTGTCCTCTGCTACTGTATGGTTTCTTAATGCTGCTTGTTCATGATTTTTAAATGTAAACACTCTGCTCCCAAAAGTGAAAGATTTGAAAGACTCTTGCTGTAGCAAGCCTTTCCTACTCTTTGCCCTGGGGGTGAGAGTGCAGAGGCGTGGGCAGGGTAGGGCCTGAGGGGAAAGGCCCACCCAAAATCTGTAAATGCCCACTCAGCAGCTCTGTGTGGGCATTTAAAGAGATTTTTGTCATTGCAGTGGGCACAACTACATTAGCTTCAGACCCCATTTGCTAGAAAATCCTGGCTACGCCTCTGGTGCTTCCCAACTCAACAACCCATCACCCCTTCAGCCCTTCTTACTCGTCTCACAGCACCTCCCATGCATCTTTTGTTGGTAGGTTTCCTTCACGAGGCTTAGCTAGGCCTGCATTCCTTTTCAAAGGGCCATAGAAGAGAGTAAAAAAGGAGAAGGCATAATAGAGCGGGAAGTAGGTGAAAGACGAGGGGTCAGGGGGGTTGGCAGTAAAAGAAACAGGGCCTGGCCTGGCAGAGAGTTAGAAGTTAGGGAACAGAACAATGAGCGAGGGACAAGGAAAGATGTCTCAGGCATGTATCTCTCTGAGTCTTCCCCACTGTGCCTGCAGAAAGAGACATCCCATTCCTAGCTCTCTCCCAGATGGATACATTTGCCTGGAGAGCCCAGAATGAATGTCACTTAGGCAGAGTTCAAACACAGGGCAGCAGAGCAGGAACACCCCTTCATTTTACTATGCTCCCAGGTGGCTTCTGGGAGGCAAAAGGCATCAGTATTCTATCAACATCATCTTCACCTAGGCCACCGTCACTAAGGTTTATAAAGCAGGCTCTGACACTTTCTGGGGCCGAGGTGGCCAGGCCTACGTGGAAGGGCACAGATCCTAACCCTAAGTTGTGTGGGTGGCTTCACCAGAGGGGCTGCATAGGACATAGGGCTGTGCCTGTATGGGCTGTGGTCGCGTTTGGGAGCGTTAGGGACGTGTGGAAGACGCAGGACGCAGACCTCTGTCCGTTTTCCTCCAGGATTAGGCACTGGTTGTCAGTGGTGGAGCCAGCCACTCCACAATTGGGGAAGTTAAAGGCAGAAAGCAGCTCTCTCACCGCCAGGGCAAAGAGTGGGAAAGGCTTGTTACAGCAAGAGTCTTTCAAATCTTTCACTTTTGAGAGCAGACTGTTTACATTTTAGAATCATGAACAAGCACCAATACGAAAGCGTACAGTAGCAGAGGGCATAAGACTGCTGCCCTGCGCATAACAATACACCCCAATGACAAGGTCGAAGATTTAACTGACCTGCTTAGCTATTAGTGGCTCACACCTCACAATGATTATCATCTCTCCGTGAAGCAAAACATCCTCTGAATTGGGGTGAAAGATAGATCTAATGTGCCAAAGTAAGTCAACATGGAAATGCAGTTTCCTGCTCTCAGAGGAAGGAGGGTCGACAGCCCAATGGGTTAATGCACCTACTGCAGCCTCCTATGTGTACCTTGTAGGCGACACATTCAGTTGCTGGTGAGATGCTGATACAGGTTTGCTTGCTATGCAGGGGCCGGTGGTCACCTCACAGCACCTCGAGAAGGTGTGCTGTTTGAGTCCCAGTGCAATTATGGAATCAGCCATGACCCCCAGATTACACCTTTTCCCCTCGTTTTTTCCAGTCAGTTGGGGCCAGAGAGACAAGCTTGTGTATGGGTGTTACTAAGGCCAGAGTGCAGAATACAAAGGCACAACTGTTAGTGGGAACACATGTATTGAAGGGGCGTTAGCTGTTGGCTGATCGGGCAGGGCAATGCATCCCAATTTTCAATAAAAACATTTTTTTTAATGAAAAAAACATGCCCAAGAGATACCAGACATTGGATTAGAACTCTGATCTCCAGCATTGCTAGACCAAGGATTTACAGCTTGAGCCACTGATTGCCATGCTTCCGAGCTTCGCTTTTGGGCATATATATCTTTCTCCTGCATGCCCCTGTGAGCATACCCATTTGCATTGTGAAACATGTTCACTGAAGCCAAGGAGGATAGAACATCTGTCCCCCCGCCCCCGCTCCACCAAATACCAGCTAACTGCAGTGGCCTAGAGGTTAATTGCTTGCGTTACAGCGCTGGGGGGGCTGGGTTCGAGTACTGCTTTCGGCACATAAACAGAATAGTTGGGTAATCTCCTTGTACAGTGGTGGGTACCCACACTCCTAAAAGGTTCAGTGGCTATGTAATGTAATGAGTTCCCTGGTAAAGGGAGGGTGGAAGAAAGCAGAGAAGCGGGATGTGGAGGCGAGGAAGTGGCAGGTAAATAAAGTAGGGGGAGGTAGGGCTGGATGAATGGGTCCCTGTGGGGAAGAGGAGGAGGGGGTAGGTCTAGAGGGCATAAAGTGGGCCCTGGGGAGACAGCGAATAAGTCGGCCCTGGGAACGGTGTCATGGGGGGAAGAGGACCCAGAATTGTGGAGGAATGGGTGTGTAAAGGAGGGTCCTAATGTGGGGAAAGGAGGCCCAGCGGAGAGGGTGTGGAATGGACCCCACCTGCCACACTTTCTCACCACCACAGTCCCACCTCTGCTTTCTTCCACCCTCCTTTTACCAGGGAACCTGCACCATATCCTTCTAGTTCTACCCCCACTCACCCCCTCTCCACAGGGACCCATTCATCCAGCCCTACCAATCCCTTTAGCCTGCACCATCTCCTCCTTTTTTAATCTGCGCTTCCTCAGTCCTGTCTCTCTGCTTTCTTCCACCCTCCCTTTTCCAAGGACCTCTTTTCATAACCACTGAACCTTTTAGAAGGAGTGTGGGTACCCACAACTGTACAAGGAGATTACGCAACTATTCCTTTTATGTGTCGAAAGCAGGACTCAAACCCATGCCCCCAACGCTGTAATGCAAGCAATTAACCTCAGGCCACTGCAGTAAGCTGATATTTGGAGAAGTGGAGGCCAGATGTTCTATCCTCATTTTCTGCAGTGAACATGTTTGACAATGCAAATGGGCACGCTCACATGGGCATGCTCACAGGGGCATGCAGAACAAAGATATATACGTCCAAATGCAACCCTCAACTGCACAGCCACTAGTGGCTCAAGTGGTAAGTGCTTGGTCTTGCAATGTTGGAGACCTGAGTTCTTGTCCGGTGGCTCTTGGGGATTTTTTTTAAATTAAAAAAAGAAATGTTTTTATTGAAAATGGGGATGCATTGCCCTGCGCGATCAGCCAACAGCTAATGCCCCTTCAATACCTCCGTTCCCACTAACAGTTGTGCCTCTGTTTTCGGCACTCTGGCCTTGGTAACACCCATACACAATCTTGTCTCTCTGGCCCCAACTGACTGGAAAAAAACGGGTGTAAAAGGAGTAATCTACGGGTCATGGTTGATACCATAAGTGCACTAGTACTCAAACAGGACACCTTCTCGAGGTGCTGTGATGTGACCACCGGCCCCTGCATAGCAAGCAAACCTGTATAAGCAACTCACCGGCAACTGAATGTGTCGCCTGCAGGCTACACATAGGAGGCTGCAGTAGGTGCATTAACCCATTGGGCTGTCGACCCTCCTTCCTCTGAGAGCAGGAAACTGAATTTCCATGTTGCCGTCCATTGGCACATTAGATCTCTGTTTCACCCCAAGTCAGAGGATGTTTTGCTTCACAGAGGAATGATAATCATTGTGAGGTGTGAGCCACTAATAGCTAAGCAGGTCAGTTAAATCTTTGCTTTTGTCATTGGGGTGTATTGACATGCGCAGGGCAGTCCTCTGTCCTCTGCTACTGTATGGTTTCTTAATGCTGCTTGTTCATGATTTTTAAATGTAAACACTCTGCTCCCAAAAGTGAAAGATTTGAAAGGCTCTTGCTGTAGCAAGCCTTTCCTACTCTTTGCCCTGGGGGTGAGAGTGCAGAGGCGTGGGCAGGGTAGGGCCTGAGGGGAAAGGCCCACCCAAAATCTGTAAATGCCCACTCAGCAGCTCTGTGTGGGCATTTAAAGAGATGTTTGTCATTGCAGTGGGCACAACTACATTAGCTTCAGACCCCATTTGCTAGAAAATCCTGGCTACGCCTCTGGTGCTTCCCAACTCAACAACCCATCACCCCTTCAGCCCTTCTTACTCGTCTCACAGCACCTCCCATGCATCTTTTGTTGGTAGGTTTCCTTCACGAGGCTTAGCTAGGCCTGCATTCCTTTTCAAAGGGCCATAGAAGAGAGTAAAAAAGGAGAAGGCATAATAGAGCGGGAAGTAGGTGAAAGACGAGGGGTCAGGGGGGTTGGCAGTAAAAGAAACAGGGCCTGGCCTGGCAGAGAGTTAGAAGTTAGGGAACAGAACAATGAGCGAGGGACAAGGAAAGATGTCTCAGGCATGTAGCTCTCTGAGTCTTCCCCACTGTGCCTGCAGAAAGAGACGTCCCATTCCTAGCTCTCTCCCAGATGGATACATTTGCCTGGAGAGCACAGAATGAATGTCACTTAGGCAGAGTTCAAATACAGGGCAGCAGAGCAGGAACACCCCTTCATTTTACTATGCTCCCAGGTGGCTTCTGGGAGGCAAAAGGCATCAGTATTCCATCAACATCATCTTCACCTAGGCCACCGTCACTAAGGTTTATAAAGCAGGCTCTGACACTTTCTGGGGCCGAGGTGGCCAGGCCTACGTGGAAGGGCACAGATCCTAACCCTAAGTTGTGTGGGTGGCTTCACCAGAGGGGCTGCATAGGACATAGGGCTGTGCCTGTATGGGCTGTGGTCGCGTTTGGGAGCGTTAGGGACGTGTGGAAGACGCAGGACGCAGACCTCTGTCCGTTTTCCTCCAGGATTAGGCACTGGTTGTCAGTGGTGGAGCCAGCCACTCCACAATTCGGGAAGTTAAAGGCAGAAAGCAGCTCTCTCACCGCCAGGGCAAAGAGTGGGAAAGGCTTGTTACAGCAAGAGTCTTTCAAATCTTTCACTTTTGAGAGCAGACTGTTTACATTTTAGAATCATGAACAAGCACCAATACGAAAGCGTACAGTAGCAGAGGGCATAAGACTGCTGCCCTGCGCATAACAATACACCCCAATGACAAGGTCGAAGATTTAACTGACCTGCTTAGCTATTAGTGGCTCACACCTCACAATGATTATCATCTCTCCGTGAAGCAAAACATCCTCTGAATTGGGGTGAAAGATAGATCTAATGTGCCAAAGTAAGTCAACATGGAAATGCAGTTTCCTGCTCTCAGAGGAAGGAGGGTCGACAGCCCAATGGGTTAATGCACCTACTGCAGCCTCCTATGTGTACCTTGTAGGCGACACATTCAGTTGCTGGTGAGATGCTGATACAGGTTTGCTTGCTATGCAGGGGCCGGTGGTCACCTCACAGCACCTCGAGAAGGTGTGCTGTTTGAGTCCCAGTGCAATTATGGAATCAGCCATGACCCCCAGATTACACCTTTTCCCCTCGTTTTTTCCAGTCAGTTGGGGCCAGAGAGACAAGCTTGTGTATGGGTGTTACTAAGGCCAGAGTGCAGAATACAAAGGCACAACTGTTAGTGGGAACACATGTATTGAAGGGGCGTTAGCTGTTGGCTGATCGGGCAGGGCAATGCATCCCAATTTTCAATAAAAACATTTTTTTTAATGAAAAAAACATGCTCAAGAGATACCAGACATTGGATTAGAACTCTGATCTCCAGCATTGCTAGACCAAGGATTTACAGCTTGAGCCACTGATTGCCATGGTTCCGAGGGTCGCTTTTGGGCATATATATCTTTCTCCTGCATGCCCCTGTGAGCATACCCATTTGCATTGTGAAACATGTTCACTGAAGCCAAGGAGGATAGAACATCTGTCCCCCCGCCCCCGCTCCACCAAATACCAGCTAACTGCAGTGGCCTAGAGGTTAATTGCTTGCGTTACAGCGCTGGGGGGGCTGGGTTCGAGTACTGCTTTCGGCACATAAACAGAATAGTTGGGTAATCTCCTTGTACAGTGGTGGGTACCCACACTCCTAAAATGTTCAGTGGCTATGTAATGTAATGAGTTCCCTGGTAAAGGGAGGGTGGAAGAAAGCAGAGAAGCGGGATGTGGAGGCGAGGAAGTGGCAGGTAAATAAAGTAGGGGGAGGTAGGGCTGGATGAATGGGTCCCTGTGGGGAAGAGGAGGAGGGGGTAGGTCTAGAGGGCATAAAGTGGGCCCTGGGGAGACAGCGAATAAGTCGGCCCTGGGAACGGTGTCATGGGGGGAAGAGGACCCAGAATTGTGGAGGAATGGGTGTGTAAAGGAGGGTCCTAATGTGGGGAAAGGAGGCCCAGCGGAGAGGGTGTGGAATGGACCCCACCTGCCACACTTTCTCACCACCACAGTCCCACCTCTGCTTTCTTCCACCCTCCTTTTACCAGGGAACCTGCACCATATCCTTCTTGTCCTACCCCCACTCACCCCCTCTCCACAGGGACCCATTCATCCAGCCCTACCAATCCCTTTAGCCTGCACCATCTCCTCCTTTTTTAATCTGCGCTTCCTCAGTCCTGTCTCTCTGCTTTCTTCCACCCTCCCTTTTCCAAGGACCTCTTTTCATAACCACTGAACCTTTTAGAAGGAGTGTGGGTACCCACAACTGTACAAGGAGATTACGCAACTATTCCTTTTATGTGTCGAAAGCAGGACTCAAACCCATGCCCCCAACGCTGTAATGCAAGCAATTAACCTCAGGCCACTGCAGTAAGCTGATATTTGGAGAAGTGGAGGCCAGATGTTCTATCCTCATTTTCTGCAGTGAACATGTTTGACAATGCAAATGGGCACGCTCACATGGGCATGCTCACAGGGGCATGCAGAACAAAGATATATACGTCCAAATGCAACCCTCAGCTGCACAGCCACTAGTGGCTCAAGTGGTAAGTGCTTGGTCTTGCAATGTTGGAGACCTGAGTTCTTGTCCGGTGGCTCTTGGGGATTTTTTTTAAATTAAAAAAAGAAATGTTTTTATTGAAAATGGGGATGCATTGCCCTGCGCGATCAGCCAACAGCTAATGCCCCTTCAATACCTCCGTTCCCACTAACAGTTGTGCCTCTGTTTTCGGCACTCTGGCCTTGGTAACACCCATACACAATCTTGTCTCTCTGGCCCCAACTGATTTGAAAAAAACGGGTGTAAAAGGAGTAATCTACGGGTCATTGTTGATACCATAAGTACACTAGTACTCAAACAGGACACCTTCTCGAGGTGCTGTGATGTGACCACCGGCCCCTGCATAGCAAGCAAACCTGTATAAGCAACTCACCGGCAACTGAATGTGTCGCCTGCAGGCTACACATAGGAGGCTGCAGTAGGTGCATTAACCCATTGGGCTGTCGACCCTCCTTCCTCTGAGAGCAGGAAACTGAATTTCCATGTTGCCTTCCATTGGCACATTAGATCTCTGTTTCACCCCAAGTCAGAGGATGTTTTGCTTCACAGAGGAATGATAATCATTGTGAGGTGTGAGCCACTAATAGCTAAGCAGGTCAGTTAAATCTTTGCTTTTGTCATTGGGGTGTATTGACATGCGCAGGGCAGTCCTCTGTCCTCTGCTACTGTATGGTTTCTTAATGCTGCTTGTTCATGATTTTTAAATGTAAGCACTCTGCTCCCAAAAGTGAAAGATTTGAAAGACTCTTGCTGTAGCAAGCCTTTCCTACTCTTTGCCCTGGGGGTGAGAGTGCAGAGGCGTGGGCAGGGTAGGGCCTGAGGGGAAAGGCCCACCCAAAATCTGTAAATGCCCACTCAGCAGCTCTGTGTGGGCATTTAAAGAGATTTTTGTCATTGCAGTGGGCACAACTACATTAGCTTCAGACCCCATTTGCTAGAAAATCCTGGCTACGCCTCTGGTGCTTCCCAACTCAACAACCCATCACCCCTTCAGCCCTTCTTACTCGTCTCACAGCACCTCCCATGCATCTTTTGTTGGTAGGTTTCCTTCACGAGGCTTAGCTAGGCCTGCATTCCTTTTCAAAGGGCCATAGAAGAGAGTAAAAAAGGAGAAGGCATAATAGAGCGGGAAGTAGGTGAAAGACGAGGGGTCAGGGGGGTTGGCAGTAAAAGAAACGGGGCCTGGCCTGGCAGAGTTTTAGAAGTTAGGGAACAGAACAATGAGCGAGGGACAAGGAAAGATGTCTCAGGCATGTATCTCTCTGAGTCTTCCCCACTGTGCCTGCAGAAAGAGACGTCCCATTCCTAGATCTCTCCCAGATGGATACATTTGCCTGGAGAGCCCAAAATGAATGTCACTTAGGCAGAGTTCAAACACAGGGCAGCAGAGCAGGAACACCCCTAAATTTTACTATGCTCCCAGGTGGCTTCTGGGAGGCAAAAGGCATCAGTATTCTATCAACATCATCTTCACCTAGGCCACCGTCACTAAGGTTTATAAAGCAGGCTGTGACACTTTCTGGGGCCTAGGTGGCCAGGCCTACGTGGAAGAGCACAGATCCTAACCCTAAGTTGTGTGGGTGGCTTCACCAGAGGGGCTGCATAGGACATAGGGCTATGCCCGTATGGGCTGTGGTCGCGTTTGGGAGCGTTAGGGACGCGTGGAGGACGCAGGGCGCAGACCTCTGTCCGTTTTCCTCCAGGATTGGGCACTGGTTGTCAGTGGTGGAGCCAGCCACTCCACAATTGGGGAAGTTAAAGGCAGAAAGCAGCTCTCTCACCGCCAGGGCAAAGAGTCGGAAAGGCTTGTTACAGCAAGAGTCTTTCAAATCTTTCACTATTGAGAGCAGACTGTTTACATTTTAGAATCATGAACAAGCACCAATACGAAAGCGTACAGTAACAGAGGGCATAAGACTGCTGCCCTGCGCATAACAATACACCGCAATGACAAGGTCAAAGATTTAACTGACCTGTTTAGCTATTAGTGGCTCACACCTCACAATGATGATCATCTCTCTGTGAAGCAAAACATCCTCTGAATTGGGGTGAAGGATAGATCTAATGTGCCAAAGTAAGTCAACATGGAAATGAAGTTTCCTGCTCTCAGAGGAAGGAGGGTCGACAGCCCAATGGGTTAATGCTTCTACTGCAGCCTCCTATGTGTACCTTGCAGGCGACACATTCAGTTGCTGGTGAGATGCTGATACAGGTTTGCTTGCTATGCAGGGGCCGGTGGTCACCTCACAGCACCTCGAGAAGGTGTGCTGTTTGAGTCCCAGTGCAATTATGGTATCAGCCATGACCCCCAGATTACACCTTTTCCCCTCGTTTTTTCCAGTCAGTTGGGGCCAGAGAGACAAGCTTGTGTATGGGTGTTACTAAGGCCAGAGTGCAGAATACAAAGGCACAACTGTTAGTGGGAACACATGTATTGAAGGGGCGTTAGCTGTTGGCTGATCGGGCAGGGCAATGCATCCCAATTTTCAATAAAAACATTTTTTTTAATGAAAAAAACATGCCTAAGAGATACCGGACATTGGATTAGAACTCTGGTCTCCAGCATTGCTAGACCAAGGATTTACAGCTTGAGCCACTGATTGCCATGCTTCCAAAGGTCGCTTTTGGGCATATATATCTTTCTCCTGCATGCCCCTGTGAGCATACCCATTTGCATTGTGAAACATGTTCACTGAAGCCAAGGAGGATAGAACATCTGTCCCCCCTCCCCCGCTCCACCAAATACCAGCTAACTGCAGTGGCCTAGAGGTTAATTGCTTGCGTTACAGCGCTGGGGGGGGGGGCTGGGTTCGAGTACTGCTTTCGGCACATAAACAGAATAGTTGGGTAATCTCCTTGTACAGTGGTGGGTACCCACACTCCTAAAAGGTTCAGTGGCTATGTAATGTAATGAGTTCCCTGGTAAAGGGAGGGTGGAAGAAAGCAGAGAAGCGGGATGTGGAGGCGAGGAAGTGGCAGGCAAATAAAGTAGGGGGAGGTAGGGCTGGATGAATGGGTCCCTGTGGAGAAGAGGAGGAGGGGGTAGGTCTAGAGGGCATAAAGTGGGCCCTGGGGAGACAGCGAATAAGTCGGCCCTGGGAACGGTGTCATGGGGGGAAGAGGGCCCAGAATTGTGGAGGAATGGGTGTGTAAAGGAGGGTCCTAATGTGGGGAAAGGAGGCCCAGCGGAGAGGGTGTGGAATGGACCCCACCTGCCACACTTTCTCACCACCACAGTCCCACCTCTGCTTTCTTCCACCCTCCTTTTACCAGGGAACCTGCACCATATCCTTCTAGTCCTACCCCCACTCACCCCCTCTCCACAGGGACCCATTCATCCAGCCCTACCAATCCCTTTAGCCTGCCCCATCTCCTCCTTTATTTACCCTGCGCTTCCTCAGTCCTGTCTCTCTGCTTTCTTCCACCCTCCCTTTTCCAAGGACCTCTTTTCATAACCACTGAACCTTTTAGAAGGAGTGTGGGTACCCACAACTGTACAAGGAGATTACACAACTATTCCGTTTATGTGTCGAAAGCAGGACTCAAACCCATGCC
Organism: Ambystoma mexicanum; assembly: GCF_040938575.1. NCBI lineage: Eukaryota > Metazoa > Chordata > Amphibia > Caudata > Ambystomatidae > Ambystoma > Ambystoma mexicanum. The sequence goes on along the minus strand of NC_090926.1, from coordinate 391,459,765 downwards.
CCCAACGCTGTAATGCAAGCAATTAACCTCAGGCCACTGCAGTAAGCTGATATTTGGAGAAGTGGAGGCCAGATGTTCTATCCTCATTTTCTGCAGTGAACATGTTTGACAATGCAAATGGGCATGCTCACATGGGCATGCTCACAGGGGCATGCAGAACAAAGATATATACGTCCAAATGCAACTCTCTGATGCACAGCCACCAGTGGCTCAAGTGGTAAGTGCTTGTTCTTGCAATGTTGGAGACCTGAGTTCTTGTCCGGTGGCTCTTGGGGATTTTTTTTAATTAAAAAAAAAATGTTTTTATTGAAAATGGGGATGCATTGCCTTGCGCGATCAGCCAACAGCTAATGCCCCTTCAATACCTGCGTTCCCACTAACAGTTGTGCCTCTGTTTTCGGCACTCTGGCCTTGGTAACACCCATACACAATCTTGTCTCTCTGGCCCCAACTGACTGGAAAAAAACGGGTGTAAAAGGAGTAATCTACGGGTCATGGTTGATACCATAATTGCACTAGGACTCAAACAGGACACCTTCTCGAGGTGCTGTGATGTGACCACCGGCTCCTGCATAGCAAGCAAACCTGTATCAGCAACTCACCGGCAACTGAATGTGTCGCCTGCAGGCTACACATAGGAGGCTGCAGTAGGTGCATTAACCCCTTGGGCTGTCGACCCTCCTTCCTCTGAGAGCAGGAAACTGAATTTCCATGTTGCCTTCCATTGGCACATTAGATCTCTGTTTCACCCCAAGTCAGAGGATGTTTTGCTTCACAGAGGAATGATAATCATTGTGAGGTGTGAGCCACTAATAGCTAAGCAGGTCAGTTAAATCTTTGCTTTTGTCATTGGGGTGTATTGACATGCGCAGGGCAGTCCTCTGTCCTCTGCTACTGTATGGTTTCTTAATGCTGCTTGTTCATGATTTTTAAATGTAAACACTCTGCTCCCAAAAGTGAAAGATTTGAAAGACTCTTGCTGTAGCAAGCCTTTCCTACTCTTTGCCCTGGGGGTGAGAGTGCAGAGGCGTGGGTAGGGTAGGGCCTGAGGGGAAAGGCCCACCCAAAATCTGTAAATGCCCACTCATCAGCTCTGTGTGGGCATTTAAAGAGATTTTTGTCATTGCAGTGTGCACAACTACATTAGCTTCAGACCCCATTTGCTAGAAAATCCTGGCTACGCCTCTGGTGATTCCCAACTCAACAACCCATCACCCCTTCAGCCCTTCTTACTCGTCTCACAGCACCTCCCATGCATCTTTTGTTGGTAGGTTTCCTTCACGAAGCTTAGCTAGGCCTGCATTCCTTTTCAAAGGGCCATAGAAGAGAGTAAAAAAGGAGAAGGCATAATAGAGCGGGAAGTAGGTGAAAGACGAGGGGTCAGGGGGGTTGGAAGTAAAAGAAACAGGGCCTGGCCTGGCAGAGAGTTAGAAGTTAGGGAACAGAACAATGAGCGAGGGACAAGGAAAGATGTCTCAGGCATGTAGCTCTCTGAGTCTTCCCCACTGTGCCTGCAGAAAGAGACATCCCATTCCTAGCTCTCTCCCAGATGGATACATTTGCCTGGAGAGCCCAGCATGAATGTCACTTAGGCAGAGTTCAAACACAGGGCAGCAGAGCCGGAACACCCCTTCATTTTACTATGCTCCCAGGTGGCTTCTGGGAGGCAAAAGGCATCAGTATTCCATCAACATCATCTTCACCTAGGCCACCGTCACTAAGGTTTATAAAGCAGGCTGTGACACTTTCTGGGGCCTAGGTGGCCAGGCCTACGTGGAAGAGCACAGATCCTAACCCTAAGTTGTGTGGGTGGCTTCACCAGAGGGGCTGCATAGGACATAGGGCTGTGCCCGTATGGGCTGTGGTCGCGTTTGGGAGCGTTGGACCAGGGCGCAGACCTCTGTCCGTTTTCCTCCAGGATTAGGCACTGGTTGTCAGTTGTGGAGCCAGCCACTCCACAATTGGCGAAGTTAAAGGCAGAAAGCAGCTCTCTCACCGCCAGGGCAAAGAGTGGGAAAGGCTTGTTACAGCAAGAGTCTTTCAAATCTTTCACTTTTGAGAGCAGACTGTTTACATTTTAGAATCATGAACAAGCACCAATACGAAAGCGTACAGTAGCAGAGGGCATAAGACTGCTGCCCTGCGCATAACAATACACCCCAATGACAAGGTCAAAGATTTAACTGACCTGCTTAGCTATTAGTGGCTCACACCTCACAATGATTATCATCTCTCCGTGAAGCAAAACATCCTCTGAATTGGGGTGAAAGATAGATCTAATGTGCGAAAGTAAGTCAACATGGAAATGCAGTTTCCTGCTCTCAGAGGAAGGAGGGTCGACAGCCCAATGGGTTAATGCACCTACTGCAGCCTCCTATGTGTACCTTGCAGGCGACACATTCAGTTGCTGGTGAGATGCTGATACAGGTTTGCTTGCTATGCAGGGGCCGGTGGTCACCTCACAGCACCTCGAGAAGGTGTGCTGTTTGAGTCCCAGTGCAATTATGGAATCAGCCATGACCCCCAGATTACACCTTTTCCCCTCGTTTTTTCCAGTCAGTTGGGGCCAGAGAGACAAGCTTGTGTATGGGTGTTACTAAGGCCAGAGTGCAAAATACAAAGGCACAACTGTTAGTGGGAACACATGTATTGAAGGGGCGTTAGCTGTTGGCTGATCGGGCAGGGCAATGCATCCCAATTTTCAATAAAAACATTTTTTTTTAATGAAAAAAACATGCCCAAGAGATTCCGGACATTGGATTAGAACTCTGGTCTCCAGCATCGCAAGACCAAGGATTTACAGCTTGAGCCACTGATTGCCATGCTTCCAAGGGTCGCTTTTGGGCATATATATCTTTCTCCTGCATGCCCCTGTGAGCATACCCATTTGCATTGTGAAACATGTTCACTGAAGCCAAGGAGGATAGAACATCTTTCGCCCCCTCCCCCGCTCCACCAAATACCAGCTAACTGCAGTGGCCTAGAGGTTAATTGCTTGCGTTACAGCGCTGGGGGGGGCTGGGTTCGAGTACTGCTTTCAGCACATAAACAGAATAGTTGGGTAATCTCCTTGTACAGTGGTGGGTACCCACACTCCTAAAAGGTTCAGTGGCTATGTAATGTAATGAGTTCCCTGGTAAAGGGAGGGTGGAAGAAAGCAGAGCAGCGGGATGTGGAGGCGAGGAAGTGGCCGGTAAATAAAGTAGGGGGAGGTAGGGCTGGATGAATGGGTCCCTGTGGAGAAGAGGAGGTATCGGGTAGGTCTAGAGGGCATAAAGTGGGCCCTGGGGAGACAGCGAATAAGTCGGCCCTGGGAACGGTGTCATGGGGGGAAGAGGGCCCAGAATTGTGGAGGAATGGGTGTGTAAAGGAGGGTCCTAATGTGGGGAAAGGAGGCCCAGCGGAGAGGGTGTGGAATGGACCTCACCTGCCACACTTTCTCACCACCACAGTCCCACCTCTGCTTTCTTCCACCCTCCTTTTACCAGGGAACCTGCACCATATCCTTCTAGTCCTACCCCCACTCACCCCCTCTCCACAGGGACCCATTCATCCAGCCCTAACAATCCCTTTAGCCTGCCCCATCTCCTCCTTTATTTACCCTGCGCTTCCTCAGTCCTGTCTCTCTGCTTTCTTCCACCCTCCCTTTTCCAAGGACCTCTTTTCATAACCACTGAACCTTTTAGAAGGAGTGTGGGTACCCACAACTGTACAAGGAGATTACGCAACTATTCCGTTTATGTGTCGAAAGCAGGACTCAAACCCATGCCCCCAACGCTGTAATGCAGGCAATTAACCTCAGGCCACTGCAGTAAGCTGATATTTGGAGAAGTGGAGGCCAGATGTTCTATCCTCATTTTCTGCAGTGAACATGTTTGACAATGCAAATGGGCATGCTCACATGGGCATGCTCACAGGGGCATGCAGAACAAAGATATATACGCCCAAATGCAACTCTCAGATGCACAGCCACCAGTGGCTCAAGTGGTGAGTGCTTGGTCTTGCAATGTTGGAGACCTGAGTTCTTGTCCGGTGGCTCTTGGGGATTTTTTTTAATTTAAAAAAAAATGTTTTTATTGAAAATGGGGATGCATTGCCATGCGCGATCAGCCAACAGCTAATGCCCCTTCAATACCTGCGTTCCCACTAACAGTTGTGCCTCTGTTTTTGGCACTCTGGTCTTGGTAACACCCGTACACAATCTTGTCTCTCTGGCCCCAACTGACTGGAAAAAAACGGGTGTAAAAGGAGTAATCTTCGGGTCATGGTTGATACCATAATTGCACTAGGACTCAAACAGGACACCTTCTCGAGGTGCTGTGATGTGACCACCGGCCCCTGCATAGCAAGCAAACCTGTATCAGCAACTCACCGGCAACTGAATGTGTCGCCTGCAGGCTACACATAGGAGGCTGCAGTAGGTGCATTAACCCATTGGGCTGTCGACCCTCCTTCCTCTGAGAGCAGGAAACTGAATTTCCATGTTGCCTTCCATTGGCACATTAGATCTCTCTTTCACCCCAAGTCAGAGGATGTTTTGCTTCACAGAGAAATGATAATTATTGTGAGGTGCGAGCCACTAATAGCTAAGCAGGTCAGTTAAATCGTTGCTTTTGTCATTGGGGTGTATTGACATGCGCAGGGCAGTCCTCTGTCCTCTGCTACTGTATGGTTTCTTAACGCTGCTTGTTCATGATTTTTAAATGTAAACACTCTGCTCCCAAAAAAGAAAGATTTGAAAGACTCTTGCTGTAGCAACCCTTTGCTACTCTTTGTCCTGGGGGTGAGAGTGCAGAGGCGTAGGCAGGGTAGGGCCTGAGGGGAAAGGCCCACCCAAAATCTGTAAATGCCCACTCAGCAGCTCTGTGTGGGCATTTAAAGAGATTTTTGTCATTGCAGTGGGCACAACTACATTAGCTTCAGACCCCATTTGCTAGAAAATCCTGGCTACGCCTCTGGTGCTTCCCAACTCAACAACCCATCACCCCTTCAGCCCTTCTTACTCGTCTCACAGCACCTCCCATGCATCTCTTGTTGGTAGATTTCCTTCATGAGGCTTAGCTAGGCCTGCATTCCTTTTTAAAGGGCCATAGAAGAGAGTAAAAAAGGAGAAGGCATAATAGAGCGGGAAGTAGGTGAAAGAGGAGGGGTCAGGGGGGTTGGCAGTAAAAGAAACAGGGCCTGGCCTGGCAGAGAGTTAGAAGTTAGGGAACAGAACAATGAGCGAGGGACAAGGAAAGATGTCTCAGGCATGTATCTCTCTGAGTCTTCCCCACTGTGCCTGCAGAAAGAGACGTCCCATTCCTAGCTCTCTCCCAGACGGATACATTTGCCTGGAGAGCCCAGAATGAATGTCACTTAGGCAGAGTTCAAACACAAGGCAGCAGAGCAGGAACACCCCTTCATTTTACTATGCTCCCAGGTGGCTTCTGGGAGGCAAAAGGCATCAGTATTCCATCAACATCATCTTTACCTAGGCCACCGTTACTAAGGTTTATAAAGCAGGCTGTGACACTTTCTGGGGCCTAGGTGGCCAGGCCTACGTGGAAGAGCACAGATCCTAACCCTAAGTTGTGTGGGTGGCTTCACCAGAGGGGCTACATAGAACATAGGGTTGTGCCCATATGGGCTGTGGTCGCGTTTGGGAGCGTTAGGGACGCGTGGAGGACGCAGGGCGCAGACCTCTGTCCGTTTTCCTCCAGGATTAGGCACTGGTTGTCAGTGGTGGAGCCAGCCACTCCACAATTGGGGAAGTTAAAGGCAGAAAGCAGCTCTCTCACCGCCAGGGCAAAGAGTGGGAAAGGCTTGTTACAGCAAGAGTCTTTCAAATCTTTCACTTTTGAGAGCAGACTGTTTACATTTTAGAATCATGAACAAGCACCAATACGAAAGTGTACAGTAGCAGAGGGCATAAGACTGCTGCCCTGCACATAACAATACACCCCAATGACAAGGTCAAAGATTTAACTGACCTGCTTAGCTATTAGTGGCTCACACCTCACAATGATTATCATCTCTCCGTTAAGCAAAACATCCTCTGAATTGGGGTGAAAGATAGATCTAATGTGCCAAAGTAAGTCAACATGGAAATGCAGTTTCCTGCTCTCAGAGGAAGGAGGGTCGACAGCCCAATGGGTTAATGCACCTAATGCAGCCTCCTATGTGTACCTTGCAGGCGACACATTCAGTTGCTGGTGAGATGCTGATACAGGTTTGCTTGCTATGCAGGGGCCGGTGGTCACCTCACAGCACCTCGAGAAGGTGTGCTGTTTGAGTCCCAGTGCAATTATGGAATCAGCCATGACCCCCAGATTACACGTTTCCCCTCGTTTTTTCCAGTCAGTTGGGGCCAGCAAGACAAGCTTGTGTATGGGTGTTACTAAGGCCAGAGTGCAGAATACAAAGGCACAACTGTTAGTGGGAACACATGTATTGAAGGGGCGTTAGCTGTTGGCTGATCGGGCAGGGCAATGCATCCCAATTTTCTATAAAAACATTTTTTTAAATGAAAAAAAACATGCCCAAGAGATACCGGACATTGGATTAGAACTCAGGTCTCCAGCATTGCAAGACCAAGGATTTACAGCTTGAGCCACTGTTTACCACGCTTCCGAGGGTCGCTTTTGGGCATATATATCTTTCTCCTGCATGCCCCTGTGAGCATACCCATTTGCATTGTGAAACATGTTCACTGAAGCCAAGGAGGTTAGAACATCTGTCCCTCCTCCCCCGCTCCACCAAATACCAGCTAACTACAGTGGCCTAGAGGTTAAGTGCTTGCGTTACAGCGCTGGGGGGGGGCTGGGTTCGAGTACTGCTTTCGGCACATAAACAGAATAGTTGGGTAATCCCCTTGTACAGTGGTGGGTACCCACACTCCTAAAAGGTTCAGTGGCTATGTAATGTAATGAGTTCCCTGGTAAAGGGAGGGTGGAAGAAAGCAGAGAAGCGGGATGTGGAGGTGAGGAAGTGGCTGGTAAATAAAGTAGGGGGAGGTAGGGCTGGATGAATGGGTCCCTGTGGAGAAGAGGAGGAGGGGGTATGTCTAGAGGGCATAAAGGGGGCCCTGGGAGACAGCGAATAAGTCGGCCCTGGCAACGGTGTCATGGGGGGAAGAGGGTCCAGAATTGTGGAGGAATGGGTGTGTAAAGGAGGTTCCTAATGTGGGGAAAGGAGGCCCAGCGGAGAGGGTGTGGAATGGACCCCACCTGCCACACTTTCTCACCACCACAGTCCCACCTCTGCTTTCTTCCACCCTCCTTTTACCAGGGAACCTGCACCATATCCTTCTAGTCCTACCCCCACTCACCCCCTCTCCACAGGGACCCATTCATCCAGCCCTACCACTCCCTTTAGCCTGCCCCATCTCCTCCTTTATTTACCCTGCGCTTCCTCAGTCCTGCCTCTCTGCTTTCTTCCACCCTCCCTTTTCCAAGGACCTCTTTTCATAACCACTGAACCTTTTAGAAGGAGTGTGGGTACCTACAACTGTACAAGGAGATTACGCAACTATTCCGTTTATGTGTCGAAAGCAGGACTCAAACCCATGCCCCCAACGCTGTAACGCAAGCACTTAACCTCAGGCCACTGCAGTAAGCTGATATTTGGAGAAGTGGAGGCCAGATGTTCTATCCTCATTTTCTGCAGTGAACATGTTTGACAATGCAAATGGGCATGCTCACATGGGCATGCTCACAGGGGCATGCAGAACAAAGATATATACGCCCAAATGCAGCTCTCAGATGCACAGCCACCAGTGGCTCAAGTGGTAAGTGCTTGGTCTTGCAATGTTGGAGACCTGAGTTCTTGTCCGGTGACTCTTGGGGATTTTTTTTAATTTAAAAAAAAATATTTTTATTGAAAATGGGGATGCATTGCCCTGCGCGATCAGCCAACAGCTAATGCCCCTTCAATACCAGCATTCCCACTAACAGTTGTGCCTCTGTTTTCGGCACTCTGGCCTTGGTAACACCCATACACAATCTTGTCTCTCTGGCCCCAACTGACTGGAAAAAAACGGGTGTAAAAGGAGTAATCTACGGGTCATGGTTGATACCATAATTGCACTAGGACTCAAACAGGACACCTTCTCGAGGTTCTGTGATGTGACCACCGGCCCCTGCATAGCAAGCAAACCTGTATCAGCAACTCACCGGCAACTGAATGTGTCGCCTGCAGGCTACACATAGGAGGCTGCAGTAGGTGCATTAACCCATTGGGCTGTCGACCCTCCTTCCTCTGAGAGCAGGAAACTGAATTTCCACGTTGCCTTCCATTGGCACATTAGATCTCTGTTTCACCCCAAGTCAGAGGATGTTTTGCTTCACAGAGAAATGATAATCATTGTGAGGTGTGAGCCACTAATAGCTAAGCAGGTCAGTTAAATCTTTGCTTTTGTCATTGGGGTGTATTGACATGCGCAGGGCAGTCCTCTGTCCTCTGCTACTGTATGGTTTCTTAATGCTGCTTGTTCATGATTTTTAAATGTAAACACTCTGCTCCCAAAAGTGAAAGATTTGAAAGACTCTTGCTGTAGCAAGCCTTTCCTACTCTTTGCCCGGGGTGTGAGAGTGCAGAGGCGTGGGCAGGGTAGGGCCTGAGGGGAAAGGCCCACCCAAAATCTGTAAATGCCCACTCAGCAGCTCTGTGTGGGCATTTAAAGAGATTTTTGTCATTGCAGTGGGCACAACTACATGAGCTTCAGACCCCATTTGCTAGAAAATCCTGGCTACGCCTCTGGTGCTTCCCAACTCAACAACCCATCACCCCTTCAGCCCTTCTTACTCGTCTCACAGCACCTCCCATGCATCTTTTGTTGGTAGATTTCCTTCACGAGGCTTAGCTAGGCCTGCATTCCTTTTCAAAGGGCCATAGAAGAGAGTAAAAAAGGAGAAGGCTTAATAGATCGGGAAGTAGGTGAAAGACGAGGGGTCAGGGGGGTTGGCAGTAAAAGAAACAGTGCCTGGCCTGGCAGAGAGTTAGAAGTTAGGGAACAGAACAATGAGCGAGGGACAAGGAAAGATGTCTCAGGCATGTAGCTCTCTGAGTCTTCCCCACTGTGCCTGCAGAAAGAGACGTCCCATTCCTAGCTCTCTCCCAGATGGATACATTTGCCTGGAGAGCCCAGAATGAATGTCACTTAGGCAGAGGGCAAACACAGGGCAGCAGAGCAGGAACACCCCTTCATTTTACTATGCTCCCAGGTGGCTTCTGGGAGGCAAAAGGCATCAGTATTCCATCAACATCATCTTCACCTAGGCCACCGTCACTAAGGTTTATAAAGCAGGCTGTGACACTTTCTGGGGCCTAGGTGGCCAGGCCGACGTGGAAGAGCACAGATCCTAACCCTAAGTTGTGTGGGTGGCTTCACCAGAGGGGCTGCATAGGACATAGGGCTGTGCCCGTATGGGCTGTGGTCGCGTTTGGGAGCGTTAGGGACTGGTGGAGGTCGCAGGGCGCAGTCCTCTTTCCGTTTTCCTCCAGGATTAGGCACTGGTTGTCAGTGGTGGAGCCAGCCACTCCACAATTGGGGAAGTTAAAGGCAGAAAGCAGCTCTCTCACCGCCAGGGCAAAGAGTGGGAAAGGCTTGTTACAACAAGAGTCTTTCAAATCTTTCACTTTTGAGAGCAGACTGTTTACATTTTAGAATCATAAACAAGCACCAATACGAAAGCGTACAGTAGCAGAGGGCATAAGACTGCTGCCCTGCGCATAACAATACACCCCAATGACAAGGTCAAAGATTTAACTGACCTGCTTAGCTATTAGTGGCTCATACCTCACAATGATTATCATCTCTCCGTGAAGCAAAACATCCTCTGAATTGGGGTGAAAGATAGATCTAATGTGCCAAAGTAAGTCAACATGGAAATGCAGTTTCCTGCTCTCAGAGGATGGAGGGTAGACAGCCCAATGGGTTAATGCACTTACTGCAGCCTCCTATGTGTACCTTGCAGGCGACACATTCAGTTGCTGGTGAGATGCTGATACAGGTTTGCTTGCTATGCAGGGGCCGGTGGTCAACTCACAGCACCTCGAGAAGGTGTGCTGTTTGAGTCCCAGTGCAATTATGGAATCAGCCATGACCCCCAGGTTACACCTTTTCCCCTCGTTTTTTCCAGTCAGTTGGGGCCAGAGAGACAAGCTTGTGTATGGTTGTTACTAAGGCCAGAGTGCAGAATACAAAGGCACAACTGTTAGTGGGAACACATGTATTGAAGGGGCGTTAGCTGTTGGCTGATCGGGCAGGGCAATGCATCCCAATTTTCAATAAAAACATTTTTTTAAAATGAAAAACAACATGCCCAAGAGATACCGGACATTGGATTAGAACGCAGGTCTCCAGCATTGCAAGAACAAGGATTTACAGCTTGAGCCACTGATTGCCATGCTTCTGAGGGTCGCTTTTGGGCATATATATCTTTCTCCTGCATGCCCCTGTGAGCAAACCCATTTGCATTGTGAAACATGTTCACTGAAGCCAAGGAGGATAGAACATCTGTCCCCCCTCCCCCGCTCCACCAAATACCAGCTAACTGCAGTGGCCTAGAGGTTAATTGCTTGCGTTACAGCGCTGGGGGGGGCTGCGTTCGAGTACTGCTTTCGGCACATAAACAGAATAGTTGGGTAATCTTCTTGTACAGTGATGGGTACCCACACTCCTAAAAGGTTCAGTGGCTATGTAATGTAATGAGTTCCCTGGTAAAGGGAGGGTGGAAGAAAGCAGAGAAGCGGGATGTGGAGGCGAGGAAGGGGCCGGTAAATAAAGTAGGGGGAGGTAGGGCTGGATGAATGGGTCCCTGTGGAGAAGAGGAGGAGGGGGTAGGTCTAGAGGGCATAAAGGGGGCCCTGGGGAGACAGCGAATAAGTCAGCCCTGGCAACGGTGTCATGGGGGGAAGAGGGTCCAGAATTGTGGAGGAGGTTCCTAATGTGGGGAAAGGAGGCCCAGTGGAGAGGGTGTGGAATGGACCCCACCTGCCACACTTTCTCACCACCACAGTCCCACCTCTGCTTTCTTCCACCCTCCTTTTACCAGGGAACCTGCACCATATCCTTCTAGTCCTACCCCCACTCACCCCCTCTCCACAGGGACCCATTCATCCAGCCCTACCACTCCCTTTAGCCTGCCCCATCTCCTCCTTTATTTACCCTGCGCTTCCTCAGTCCTGCCTCTCTGCTTTCTTCCACCCTCCCTTTTCCAAGGACCTCTTTTCATAACCACTGAACCTTTTAGAAGGAGTGTGGGTACCCACAACTGTACAAGGAGATTACGCAACTATTCCGTTTATGTGTCGAAAGCAGGACTCAAACCCATGCCCCCAACGCTGTAACGCAAGCACTTAACCTCAGGCCACTGCAGTAAGCTGATATTTGGAGAAGTGGAGGCCAGATGTTCTATCCTCATTTTCTGCAGTGAACATGTTTGACAATGCAAATGGGCATGCTCACATGGGCATGCTCACAGGGGCATGCAGAACAAAGATATATACGCCCAAATGCAACTCTCAGATGCAGAGCCACCAGTGGCTCAAGTGGTAAGTGGTAAGTGCTTGGTATTGCAATGTTGGAGACCTGAGTTCTTGTCCGGTGGCTCTTGGGGATTTTTTTTAATTTGAAAAAAAAATGTTTTTATTGAAAATGGGGATGTATTGCCCTGCGCGATCAGCCAACAGCTAATGCCCCTTCAATACCTGCGTTCCCACTAACAGTTGTGCCTCTGTTTTCGGCACTCTGGCCTTGGTAACACCCATAAACAATCTTGTCTCTCTGGCCCCAACTGCCTGGAAAAAAACGGGTGTAAAAGGAGTAATCTACGGGTCATGGTTGATACCATAATTGCACTAGGACTCAAACAGGACACCTTCTCGAGGTGCTGTGATGTGACCACCGGCCCCTGCATAGCAAGCAAACCTGTATCAGCAACTCACCGGCAACTGAATGTGTCGCCTGCAGGCTACACATAGGAGGCTGCAGTAGGTGCATTAACCCATTGGGGTGTCGACCCTCCTTCCTCTGAGAGCAGGAAACTGAATTTCCACGTTGCCTTCCATTGGCACATTAGATCTCTGTTTCACCCCAAGTCAGAGGATGTTTTGCTTCACAGAGAAATGATAATCATTGTGAGGTGTGAGCCACTAATAGCTAAGCAGGTCAGTTAAAACTTTGCTTTTGTCATTGGGGTGTTTTGACATGCGCAGGGCAGTCCTCTGTCCTCTGCTACTGTATGGTTTCTTAATGCTGCTTGTTCCTGATTTTTAAATGTAAACACTCTGCTCCCAAAAGTGAAAGATTTGAAAGACTCTTGCTGTAGCAAGCCTTTCCTACTCTTTGCCCGGGGGGTGAGAGTGCAGAGGCGTAGGCAGGGTAGGGCCTGAGGGGAAAGGCCCACCCAAAATCTGTAAATGCCCACTCAGCAGCTCTGTGTGGGCATTTAAAGAGATTTTTGTCATTGCAGTGGGCAGAACTACATTAGCTTCAGACCCCATTTGCTAGAAAATCCTGGCTACGCCTCTGGTGCTTCCCAACTCAACAACTGTCATGACGCGTGCTCCATGGAAGCTATGGAGCCGATGGAAGGGCTGATTCCGTTCCTCCACCAGCGGTCTAGTCTCCCACGCACTGCACGTTACCGTCATGACGCATATATATAGGCGTCACACGCGGTAATTGATGCGTTGCAACCTTGCTTTCCTCGCCAGGTTCGTACGCTAGTGCTCCTCTCTGACTCCCCTTGTTAATTCCCGCTTGTTTGCTCTTCTCAAGTCCTCAGTGATTGCCCGCCCTGCTCCTAGCCTTGATCTCTCATGGTGCTTCCTCCACTCCTCTATTCCTCCCGCTGTGTAGTCCTTGTTCCTTCTTCCGCTCTAGTACTTTTCCCTAACCTGTTGTACATACATCTATGATTGTATGCTCCTTCCCACCGCAGCCTTCTGCAGACCTCTTCCTCATTCCTCGGCTACGGTCTCCATCCAAACAGCGCTACGTACGCTAGCTCGACTCCAGCAGTGTCTTCTGGGAATTGAAGTCCTCTCATCTACTTCAACGGAAAGCCTTCAGTTTTGATATTCGTAGTGCTACAACATCCAAGCATACCAGGGTTTTTCAGCCACGCTTTTCCCTGGAATTGGGGGCGGACTCCCTGAGGGTCCCTTCTGCCTTGCTGTTTGACAGCGGGCAGGGTGGCTTCCAGTGGAGCTCGTCCCAAACACAACAAGAAAGGACTGGACCTCTGGAGAGAAAGGCGAGCCATAGACACAGACAGTTCCTCAGAAGAACACAGTACAGGTGAGGAGGAGGAGGAGGGAACCAAGGAGGGTATTTGTCAAGCAACTAATACTTCATCGCATGACAGTTTGCAACGCCAAAGGATGGCTAGCTTAGAGCAGTATCAAGAACTGGTTAATGCCATACAGGGAATAACTGCTGAGCTCCAAACCATGAGGGTAGAAAACACCGCCCTTAAGGCTGACAATGCTGCTCTGAGACAACAAATGATTCTGAGAGAAGAAGTTCGGGGAGATCTCCCACCTATGCCCTTACCGTGTGGGAAGTATGAAGGGAACCCCAAGAAGATTAAGGAATTCCTCGATGCCTGTAGAGTATACTTCACTTTTCGCCCAAAGATGTATGAATTCGACAAAGCAAAGGTTGGCTTCCTCGTCTCAAACCTTGGGGGTAACGCTCTAGCATGGGCCACCCCGTTGGTTACAGAAACTGATCCTGTGCTGAATGATTACAATGCCTTTGTACTACAATTCAGAGAACGCTTTGAAAGGACCGAGACTTTGTACGCGTCCTATGAAAACATACTAGACCTCAAACAGGGTCTTGTTGATGTACAAACCTATGCCTCGAACTTCCAGAGGATAGCTTTGGAGACAGGATGGCCTGACTCAGTTAAGCAGACTCTCTTTCGGAGAGGGCTACATGAAGACTTGAAGGATGAACTCTCTCGAGTAGCAAGACCCTCCTCCTTCCAAGAACTGGTCGCTCTGACTCTCCAGATGGAATTTCGATTATCCGAGAGACGAGCAGAAAGAAGGAAGACCAGATCCAATCCGCCTTCTACACCATCCTCCTACATGCCAGTTGCTCCAGACAGATCTCTTCCCCAGACTGAAGAGCCCATGCAAATAGGTGCAGCAAGGGGTCCCCTCACCGCAGCAGAAAGAAAGAGACGAAAAGACCTGCACTTGTGCATGTATTGCAGTTCTGAGAAGCACCTTCTAAGAGACTGTCCGGAAGTACCTCCCCGAAGATCGGGAAACGACAGACCCCGACCCTGAGCAGGGACACGGAAGGGGCTTCTCTTGCTAATCCCTGTGTTACAAATCCACCTATACCGTGTAACCCCTCAAACCAACTTATGGTCCTGAAGATCGTCCTGGAATGGACCTCTACCCAAGCAGTTGAGTGTCTGGCAATGCTTGACTGTGGTGCAGCTGGGAACTTTATGGACGATCAATGGGCCAGTAGATACGCCATACCTAGGAGAGAAAAGCCTCAACCCATACCTGTAGAAGGAGTGGATGGTACCCCCTTGTCTTCCGGTCTTATCCGACAAGAAACCACAGAAGTCATGGTTAAGATGAAGACTCACCATGAAACCATGATATTCGATCTGATTAAGGCTGCCCACTTTCCAGTGATACTCGGGATACCCTGGTTAAGAAAACACAATCCGGGAATCGACTGGGTAACTAACATTATAGAGTTCAGGTCAGACCTTTGTATGCAGTCCTGTTTGAAGGAGGAAGGGCAACATTCACATCAGGGTGACACAGTGCCAGCGAGGAGTATTAACTCCATTCCTGTTGCCTATCAAGAATTTACCGACATCTTTGCAGACACTCTTCCCAGACCTCTTCCTCCACATCGAGCTGAGGATTGTAAGATCGACCTTATACCTAATGCGGTGGTTCCATTTGGGAGAATGTATCCCTTATCCCTCCCGGAGAAGGAAGTATTAAGAGACTACCTAGCCAGCAATTTACAGAATGGCTTGATACAAGAATCTACTTCCTCGGCTGGAGCTTCTCTGTTCTTCATACCAAAGAGGGGAACCAAGGAACTCAGACCTTGTATTGACTTCAGGGGTCTAAATAGTCAAACCATTCGAGATCGATACCCGATGCCTCTGATAAAGGAGATCATGGAAGCAGTACAAGGGGCAAAATGGTTTACCAAACTAGACCTCAGAGGGGCTTATCATCTCCTACGAATCAAACAAGGGGACGAATGGAAGACCGCCTTTCGTACTCCATTAGGTCATTTCGAGTACAAGGTAATGCCCTTTGGGTTGGTTAACGCGCCAGCCCAGTTCCAAAGATTTATGGACAAGGTCTTCAGTGATCTTCTGTTTAAGTCCACTGTAGTTTACTTGGATGACATCTTGGTTTACTCCCACACTCTCGAACAACATTGTCTACACGTAAGAGAAGTGCTCAAGAGACTTCGAGACCACCACCTATTAGTCAAGCCAGAAAAATGTCTTTTTGAGGTTTCTACAGTTTCATATCTGGGCTTTATTCTGTCAGAAAACCGCATTGAGATGGACCCTAACAAGACTACATCTATTAACAATTGGCCTGTTCCCAGCTCAGTCAAGGACATCCAGAGGTTCTTGGGGCTGACAAATTTCTATCGAAAATTCATCACAGGCTTCTCCAACATAGTCCTTCCTATCACAGCTTTGCTAAAGAAAGGGGTGAAGTTCCGTTGGACGCCAGAAGCAGATTTCGCTTTTCATCAGCTCAAACAAGCATTTACCTCCGCACCGATCCTCAGGCAGCCTGATCAGTCTCAACCCTTTATCGTAGAAGCTGACGCCTCACAAGGGGCTATTGGAGCAGCTCTACTACAAAGGAAGGAGGATCAACTCGAACATCCCATTGCCTATTATTCCAGAACACTCACCTCCAGTGAAAGAAACTATTCAGTGATCGAAAAGGAACTGTTAGCAATTAAACAGGCTTGTGAGGAATGGCGCCATTTGTTGCAAGGAGCGAAATACCCGTTTCAGGTACGAACAGACCACAGGAACCTAAGTATCCTCCAACAGATAGAATGCAGGAACTCTCGTCATGCTCGTTGGGCTTATTATTTCTCCCAATTTGATTTCACACTCACATACCTACCGGGTAAAGACAATCACTTAGCGGATGCACTCTCCCGCAGCCATCAAGAAGGATCAGAGAATCACCCCGAACAAGAACGACTGCTCAATGGGAAGAGATTCGTAGGAACAGTAAATAAATATTTACAACAGGTTCTGCAAGCCCAAAAAACCACCTCTCTTCCAAGAGACCCCTCTCTGACCTACAAAGGAGAATATCTGTTTAAATATGATTTGCTTTACCTACCCACTCAAGATCTCCAGAACCAAGCTCTTTCGTGGTGCCATGATCTGCCCATGGCTGGTCACAAGGGCCGTACTGCTACACTGGAACTACTGAAGAGGCATTTCTGGTGGCCTAAGATGAATAAGGGTGTTGTGGAGTACGTCTCTTCCTGTCCAGTCTGTGCTCAAAGCAAACACAGTTCGGCTAAACCATTGGGGCTGCTACAACAAGATGAACCACCTGCCGGACCCTGGCAACATATATCTATGGATTATATCGTTGAGTTACCCAGATCGGGAGGATGTTCTGCTATCATGGTAGTGGTCGACTCCTTCAGTAAGCTGGCTCATTTCATTCCTCTTAAAGGCACTCCTTCTGCCACTACCACGGCAGACGTGTTCTTAAAGGAAATAGTCCGTCTCCATGGTCTACCTTCCTCAATTGTGTCTGATAGAGGAACCCAGTTCACTTCCAAGTTTTGGACAACCTTGTGTAAACAGTTGCAGATTCAGAGAGCGTTGTCTTCTGGCTTTCACCCAGAAACAAACGGACAGACTGAACGCCTCAACGCTACACTTGAACAGTTTCTAAGATGTTACTGCAACCAGATTCAGGATAACTGGTATCATCTCTTATCGGTTGCAGAATTCTCGTATAACAACACCAAACATACTGCGATAGGAATGAGTCCTTTCAAATGTACATATGGATACGAACCCAAACACTTCCCATTTCCTACTGTTCAACCCACTAATGTCCCTACCATAGACCTACTACTGGACACTCTGAAACAAACTCATAAGTCTGCTCAAGAAACCCTGTTAGCCAGTCGCCAGACTTACAAGAGATGGGCTGACAAAAACAGAAGACCTAATCCTGATTGGAAGAAAGGAAGCAAGGTATGGTTATCCACTAATACCTTCCCCGAAGAGTCCACCCAGGTAAATTCACTCCGAGATATATTGGACCATTTTCCATAAAACAACGGATCAATCCTGTGGCCTTTCGGTTAAACCTCCCGCACTCTCTTCGAAGAATACATCCAGTGTTCCATACCTCGCTTCTCAAGGAGTATAAACCTGATCCTTTTTTGAGAACCTCCAGAAGAAGGATACCCAGTGTGGATGATGACGCCAAAGAGTATGAGGTTTCACGCATCCTAGACTCACGTTACAAACACAGAGTCCTACAATACATCGTACTGTGGAAAGGATACCCTTGGACGGAAAGATCTTGGGAACCAGCCAAAAATCTACATGCCACCAGACTCCTACGCATATTCCACAGACACCATCCAGGCAAGCCTGGAGGACGGCCTTGGCGAAGGGGTTATACTGTCATGACGAGTGCTCCATGGAAGCTATGGAGCCGATGGAAGGGCTGATTCCGTTCCTCCACCAGCGGTCTAGTCTCCCACGCACTGCACGTTACCGTCATGATGCATATATATAGGCGTCACACGCGGTAATCGATGCGTTGCAACCTTGCTTTCCTCGCCAGGTTCGTACGCTAGTGCTCCTCTCTGACTCCCCTTGTTAATTCCTGCTTGTTTTCTCTTCTCAAGTCCTCAGTGATTGCCCGCCCTGCTCCTAGCCTTGATCTCTCATGGTGCTTCCTCCACTCCTCTATTCCTCCCGCTGTGTAGTCCTTGTTCCTTCTTCCGCTCTAGTACTTTTCCCTAACCTGTTGTACATGCATCTATGATTGTATGCTCCTTCCCACCGCAGCCTTCTGCAGACCTCTTCCTCATTCCTCGGCTACGGTCTCCATCCAAACAGCGCTACGTACGCTAGCTCGACTCCAGCAGTGTCTTCTGGGAATTGAAGTCCTCTCATCTACTTCAATGGAAAGCCTTCAGTTTTGATATTCGTAGTGCTACAACATCCAAGCATACCAGGGTTTTTCAGCCACGCTTTTCCCTGGAATTGGGGGCGGACTCCCTGAGGGTCCCTTCTGCCTTGCTGTTTGACAGCGGGCAGGGTGGCTTCCAGTGGAGCTCGTCCCAAACTCAACAAGAAAGGACTGGACCTCTGGAGAGAAAGGCGAGCCATAGACACAGACAGTTCCTCAGAAGAACACAGTACAGGTGAGGAGGAGGAGGAGGGAACCAAGGAGGGTATTTGTCAAGCAACTAATACTTCATCGCATGACAACAACCCATCACCCCTTCAGCCCTTCTTACTCGTCTCACAGCACCTCCCATGCATCTTTTGTTGGTAGATTTCCTTCACGAGGCTTAGCTAGGCCTGCATTCCTTTTCAAAGGGCCATAGAAGAGAGTAAAAAAGGAGAAGGCATAATAGATCGGGAAGCAGGTGAAAGACGAGGGGTCAGGGGGGTTGGCAGTAAAAGAAACAGTGCCTGGCCTGGCGGAGAGTTAGAAGTTAGGGAACAGAACAATGAGCGAGGGACAAGGAAAGATGTCTCAGGCATGTAGCTCTCTGAGTCTTCCCCACTGTGCCTGCAGAAAGAGACGTCCCATTCGTAGCTCTCTCTCAGATGGATACATTTGCCTGGAGAGCCCAGAATGAATGTCACTTAGGCAGAGGGCAAACACAGGGCAGCAGAGCAGGAACACCCCTTCATTTTACTATGCTCCCAGGTGGCTTCTGGGAGGCAAAAGGCATCAGTATTCCATCAACATCATCTTCACCTAGGCCACCGTCACTAAGGTTTATAAAGCAGGCTGTGACACTTTCTGGGGCCTAGGTGGCCAGGCCTACGTGGAAGAGCACAGATCCTAACCCTAAGTTGTGTGGGTGGCTTCACCAGAGGGGCTGCATAGGACATAGGGCTGTGCCCGTATGGGCTGTGGTCGCGTTTGGGAGCGTTAGGGACTGGTGGAGGACGCAGGGCGCAGTCCTCTGTCCATTTTCCTCCAGGATTAGGCACTGGTTGTCAGTGGTGGAGCCAGCCACTCCACAAATGGGGAAGTTAAAGGCAGAAAGCAGCTCTCTCACCGCCAGGGCAAAGAGTGGAAAAGGCTTGTTACAGCAAGAGTCTTTCAAATCTTTCACTTTTGAGAGCAGACTGTTTACATTTTAGAATCATAAACAAGCACCAATACGAAAGCGTACAGTAGCAGAGGGCATAAGACTGCTGCCCTGCGCATAACAATACACCCCAATGACAAGGTCAAAGATTTAACTGACCTGCTTAGCTATTAGTGGCTCACACCTCACAATGATTATCATCTCTCCGTGAAGCAAAACATCCTCTGAATTGGGGTGAAAGATAGATCTAATGTGCCAAAGTAAGTCAACATGGAAATGCAGTTTCCTGCTCTCAGAGGAAGGAGGGTCGACAGCCCAATGGGTTAATGCACCTACTGCAGCCTCCTATGTGTACCTTGCAGGCGACACATTCAGTTGCTGGTGAGATGCTGATACAGGTTTGCTTGCTATGCAGGGGCCGGTGGTCACCTAACAGCACCTCGAGAAGGTGTGCTGTTTGAGTTCCAGTGCAATCATGGAATCAGCCATGACCCCCAGATTACACCTTTTCCCCTCGTTTTTTCCAGTCAGTTGGGGCCAGAGAGACAAGCTTGTGTATGGTTGTTACTAAGGCCAGAGTGCAGAATACAAAGGCACAACTGTTAGTGGCAACACATGTATTGAAGGGGCATTAGCTGTTGGCTGATCAGGCAGGGCAATGCATCCCAATTTTCAATAAAAACATTTTTTTTAAATGAAAAAAAACATGCCCAAGAGATACCGGACTTTGGATTAGAACTCAGGTCTCCAGCATTGCAAGACCAAGGATTTACAGCTTGAGCAACTGATTGCCATGCTTCTGAGAATCGCTTTTGGGCATATATATCTTTCTCCTGCATGCCCCTGTGAGCATACCCATTTGCATTGTGAAACATGTTCACTGAAGCCAAGGAGGATAGAACATCTGTCACCCCTCCCCCGTTCCACCAAATACCAGCTAACTGCAGTGGCCTAGAGGTTAATTGCTTGCGTTACAGCGCTGGGGGGGGGGGGGCTGCGTTCCAGTACTGCTTTCGGCACATAAACAGAATAGTTGGGTAATCTCCTTGTACAGTGGTGGGTACCCACACTCCTAAAAGGTTCAGTGGCTATGTAATGTAATGAGTTCCCTGGTAAAGGGAGGGTGGAAGAAAGCAGAGAAGCGGGATGTGGAGGCGAGGAAGTGGCCGGTAAATAAAGTAGGGGGAGGTAGGGCTGAATGAATGGGTCCCTGTGGAGAAGAGGAGGAGGGGGTAGGTCTAGAGGGCATAAAGGGGGCCCTGGGGAGAAAGAAAATAAGTCGGCCCTGGGAACGGTGTCATGGGGGGAAGAGGGCCCAGAATTGTGGAGGAATGGGTGTGTAAAGGAGGGTCCTAATGTAGGGAAAGGAGGCCCAGCGGAGAGGGTGTGGAATGGACCCCACCTGCCACACTTTCTCATCACCACAGTCCCACCTCTGCTTTCTTCCACCCTCCTTTTACCAGGGAACCTGCACCATATCCTTCTAGTCCTACCCCCACTCACCCACTCTCCACAGGGACCCATTCATCCAGCCCTACCACTCCCTTTAGCCTGCCCCATCTCCTCCTTTATTTACCCTGCGCTTCCTCAGTCCTGCCTCTCTGGTTTCTTCCACCCTCCCTTTTCCAAGGACCTCTTTTCATAACCACTGAACCTTTTAGAAGGAGTGTGGGTACCCACAACTGTACAAGGAGATTACGCAACTATTCCGTTTATGTGTTGAAAGCAGGACTCAAACCCATACCACCAACGATGTAACGCAAGCACTTAACCTCGAGGCCACTGCAGTAAGCTGATATTTGGAGAAGTGGAGGCCAGATGTTCTATCCTCATTTTCTGCAGTGAACATGTTTGACAATGCAAATGGGCATGATCACAGGGGTATGCAGAACAAAGATATATACGCCCAAATGCAACTCTCAGATGCACAGCCACCAGTGGCTCAAGTGGTAAGTGCTTGGTCTTGCAATGTTGGAGACCTGAGTTCTTGTCCGTTGGCTCTTGGGGATTTTTTTTAATTTAAAAAAAAAAATGTTTTTATTGAAAATGGGGATGCATTGCCCTGCGTGATCAGCCAACAGCTAATGCCCCTTCAATACCTGCGTTCCCACTAACAGTTGTGCCTCTGCTTTCGGCACTCTGGCCTTGGTAACACCCATACACAATCTTGTCTCTCTGGCCCCAACTGACTGGAAAAAAATGGGTGTAAAAGGAGTAATCTACGGGTGATGGTTGATACCATAATTGCACTAGGACTCAAACAGGACACCTTCTCGAGGTGCTGTGATGTGACCACCGGCCCCTGCATAGCAAGCAAACCTGTATCAGCAACTCACCGGCAACCGAATGTGTCGCCTGCAGGCTACACATAGGAGGCTGCAGTAGGTGCATTAACCCATTGGGCTGTCGACCCTCCTTCCTCTGAGAGCAGGAAACTGAATTTCCATGTTGCCTTCCATTGGCACATTAGATCTCTGTTTCACCCCAAGTCAGAGGATGTTTTGCTTCACAGATAAATGATAATCATTGTGAGGTGTGAGCCACTAATAGCTAAGCAGGTCAGTTAAATCTTTGCTTTTGTCATTGGGGTGTATTGACATGCGCAGGGCAGTCCTCTGTCCTCTGCTACTGTATGGTTTCTTAATGCTGCTTGTTCATGATTTTTAAATGTAAACACTCTGCTCCCAAAAGTGAAAGATTTGAAAGACTCTTGCTGTAGCAAGCCTTTCCTACTCTTTGCTCTGGGGGTGAGAGTGCAGAGGCGTAGGCAGGGTAGGGCCTGAGGGGAAAGGCCCACCCAAAATCTGTAAATGCCCACTCAGCAGCTCTGTGTCGGCATTTAAAGAGATTTTTGTCATTGCAGTGGGCACAACTACATTAGCTTCAGACCCCATGTGCTAGAAAATCCTGGCTACGCCTCTGGTGCTTCCCAACTCAACAACCCATCACCCCTTCAGCCCTTCTTACTCGTCTCACAGCACCTCCCATGCATCTTTTGTTGGTAGATTTCCTTCATGAGGCTTAGCTAGGCCTGCATTCCTTTTCAAAGGGCCATAGAAGAGAGTAAAAAAGGAGAAGGCATAATAGAGCGGGAAGTATGTGAAAGACTAGGGGTCAGGGGGGTTGGCAGTAAAGGAAATCGGGCCTGGCCTGGCAGAGTGTTAGAAGTTAGGGAACAGCACAATGAGCGAGGGACAAGGAAAGATGTCTCAGGCATGTAGCTCTCTAAGTCTTCCCCACTGTGCCTGCAGAAAGAGACGTCCCATTCCTAGCTCTCTCCCAGATGGATACATTTGCCTGGAGAGACCAGAATGAATGTCACTTAGGCAGAGGGCAAACACAGGTCAGCAGACCAGGAACACCCCTTCGTTTTACTATGCTCCCAGGTGGCTTCTGGGAGGCAAAAGGCATCAGTATTCCATCAACATCATCTTCACCTAGGCCACCGTCACTAAGGTTTATAAAGCAGGCTGTGACACTTTCTGGGGCCTAGGTGGCCAGGCCTACGTGGAAGAGCACAGATCCTAACCCTAAGTTGTGTGGGTGGCTTCACCAGAGGGGCTGCATAGGACATAGGGCTGTGCCCGTATGGGCTGTGGTCGCGTTTGGGAGCGTTAGGGACGCGTAGAGGACACAGGGCGCAGACCTCTGTCCGTTTTCCTCCAGGATTAGGCACTGGTTGTCAGTGGTGGAGCCAGCCACTCCACAATTGGGGAAGTTAAAGGCAGAAAGCAGCTCTCTCACCGCCAGGGCAAAGAGTGGGAAAGGCTTGTTACAGCAAGAGTCTTTCAAATCTTTCACTCTTGAGAGCAGACTGTTTACATTTTAGAATCATGAACAAGCACCAATACGAAAGCGTACAGTAGCAGAGGGCATAAGACTGCTGCCCTGCGCATAACAATACACCCCAATGACAAGGTCAAAGATTTAACTAACCTGCTTAGCTATTAGTGGCTCACACCTCACAATGATTATCATCTCTCCGTGAAGCAAAACATCCTCTGAATTGGGGTGAAAGATAGATCTAATGTGCCAAACTAAGTCAACATGGAAATGCAGTTTCCTGCTCTCAGAGGAAGGAGGGTCGACAGCCCAATGGGTTAATGCACCTACTGCAGCCTCCTATGTGTACTTTGCAGGCGACACATTCAGTTGCTGGTGAGATGCTGATACAGGTTTGCTTGCTATGCAGGGGCCGGTGGTCACCTCACAGCACCTCGAGAAGGTGTGCTGTTTGAGTCCCAGTGCAATTATGGAATCAGCCATGACCCCCAGATTACACCTTTTCCCCTCGTTTTTTCCAGTCAGTTGGGGCCAGCAAGACAAGCTTGTGTATGGGTGTTACTAAGGCCAGAGTGCAGAATACAAAGGCACAACTGTTAGTGGGAACACATGTATTGAAGGGGCGTTAGCTGTTGGCTGATCGGGCAGGGCAATGCATCCCAATTTTCAATAAAAACATTTTTTTTAAATGAAAAAAAACATGCCCAAGAGATACCGGACATTGGATTAGAACTCAGGTCTCCAGCATTGCAAGACCAAGAATTTACAGCTTGAGCCACTGATTGCCATGCTTCCGAGGGTTGCTTTTGGGCATATATATCTTTCTCCTGCATGCCCCTGTGAGCATACCCATTTGCATTGTGAAACATGTTCACTGAAGCCAAGGAGGATAGAACATCTGTCCCTCCTCCCCCGCTCCACCAAATGCCAGCTAACTGCAGTGGCCTAGAGGTTAATTGCTTGCGTTACAGCGCTGGGGGGGCTGGGTTCGAGTACTGCTTTCGGCACATAAACAGAATAGTTGGGTAATCCCCTTGTACAGTGGTGGGTACCCACACTCCTAAAAGGTTCAGTGGCTATGTAATGTAATGAGTTCCCTGGTAAAGGGAGGGTGGAAGAAAGCAGAGAAGCGGGATGTGGAGGCGAGGAAGTGGCCGGTAAATAAAGTAGGGGGAGGTAGGGCTGGATGACTGGGTCCCTGTGGAGAAGAGGAGGAGGGGGTAGGTCTAGAGGGCATAAAGTGGGCCCTGGGGAGACAGCGAATAAGTCGGCCCTGGGAACGGTGTCATGGGGGGAAGAGGGCCCAGAATTGTGGAGGAATGGGTGTGTAAAGGAGGGTCCTAATGTGGGGAAAGGAGGCCCAGCGGAGAGGGCGTGGAATGGACCCCACCTGCCACACTTTCTCACCACCACAGTCCCACCTCTGCTTTCTTCCACCCTCCTTTTACCAGGGAACCTGCACCATATCCTTCTAGTCCTACCCCCACTCACCCCCTCTCCACAGGGACCCATTCATCCAGCCCTACCACTCCCTTTAGCCTGCCCCATCTCCTCCTTTATTTACCCTGTGCTTCCTCAGTTCTGCCTCTCTGCTTTCTTCCACCCTCCCTTTTCCAAGGACCTCTTTTCATAACCACTGAACCTTTTAGAAGGAGTGTGGGTACCCACAACTGTACAAGGAGATTACGCAACTATTCCGTTTATGTGTCGAAAGCAGGACTCAAACCCATGCCCCCAACTTAACCTCGAGGCTACTGCAGTAAGCTGATATTTGGAGAAGTGGAGGCCAGATGTTCTATCCTCATTTTCTGCAGTGAACATGTTTGACAATGCAAATGGGCATGCTCACATGGGCATACTCACAGGGGCATGCAGAACAAAGATATATACGCCCAAATGCAACTCTCAGATGCACAGCCACCAGTGGCTCAAGTGTTAAGTGCTTGGTCTTGCAATGTTGGAGACCTGAGTTCTTGTCCGGTGGCTCTTGGGGATTTTTTTCATTTAAAAAAAAATGTTTTTATTGAAAATGGGGATGCATTGCCCTGCGCGATCAGCCAACAGCTAATGCCCCTTCAATACCTGCCTTCCCACTAACAGTTGTGCCTCTGTTTTCGGCACTCTGGCCTTGGTAACACCCATACACAATCTTGTCTCTCTGGCCCCACTGACTGGAAAAAAACCGGTGTAAAAGGAGTAATCTACGGGTCATGGTTGATACCATAATTGCACTAGGACTCAAACAGGACACCTTCTCGAGGTGCTGTGATGTGACCACCGGCCCCTGCATAGCAAGCAAACCTGTATCAGCAACTCACCGGCAACCGAATGTGTCGCCTGCAGGCTACACATAGGAGGCTGCAGTAGGTGCATTAACCCATTGGGCTGTCGACCCTCCTTCCTCTGAGAGCAGGAAACTGAATTTCCATGTTGCCTTCCATTGGCACATTAGATCTCTGTTTCACCCCAAGTCAGAGGATGTTTTGCTTCACAGATAAATGATAATCATTGTGAGGTGTGAGCCACTAATAGCTAAGCAGGTCAGTTAAATCTTTGCTCTTGTCATTGGGGTGTATTGACATGCGCAGGGCAGTCCGCTGTCCTCTGCTACTGTCTGGTTTCTTAATGCTGCTTGTGCCTGTTTTTTAAATGTAAACACTCTGCTCCCAAAAGTGAAAGATTTGAAAGACTCTGCTGTAGCAAGCCTTTCCTACTCTTTGCCCTGGGGGTGAGAGTGCAGAGGCGTAGGCAGGGTAGGGCCTGAGGGGAAAGGCCCACCCAAAATCTGTAAATGCCCACTCAGCAGCTCTGTGTGGGCATTTAAAGAGATTTTTGTCATTGCAGTGGGCACAACTACATTAGCTTCAGACCCCATTTGCTAGAAAATCCTGGCTACGCTTCTGGTGCTTCCCAACTCAACAACCCATCACCCCTTCAGCCCTTCTTACTCGTCTCACAGCACCTCCCATGCATCTTTTGTTGGTAGATTTCTTTCACGAGGCTTAGGTAGGCCTGCATTCCTTTTCAAAGGGCCATAGAAGAGAGTAAAAAAGGAGAAGGCATAATAGAGCGGGAAGTAGGTGAAAGACTAGGGGTCAGGCGGGTTGGCAGTAAAGGAAACAGGGCCTGGCCTGGCAGAGTGTTAGAAGTTAGGGAACAGAACAATGAGCGAGGGACAAGGAAAGATGTCTCAGGCATGTAGCTCTCTGAGTCTTCCCCACTGTGCCTGCAGAAAGAGACGTCCCATTCCTAGCTCTCTCCCTGATGGATACATTTGCCTGGAGAGCCCAGAATGAATGTCACTTAGGCAGAGGGCAAACACAGGGCAGCAGAGCAGGAACACCCCTTCATTTTACTATGCTCCCAGGTGGCTTCTGGGAGGCAAAAGGCATCAGTATTCCATCAACATCATCTTCACCTAGGCCACCGTCACTAAGGTTTATAAAGCAGGCTGTGACACTTTCTGGGGCCTAGGTGGCCAGGCCTACGTGGAAGAGCACAGATCCTAACCCTAAGTTGTGTGGGTGGATTCACCAGAGGGGCTGCATAGGACATAGGGCTGTGCCCGTGTGGGCTGTGGTCGCGTTTGGGAGCGTTAGGGACGAGTAGAGGACACAGGGCGCAGACCTCTGTCCGTTTTCCTCCAGGATTAGGCACTGGTTGTCAGTGGTGGAGCCAGCCACTCCACAATTGGGGAAGTTAAAGGCAGAAAGCAGCTCTCTCACCGCCAAGGCAAAGAGTGGGAAAGGCTTGTTACAGCAAGAGTCTTTCAAATCTTTCACTTTTGAGAGCAGACTGTTTACATTTTAGAATCATGAACAAGCACCAATACGAAAGCGTACAGTAGCAGAGGGCATAAGACTGCTGCCCTGCGCATAACAATACACCCCAATGACAAGGTCAAAGATTTAACTGACCTGCTTAGCTATTAGTGGCTCACACCTCACAATGATTATCATCTCTCCGTGAAGCAAAACATCCTCTGAATTGGGGTGAAAGATAGATCTAATGTGCCAAAGTAAGTCAACATGGAAATGCAGTTTCCTGCTCTCAGAGGAAGGAGGGTCGACAGCCCAATGGGTTAATGCACCTACTGCAGCCTCCTATGTGTACCTTGCAGGCAACACATTCAGTTGCTGGTGAGATGCTGATACAGGTTTGCTTGCTATGCAGGGGCCGGTGGTCACCTCACAGCACCTCGAGAAGGTGTGCTGTTTGAGTCCCAGTGCATTTATGGAATCAGCCATGACCCCCAGATTACACCTTTTCCCCTCGTTTTTTCCAGTCAGTTGGGGCCAGCAAGACAAGCTTGTGTATGGGTGTTACTAAGGCCAGAGTGCAGAATACAAAGGCACAACTGTCAGTGGGAACACATGTATTGAAGGGGCGTTAGCTGTTGGCTGATCGGGCAGGGCAATGCATCCCAATTTTCAATAAAAACATTTTCTTTAAATGAAAAAAAACATGCCCGAGAGATACCAGACATTGGATTAGAACTCAGGTCTCCAGCATTGCAAGACCAAGGATTTACAGCTTGAGCCACTGATTGCCATGCTTCCAAGGGTCGCTTTTGGGCATATATATCTTTCTCCTGCATGCCCCTGTGAGCATACCCATTTGCATTGTGAAACATGTTCACTGAAGCCAAGGAGGATAGAACATCTGTCCCCCCTCCCCGCTACACCAAATACCAGCTAACTGCAGTGGCCTAGAGGTTATTTGCTTGCGTTACAGCGCTGGGGGGCCTGGGTTCGAGTACTGCTTTCGCCACATAAACAGAATAGTTGGGTAATCTCCTTGTACAGTGGTGGGTACCCACACTCCTAAAAGGTTCAGTGGCTATGTAATGTAATGAGTTCCCTGGTAAAGGGAGGGTGGAAGAAAGCAGAGAAGCGGGATGTGGAGGTGAGGAAGTGGCCGGTAAATAAAGTAGGGGGAGGTAGGGCTGGATGAAAGGGTCCCTGTGGAGAAGAGGAGGAGGGGGTAGGTCTAGAGGGCATAAAGTTGGCCCTGGGGAGACAGCAAATAAGTCGGCCCTGGGAACGGTGTCATGGGGGGAAGAGGGCCCAGAATTGTGGAGGAATGGGTGTGTAAAGGAGGGTCCTAATGTGGGGAAAGGAGTCCCAGCGGAGAGGGTGTGGAATGGACCCCACCTGCCACACTTTCTCACCACCACAGTCCCACCTCTGCTTTCTTTTACCAGGGAACCTGCACCATATCCTTCTAGTCCTACCCCCACTCACCCCCTCTCCACAGGGACCCATTCATCCAGCCCTACCAATCCCTTTAGCCTGCCCCATCTCCTCCTTTATTTAACCTGCGCTTCCTCAGTCCTGTCTCTCTGCTTTCTTCCACCCTCCCTTTTCCAAGGACCTCTTTTCATAACCACTGAACCTTTTAGAAGGAGTGTGGGTACCCACAACTGTACAAGGAGATTACGCAACTATTCCGTTTATGTGTCGAAAGCAGGACTCAAACCCATGCCCCCAACGCTGTAATGCAAGCAATTAACCTCAGGCCACTGCAGTAAGCTGATATTTGGAGAAGTGGAGGCCAGATGTTCTATCCTCATTTTCTGCAGTGAACATGTTTGACAATGCAAATGGGCATGCTCACATGGGCATGCTCACAGGGGCATGCAGAACAAAGATATATACGCCCAAATGCAACTCTCAGATGCACAGCCACCAGTGGCTCAAGTGGTAAGTGCTTTGTCTTGTAATGTTGGAGACCTGAGTTCTTGTCCAGTGGCTCTTGGGGATTTTTTTTAATTGAAAAAAAATGTTTTTATTGAAAATGGGGATGCATTGCCCTGCGCGATCAGCCAACAGCTAATGCCCCTTCAATACCTGCTTTCCCACTAACAGTTGTGCCTCTGTTTTCGGCACTCTGGCCTTGGTAACACCCATACACAATCTTGTCTCTCTGGCCCCAACTGACTGGAAAAAAACGGGTGTAAAAGGAGTAATCTACGGGTCATGGTTGATACCATAATTGCACTAGGACTCAAACAGGACACCTTCTCGAGGTGCTGTGATGTGACCACCGGCCCCTGCATAGCAAGCAAACCTGTATCAGCAACTCACCGGCAACTGAATGTGTCGCCTGCAGGCTACACATAGGAGGCTGCAGTAGGTGCATTAACCCATTGGGCTGTCGACCCTCCTTCCTCTGAGAGCAGGAAACTGAATTTCCATGTTGCCTTCCATTGGCACATTAGATCTCTGTTTCACCCCAAGTCAGAGGATGTTTTGCTTCACAGAAGAATGATAATCATTGTGAGGTGTGAACCACTAATAGCTAAGCAGGTCAGTTAAATCTTTGCTTTTGTCATTGGGGTGTATTGACATGCGCAGGGCAGTCCTCTGTCCTCTGCTACTGTATGGTTTCTTAATGCTGCTTGTTCATGATTTTTAAATGTAAACACTCTGCTCCCAAAAGTGAAAGATTTGAAAGACTCTTGCTGTAGCAAGCCTTTCCTACTCTTTGCCCTGGGGGTGAGAGTGCAGAGGCGTGGGCAGGGTAGGGCCGGAGGGGAAAGGCCCACCCAAAATCTGTAAATGCCCACTCAGCAGCTCTGTGTGGGCATTTAAAGAGATTTTTGTCATTGCAGTGGGCACAACTACATTAGCTTCAGAACCCACTTGCTAGAAAATCCTGGCTACGCCTCTGGTGCTTCCCAACTCAACAACCCATCACCCCTTCAGCCCTTCTTACTCGTCTCACAGCACCTCCCATGCATCTTTTGTTGGTAGGTTTCCTTCACGAGGCTTAGCTAGGCCTGCATTCCTTTTCAAAGGGCCATAGAAGAGAGTAAAAAAGGAGAAGGCATAATAGAGCGGGAAGTAGGTGAAAGACGAGGGGTAGGGGGGGTTGGCAGTAAAAGAAACAGGGCCTGGCCTGGCAGAGAGTTAGAAGTTAGGGAACAGAACAATGAGCGAGGGACAAGGAAAGATGTCTCAGGCATGTAGCTCTCTGAGTCTTCCCCACTGTGCCTGCAGAAAGAGACGTCCCATTCCTAGCTCTCTCCCAGATGGATACATTTGCCTGGAGAGCCCAGAATGAATGTCACTTAGGCAGAGGGCAAACACAGGGCAGCAGAGCAGGAACACCCCTTCATTTTACTATGCTCCCAGGTGGCTTCTGGGAGGCAAAAGGCATCAGTATTCCATCAACATCATCTTCACCTAGGCCACCGTCACTAAGGTTTATAAAGTAGGCTGTGACACTTTCTGGGGCCTAGGTGGCCAGGCCTACGTGGAAGAGCACAGATCCTAACCCTAAGTTGTGTGGGTGGCTTCACCAGAGGGGCTGCATAAGACATAGCGCTGTGCCCGTATGGGCTGTGGTCGCGTTTGGGAGCGTTAGGGACGCAGGGCACAGACCTCTGTCCGTTTTCCTCCAGGATTAGGCACTGGTTGTCAGTGGTGGAGCCAGCCACTCCACAATTGGGGAAGTTAAAGGCAGAAAGCAGCTCTCTCACCGCCAGGGCAAAGAGTGGGAAAGGCTTGTTACAGCAAGAGTCTTTCAAATCTTTCACTTTTGAGAGCAGACTGTTTACATTTTAGAATCATGAACAAGCACCAATACGAAAGCGTACAGTAGCAGAGGGCATAAGGCTGCTGCCCTGCGCATAACAATACACCCCAATGACAAGGTCGAAGATTTAACTGACCTGCTTAGCTATTAGTGGCTCATACCTCACAATGATTATCATCTCTCCGTGAAGCAAAACATCCTCTGAATTGGGGTGAAAGATAGATCTAATGTGCCAAAGTAAGTCAACATGGAAATGCAGTTTCCTGCTCTCAGAGGAAGGAGGGTCGACAGCCCAATGGGTTAATGCACCTACTGCAGCCTCCTATGTGTACCTTGCAGGCGACACATTCAGTTGCTGGTGTTATGCTGATACAGGTTTGCTTGCTATGCAGGGGCCGGTGGTCACCTCACAGCACCTCGAGAAGGTGTGCTGTTTGAGTCCCAGTGCAATTATGGAATCAGCCATGACCCCCAGATTACACCTTTTCCCCTCGTTTTTTCCAGTCAGTTGGGGCCAGAGAGACAAGCTTGTGTATGGGTGTTACTAAGGCCAGAGTGCAGAATACAAAGGCACAACTGTTAGTGGGAACACATGTATTGAAGGGGCGTTAGCTGTTGGCTGATCGGGCAGGGCAATGCATCCCAATTTTCAGTAAAAACATTTTTTTTAAATGAAAAAAAACATGCCCAAGAGATACCGGACATTGGATTAGAACTCAGGTCTCCAGCATTGCAAGACCAAGGATTTACAGCTGGAGCCACTGATTGGCATACTTCCTATCGTTGCTTTTGAGCATATATATCTTTCTCCTGCATGCCGCTGTGAGCATACCCATTTGCATTGTGAAACATGTTCACTGAAGCCAAGGAGGATAGAACATCTGTCCCCCCTCCCCCGCTCCACCAAAGGCCAGCTAACTGCAGTGGCCTAGAGGTTAATTGCTTGCGTTACAGCGCTGGTGGGGGGGCCTGGGTTCGAGTACTGCTTTCGGCACATAAACAGAATAGTTGGGTAATCCCCTTGTACAGTGGTGGGTACCCACACTCCTAAAAGGTTCAGTGGCTATGTAATGTAATGAGTTCCCTGGTAAAGGGAGGGTGGAAGAAAGCAGAGAAGCGGGATGTGGAGGTGAGGAAGTGGCCGGTAAATAAAGTAGGGGGAGGTAGGGCTGGATGAATGGGTCCCTGTGGAGAAGAGGAGGAGGGGGTAGGTCTAGAGGGCATAAAGTGGGCCCTGGGGAGACAGCGAATAAGTCGGCCCTGGGAACGGTGTCATGGGGGGAAGAGGGCCCAGAATTGTGGAGGAATGGGTGTGTAAAGGAGGGTCCTAATGTGGGGAAAGGAGGCCCAGCGGAGAGGGTGTGGAATGGACCCCACCTGCCACACTTTCTCACCACCACAGTCCCACCTCTGCTTTCTTCCACCCTCCTTTTACCAGGGAACCTGCACCATATCCTTCTAGTCCTACCCCCACTCACCCCCTCTCCACAGGGACCCATTCATCCAGCCCTACCAATCCCTTTAGCCTGCCCCATCTCCTCCTTTATTTACCCTGCGCTTCCTCAGTCCTGTCTCTCTGCTTTCTTCCACCCTCCCTTTTCCAAGGACCTCTTTTCATAACCACTGAACCTTTTAGAAGGAGTGTGGGTACCCACAACTGTACAAGGAGATTACGCAACTATTCCGTTTATGTTCCGAAAGCAGGACTCAAACCCATGCCCCCAACGCTGTAATGCAAGCAATTAACCTCAGGCCACTGCAGTAAGCTGATATTTGGAGAAGTGGAGGCCAGATGTTCTATCCTCATTTTCTGCAGTGAACATGTTTGACAATGCAAATGGGCATGCTCACATGGGCATGCTCACAGGGGCATGCAGAACAAAGATATATACGCCCAAATGCAACTCTCAGATGCACAGCCACCAATGGCTCAAGTGGTAAGTGCTTGATCTTGCAATGTTGGAGACCTGAGTTCTTGTCGAGTGGCTCTTGGGGATTTTTTTTAATTTAAAAAAAATGTTTTTATTGAAAATGGGGATGCATTGCCCTGCGCGATCAGCCAACAGCTAATGCCCCTTCAATACCTGCTTTCCCACTAACAGTTGTGCCTTTGTTTTCGGCACTCTGGCCTTGGTAACACCCATAAACAATCTTGTCTCTCTGGCCCTAACTGACTGGAAAAAAACGGGTGTAAAAGGAGTAATCTATGGGTCATGGTTGATACCATAATTGCACTAGGACTCAAACAGGACACCTTCTCGAGGTGCTGTGATGTGACCACCTGCCCCTGCATAGCAAGCAAACCTGTATCAGCATCTCACCGGCAACTGAATGTGTCGCCTGCAGGCTACACATAGGAGGCTGCAGTAGGTGCATTAACCCATTGGGCTGTCGACCCTCCTTCCTCTGAGAGCAGGAAACTGAATTTCCATGTTGCCTTCCATTGGCACATTAGATCTCTGTTTCACCCAAAGTCAGAGGATGTTTTGCTTCACAGAGAAATGATAATCATTGTGAGGTGTGAGCCACTAATAGCTAAGCAGGTCAGTTAAATCTTTGCTTTTGTCATTGGGGTGTATTGACATGCGCAGGGCAGTCCTCTGTCCTCTGCTACTGTATGGTTTCTTAATGCTGCTTGTTCCTGATTTTTAAATGTAAACACTCTGCTCCCAAAAGTGAAAGATTTGAAAGACTCTTGCTGTAGCAAGCCTTTCCTACTCTTTGCCCTGGGGGTGAGAGTGCAGAGGCGTAGGCAGGGTAGGGCCTGAGGGGAAAGGCCCACCCAAAATCTGTAAATGCCCACTCAGCAGCTCTGTGTGGGCATTTAAAGAGATTTTTGTCATTGCAGTGGGCACAACTACATAAGCTTCAGACCCCATTTGCTAGAAAATCCTGGCTACGCCTCTGGTGCTTCCCAACTCAACAACCCATCACCCCTTCAGCCCTTCTTACTCGTCTCACAGCACCTCCCATGCATCTTTTCTTGGTAGATTTCCTTCACGAGGCTTAGCTAGGCCTGCATTCCTTTTCAAAGGGCCATAGAAGAGAGTAAAAAAGGAGAAGGCATAATAGAACGGGAAGTAGGTGAAAGACGAGAGGTCAGGGGGGTTGGCAGTAAAAGAAACAGGGCCTGGCCTGGCAGAGAGTTAGAAGTTAGGGAACAGAACAATGAGCGAGGGACAAGGAAAGATGTCTCAGGCATGTAGCTCTCTGAGTCTTCCCCACTGTGCCTGCAGAAAGAGACGTCCCATTCCTAGCTCTCTCCCAGATGGATACATTTGCCTGGAGAGCCCAGAATGAATGTCACTTAGGCAGAGGGCAAACACAGGGCAGCAGAGCAGGAACACCCCTTCATTTTACTATGCTCCCTGGTGGCTTCTGGGAGGCAAAAGGCATCAGTATTCCATCAACATCATCTTCACCTAGGCCACCGTCACTAAGGTTTATAAAGCAGGCTGTGACACTTTCTGGGGCCTAGGTGGCCAGGCCTACGTGGAAGAGCACAGATCCTAACCCTAAGTTGTGTGGGTGGCTTCACCAGAGGGGCTGCATAGGACATAGGGCTGTGCCCGTATGGGCTGTGGTCGCGTTTGGGAGCGTTAGGGACGCAGGGCACAGACCTCTGTCCGTTTTCCTCCAGGATTAGGCACTGGTTGTCAGTGGTGGAGCCAGCCACTCCACAATTGGGGAAGTTAAAGGCAGAAAGCAGCTCTCTCACCGCCAGGGCAAAGAGTGGGAAAGGCTTGTTACAGCAAGAGTCTTTCAAATCTTTCACTTTTGAGAGCAGACTGTTTACATTTTAGAATCATGAACAAGCACCAATACGAAAGCGTACAGTAGCAGAGGGCATAAGACTGCTGCCCTGCGCATAACAATACACCCCAATGACAAGGTCAAAGTTTTAACTGACCTGCTTAGCTATTAGTGGCTCACACCTCACAATGATTATCATCTCTCCGTGAAGCAAAACATCCTCTGAATTGGGGTGAAAGATAGATCTAATGTGCCAAAGTAAGTCAAAATGGAAATGCAGTTTCCTGCTCTCAGAGAAAGGAGGGTCGACAGCCCAATGGGTTAATGCACCTACTGCAGCCTCCTATGTGTACCTTGCAGGCGACACATTCAGTTGCTGGTGAGATGCTGATACAGGTTTGCTTGCTATGCAGGGGCCGGTGGTCACCTCACAGCACCTCGAGAAGGTGTGCTGTTTGAGTCCCAGTGCAATTATGGAATCAGCCATGACCCCCAGATTACACCTTTTCCCCTCGTTTTTTCCAGTCAGTTGGGGCCAGAGAGACAAGCTTGTGTATGGGTGTTACTAAGGCCAGAGTGCAGGATACAAAGGCACAACTGTTAGTGGGAACACATGTATTGAAGGGGCGTTAGCTTTTGGCTGATCGGGCAGGGCAATGCATCCCAATTTTCAGTAAAAACATTTTTTTTAAATGAAAAAAAAACATGCCAAAGAGATACCAGACATTGGATTAGAACTCAGGTCTCCAGCATTGCAAGACCAAGAATTTACAGCTTGAGCCACTGATTGCCATGCTTCCGAGGGTCGCTTTTGGGAATATATATCTTTCTCCTGCATGCCCCTGTGAGCATACCCATTTGCATTGTGAAACATGTTCACTGAAGCCAAGGAGGATAGAACATCTGTCCCCCCTCCCCCGCTCCACCAAATACCAGCTAACTGCAGTGGCCTAGAGGTTAAGTGCTTGCGTTACAGCGCTGGGGGGGCAGCGTTCGAGTACTGCTTTCGGCACATAAACAGAATAGTTGGGTAATCTCCTTTTCAGTGGTGGGTACCCACACTCCTAAAAGGTTCAGTGGCTATGTAATGTAATGAGTTCCTTGGTAAAGGGAGGGTGGAAGAAAGCAGAGAAGTGGGATGTGGAGGCGAGGAAGTAGCCGGTAAATAAAGTAGGGGGAGGTAGGGCTGGATGACTGGGTCCCTGTGGAGAAGAGGAGGAGGGGGTAGGTCTAGAGGGCATAAAGTGGGCCCTGGGGAGACAGCGAATAAGTCGGCCCTGGGAACGGTGTCATGGGGGGAAGAGGGCCCAGAATTGTGGAGGAATGGGTGTGTAAAGGAGGGTCCTAATGTGGGGAAAGGAGGCCCAGCGGAGAGGGTGTGGAATGGACCCCACCTGCCACACTTTCTCACCACCACAGTCCCACCTCTGCTTTCTTCCACCCTCCTTTTACCAGGGAACCTGCACCATATCCTTCTAGTCCTACCCCCACTCACCCCCTCTCCACAGGGACCCATTCATCCAGCCCTACCAATCCCTTTAGCGCGCCCCATCTCCTCCTTTATTTACCCTGCGCTTCCTCAGTCCTGTCTCTCTGCTTTCTTCCACCCTCCCTTTTCCAAGGACCTCTTTTCATAACCACTGAACCTTTTAGAAGGAGTGTGGGTACCCACAACTGTACAAGGAGATTACGCAACTATTCCGTTTATGTGTCGAAAGCAGGACTCAAACCCATGTCCCCAACGCTGTAACGCAAGCACTTAACCTCAGGCCACTGCAGTAAGCTGATATTTGGAGAAGTGGAGGCCAGATGTTCTATCCTCATTTTCTGCAGTGAACATGTTTGACAATGCAAATGGGCATGCTCACATGGGCATGCTCACAGGGGCATGCAGAACAAAGATATATACGCCCAAATGCAACTCTCAGATGCACAGCCACCAGTGGCTCAAGTGGTAAGTGCTTGGTCTTGCAATGTTGGAGACCTGAGTTCTTGTCCGATGACTCTTGGGGATTTTTTTTAATTTAAAAAAAAATGTTTTTATTGAAAATGGGGATGCATTGCCCTGCGCGATCAGCCAACAGCTAATGCCCCTTCAATACCTGTGTTCCCACTAACAGTTGTGCCTCTGTTTTCGGCACTCTGGCCTTGGTAACACCCATACACAATCTTGTCTCTCTGGCCCCAACTGACTGGAAAAAAATGGGAGTAAAAGGAATAATCTACGGGTCATGGTTGATACCATAATTGCACTAGGACTCAAACAGGACACCTTCTCGAGGTGCTGTGATGTGACCACCGGCCCCTGCATAGCAAGCAAACCTGTATCAGCATCTCACCGGCAACTGAATGTGTCGCCTGCAGGCTACACATAGGAGGCTGCAGTAGGTGCATTAACCCATTGGGCTGTCGACCCTCCTTCCCCTGAGAGCAGGAAACTGAATTTCCATGTTGCCTTCCATTGGCACATTAGATCTCTGTTTCACCCCAAGTCAGAGGATGTTTTGCTTCACAGAGAAATGATAATCATTGTGAGGTGTGAGCCACTAATAGCTAAGCAGGTCAGTTAAATCTTTGCTTTTGTCATTGGGGTGTATTGACATGCGCAGGGCAGTCCTCTGTCCTCTGCTACTGTATGGTTTCTTAATGCTGCTTGTTCCTGATTTTTAAATGTAAACACTCTGCTCCCAAAAGTGAAAGATTTGAAAGACTCTTGCTGTAGCAAGCCTTTCCTACTCTTTGCCCTGGGGGTGAGAGTGCAGAGGCGTAGGCAGGGTAGGGCCTGAGGGGAAAGGCCCACCCAAAATCTGTAAATGCCCACTCAGCAGCTCTGTGTGGGCATTTAAAGAGATTTTTGTCATTGCAGTGGGCACAACTACATTAGCTTCAGACACCATTTGCTAGAAAATCCTGGCTACGCCTCAGGTGCTTCCCAACTCAACAACCCATTACCCCTTCAGCCCTTCTTACTCGTCTCACAGTACCTCCCATGCATCTTTTGTTGGTAGATTTCCTTCACGATGCTTAGCTAGGCCTGCATTCCTTTTCAAAGGACCATAGAAGAAAGTAAAAAAGGATAAGGCATAATAGAGCGGGAAGTAGGTGAAAGACGAGGGGTCAGGGGGGTTGGCAGTAAAAGAAACAGGGCCTGGCCTGGCAGAGAGTTAGAAGTTATGGAACAGAACAATGAGCGAGGGACAAGGAAAGATGTCTCAGGCATGTAGCTCTCTGAGTCTTCCCCACTGTGCGCCTGCAGAAAGAGACGTCCCATTCCTAGCTCTCTCCCAGATGGATACATTTGCCTGGAGAGCCCAGAATGAATGTCACTTAGGCAGAGGGCAAACACAGGGCAGCAGAGCAGGAACACCCCTTCATTTTACTATGCTCCCAGGTGGCTTCTGGGAGGCAAAAGGCATCAGTATTCCATCAACATCATCTTCACCTAGGCCACCGTCACTAAGGTTTATAAAGCAGGCTGTGACACTTTCTGGGGCCTAGGTGGCCAGGCCTACGTGGAAGAGCACAGATCCTAACCCTAAGTTGTGTGGGTGGCTTCACCAGAGGGGCTGCATAGGACTGTGGTCGCGTTTGGGAGCGTTAGGGACGCAGGGCACAGACCTCTGTCCGTTTTCCTCCAGGATTAGGCACTGGTTGTCAGTGGTGGAGCCAGCCACTCCACAATTGGGGAAGTTAAAGGCAGAAAGCAGCTCTCTCACCGCCAGGGCAGAGAGTGGGAAAGGCTTGTTACAGCAAGAGTCTTTCAAATCTTTCACTTTTGAGAGCAGACTGTTTACATTTTAGAATCATGAACAAGCACCAATACGAAAGGGTACAGTAGCAGAGGGCATAAGACTGCTGCCCTGCGCATAACAATACACCCCAATGACAAGGTCAAAGATTTAACTGACCTGCTTAGCTATTAGTGGCTCACACCTCACAATGATTATCATCTCTCTGTGAAGCAAAACATCCTCTGAATTGGGGTGAAAGATAGATCTAATGTGCCAAAGTAAGTCAAAATGGAAATGCAGTTTCCTGCTCTCAGAGAAAGGAGGGTCGACAGCCCAATGGGTTAATGCACCTACTGCAGCCTCCTATGTGTACCTTGCAGGCGACACATTCAGTTGCTGGTGAGATGCTGATACAGGTTTGCTTGCTATGCAGGGGCCGGTGGTCACCTCACAGCACCTCGGGAAGGTGTGCTGTTTGAGTCCCAGTGCAATTATGGAATCAGCCATGAACCCCAGATTACACCTTTTCCCCTCGTTTTTTTCCAGTCAGTTGGGGCCAGAGAGACAAGCTTGTGTATGGGTGTTACTAAGGCCAGAGTGCAGAATACAAAGGCACAACTGTTAGTGGGAACACATGTATTGAAGGGGCGTTAGCTGTTGGCTGATCGGGCAGGGCAATGCATCCCAATTTTCAATAAAAACATTTTTTTTAAATGAAAAAAAACATGCCCAAGAGATACCGGACATTGGATTAGAACTCAGGTCTCCAGCATTGCAAGACCAAGAATTTACAGCTTGAGCCACTGATTGCCATGCTTCCGAGGGTTGCTTTTGGGCATATATATCTTTCTCCTGCATGCCCCTGTGAGCATACCCATTTGCATTGTGAAACATGTTCACTGAAGCCAAGGAGGATAGAACATCTGTCCCTCCTCCCCCGCTCCACCAAATGCCAGCTAACTGCAGTGGCCTAGAGGTTAATTGCTTGCGTTACAGCGCTGGGGGGGCTGGGTTCGAGTACTGCTTTCGGCACATAAACAGAATAGTTGGGTAATCCCCTTGTACAGTGGTGGGTACCCACACTCCTAAAAGGTTCAGTGGCTATGTAATGTAATGAGTTCCCTGGTAAAGGGAGGGTGGAAGAAAGCAGAGAAGCGGGATGTGGAGGCGAGGAAGTGGCCGGTAAATAAAGTAGGGGGAGGTAGGGCTGGATGACTGGGTCCCTGTGGAGAAGAGGAGGAGGGGGTAGGTCTAGAGGGCATAAAGTGGGCCCTGGGGAGACAGCGAATAAGTCGGCCCTGGGAACGGTGTCATGGGGGGAAGAGGGCCCAGAATTGTGGAGGAATGGGTGTGTAAAGGAGGGTCCTAATGTGGGGAAAGGAGGCCCAGCGGAGAGGGCGTGGAATGGACCCCACCTGCCACACTTTCTCACCACCACAGTCCCACCTCTGCTTTCTTCCACCCTCCTTTTACCAGGGAACCTGCACCATATCCTTCTAGTCCTACCCCCACTCGCCCCCTCTCCACAGGGACCCATTCATCCAGCCCTACCAATCCCTTTAGCCTGCCCCATCTCCTCCTTTATTTACCCTGCGCTTCCTCAGTCCTGCCTCTCTGCTTTCTTCCACCCTCCCTTTTCCAAGGACCTCTTTTCATAACCACTGAACCTTTTAGAAGGAGTTTGGGTACCCACAACTGTACAAGGAGATTACGCAACTATTCCGTTTATGTGTCGAAAGCAGGACTCAAACCCATGCCCCCAACGCTGTAACGCAAGCACTTAACCTCAGGCCACTGCAGTAAGCTGATATTTGGAGAAGTGGAGGCCAGATGTTCTATCCTCATTTTCTGCAGTGAACATGTTTGACAATGCAAATGGGCATGCTCACATGGGCATGCTCACAGGGGCATGCAGAACAAAGATATATACGCCCAAATGCAACTCTCAGAAGCACAGCCACCAGTGGCTCAAGTGGTAAGTGCTTGGTCTTGCAATGTTGGAGACCTGAGTTCTTGTCCGGTGGCTCTTGGGGATTTGTTTTAATTAAAAAAAAAATGTTTTTATTGAAAATGGGGATGCATTGCCCTGCGCGATCAGCCAACAGCTAATGCCCCTTCAATACCTGCGTTCCCACTAACAGTTGTGCCTCTGTTTTCGGCACTCTGGCCTTGGTAACACCCATACACAATCTTGTCTCTCTGGCCCCAACTGACTGGAAAAAAACGGGTGTAAAAGGAGTAATCTACGGGTCATGGTTGATACCATAATTGCACTAGGACTCAAACAGGACACCTTCTCGAGGTGCTGTGATGTGACCACCGGCCCCTGCATAGCATGCAAACCTGTATCAGCATCTCACCGGCAACTGAATGTGTCGCCTGCAGGCTACACATAGGAGGCTGCAGTAGGTGCATTAACCCATTGGGCTGTCGACCCTCCTTCCCCTGAGAGCAGGAAACTGAATTTCCATGTTGCCTTCCATTGGCACATTAGATCTCTGTTTCACCCCAAGTCAGAGGATGTTTTGCTTCACAGAGAAATGATAATCATTGTGAGGTGTGAGCCACTAATAGCTAAGCTGGTCAGTTAAATCTTTGCTTTTGTCATTGGGGTGTATTGACATGCGCAGGGCAGTCCTCTGTCCTCTGCTATTGTATGGTTTCTTAATGCTGCTTGTTCCTGATTTTTAAATGTAAACACTCTGCTCCCAAAAGTGAAAGATTTGAAAGACTCTTGCTGTAGCAAGCCTTTCCTACTCTTTGCCCTGGGGGTGAGAGTGCAGAGGCGTAGGCAGGGTAGGGCCTGAGGGGAAAGGCCCACCCAAAATCTGTAAATGCCCACTCAGCAGCTCTGTGTGGGCATTTGAAGAGATTTTTGTCATTGCAGTGGGCACAACTACATTAGCTTCAGACACCATTTGCTAGAAAATCCTGGCTACGCCTCAGGTGCTTCCCAACTCAACAACCCATCACCCCTTCAGCCCTTCTTACTCGTCTCACAGCACCTCCCATGCATCTTTTGTTGGTAGATTTCCTTCACGAGGTTTAGCTAGGCCTGCATTCCTTTTCAAAGGACCATAGAAGAGAGTAAAAAAGGAGAAGGCATAATAGAGCGGGAAGTAGGTGAAAGACGAGGGGTCAGGGGGGTTGGCAGTAAAAGAAACAGGGCCTGGCCTGGCAGAGAGTTAGAAGTTATGGAACAGAACAATGAGCGAGGGACAAGAAAAGATGTCTCAGGCATGTAGCTCTCTGAGTCTTCCCCAGTGTGCCTGCAGAAAGAGACGTCCCATTCCTAGCTCTCTCCCAGATGGATACATTTGACTGGAGAGCCCAGAATGAATGTCACTTAGGCAGAGGGCAAACACAGGGCAGCAGAGCAGGAACACCCCTTCATTTTACTATGCTCCCAGGTGGCTTCTGGGAGGCAAAAGGCATCAGTATTCCATCAACATCATCTTCAACTAGGCCACCGTCACTAAGGTTTATAAAGCAGGCTGTGACACTTTCTGGGGCCTAGGTGGCCAGGCCTACGTGGAAGAGCACAGATCCTAACCCTAAGTTGTGTGGGTGGCTTCACCAGAGGGGCTGCATAGGACTGTGGTCGCGTTTGGGAGCGTTAGGGACGCAGGGCACAGACCTCTGTCCGTTTTCCTCCAGGATTAGGCACTGGTTGTCAGTGGTGGAGCCAGCCACTCCACCATTGGGGAAGTTAAAGGCAGAAAGCAGCTCTCTCACCGCCAGGGCAAAGAGTGGGAAAGGCTTGTTACAGAAAGAGTCTTTCAAATCTTTCACTTTTGAGAGCAGACTGTTTACATTTTAGAATCATGAACAAGCACCAATACGAAAGCGTACAGTAGCAGAGGGCATAAGACTGCTGCCCTGCGCATAACAATACACCCCAATGACAAGGTCAAAGATTTAACTGACCTGCTTAGCTATTAGTGGCTCACACCTCACAATGATTATCATCTCTCTGTGAAGCAAAACATCCTCTGAATTGGGGTGAAAGATAGATCTAATGTGCCAAAGTAAGTCAAAATGGAAATGCAGTTTCCTGCTCTCAGAGAAAGGAGGGTCGACAGCCCAATGGGTTAATGCACCTACTGCAGCCTCCTATGTGTACCTTGCAGGCGACACATTCAGTTGCTGGTGAGATGCTGATACAGATTTGCTTGCTATGCAGGGGCCGGTGGTCACCTCACAGCACCTCGAGAAGGTGTGCTGTTTGAGTCCCAGTGCAATTATGGAATCAGCCATGACCCCCAGATTACACCTTTTCCCCTCGTTTTTTCCAGTCAGTTGGGGCCAGAGAGACAAGCTTGTGTATGGGTGTTACTAAGGCCAGAGTGCAGAATACAAAGGCACAACTGTTAGTGGGAACACATGTATTGAAGGGGCGTTAGCTGTTGGCTGATCGGGCAAGGCAATGCATCCCAATTTTCAATAAAAACATTTTTTTTAAAATGAAAAAAAACATGCCCAAGAGATACCGGACATTGGATTAGAACTCAGGTCTCCAGCATTGCAAGAACAAGAATTTACAGCTTGAGCCACTGATTGCCATGCTTCTGAGGGTCGCTTTTGGGCATATATATCTTTCTCCTGCATGCCCCTGTGAGCATACCCATTTGCATTGTGAAACATGTTCACTGAAGCCAAGGAGGATAGAACATCTGTCCCCCCTCCCCCGCTCCACCAAATGCCAGCTAACTGCAGTGGCCTAGAGGTTAATTGCTTGCGTTACAGCGCTGGGGGGGGGCCTGGGTTCGAGTACTGCTTTCAGCACATAAACAGAATAGTTCGGTAATCCCCTTGTACAGTGGTGGGTACCCACACTCCTAAAAGGTTCAGTGGCTATGTAATGTAATGAGTTCCCTGGTAAAGGGAGGGTGGAAGAAAGCAGAGAAGCGGGATGTGGAGGCGAGGAAGTGGCCGGTAAATAAAGTAGGGGGAGGTAGGGCTGGATGAATGGGTCCCTGTGGAGAAGAGGAGGAGGGGGTAGGTCTAGAGGGCATAAAGTGGGCCCTGGGGAGACAGCGAATAAGTCGGCCCTGGGAACGGTGTCATGGGGGAAGAGGGCCCAGAATTGTGGAGGAATGGGTGTGTAAAAGAGGGTCCTAATGTGGGGAAAGGAGGCCCAGCGGAGAGGGTGTGGAATGGACCCCACCTGCCACACTTTCTCACCACCACAGTCCCACCTCTGCTTTCTTCCACCCTCCTTTTACCAGGGAACCTGCACCATATCCTTCTAGTCCTACCCCCACTCACCCAGACCCGCCCCCTCTCCACAGGGACCCATTCATCCAGCCCTACCAATCCCTTTAGCCTGCCCCATCTCCTCCTTTATTTACCCTGCGCTTCCTCAGTCCTGCCTCTCTGCTTTCTTCCACCCTCCCTTTTCCAAGGACCTCATTTCATAACCACTGAACCTTTTAGAAGGAGTGTGGGTACCCACAACTGTACAAGGAGATTACGCAACTATTCCGTTTATGTGTCGAAAGCAGGACTCAAACCCATGCCCCCAACGCTGTAACGCAAGCACTTAACCTCAGGCCACTGCAGTAAGCTGATATTTGGAGAAGTGGAGGCCAGATGTTCTATCCTCATTTTCTGCAGTGAACATGTTTGACAATGCAAATGGGCATGCTCACATGGGCATGCTCACAGGGGCATGCAGAACAAAGATATATACGCCCAAAT
The DNA here is from genome assembly GCF_040938575.1 of Ambystoma mexicanum. Classification (NCBI taxonomy): domain Eukaryota; kingdom Metazoa; phylum Chordata; class Amphibia; order Caudata; family Ambystomatidae; genus Ambystoma; species Ambystoma mexicanum. The sequence continues at coordinate 391,415,926 of NC_090926.1, read as the reverse complement.
GCAACTCTCAGAAGCACAGCCACCAGTGGCTCAAGTGGTAAGTGCTTGGTCTTGCAATGTTGGAGACCTGAGTTCTTGTCCGGTGGCTCTTGGGGATTTGTTTTAATTAAAAAAAAAAATGTTTTTATTGAAAATGGGGATGCATTGCCCTGCGCGATCAGCCAACAGCTAATGCCCCTTCAATACCTGCGTTCCCACAAACAGTTGTGCCTATGTTTTCGGCACTCTGGCCTTGGTAACACCCATACACAATCTTGTCTCTCTGGCCCCAACTGGCTGGAAAAAAACAGGTGTAAAAGGAGTAATCTACGGGTCATGGTTGATACCATAATTGCACTAGGACTCAAACAGGACACCTTCTCGAGGTGCTGTGATGTGACCACCGGCCCCTGCATAGCAAGCAAACCTGTATCAGCATCTCACCGGCAACTGAATGTGTCGCCTGCAGGCTACACATAGGAGGCTGCAGTAGGTGCATTAACCCATTGGGCTGTCGACCCTCCTTCCCCTGAGAGCAGGAAACTGAATTTCCATGTTGCCTTCCATTGGCACATTAGATCTCTGTTTCACCCCAAGTCAGAGGATGTTTTGCTTCACAGAGAAATGATAATCATTGTGAGGTGTGAGCCACTAATAGCTAAGCAGGTCAGTTAAATCTTTGCTTTTGTCATTGGGGTGTATTGACATGCGCAGGGCAGTCCTCTGTCCTCTGCTACTGTATGGTTTCTTAATGCTGCTTGTTCCTGATTTTTAAATGTAAACACTCTGCTCCCAAAAGTGAAAGATTTGAAAGACTCTTGCTGTAGCAAGCCTTTCCTACTCTTTGCTCTGGGGGTGAGAGTGCAGAGGCGTAGGCAGGGTAGGGCCTGAGGGGAAAGGCCCACCCAAAATCTGTAAATGCCCACTCAGCAGCTCTGTGTGGGCATTTAAAGAGATTTTTGTCATTGCAGTGGGCACAACTACATTAGCTTCAGACCCCATTTGCTAGAAAATCCTGGCTACGCCTCAGGTGCTTCCCAACTCAACAACCCATCACCCCTTCAGCCCTTCTTACTCGTCTCACAGCACCTCCCATGCATCTTTTGTTGGTAGATTTCCTTCACGAGGCTTAGCTAGGCCTGCATTCCTTTTCAAAGGACCATAGAAGAGAGTAAAAAAGGAGAAGGCATAATAGAGCGGGAAGTAGGTGAAAGACGAGGGGTCAGGGGGGTTGGCAGTAAAAGAAACAGGGCCTGGCCTGGCAGAGAGTTAGAAGTTAGGGAACAGAACAATGAGCGAGGGACAAGGAAAGATGTCTCAGGCATGTAGCTCTCTGAGTCTTCCCCACTGTGCCTGCAGAAAGAGACGTCCCATTCATAGCTCTCTCCCAGATGGATACATTTGCCTGGAGAGCCCAGAATGAATGTCACTTAGGCAGAGGGCAAACACAGGGCAGCAGAGCAGGAACACCCCTTCATTTTACTATGCTCCCAGGTGGCTTCTGGGAGGCAAAAGGCATCAGTATTCCATCAACATCATCTTCACCTAGGCCACCGTCACTAAGGTTTATAAAGAAGGCTGTGACACTTTCTGGGGCCTAGGTGGCCAGGCCTACGTGGAAGAGCACAGATCCTAACCCTAAGTTGTGTGGGTGGCTTCACCAGAGGGGCTGCATAGGACATAGGGCTGTGCCCGTATGGGCTGTGGTCGCGTTTGGGAGCGTTAGGGACGCGTGGAGGACGCAGGGCGCAGACCTCTGTCCGTTTTCCTCCAGGATTAGGCACTGGTTGTCAGTGGTGGAGCCAGCCACTCCACAATTGGGGAAGTTAAAGGCAGAAAGCAGCTCTCTCACCGCCAGGGCAAAGAGTGGGAAAGGCTTGTTACAGCAAGAGTCTTTCAAATCTTTCACTTTTGAGAGCAGACTGTTTACATTTTAGAATCATGAACAAGCACCAATACGAAAGCGTACAGTAGCAGAGGGCATAAGATTGCTGCCCTGCGCATAACAATACACCCCAATGACAAGGTCAAAGATTTAACTGACCTGCTTAGCTATTAGTGGCTCACACCTCACAATGATTATCATCTCTCCGTGAAGCAAAACATCCTCTGAATTGGGGTGAAAGATAGATCTAATGTGCCAAAGTAAGTCAAAATGGAAATGCAGTTTCCTGCTCTCAGAGAAAGGAGGGTCGACAGCCCAATGGGTTAATGCACCTAATGCAGCCTCCTATGTGTACCTTGCAGGCGACACATTCAGTTGCTGGTGAGATGCTGATACAGGTTTGCTTGCTATGCAGGGGCCGGTGGTCACCTCACAGCACCTCGAGAAGGTGTGTGTTTGAGTCCCAGTGCAATTATGGAATCAGCCATGACCCCCAGATTACACCTTTTCCCCTCGTTTTTTCCAGTCAGTTGGGGCCAGAGAGACAAGCTTGTGTATGGGTGTTACTAAGGCCAGAGTGCAGAATACAAAGGCACAACTGTTAGTGGGAACACATGTATTGAAGGGGCGTTAGCTGTTGGCTGATCGGGCAGGGCAATGCATCCCAATTTTCAATAAAAACATTTTTTTTTAAATGAAAAAAAACATGCCCATGAGATACCGGACATTGGATTAGAACTCAGGTCTCCAGCATTGTAAGACCAAGAATTTACAGCTTGAGCCACTGATTGCCATGCTTCCAAGGGTCGCTTTTGGGCATATATATCTTTCTCCTGCATGCCCCTGTGAGCATACCCATTTGCATTGTGAAACATGTTCACTGAAGCCAAGGAGGATAGAACATCTGTCCCCCCTCCCCCACTCCACCAAATGCCAGCTAACTGCAGTGGCCTAGAGGTTAATTGCTTGCGTTACAGCGCTGGGGCGGGCCTGGGTTCGAGTACTGCTTTCGGCACATAAACAGAAGAATTGGGTAATCCCCTTGTACAGTGGTGGGTACCCACCCTCCTAAAAGGTTCAGTGGCTATGTAATGTAATGAGTTCCCTGGTAAAGGGAGGGTGGAAGAAAGCAGAGAAGCGGGATGTGGAGGTGAGGAAGTGACCGGTAAATAAAGTAGGGGGAGGTAGGGCTGGATGAATGGGTCCCTGTGGAGAAGAGGAGGAGGGGGTAGGTCTAGAGGGCATAAAGTGGGCCCTGGGGAGACAGCGAATAAGTCGGCCCTGGGAACGGTGTCATGGGGGGAAGATGGCCCAGAATTCTGGAGGAATGGGTGTGTAAAGGAGGGTCCTAATGTGGGGAAAGGAGGCCCAGCGGAGAGGGTGTGGAATGGACCCCACCTGCCACACTTTCTCACCACCACAGTCCCACCTCTGCTTTCTTCCACCCTCCTTTTACCAGGGAACCTGCACCATATCCTTCTAGTCCTACCCCCACTCACCCCCTCTCCACAGGGACCCATTCATCCAGCCCTACCAATCCCTTTAGCCTGCCCCATCTCCTCCTTTATTTACCCTGCGCTTCCTCAGTCCTGTCTCTCTGCTTTCTTCCACCCTCCCTTTTCCAAGGACCTCTTTTCATAACCACTGAACCTTTTAGAAGGAGTGTGGGTACCCACAACTGTACAAGGAGATTACGCAACTATTCCGTTTATGTGTCGAAAGCAAGACTCAAACCCATGCCCCCAACGCTGTAATGCAAGCAATTAACCTCAGGCCACTGCAGTAAGCTGATATTTGGAGAAGTGGAGGCCAGATGTTCTATCCTCATTTTCTGCAGTGAACATGTTTGACAATGCAAATGGGCATGCTCACATGGGCATGCTCACAGGGGCATGCAGAACAAAGATATATACGCCCAAATGCAACTCTCAGATGCACAGCCACCAGCAGCTCAAGTGGTAAGTGCTTCGTCTTGCAATGTTGGAGACCTGAGTTCTTGTCCAGTGGCTCTTGGGGATTTTTTTTAATTTAAAAAAAATGTTTTTATTGAAAATGGGGATGCATTGCCCTGCGTGATCAGCCAACAGCTAATGCCCCTTCAATACCTGCGTTCCCACTAACAGTTGTGCCTCTGTTTTCGGCACTCTGGCCTTGGTAACACCCATACACAATCTTGTCTCTCTGGCCCCAACTGACTGGAAAAAAACGGGTGTAAAAGGAGTAATCTACGGGTCATGGTTAATACCATAATTGCACTAGGACTCAAACAGGACACCTTCTCGAGGTGCTGTGATGTGACCACCGGCCCCTGCATAGCAAGCAAACCTGTATCAGCATCTCACCGGCAACTGAATGTGTCGCCTGCAGGCTACACATAGGAGGCTGCAGTAGGTGCATTAACCCATTGGGCTGTCGACCCCCCTTCCTCTGAGAGCAGGAAACTGAATTTCCATGTTGCCTTCCATTGGCACATTAGATCTCTGTTTCACCCAAAGTCAGAGGATGTTTTGCTTCACAGAGAAATGATAATCATTGTGAGGTGTGAGCCACTAATAGCTAAGCAGGTCAGTTAAATCTTTGCTTTTGTCATTGGGGTGTATTGACATGCGCAGGGCAGTCCTCTGTCCTCTGCTACTGTATGGTTTCTTAATGCTGCTTGTTCCTGATTTTTAAATGTAAACACTCTGCTCCCTAATGTGAAAGATTTGAAAGACTCTTGCTGTAGCAAGCCTTTCCTACTCTTTGCCCTGGGGGTGAGAGTGCAGAGGCGTAGGCAGGGTAGGGCCTGAGGGGAAAGGCCCACCCAAAATCTGTAAATGCCCACTCAGCAGCTCTGTGTGGACATTTAAAGAGATTTTTGTCATTGCAGTGGGCACAACTACATTAGCTTCAGACCCCACTTGCTAGAAAATCCTGGCTACGCCTCTGGTGCTTCCCAACTCAACAACCCATCACCCCTTCAGCCCTTCTTATTTGTCTCACAGCACCTCCCATGCATCTTTTGTTGGTAGGTTTCCTTCACGAGGCTTAGCTAGGCCTGCATTCCTTTTCAAAGGGCCATAGAAGAGAGTAAAAAAGGAGAAGGCATAATAGAGCTGGAAGTAGGTGAAAGACGAGGGGTCAGGGGTGTTGGCAGTAAGAGAAACAGGGCCTGGCCTGGCAGAGAGTTAGAAGTTAGGGAACAGAACAATGAGCGAGGGACAAGGAAAGATGTCTCAGGCATGTATCTCTCTGAGTCTTCCCCACTGTGCCTGCAGAAAGAGACGTCCCATTCCTAGCTCTCTCCCAGATGGATACATTTGCCTGGAGAGCCCAGAATGAATGTCACTTAGGCAGAGGGCAAACACAGGGCAGCAGAGCAGGAACACCCCTTCATTTTACTATGCTCCCAGGTGGCTTCTGGGAGGCAAAAGGCATCAGTATTCCATCAACATCATCTTCACCTAGGCCACCGTCACTAAGGTTTATAAAGCAGGCTGTGACACTTTCTGGGGCCTAGGTGGCCAGGCCTACGTGGAAGAGCACAGATCCTAACCCTAAGTTGTGTGGGTGGCTTCACCAGAGGGGCTGCATAGGACATAGGGCTGTGCCCGTATGGGCTGTGGTCACGTTTGGGAGCATTAGGGACGCGTGGAGGACGCAGGGCGCAGACCTCTGTCAGTTTTCCTCCAGGATTAGGCACTGGTTGTCAGTGGTGGAGCCAGCCACTCCACAATTGGGGAAGTGAAAGGCAGAAAGCAGCTCTCTCACCGCCAGGGCAAAGAGTGGGAAAGGCTTGTTACAGCAAGAGTCTTTCAAATCTTTCACTTTTGAGAGCAGACTGTTTACATTTTAGAATCATGAACAAGCACCAATACGAAAGCGTACAGTAGCAGAGGGCATAAGACTGCTGCCCTGCGCATAACAATACACCCCAATGACAAGGTCGAAGATTTAACTGACCTGCTTAGCTATTAGTGGCTCACACCTCACAATGATTATCATCTCTCCGTGAAGCAAAACATCCTCTGAATTGGGGTGAAAGATAGATCTAATGTGCCAAAGTAAGTCAACATGGAAATGCAGTTTCCTGCTCTCAGAGGAAGGAGGGTCGACAGCCCAATGGGTTAATGCACCTACTGCAGCCTCCTATGTGTACCTTGCAGGCGACACATTCAGTTGCTGGTGAGATGCTGATACAGGTTTGCTTGCTATGCAGGGGCCGGTGGTCACCTCACAGCACCTCGAGAAGGTGTGCTGTTTGAGTCCCAGTGCAATTATGGAATCAGCCATGACCCCCAGATTACACCTTTTCCCCTCGTTTTTCCAGTCAGTTGGGGCCAGAGAGACAAGCTTGTGTATGGGTGTTACTAAGGCCAGAGTGCAGGACACAAAGGAACAACTGTTAGTGGGAACACATGTATTGAAGGGGCGTTAGCATTTGGCTGATCGGGCAGGGCAATGCATTCCAATTTTCAGTAAAAACATTTTTTTTAAATGAAAAAAAACATGCCCAAGAGATACTGGACATTGGATTAGAACTCAGGTCTCCAGCATTGCAAGACCAAGAATTTACAGCTTGAGCCACTGATTGCCATGCTTCCGAGGGTCGCTTTTGGGCATATATATCTTTCTCCTTCATGCCCCTGTGAGCATACCCATTTGCATTGTGAAACATGTTCACTGAAGCCAAGGAGGATAGAACATCTGTCCCCCCTCCCCCGCTCCACCAAATACCAGCTAAATGCAGTGGCCTAGAGGTTAAGTGCTTGCGTTACAGCGCTGGGGGGGCTGGTTTCGAGTACTGCTTTCGGCACATAAACAGAATAGTTGGGTAATCTCCTTGTACAGTGGTGGGTACCCACACTCCTAAAAGGTTCAGTGGCTATGTAATGTAATGAGTTCCCTGGTAAAGGGAGGGTGGAAGAAAGCAGAGAAGCGGGATGTGGAGGCGAGGAAGTGGCCGGTAAATAAAGTAGGGGGAGGTAGGGCTGGATGACTGGGTCCCTGTGGAGAAGAGGAGGAGGGGGTAGGTCTAGAGGGCATAAAGTGGGGCCTGGGGAGACAGCGAATAAGTCGGCCCTGGGAACGGTGTCATGGGGGGAAGAGGGCCCAGAATTGTGGAGGAATGGGTGTGTAAAGGAGGGTCCTAATGTGGGGAAAGGAGGCCCAGCGGAGAGAGTGTGGAATGGACCCCACCTGCCACACTTTCTCACCACCACAGTCCCACCTCTGCTTTCTTCCACCCTCCTTTTACCAGGGAACCTGCACCATATCCTTCTAGTCCTACCCCCACTCGCCCCCTCTCCACAGGGACCCATTCATCCAGCCCTACCAATCCCTTTAGCCTGCCCCATCTCCTCCTTTATTTACCCTGCGCTTCCTCAGTCCTGCCTCTCTGCTTTCTTCCACCCTCCCTTTTCCAAGGACCTCTTTTCATAACCACTGAACCTTTTAGAAGGAGTTTGGGTACCCACAACTGTACAAGGAGATTACGCAACTATTCCGTTTATGTGTCGAAAGCAGGACTCAAACCCATGCCCCCAACGCTGTAACGCAAGCACTTAACCTCAGGCCACTGCAGTAAGCTGATATTTGGAGAAGTGGAGGCCAGATGTTCTATCCTCATTTTCTGCAGTGAACATGTTTGACAATGCAAATGGGCATGCTCACATGGGCATGCTCACAGGGGCATGCAGAACAAAGATATATACGCCCAAATGCAACTCTCAGAAGCACAGCCACCAGTGGCTCAAGTGGTAAGTGCTTGGTCTTGCAATGTTGGAGACCTGAGTTCTTGTCCGGTGGCTCTTGGGGATTTGTTTTAATTAAAAAAAAATGTTTTTATTGAAAATGGGGATGCATTGCCCTGCGCGATCAGCCAACAGCTAATGCCCCTTCAATACCTGCGTTCCCACTAACAGTTGTGCCTCTGTTTTCGGCACTCTGGCCTTGGTAACACCCATACACAATCTTGTCTCTCTGGCCCCAACTGACTGGAAAAAAACGGGTGTAAAAGGAGTAATCTACGGGTCATGGTTGATACCATAATTGCACTAGGACTCAAACAGGACACCTTCTCGAGGTGCTGTGATGTGACCACCGGCCCCTGCATAGCATGCAAACCTGTATCAGCATCTCACCGGCAACTGAATGTGTCGCCTGCAGGCTACACATAGGAGGCTGCAGTAGGTGCATTAACCCATTGGGCTGTCGACCCTCCTTCCCCTGAGAGCAGGAAACTGAATTTCCATGTTGCCTTCCATTGGCACATTAGATCTCTGTTTCACCCCTAGTCAGAGGATGTTTTGCTTCACAGAGAAATGATAATCATTGTGAGGTGTGAGCCACTAATAGCTAAGCTGGTCAGTTAAATCTTTGCTTTTGTCATTGGGGTGTATTGACATGCGCAGGGCAGTCCTCTGTCCTCTGCTATTGTATGGTTTCTTAATGCTGCTTGTTCCTGATTTTTAAATGTAAACACTCTGCTCCCAAAAGTGAAAGATTTGAAAGACTCTTGCTGTAGCAAGCCTTTCCTACTCTTTGCCCTGGGGGTGAGAGTGCAGAGGCGTAGGCAGGGTAGGGCCTGAGGGGAAAGGCCCACCCAAAATCTGTAAATGCCCACTCAGCAGCTCTGTGTGGGCATTTGAAGAGATTTTTGTCATTGCAGTGGGCACAACTACATTAGCTTCAGACACCATTTGCTAGAAAATCCTGGCTACGCCTCAGGTGCTTCCCAACTCAACAACCCATCACCCCTTCAGCCCTTCTTACTCGTCTCACAGCACCTCCCATGCATCTTTTGTTGGTAGATTTCCTTCACGAGGTTTAGCTAGGCCTGCATTCCTTTTCAAAGGACCATAGAAGAGAGTAAAAAAGGAGAAGGCATAATAGAGCGGGAAGTAGGTGAAAGACGAGGGGTCAGGGGGGTTGGCAGTAAAAGAAACAAGGCCTGGCCTGGCAGAGAGTTAGAAGTTATGGAACAGAACAATGAGCGAGGGACAAGAAAAGATGTCTCAGGCATGTAGCTCTCTGAGTCTTCCCCACTGTGCCTGCAGAAAGAGACGTCCCATTCCTAGCTCTCTCCCAGATGGATACATTTGACTGGAGAGCCCAGAATGAATGTCACTTAGGCAGAGGGCAAACACAGGGCAGCAGAGCAGGAACACCCCTTCATTTTACTATGCTCCCAGGTGGCTTCTGGGAGGCAAAAGGCATCAGTATTCCATCAACATCATCTTCAACTAGGCCACCGTCACTAAGGTTTATAAAGCAGGCTGTGACACTTTCTGGGGCCTAGGTGGCCAGGCCTACGTGGAAGAGCACAGATCCTAACCCTAAGTTGTGTGGGTGGCTTCACCAGAGGGGCTGCATAGGACTGTGGTCGCGTTTGGGAGCGTTAGGGACGCAGGGCACAGACCTCTGTCCGTTTTCCTCCAGGATTAGGCACTGGTTGTCAGTGGTGGAGCCAGCCACTCCACCATTGGGGAAGTTAAAGGCAGAAAGCAGCTCTCTCACCGCCAGGGCAAAGAGTGGGAAAGGCTTGTTACAGAAAGAGTCTTTCAAATCTTTCACTTTTGAGAGCAGACTGTTTACATTTTAGAATCATGAACAAGCACCAATACGAAAGCGTACAGTAGCAGAGGGCATAAGACTGCTGCCCTGCGCATAACAATACACCCCAATGACAAGGTCAAAGATTTAACTGACCTGCTTAGCTATTAGTGGCTCACACCTCACAATGATTATCATCTCTCTGTGAAGCAAAACATCCTCTGAATTGGGGTGAAAGATAGATCTAATGTGCCAAAGTAAGTCAAAATGGAAATGCAGTTTCCTGCTCTCAGAGAAAGGAGGGTCGACAGCCCAATGGGTTAATGCACCTACTGCAGCCTCCTATGTGTACCTTGCAGGCGACACATTCAGTTGCTGGTGAGATGCTGATACAGGTTTGCTTGCTATGCAGGGGCCGGTGGTCACCTCACAGCACCTCGAGAAGGTGTGCTGTTTGAGTCCCAGTGCAATTATGGAATCAGCCATGACCCCCAGATTACACCTTTTCCCCTCGTTTTTTCCAGTCAGTTGGGGCCAGAGAGACAAGCTTGTGTATGGGTGTTACTAAGGCCAGAGTGCAGAATACAAAGGCACAACTGTTAGTGGGAACACATGTATTGAAGGGGCGTTAGCTGTTGGCTGATCGGGCAGGGCAATGCATCCCAATTTTCAATAAAAACATTTTTTTTAAAATGAAAAAAAACATGCCCAAGAGATACCGGACATTGGATTAGAACTCAGGTCTCCAGCATTGCAAGACCAAGAATTTACAGCTTGAGCCACTGATTGCCATGCTTCTGAGGGTCGCTTTTGGGCATATATATCTTTCTCCTGCATGCCCCTGCGAGCATACCCATTTGCAATGTGAAACATGTTCACTGAAGCCAAGGAGGATAGAACATCTGTCCCCCCTCCCCCGCTCCACCAAATACCAGCTAACTGCAGTGGCCTAGAGGTTAATTGCTTGCGTTACAGCGCTGGGGGGGGGGCCTGGGTTCGAGTACTGCTTTCGGCACATAAACAGAATAGTTGGGTAATCCCCTTGTACAGTGGTGGGTACCCACACTCCTAAAAGGTTCAGTGGCTATGTAATGTAATGAGTTCCCTGGTAAAGGGAGGGTGGAAGAAAGCAGAGAAGTGGGATGTGGAGGTGAGGAAGTGGCCGGTAAATAAAGTAGGGGGAGGTAGGGCTGGATGATTGGGTCCCTGTGGAGAAGAGGAGGAGGGGGTAGGTCTAGAGGGCATAAAGTGGGCCCTGGGGAGACAGCGAATAAGTCGGCCCTGGGAACGGTGTCATGGGGAAGAGGGCCCAGAATTGTGGAGGAATGGGTGTGTAAAGGAGGGTCCTAATGTGGGGAAAGGAGGCCCAGCGGAGAGGGTGTGGAATGGACCCCACCTGCCACACTTTCTCACCACCACAGTCCCACCTCTGCTTTCTTCCACCCTCCTTTTACCAGGGAACCTGCACCATATCCTTCTAGTCCTACCCCCACTCACCCCCTCTCCACAGGGAACCATTCATCCAGCCCTACCAATCCCTTTAGCCTGCCCCATCTCCTCCTTTATTTACCCTGCGCTTCCTCAGTCCTGTCTCTCTGCTTTCTTCCACCCTCCCTTTTCCAAGGACCTCTTTTCATAACCACTGAACCTTTTAGAAGGAGTGTGGGTACCCACAACTGTACAAGGAGATTACGCAACTATTCTGTTTATGTGTCGAAAGCAGGACTCAAACCCATGCCCCCAACGCTGTAACGCAAGCAATTAACCTCAGGCCACTGCAGTAAGCTGATATTTGGAGAAGTGGAGGCCAGATGTTCTATCCTCATTTTCTGCAGTGAACATGTTTGACAATGCAAATGGGCATGCTCACATGGGCATGCTCACAGGGGCATGCAGAACAAAGATATATACGCCCAAATGCAACTCTCAGATGCACAGCCACCAGTGGCTCAAGTGGTAAGTGCTTGGTCTTGCAATGTTGGAGGCCTGAGTTCTTGTCCAGTGGCACTTGGGGATTTTTTTTAATTTAAAAAAAATGTTTTTATTGAAAATGGGGATGCATTGCCCTGCGCGATCAGCCAACAGCTAATGCCCATTTCAATACCTGCTTTCCCACTAACAGTTGTGCCTCTGTTTTCGGCACTCTGGCCTTGGTAACACCCATACACAATCTTGTCTCTCTGGCCCCAACTGACTGAAAAAGAACGGGTGTAAAAGGAGTAATCTACGGGTCATGGTTGATACCATAATTGCACTAGGACTCAAACAGGACACCTTCTCGAGGCGCTGTGATGTGACCACCGGCCCCTGCATAGCAAGCAAACCTGTATCAGCAACTCACCGGCAACTGAATGTGTCGCCTGCAGGCTACACATAGGAGGCTGCAGTAGGTGCATTAACCCATTGGGCTGTCGACCCCCCTTCCTCTGAGAGCAGGAAACTGAATTTCCATGTTGCCTTCCATTGGCACATTAGATCTCTGTTTCACCCCAAGTCAGAGGATGTTTTGCTTCACAGAGGAACGATAATCATTGTGAGGTGTGAGCCACTAATAGCTAAGCAGGTCAGTTAAATCTTTGCTTTTGTCATTGGGGTGTATTGACATGCGCAGGGCAGTCCTCTGTCCTCTGCTACTGTATGGTTTCTTAATGCTGCTTGTTCATGATTTTTAAATGTAAACACTCTGCTCCCAAAAGTGAAAGATTTGAAAGACTCTTGCTGTAGCAAGCCTTTCCTACTCTTTGCCCTGGGGGTGAGAGTGCAGAGGCGTGGGCAGGGTAATGCCTGAGGGGAAAGGCCCACCCAAAATCTGTAAATGCCCACTCAGCAGCTCTGTGTGGGCATTTAAAGAGATTTTTGTCATTGCAGTGGGCACAACTACATTAGCTTCAGACCCCACTTGCTAGAAAATCCTGGCTACGCCTCTGGTGCTTCCCAACTCAACAACCCATCACCCCTTCAGCCCTTCTTATTTGTCTCACAGCACCTCCCATGCATCTTTTGTTGGTAGGTTTCCTTCACGAGGCTTAGCTAGGCCTGCATTCCTTTTCAAAGGGCCATAGAAGAGAGTAAAAAAGGAGAAGGCATAATAGAGCGGGAAGTAGGTGAAAGACGAGGGGTCAGGGGTGTTGGCAGTAAGAGAAACAGGGCCTGGCCTGGCAGAGAGTTAGAAGTTAGGGAACAGAACAATGAGCGAGGGACAAGGAAAGATGTCTCAGGCATGTATCTCTCTGAGTCTTCCCCACTGTGCCTGCAGAAAGAGACGTCCCATTCCTAGCTCTCTCCCAGATGGATACATTTGCCTGGAGAGCCCAGAATGAATGTCACTTAGGCAGAGGGCAAACACAGGGCAGCAGAGCAGGAACACCCCTTCATTTTACTATGCTCCCAGGTGGCTTCTGGGAGGCAAAAGGCATCAGTATTCCATCAACATCATCTTCACCTAGGCCACCGTCACTAAGGTTTATAAAGCAGGCTGTGACACTTTCTGGGGCCTAGGTGGCCAGGCCTACGTGGAAGAGCACAGATCCTAACCCTAAGTTGTGTGGGTGGCTTCACCAGAGGGGCTGCATAGGACATAGGGCTGTGCCCGTATGGGCTGTGGTCACGTTTGGGAGCATTAGGGACGCGTGGAGGACGCAGGGCGCAGACCTCTGTCCGTTTTCCTCCAGGATTAGGCACTGGTTGTCAGTGGTGGAGCCAGCCACTCCACAATTGGGGAAGTTAAAGGCAGAAAGCAGCTCTCTCACCGCCAGGGCAAAGAGTGGGAAAGGCTTGTTACAGCAAGAGTCTTTCAAATCTTTCACTTTTGAGAGCAGACTGTTTACATTTTAGAATCATGAACAAGCACCAATACCAAAGCGTACAGTAGCAGAGGGCATAAGACTGCTGCCCTGCGCATAACAATACACCCCAATGACAAGGTCGAAGATTTAACTGACCTGCTTAGCTATTAGTGGCTCACACCTCACAATGATTATCATCTCTCCGTGAAGCAAAACATCCTCTGAATTGGGGTGAAAGATAGATCTAATGTGCCAAAGTAAGTCAACATGGAAATGCAGTTTCCTGCTCTCAGAGGAAGGAGGGTCGACAGCCCAATGGGTTAATGCACCTACTGCAGCCTCCTATGTGTACCTTGCAGGCGACACATTCAGTTGCTGGTGAGATACTGATACAGGTTTGCTTGCTATGCAGGGGCCGGTGGTCACCTCACAGCACCTCGAGAAGGTGTGCTGTTTGAGTCCCAGTGCAATTATGGAATCAGCCATGACCCCCAGATTACACCTTTTCCCCTCGTTTTTTCCAGTCAGTTGGGGCCAGAGAGACAAGCTTGTGTATGGGTGTTACTAAGGCCAGAGTGCAGGACACAAAGGAACAACTGTTAGTGGGAACACATGTATTGAAGGGGCGTTAGCATTTGGCTGATCGGGCAGGGCAATGCATTCCAATTTTCAGTAAAAACATTTTTTTTAAATGAAAAAAAACATGCCCAAGAGATACTTGACATTGGATTAGAACTCAGGTCTCCAGCATTGCAAGACCAAGAACTTACAGCTTGAGCCACTGATTTCCATGCTTCCGAGGGTCGCTTTTGCGCATATATATCTTTCTCCTGCATGCCCCTGTGAGCATACCCATTTGCATTGTGAAACATGTTCACTGAAGCCAAGGAGGATAGAACATCTGTCCCCCCTCCCCCGCTCCACCAAATACCAGCTAAATGCAGTGGCCTAGAGGTTAAGTGCTTGCGTTACAGCGCTGGGGGGGGCTGGTTTCGAGTACTGCTTTCGGCACATAAACAGAATAGTTGGGTAATCCCCTTGTACAGTGGTGGGTACCCACACTCCTAAAAGGTTCAGTGGCTATGTAATGTAATGAGTTCCCTGGTAAAGGGAGGGTGGAAGAAAGCAGAGAAGCGGGATGTGGAGGCGAGGAAGTGGCCGGTAAATAAAGTAGGGGGAGGTAGGGCTGGATGACTGGGTCCCTGTGGAGAAGAGGAGGAGGGGGTAGGTCTAGAGGGCATAAAGTGGGCCCTGGGGAGACAGCGAATAAGTCGGCCCTGGGAACGGTGTCATGGGGGGAAGAGGGCCCAGAATTGTGGAGGAATGGGTGTGTAAAGGAGGGTCCTAATGTGGGGAAAGGAGGCCCAGCGGAGAGGGTGTGGAATGGACCCCACCTGCCACACTTTCTCACCACCACAGTCCCACCTCTGCTTTCTTCCACCCTCCTTTTACCAGGGAACCTGCACCATATCCTTCTAGTCCTACCCCCACTCGCCCCCTCTCCACAGGGACCCATTCATCCAGCCCTACCAATCCCTTTAGCCTGCCCCATCTCCTCCTTTATTTACCCTGCGCTTCCTCAGTCCTGCCTCTCTGCTTTCTTCCACCCTCCCTTTTCCAAGGACCTCTTTTCATAACCACTGAACCTTTTAGAAGGAGTTTGGGTACCCACAACTGTACAAGGAGATTACGCAACTATTCCGTTTATGTGTCGAAAGCAGGACTCAAACCCATGCCCCCAACGCTGTAACGCAAGCACTTAACCTCAGGCCACTGCAGTAAGCTGATATTTGGAGAAGTGGAGGCCAGATGTTCTATCCTCATTTTCTGCAGTGAACATGTTTGACAATGCAAATGGGCATGCTCACATGGGCATGCTCACAGGGGCATGCAGAACAAAGATATATACGCCCAAATGCAACTCTCAGAAGCACAGCCACCAGTGGCTCAAGTGGTAAGTGCTTGGTCTTGCAATGTTGGAGACCTGAGTTCTTGTCCGGTGGCTCTTGGGGATTTGTTTTAATTAAAAAAAAATGTTTTTATTGAAAATGGGGATGCATTGCCCTGCGCGATCAGCCAACAGCTAATGCCCCTTCAATACCTGCGTTCCCACTAACAGTTGTGCCTCTGTTTTCGGCACTCTGGCCTTGGTAACACCCATACACAATCTTGTCTCTCTGGCCCCAACTGACTGGAAAAAAACGGGTGTAAAAGGAGTAATCTACGGGTCATGGTTGATACCATAATTGCACTAGGACTCAAACAGGACACCTTCTCGAGGTGCTGTGATGTGACCACCGGCCCCTGCATAGCATGCAAACCTGTATCAGCATCTCACCGGCAACTGAATGTGTCGCCTGCAGGCTACACATAGGAGGCTGCAGTAGGTGCATTAACCCATTGGGCTGTCGACCCTCCTTCCCCTGAGAGCAGGAAACTGAATTTCCATGTTGCCTTCCATTGGCACATTAGATCTCTGTTTCACCCCAAGTCAGAGGATGTTTTGCTTCACAGAGAAATGATAATCATTGTGAGGTGTGAGCCACTAATAGCTAAGCTGGTCAGTTAAATCTTTGCTTTTGTCATTGGGGTGTATTGACATGCGCAGGGCAGTCCTCTGTCCTCTGCTATTGTATGGTTTCTTAATGCTGCTTGTTCCTGATTTTTAAATGTAAACACTCTGCTCCCAAAAGTGAAAGATTTGAAAGACTCTTGCTGTAGCAAGCCTTTCCTACTCTTTGCCCTGGGGGTGAGAGTGCAGAGGCGTAGGCAGGGTAGGGCCTGAGGGGAAAGGCCCACCCAAAATCTGTAAATGCCCACTCAGCAGCTCTGTGTGGGCATTTGAAGAGATTTTTGTCATTGCAGTGGGCACAACTACATTAGCTTCAGACACCATTTGCTAGAAAATCCTGGCTACGCCTCAGGTGCTTCCCAACTCAACAACCCATCACCCCTTCAGCCCTTCTTACTCGTCTCACAGCACCTCCCATGCATCTTTTGTTGGTAGATTTCCTTCACGAGGTTTAGCTAGGCCTGCATTCCTTTTCAAAGGACCATAGAAGAGAGTAAAAAAGGAGAAGGCATAATAGAGCGGGAAGTAGGTGAAAGACGAGGGGTCAGGGGGGTTGGCAGTAAAAGAAACAGGGCCTGGCCTGGCAGAGAGTTAGAAGTTATGGAACAGAACAATGAGCGAGGGACAAGAAAAGATGTCTCAGGCATGTAGCTCTCTGAGTCTTCCCCACTGTGCCTGCAGAAAGAGACGTCCCATTCCTAGCTCTCTCCCAGATGGATACATTTGACTGGAGAGCCCAGAATGAATGTCACTTAGGCAGAGGGCAAACACAGGGCAGCAGAGCAGGAACACCCCTTCATTTTACTATGCTCCCAGGTGGCTTCTGGGAGGCAAAAGGCATCAGTATTCCATCAACATCATCTTCAACTAGGCCACCGTCACTAAGGTTTATAAAGCAGGCTGTGACACTTTCTGGGGCCTAGGTGGCCAGGCCTACGTGGAAGAGCACAGATCCTAACCCTAAGTTGTGTGGGTGGCTTCACCAGAGGGACTGCATAGGACTGTGGTCGCGTTTGGGAGCGTTAGGGACGCAGGGCACAGACCTCTGTCCGTTTTCCTCCAGGATTAGGCACTGGTTGTCAGTGGTGGAGCCAGCCACTCCACCATTGGGGAAGTTAAAGGCAGAAAGCAGCTCTCTCACCGCCAGGGCAAAGAGTGGGAAAGGCTTGTTACAGAAAGAGTCTTTCAAATCTTTCACTTTTGAGAGCAGACTGTTTACATTTTAGAATCATGAACAAGCACCAATACGAAAGCGTACAGTAGCAGAGGGCATAAGACTGCTGCCCTGCGCATAACAATACACCCCAATGACAAGGTCAAAGATTTAACTGACCTGCTTAGCTATTAGTGGCTCACACCTCACAATGATTATCATCTCTCTGTGAAGCAAAACATCCTCTGAATTGGGGTGAAAGATAGATCTAATGTGCCAAAGTAAGTCAAAATGGAAATGCAGTTTCCTGCTCTCAGAGAAAGGAGGGTCGACAGCCCAATGGGTTAATGCACCTACTGCAGCCTCCTATGTGTACCTTGCAGGCGACACATTCAGTTGCTGGTGAGATGCTGATACAGGTTTGCTTGCTATGCAGGGGCCGGTGGTCACCTCACAGCACCTCGAGAAGGTGTGCTGTTTGAGTCCCAGTGCAATTATGGAATCAGCCATGACCCCCAGATTACACCTTTTCCCCTCGTTTTTTCCAGTCAGTTGGGGCCAGAGAGACAAGCTTGTGTATGGGTGTTACTAAGGCCAGAGTGCAGAATACAAAGGCACAACTGTTAGTGGGAACACATGTATTGAAGGGGCGTTAGCTGTTGGCTGATCGGGCAGGGCAATGCATCCCAATTTTCAATAAAAACATTTTTTTTAAAATGAAAAAAAACATGCCCAAGAGATACCGGACATTGGATTAGAACTCAGGTCTCCAGCATTGCAAGACCAAGAATTTACAGCTTGAGCCACTGATTGCCATGCTTCTGAGGGTCGCTTTTGGGCATATATATCTTTCTCCTGCATGCCCCTGTGAGCATACCCATTTGCAATGTGAAACATGTTCACTGAAGCCAAGGAGGATAGAACATCTGTCCCCCCTCCCCCGCTCCACCAAATGCCAGCTAACTGCAGTGGCCTAGAGGTTAATTGCTTGCGTTACAGCGCTGGGGGGGGGGCCTGGGTTCGAGTACTGCTTTCAGCACATAAACAGAATAGTTCGGTAATCCCCTTGTACAGTGGTGGGTACCCACACTCCTAAAAGGTTCAGTGGCTATGTAATGTAATGAGTTCCCTGGTAAAGGGAGGGTGGAAGAAAGCAGAGAAGCGGGATGTGGAGGCGAGGAAGTGGCCGGTAAATAAAGTAGGGGGAGGTAGGGCTGGATGAATGGGTCCCTGTGGAGAAGAGGAGGAGGGGGTAGGTCTAGAGGGCATAAAGTGGGCCCTGGGGAGACAGCGAATAAGTCGGCCCTGGGAACGGTGTCATGGGGGAAGAGGGCCCAGAATTGTGGAGGAATGGGTGTGTAAAAGAGGGTCCTAATGTGGGGAAAGGAGGCCCAGCGGAGAGGGTGTGGAATGGACCCCACCTGCCACACTTTCTCACCACCACAGTCCCACCTCTGCTTTCTTCCACCCTCCTTTTACCAGGGAACCTGCACCATATCCTTCTAGTCCTACCCCCACTCGCCCCCTCTCCACAGGGACCCATTCATCCAGCCCTACCAATCCCTTTAGCCTGCCCCATCTCCTCCTTTATTTACCCTGCGCTTCCTCAGTCCTGCCTCTCTGCTTTCTTCCACCCTCCCTTTTCCAAGGACCTCATTTCATAACCACTGAACCTTTTAGAAGGAGTGTGGGTACCCACAACTGTACAAGGAGATTACGCAACTATTCCGTTTATGTGTCGAAAGCAGGACTCAAACCCATGCCCCCAACGCTGTAACGCAAGCACTTAACCTCAGGCCACTGCAGTAAGCTGATATTTGGAGAAGTGGAGGCCAGATGTTCTATCCTCATTTTCTGCAGTGAACATGTTTGACAATGCAAATGGGCATGCTCACATGGGCATGCTCACAGGGGCATGCAGAACAAAGATATATACGCCCAAATGCAACTCTCAGAAGCACAGCCACCAGTGGCTCAAGTGGTAAGTGCTTGGTCTTGCAATGTTGGAGACCTGAGTTCTTGTCCGGTGGCTCTTGGGGATTTGTTTTAATTAAAAAAAAAAATGTTTTTATTGAAAATGGGGATGCATTGCCCTGCGCGATCAGCCAACAGCTAATGCCCCTTCAATACCTGCGTTCCCACTAACAGTTGTGCCTCTGTTTTCGGCACTCTGGCCTTGGTAACACCCATACACAATCTTGTCTCTCTGGCCCCAACTGGCTGGAAAAAAACGGGTGTAAAAGGAGTAATCTACGGGTCATGGTTGATACCATAATTGCACTAGGACTCAAACAGGACACCTTCTCGAGGTGCTGTGATGTGACCACCGGCTCCTGCATAGCAAGCAAACCTGTATCAGCATCTCACCGGCAAGTGAATGTGTCGCCTGCAGGCTACACATAGGAGGCTGCAGTAGGTGCATTAACCCATTGGGCTGTCGACCCTCCTTCCCCTGAGAGCAGGAAACTGAATTTCCATGTTGCCTTCCATTGGCACATTAGATCTCTGTTTCACCCCAAGTCAGAGGATGTTTTGCTTCACAGAGAAATGATAATCATTGTGAGGTGTGAGCCACTAATAGCTAAGCAGGTCAGTTAAATCTTTGCTTTTGTCATTGGGGTGTATTGACATGCGCAGGGCAGTCCTCTGTCCTCTGCTACTGTATGGTTTCTTAATGCTGCTTGTTCCTGATTTTTAAATGTAAACACTCTGATCCCAAAAGTGAAAGATTTGAAAGACTCTTGCTGTAGCAAGCCTTTCCTACTCTTTGCCCTGGGGGTGAGAGTGCAGAGGCGTAGGCAGGGTAGGGCCTGAGGGGAAAGGCCCACCCAAAATCTGTAAATGCCCACTCAGCAGCTCTGTGTGGGCATTTAAAGAGATTTTTGTCATTGCAGTGGGCACAACTACATTAGCTTCAGACCCCATTTGCTAGAAAATCCTGGCTACGCCTCAGGTGCTTCCCAACTCAACAACCCATCACCCCTTCAGCCCTTCTTACTCGTCTCACAGCACCTCCCATGCATCTTTTGTTGGTAGATTTCCTTCACGAGGCTTAGCTAGGCCTGCATTCCTTTTCAAAGGACCATAGAAGAGAGTAAAAAAGGAGAAGGCATAATAGAGCGGGAAGTAGGTGAAAGACGAGGGGTCAGGGGGGTTGGCAGTAAAAGAAACAGGGCCTGGCCTGGCAGAGAGTTAGAAGTTAGGGAACAGAACAATGAGCGAGGGACAAGGAAAGATGTCTCAGGCATGTAGCTCTCTGAGTCTTCCCCACTGTGCCTGCAGAAAGAGACGTCCCATTCATAGCTCTCTCCCAGATGGATACATTTGCCTGGAGAGCCCAGAATGAATGTCACTTAGGCAGAGGGCAAACACAGGGCAGCAGAGCAGGAACACCCCTTCATTTTACTATGCTCCCAGGTGGCTTCTGGGAGGCAAAAGGCATCAGTATTCCATCAACATCATCTTCACCTAGGCCACCGTCACTAAGGTTTATAAAGCAGGCTGTGACACTTTCTGGGGCCTAGGTGGCCAGGCCTACGTGGAAGAGCACAGATCCTAACCCTAAGTTGTGTGGGTGGCTTCACCAGAGGGGCTGCATAGGACATAGGGCTGTGCCCGTATGGGCTGTGGTCGCGTTTGGGAGCGTTAGGGACGCGTGGAGGACGCAGGGCGCAGACCTCTGTCCGTTTTCCTCCAGGATTAGGCACTGGTTGTCAGTGGTGGAGCCAGCCACTCCACAATTGGGGAAGTTAAAGGCAGAAAGCAGCTCTCTCACCGCCAGGGCAAAGAGTGGGAAAGGCTTGTTACAGCAAGAGTCTTTCAAATCTTTCACTTTTGAGAGCAGACTGTTTACATTTTAGAATCATGAACAAGCACCAATACGAAAGCGTACAGTAGCAGAGGGCATAAGACTGCTGCCCTGCGCATAACAATACACCCCAATGACAAGGTCAAAGATTTAACTGACCTGCTTAGCTATTAGTGGCTCACACCTCACAATGATTATCATCTCTCCGTGAAGGAAAACATCCTCTGAATTGGGGTGAAAGATAGATCTAATGTGCCAAAGTAAGTCAAAATGGAAATGCAGTTTCCTGCTCTCAGAGAAAGGAGGGTCGACAGCCCAATGGGTTAATGCACCTACTGCAGCCTCCTATGTGTACCTTGCAGGCGACACATTCAGTTGCTGGTGAGATGCTGATACAGGTTTGCTTGCTATGCAGGGGCCGGTGGTCACCTCACAGCACCTCGAGAAGGTGTGTGTTTGAGTCCCAGTGCAATTATGGAATCAGCCATGACCCCCAGATTACACCTTTTCCCCTCGTTTTTTCCAGTCAGTTGGGGCCAGAGAGACAAGCTTGTGTATGGGTGTTACTAAGGCCAGAGTGCAGAATACAAAGGCACAACTGTTAGTGGGAACACATGTATTGAAGGGGCGTTAGCTGTTGGCTGATCGGGCAGGGCAATGCATCCCAATTTTCAATAAAAACATTTTTTTTTAAATGAAAAAAAACATGCCCATGAGATACCGGACATTGGATTAGAACTCAGGTCTCCAGCATTGCAAGACCAAGAATTTACAGCTTGAGCCACTGATTGCCATGCTTCCAAGGGTCGCTTTTGGGCATATATATCTTTCTCCTGCATGCCCCTGTGAGCATACCCATTTGCATTGTGAAACATGTTCACTGAAGCCAAGGAGGATAGAACATCTGTCCCCCCTCCCCCACTCCACCAAATGCCAGCTAACTGCAGTGGCCTAGAGGTTAATTGCTTGCGTTACAGCGCTGGGGCGGGCCTGGGTTCGAGTACTGCTTTCGGCACATAAACAGAAGAGTTGGGTAATCCCCTTGTACAGTGGTGGGGACCCACCCTCCTAAAAGGTTCAGTGGCTATGTAATGTAATGAGTTCCCTGGTAAAGGGAGGGTGGAAGAAAGCAGAGAAGCGGGATGTGGAGGTGAGGAAGTGACCGGTAAATAAAGTAGGGGGAGGTAGGGCTGGATGAATGGGTCCCTGTGGAGAAGAGGAGGAGGGGGTAGGTCTAGAGGGCATAAAGTGGGCCCTGGGGAGACAGCGAATAAGTCGGCCCTGGGAACGGTGTCATGGGGGGAAGATGGCCCAGAATTCTGGAGGAATGGGTGTGTAAAGGAGGGTCCTAATGTGGGGAAAGGAGGCCCAGCGGAGAGGGTGTGGAATGGACCCCACCTGCCACACTTTCTCACCACCACAGTCCCACCTCTGCTTTCTTCCACCCTCCTTTTACCAGGGAACCTGCACCATATCCTTCTAGTCCTACCCCCACTCACCCCCTCTCCACAGGGACCCATTCATCCAGCCCTACCAATCCCTTTAGCCTGCCCCATCTCCTCCTTTATTTACCCTGCGCTTCCTCAGTCCTGTCTCTCTGCTTTCTTCCACCCTCCCTTTTCCAAGGACCTCTTTTCATAACCACTGAACCTTTTAGAAGGAGTGTGGGTACCCACAACTGTACAAGGAGATTACGCAACTATTCCGTTTATGTGTCGAAAGCAAGACTCAAACCCATGCCCCCAACGCTGTAATGCAAGCAATTAACCTCAGGCCACTGCAGTAAGCTGATATTTGGAGAAGTGGAGGCCAGATGTTCTATCCTCATTTTCTGCAGTGAACATGTTTGACAATGCAAATGGGCATGCTCACATGGGCATGCTCACAGGGGCATGCAGAACAAAGATATATACGCCCAAATGCAACTCTCAGATGCACAGCCACCAGCGGCTCAAGTGGTAAGTGCTTCGTCTTGCAATGTTGGAGACCTGAGTTCTTGTCCAGTGGCTCTTGGGGATTTTTTTTAATTTAAAAAAAATGTTTTTATTGAAAATGGGGATGCATTGCCCTGCGTGATCAGCCAACAGCTAATGCCCCTTCAATACCTGCGTTCCCACTAACAGTTGTGCCTCTGTTTTCGGCACTCTGGCCTTGGTAACACCCATACACAATCTTGTCTCTCTGGCCCCAACTGACTGGAAAAAAACGGGTGTAAAAGGAGTAATCTACGGGTCATGGTTAATACCATAATTGCACTAGGACTCAAACAGGACACCTTCTCGAGGTGCTGTGATGTGACCACCGGCCCCTGCATAGCAAGCAAACCTGTATCAGCATCTCACCGGCAACTGAATGTGTCGCCTGCAGGCTACACATAGGAGGCTGCAGTAGGTGCATTAACCCATTGGGCTGTCGACCCTCCTTCCTCTGAGAGCAGGAAACTGAATTTCCATGTTGCCTTCCATTGGCACATTAGATCTCTGTTTCACCCAAAGTCAGAGGATGTTTTGCTTCACAGAGAAATGATAATCATTGTGAGGTGTGAGCCACTAATAGCTAAGCAGGTCAGTTAAATCTTTGCTTTTGTCATTGGGGTGTATTGACATGCGCAGGGCAGTCCTCTGTCCTCTGCTACTGTATGGTTTCTTAATGCTGCTTGTTCCTGATTTTTAAATGTAAACACTCTGCTCCCTAAAGTGAAAGATTTGAAAGACTCTTGCTGTAGCAAGCCTTTCCTACTCTTTGCCCTGGGGGTGAGAGTGCAGAGGCGTAGGCAGGGTAGGGCCTGAGGGGAAAGGCCCACCCAAAATCTGTAAATGCCCACTCAGCAGCTCTGTGTGGGCATTTAAAGAGATTTTTGTCATTGCAGTGGGCACAACTACATTAGCTTCAGACCCCATTTGCTAGAAAATCCTGGCTACGCCTCTGGTGCTTCCCAACTCAACAACCCACCACCCCTTCAGCCCTTCTTACTCGTCTCACAGCACCTCCCATGCATCTTTTGTTGGTAGATTTCCTTCACGAGGCTTAGCTAGGCCTGCATTCCTTTTCAAAGGGCCATAGAAGAGAGTAAAAAAGGAGAAGGCATAATAGAGCGGGAAGTAGGTGAAAGACGAGGGGTCAGGGGGGTTGGCAGGAAAAGAAACAGGGCCTGGCCTGGCAGAGAGTTAGAAGTTATGGAACAGAACAATGAGCGAGTGACAAGGAAAGATGTCTCAGGCATGTAGCTCTCTGAGTCTTCCCCACTGTGCCTGCAGAAAGAGACGTCCCATTCCTAGCTCTCTCCCAGATGGATACATTTGCCTGGAGAGCCCAGAATGAATGTCACTTAGGCAGAGGGCAAACACAGGGCAGCAGAGCAGGAACACCCCTTCATTTTACTATGCTCCCAGGTGGCTTCTGGGAGGCAAAAGGCATCAGTATTCCATCAACATCATCTTCACCTAGGCCACCGTCACTAAGGTTTATAAAGCAGGCTGTGACACTTTCTGGGGCCTAGGTGGCCAGGCCTACGTGGAAGAGCACAGATCCTAACCCTAAGTTGTGTGGGTGGCTTCACCAGAGGGGCTGCATAGGATATAGGGCTGTGCCCATATGGGCTGTGGTCGCGTTTGGGAGCGTTAGGGACGCGTGGAGGACGACGGGCACAGACCTCTGTCCGTTTTCCTCCAGGATTAGGCACTGGTTGTCAGTGGTGGAGCCAGCCACTCCACAATTGGGGAAGTTAAAGGCAGACAGCAGCTCTCTCACCGCCAGTTCAGAGTGGGAAAGGCTTGTTACAGCAAGAGTCTTTCAAATCTTTCACTTTTGAGAGCAGACTGTTTACATTTTAGAATCATGAACAAGCACCAATACGAAAGCGTACAGTAGCAAAGGGCATAAGACTGCTGCCTTGCGCATAACAATACACCCCAATGACAAGGTCAAAGATTTAACTGACCTGCTTAGCTATTAGTGGCTCACACCTCACAATGATTATCATCTCTCCGTGAAGCAAAACATCCTCTGAATTGGGGTGAAAGATAGATCTAATGTGCCAAAGTAAGTCAAAATGGAAATGCAGTTTCCTGCTCTCAGAGAAAGGAGGGTCGACAGCCCAATGGGTTAATGCACCTACTGCAGCCTCCTATGTGTACCTGGCAGGCGACACATTCAGTTGCTGGTGAGATGCTGATACAGGTTTGCTTGTTATGCAGGGGCCGGTGGTCACCTCACAGCACCTCGAGAAGGTGTGCTGTTTGAGTCCCAGTGCAATTATGGAATCAGCCATGACCCCCAGATTACACCTTTTCCCCTCGTTTTTTTCCAGTCAGTTGCGGCCAGAGAGACAAGCTTGTGTATGGGTGTTACTAAGGCCAGAGTGCAGAATACAAAGGCACAACTGTTAGTGGGAACACATTTATTGAAGGGGCGTTAGCTGTTGGCTGATCGGGCAGGGCAATGCATCCCAATTTTCAATAAAAACATTTTTTTTTAAATGAAAAAAAAAATGCCCAAGAGATACCGGACATTGGATTAGAACTCAGGTCTCCAGCATTGCAAGACCAAGAATTTACAGCTTGAGCCACTGATTGCCATGCTTCCGCGGGTTGCTTTTGGGCATATATATCTTTCTCCTGCATGCCCCTGTGAGCATACCCATTTGCATTGTGAAACATGTTCACTGAAGCCAAGGAGGATAGAACATCTGTCCCCCCTCCCCCGCTCCACCAAATACCAGCTAACTGCAGTGGCCTAGAGGTTAAGTGCTTGCGTTACAGCGCTGGGGGGGCTGGGTTCGAGTACTGCTTTCGGCACATAAACAGAATAGTTGGGTAATCTCCTTGTACAGTGGTGGGTACCCACACTCCTAAAAGGTTCAGTGGCTATGTAATGTAATGAGTTCCCTGGTAAAGGGAGAGTGGAAGAAAGCAGAGAAGCGGGATGTGGAGGCGAGGAAGTGGCCGGTAAATAAAGTAGGGGGAGGTGGGGCTGGATGACTGGGTCCCTGTGGAGAAAAGGAGGAGGGGGTAGGTCTAGAGGGCATAAAGTGGGCCCTGGGGAGACAGCGAATAAGTCGGCCCTGGGAACGGTGTCATGGGGGGAAGAGGGCCCAGAATTGTGGAGGAATGGGTGTGTAAAGGAGGGTCCTAATGTGGGGAAAGGAGGCCCAGCGGAGAGGGTGTGGAATGGACACCACCTGCCACACTTTCTCACCACCACAGTCCCACCTCTGCTTTCTTCCACCCTCCTTTTACCAGGGAACCTGCACCATATCCTTCTAGTCCTACCCCCACTCACCCCCTCTCCACAGGGACCCATTCATCCAGCCCTACCAATCCCTTTAGCCTGCCCCATCTCCTCCTTTATTTACCCTCCGCTTCCTCAGTCCTGCCTCTCTGCTTTCTTCCACCCTCCCTTTTCCAAGGACCTCTTTTCATAACCACTGAACCTTTTAGAAGGAGTTTGGGTACCCACAACTGTACAAGGAGATTACGCAACTATTCCGTTTATGTGTCGAAAGCAGGACTCAAACCCATGCCCCCAACGCTGTAACGCAAGCACTTAACCTCAGGCCACTGCAGTAAGCTGATATTTGGAGAAGTGGAGGCCAGATGTTCTATCCTCATTTTCTGCAGTGAACATGTTTGACAATGCAAATGGGCATGCTCACATGGGCATGCTCACAGGGGCATGCAGAACAAAGATATATACGCCCAAATGCAACTCTCAGAAGCACAGCCACCAGTGGCTCCAGTGGTAAGTGTTTGGTCTTGCAATGTTGGAGACCTGAGTTCTTGTCCGGTGGCTCTTGGGGATTTGTTTTAATTAAAAAAAAAATGTTTTTATTGAAAATGGGGATGCATTGCCCTGCGCGATCAGCCAACAGCTAATGCCCCTTCAATACCTGCGTTCCCACTAACAGTTGTGCCTCTGTTTTCGGCACTCTGGCCTTGGTAACACCCATACACAATCTTGTCTCTCTGGCCCCAACTGACAGGAAAAAAACGGGTGTAAAAGGAGTAATCTACGGGTCATGGTTGATACCATAATTGCACTAGGACTCAAACAGGACACCTTCTCGAGGTGCTGTGATGTGACCACCGGCCCCTGCATAGCAAGCAAACCTGTATCAGCATCTCACCGGCAACTGAATGTGTCGCCTGCAGGCTACACATAGGAGGCTGCAGTAGGTGCATTAACCCATTGGGCTGTCGACCCTCCTTCCTCTGAGAGCAGGAAACTGAATTTCCATGTTGCCTTCCATTGGCACATTAGATCTCTGTTTCACCCCAAGTCAGAGGATGTTTTGCTTCACAGAGAAATGATAATCATTGTGAGGTGTGAGCCACTAATAGCTAAGCAGGTCAGTTAAATCTTTGCTTTTGTCATTGGGGTGTATTGACATGCGCAGGGCAGTCCTCTGTCCTCTGCTACTGTATGGTTTCTTAATGCTGCTTGTTCCTGATTTTTAAATGTAAACACTCTGCTCCCAAAAGTGAAAGATTTGAAAGACTCTTGCTGTAGCAAGCCTTTCCTACTCTTTGCCCTGGGGGTGAGAGTGCAGAGGCGTAGGCAGGGTAGGGCCTGAGGGGAAAGGCCCACCCAAAATCTGTAAATAAATGCCCACTCAGCAGCTCTGTGTGGGCATTTAAAGAGATTTTTGTCATTGCAGTGGGCACAACTACATTAGCTTCAGACCACATTTGCTAGAAAATCCTGGCTACGCCTCTGGTGCTTCCCAACTCAACAACCCATCACCCCTTGAGCCTTTCTTACTCGTCTCACAGCACCTCCAATGCATCTTTTGTTGGTAGATTTCCTTCACGAGGCTTAGCTAGGCCTGCATTCCTTTTCAAAGGGCCATAGAAGAGAGTAAAAAAGGAGAAGGCATAATAGAGCGGGAAGTAGGTGAAAGACGAGGGGTCATGGGGGTTGGCAGTAAAAGAAACAGGGCCTGGCCTGGCAGAGAGTTAGAAGTTAGGGAACAGAACAATGAGCGAGGGACAAGGAAAGATATCTCAGGCATGTAGCTCTCTGAGTCTTCCCCACTGTGCCTGCAGAAAGAGACGTCCCATTCCTAGCTCTCTCCCAGATGGATACATTTGCCTGGAGAGCCCAGAATGAATGTCACTTAGGAAGAGGGCAAACACAGGGCAGCAGAGCAGGAACACTCCTTCATTTTACTATGCTCCCAGGTGGCTTCTGGGAGGCAAAAGGCATCAGTATTCCATCAACATCATCTTCACCTAGGCCACCGTCACTAAGGTTTATAAAGCAGGCTGTGACACTTTCTGGGGCCTAGGTGGCCAGGCCTACGTGGAAGAGCACATATCCTAACCCTAAGTTGTGTGGGTGGCTTCACCAGAGGGGCTGCATAGGACATAGGGCTGTGCCCGTATGGGCTGTGGTCGCGTTTGGGAGCGTTAGGGACGCGTGGAGGACGCAGGGCGCAGACCTCTGTCCGTTTTCCTCCAGGATTAGGCACTGGTTGTCAGTGGTGGAGCCAGCCACTCCACAATTGGGGAAGTTAAAGGCAGAAAGCAGCTCTCTCACCGCCAGGGCAAAGAGTGGGAAAGGCTTGTTACAGCAAGAGTCTTTCAAATCTTTCACTTTTGAGAGCAGACTGTTTACATTTTAGAATCATGAACAAGCACCAAAACGAAAGCGTACAGTAGCAGAGGGCATAAGACTGCTGCCCTGCGCATAACAATACACCCCAATGACAAGGTCGAAGATTTAACTGACCTTCTTAGCTATTAGTGGCTCACACCTCACAATGATTATCATCTCTCCGTGAAGCAAAACATACTCTGAATTGGGGTGAAAGATAGATCTAATGTGCCAAAGTAAGTCAACATGGAAATGCAGTTTCCTGCTCTCAGAGGAAGGAGGGTCGACAGCCCAATGGGTTAATGCACCTACTGCATCCTCCTATATGTACCTTGCAGGCGACACATTCAATTGCTGATAAGATGCTGATACAGGTTTGCTTGCTATGCAGGGGCCGGTGGTCACCTCACAGCACCTCGAGAAGGTGTGCTGTTTGAGTCCCAGTGCAATTATGGAATCAGCCATGACCCTGAGATTACACCTTTTCCCCTCGTTTTTTCCAGTCAGTTGGAGCCAGAGAGACAAGCTTGTGTATGGGTGTTACTAAGGCCAGAGTGCAGAATACAAAGGCACAACTGTTAGTGGGAACACATGTATTGAAGGGGCGTTAGCTGTTGGCTGATCGGGCAGGGCAATGCATCCCAATTTTCAGTAAAAACATTTTTTTAAATGAAAAAAAACATGCCCAAGAGATACCGGACATTGGATTAGAACTCAGGTCTCCAGCATTGCAAGACCAAGGATTTACAGCTTGAGCCACTGATTGCCATGCTTACAAGGGTCGCTTTTGGGAATATATATCTTTCTCCTGCATGCCCCTGTGAGCATACCCATTTGCATTGTGAAACATGTTCACTGAAGCCAAGGAGGATAGAACATCTGTCCCCCCTCCCCCGCTCCACCAAATACCAGCTAACTGCAGTGGCCTAGAGGTTAATTGCTTGCGTTACAGCGCTGGGGGGGGGCCTGGGTTCGGGTACTGCTTTCGGCACATAAACAGAATAGTTGGGTAATCCCCTTGTACAGTGGTGGGTACCCACACTCCTAAAAGGTTCAGTGGCTATGTAATGTAATGAGTTCCCTGGTAAAGGGAGGGTGGAAGAAAGCAGAGAAGCGGGATGTGGAGGTGAGGAAGTGGCCGGTAAATAAAGTAGGGGGAGGTAGGGCTGCATGAATGGGTCCCTGTGGAGAAGAGGAGGAGGGGGTAGGTCTAGAGGGCATAAAGTGGGCCCTGGGGAGACAGCGAATAAGTCGGCCCTGGGAACGGTGTCATGGGGGAAGAGGGCCCAGAATTGTGGAGGAATGGGTGTGTAAAGGAGGGTCCTAATGTGGGGAAAGGAGGCCCAGCGGAGAGGGTGTGGAATGGACCCCACCTGCCACACTTTCTCACCACCACAGTCCCACCTCTGCTTTCTTCCACCCTCCTTTTACCAGGGAACCTGCACCATATCCTTCTAGTCCTACCCCCACTCACCCCCTCTCCACAGGGACCCATTCATCCAGCCCTACCACTCCCTTTAGCCTGCCCCATCTCCTCCTTTATTTACCCTGCGCTTCCTCAGTCCTGCCTCTCTGCTTTCTTCCACCCTCCCTTTTCCAAGGACTTCTTTTCATAACCACTGAACCTTTTAGAAGGAGTGTGGGTACCCACAACTGTACAAGGAGATTACGCAACTATTCCGTTTATGTGTCGAAAGCAGGACTCAAACCCATGCCCCCAACGCTGTAACGCAAGCACTTAACCTCAGGCCACTGCAGTAAGCTGATATTTGGAGAAGTGGAGGCCAGATGTTCTATCCTCATTTTCTGCAGTGAACATGTTTGACAATGCAAATGAGCATGCTCACAGGGGCATGCTCACAGGGGCATGCAGAACAAAGATATATACGCCCAAATGCAACTCTCAGATGCACAGCCGCCAGTGGCTCAAGTGGTAAGTGCTTGGTCTTGCAATGTTGGAGACCTGAGGTCTTGTCCAGTGGCTCTTGGGGATTTTTTTTAATTTAAAAAAAATGTTTTTATTGAAAATGGGGATGCATTGCCCTGCGCGATCAGCCAACAGCTAATGCCCCTTCAATACCTGCGTTCCCACTAACAGTTGTGCCTCTGTTTTCGGCACTCTGGCCTTGGTAACACCCATACACAATCTTGTCTCTCTGGCCCCAACTGACTGGAAAAAAACGGGTGTAAAAGGAGTAATCTATGGGTCATGGTTGATACCATAATTGCACTAGGACTCAAACAGGACACCTTCTCGAGGTGCTGTGATGTGACCACCGGCCCCTGCATAGCAAGCAAACCTCTATCAGCAACTCACCGGCAACTGAATGTGTCGCCTGCAGGCTACACATAGGAGGCTGCAGTAGGTGCATTAACCCATTGGGCTGTCGACCCTCCTTCCTCTGAGAGCAGGAAACTGAATTTCCATGTTGCCTTCCATTGGCACATTAGATCTCTGTTTCACCCCAAGTCAGAGGATGTTTTGCTTCACAGAGGAATGATAATCATTGTGAGGTGTGAGCCACTAATAGCTAAGCAGGTCAGTTAAATCTTTGCTTTTGTCATTGGGGTGTATTGACATGCGCAGGGCAGTCCTCTGTCCTCTGCTACTGTATGGTTTCTTAATGCTGCTTGTTCATGATTTTTAAATGTAAACACTCTGCTCCCAAAAGTGAAAGATTTGAAAGACTCTTGCTGTAGCAAGCCTTTCCTACTCTTTGCCCTGGGGGTGAGAGTGCAGAGGCGTGGGCAGGGTAGGGCCTGAGGGGAAAGGCCCACCCAAAATCTGTAAATGCCCACTCAGCAGCTCTGTGTGGGCATTTAAAGAGATTTTTGTCATTGCAGTGGGCACAACTACATTAGCTTCAGACCCCATTTGCTAGAAAATCCTGGCTACGCCTCTGGTGCTTCCCAACTCAACAACCCATCACCCCTTCCGCCCTTCTTACTCGTCTCACAGCACCTCCCATGCATCTTTTGTTGGTAGGTTTCCTTCACGAGGCTTAGCTAGGCCTGCATTCCTTTTCAAAGGGCCATAGAAGAGAGTAAAAAAGGAGAAGGCATAATAGAGCGGGAAGTAGGTGAAAGACGAGGGGTCAGGGGGGTTGGCAGTAAAAGAAACAGGGCCTGGCCTGGCAGAGAGTTAGAAGTTAGGGAACAGAACAATGAGCGAGGGACAAGGAAAGATGTCTTAGGCATGTAGCTCTCTGAGTCTTCCCCACTGTGCCTGCAGAAAGAGAAGTCCCATTCCTAGCTCTCTCCCAGATGGATACATTTGCCTAGAGAGCCCAGAATGAATGTCACTTAGGCAGAGTTCAAATACAGGGCAGCAGAGCAGGAACACCCCTTCATTTTACTATGCTCCCAGGTGGCTTCTGGGAGGCAAAAGGAATCAGTATTCCATCAACATCATCTTCACCTAGGCCACCGTCACTAAGGTTTATAAAGCAGGCTGTGACACTTTCTTGGGCCTAGGTGGCCAGGCCTACGTGGAAGAGCACAGATCCTAACCCTAAGTTGTGTGGGTGGCTTCACCAGAGGGGCTGCATAGGACATAGGGCTGTGCCCGTATGGGCTGTGGTCGCGTTTGGGAGCGTTAGGGACGCGTGGAGGACGCAGGGTGCAGACCTCTGTCCGTTTTCATCCAGGATTAGGCACTGGTTGTCAGTGGTGGAGCCAGCCACTCCACAATTGGGGAAGTTAAAGGCAGAAAGCAGCTCTCTCACCGCCAGGGCAAAGAGTGGGAAAGGCTTGTTACAGCAAGAGTCTTTCAAATCTTTCACTTTTGAGAGCAGACTGTTTACATTTTAGAATCATGAACAAGCACCAATACGAAAGCGTACAGTAGCAGAGGGCATAAGACTGCTGCCCTGTGCATAACAATACACCCCAATGACAAGGTCAAAGATTTAACTGACCTGCTTAGCTATTAGTGGCTCACACCTCACGATGATTATCATCTCTCCGTGAAGCAAAACATTTTCTGAATTGGGGTGAAAGATAGATTTAATGTGCCAAAGTAAGTCAAAATGGAAATGCAGTTTCCTGCTCTCAGAGAAAGGAGGGTCGACAGCCCAATGGGTTAATGCACCTACTGCAGCCTCCTATGTGTACCTTGCAGGCGACACATTCAGTTGCTGGTGAGATGCTGATACAGGTTTGCTTGCTATGCAGTGGCCGGTGGTCACCTCACAGCACCTCGAGAAGGTGTGCTGTTTGAGTCCCAGTGCAATTATGGAATCAGCCATGACCCCCAGATTACACCTTTTCCCCTCGTTTTTTTCCAGTCAGTTGGGGCCAGAGAGACAAGCTTGTGTATGGGTGTTACTAAGGCCAGAGTGCAGAATACAAAGGCACAACTGTTAGTGGGAACACATGTATTGAAGGGGCGTTAGCTGTTGGCTGATCGGGCAGGGCAATGCATCCCAATTTTCAATAAAAACATTTTTTTTTAAATGAAAAAAAACATGCCCAAGAGATACCGGACATTGGATTAGAACTCAGGTCTCCAGCAGTGCATGACCAAGGATTTACAGCTTGATCCACTGATTGCCATGCTTCCGAGGGTCGCTTTTGGGCATATATATCTTTCTCCTGCATGCCCCTGTGAGCATACCCATTTGCATTGTGAAACATGTGCACTGAAGCCAAGGAGGATAGAACATTTGTCCCCCCTCCCCCGCTCCACCAAATGCCAGCTAACTGCAGTGGCCTAGAGGTTAATTGCTTGCGTGACAGCGCTGTGGGGTGCCTGGGTTCGAGTACTGCTTTCGGCACATAAACAGAATAGTTGGGTAATCCCCTTGTACAGTGGTGGTTACCCACACTCCTAAAACGTTCAGTGGCTATGTAATGTAATGAGTTCCCTGGTAAAGGGAGGGTGGAAGAAAGCAGAGAAGCGGGATGTGGAGGTGAGGAAGTGACCGGTAAATAAAGTGGGGGGAGGTAGGGCTGGATGAATGGGTCCCTGTGGAGAAGAGGAGGAGGGGGTAGGTCTAGAGGGCATAAAGTGGGCCCTGGGGAGACAGCGAATAAGTCGGCCCTGGGAACGGTGTCATGGGGGGAAGAGGGCCCAGAATTGTGGAGGAATGGGTGTGTAAAGGAGGGTCCTAATGTGGGGAAAGGAGGCCCAGCGGAGAGGGTGTGGAATGGACCCCACCTGCCACACTTTCTCACCACCACAGTCCCACCTCTGCTTTCTTCCACCCTCCTTTTACCAGGGAACCTGCACCATATCCTTCTAGTTCTACCCCCACTCACCCCCCCTCCACAGGGACCCATTCATCCAGCCCTACCAATCCCTTTAGCCTGCCCCATCTCTTCCTTTATTTACCCTGCGCTTCCTCAGTCCTGTCTCTCTGCTTTCTTCCACCCTCCCTTTTCCAAGGACCTCTTTTCATAACCACTGAACCTTTTAGAAGGAGTGTGGGTACCCACAACTGTACAAGGAGATTACGCAACTATTCCGTTTATGTGTCGAAAGCAGGACTCAAACCCATGCCCCCAACGCTGTAATGCAAGCAATTAACCTCAGGCCACTGCAGTAAGCTGATATTTGGAGAAGTGGAGGCCAGATGTTCTATCCTCATTTTCTGCAGTGAACATGTTTGACAATGCAAATGGGCATGCTCACATGGGCAAGCTCACAGGGGCATGCAGAACAAAGATATATACGCCCAAATGCAACTCTCACATGCACAGCCACCAGTGGCTCAAGTGGTAAGTGCTTTGTCTTGCAATGTTGGAGACCTGAGTTCTTGTCCAGTGGCTCTTGGGGATTTTTTTTAATTTAAAAAAAATGTTTTTATTGAAAATGGGGATGCATTGCCCTGCGCGATCAGCCAACAGCTAATGCCCCTTCAATACCTGCGTTCCCACTAACAGTTGTGCCTCTGTTTTCGGCACTCTGGCCTTGGTAACACCCATACACAATCTTGTCTCTCTGGCCCCAACTGACTGGAAAAAAACGGGTGTAAAAGGAGTAATCTATGGGTCATGGTTGATACCATAATTGCACTAGGACTCAAACAGGACACCTTCTCGAGGTGCTGTGATGTGACCACCGGCCCCTGCATAGCAAGCAAACCTGTATCAGCAACTCACCGGCAACTGAATGTGTTGCCTGCAGGCTACACATAGGAGGCTGCAGTAGGTGCATTAACCCATTGGGCTGTCGACCCTCCTTCCTCTGAGAGCAGGAAACTGAATTTCCATGTTGCCTTCCATTGGCACATTAGATCTCTGTTTCACCCCAAGTCAGAGGATGTTTTGCTTCACAGAGGAATGATAATCATTGTGAGGTGTGAGCCACTAATAGCTAAGCAGGTCAGTTAAATCTTTGCTTTGGTCATTGGGGTGTATTGACATGCGCAGGGCAGTCCTCTGTCCTCTGCTACTGTATGGTTTCTTAATGCTGCTTGTTCATGATTTTTAAATGTAAACACTCTGCTCCCAAAAGTGAAAGATTTGAAAGACTCTTGCTGTAGCAAGCCTTTCCTACTCTTTGCCCTGGGGGTGAGAGTGCAGAGGCGTGGGCAGGGTAGGGCCTGAGGGGAAAGGCCCACCCAAAATCTGTAAATGCCCACTCAGCAGCTCTGTGTGGGCATTTAAAGAGATTTTTGTCATTGCAGTGGGCACAACTACATTAGCTTCAGACCCCATTTGCTAGAAAATCCTGGCTACGTCTCTGGTGCTTCCCAACTCAACAACCCATCACCCCTTCAGCCGTTCTTACTCGTCTCACAGCACCTCCCATGCATCTTTTGTTGGTAGGTTTCCTTCACGAGGCTTAGCTAGGCCTGCATTCCTTTTCAAAGGGCCATAGAAGAGAGTAAAAAAGGAGAAGGCATAATAGAGCGGGAAGTAGGTGAAAGACGAGGGGTCAGGGGGGTTGGCAGTAAAAGAAACAGGGCCTGGCCTGGCAGAGAGTTAGAAGTTAGGGAACAGAACAATGAGCGAGGGACAAGGAAAGATGTCTCAGGCATGTAGCTCTCTGAGTCTTCCCCACTGTGCCTGCAGAAAGA
This sequence comes from Ambystoma mexicanum, assembly GCF_040938575.1. Lineage (NCBI taxonomy): Eukaryota > Metazoa > Chordata > Amphibia > Caudata > Ambystomatidae > Ambystoma > Ambystoma mexicanum. The sequence continues at coordinate 391,380,596 of NC_090926.1, read as the reverse complement.
GATGTCCCATTCCTAGCTCTCTCCCAGATGGATACATTTGCCTGGAGAGCCCAGAATGAATGTCACTTAGGCAGAGTTCAAATACAGGGCAGCAGAGCAGGAACACCCCTTCATTTTACTATGCTCCCAGGTGGCTTCTGGGAGGCAAAAGGAATCAGTATTCCATCAACATCATCTTCACCTAGGCCACCGTCACTAAGGTTTATAAAGCAGGCTGTGACACTTTCTGGGGCCTAGGTGGCCAGGCCTACGTGGAAGAGCACAGATCCTAACCCTAAGTTGTGTGGGTGGCTTCACCAGAGGGGCTGCATAGGACATAGGGCTGTGCCCGTATGGGCTGTGGTCGCGTTTGGGAGCGTTAGGGACGCGTGGAGGACGCAGGGTGCAGACCTCTGTCCGTTTTCATCCAGGATTAGGCACTGGTTGTCAGTGGTGGAGCCAGCCACTCCACAATTGGGGAAGTTAAAGGCAGAAAGCAGCTCTCTCACCGCCAGGGCAAAGAGTGGGAAAGGCTTGTTACAGCAAGAGTCTTTCAAATCTTTCACTTTTGAGAGCAGACTGTTTACATTTTAGAATCATGAACAAGCACCAATACGAAAGCGTACAGTAGCAGAGGGCATAAGACTGCTGCCCTGCGCATAACAATACACCCCAATGACAAGGTCAAAGATTTAACTGACCTGCTTAGCTATTAGTGGCTCACACCTCACAATGATTATCATCTCTCCGTGAAGCAAAACATCCTCTGAATTGGGGTGAAAGATAGATTTAATGTGCCAAAGTAAGTCAAAATGGAAATGCAGTTTCCTGCTCTCAGAGAAAGGAGGGTCGACAGCCCAATGGGTTAATGCACCTACTGCAGCCTCCTATGTGTACCTTGCAGGCGACACATTCAGTTGCTGGTGAGATGCTGATACAGGTTTGCTTGCTATGCAGGGGCCGGTGGTCACCTCACAGCACCTCGAGAAGGTGTGCTGTTTGAGTCCCAGTGCAATTATGGAATCAGCCATGACCCCCAGATTACACCTTTTCCCCTCGTTTTTTTCCAGTCAGTTGGGGCCAGAGAGACAAGCTTGTGTATGGGTGTTACTAAGGCCAGAGTGCAGAATACAAAGGCACAACTGTTAGTGGGAACACATGTATTGAAGGGGCGTTAGCTGTTGGCTGATCGGGCAGGGCAATGCATCCCAATTTTCAATAAAAACATTTTTTTTTAAATGAAAAAAAACATGCCCAAGAGATACCGGACAATGGATTAGAACTCAGGTCTCCAGCATTGCATGACCAAGGATTTACAGCTTGATCCACTGATTGCCATGCTTCCGAGGGTCGCTTTTGGGCATATATATCTTTCTCCTGCATGCCCCTGTGAGCATACCCATTTGCATTGTGAAACATGTTCACTGAAGCCAAGGAGGATAGAACATCTGTCCCCCCTCCCCCGCTCCACCAAATGCCAGCTAACTGCAGTGGCCTAGAGGTTAATTGCTTGCGTGACAGCGCTGGGGGGGGCCTGGGTTCGAGTACTGCTTTCGGCACACAAACAGAATAGTTGGGTAATCCCCTTGTACAGTGGTGGTTACCCACACTCCTAAAAGGTTCAGTGGCTATGTAATGTAATGAGTTCCCTGGTAAGGGGAGGGTGGAAGAAAGCAGAGAAGCGGGATGTGGAGGTGAGGAAGTGACCGGTAAATAAAGTAGGGGGAGGTAGGGCTGGATGAATGGGTCCCTGTGGAGAAGAGGAGGAGGGGGTAGGTCTAGAGGGCATAAAGTGGGCCCTGGGGAGACAGCGAATAAGTCGGCCCTGGGAACGGTGTCATGGGGGGAAGAGGGCCCAGAATTGTGGAGGAATGGGTGTGTAAAGGAGGGTCCTAATGTGGGGAAAGGAGGCCCAGCGGAGAGGGTGTGGAATGGACCCCACCTGCCACACTTTCTCACCACCACAGTCCCACCTCTGCTTTCTTCCACCCTCCTTTTACCAGGGAACCTGCACCATATCCTTCTAGTCCTACCCCCACTCACCCCCCCTCCACAGGGACCCATTCATCCAGCCCTACCAATCCCTTTAGCCTGCCCCATCTCTTCCTTTATTTACCCTGCGCTTCCTCAGTCCTGTCTCTCTGCTTTCTTCCACCCTCCCTTTTCCAAGGACCTCTTTTCATAACCACTGAACCTTTTAGAAGGAGTGTGGGTACCCACAACTGTACAAGGAGATTACGCAACTATTCCGTTTATGTGTCGAAAGCAGGACTCAAACCCATGCCCCCAACGCTGTAATGCAAGCAATTAACCTCAGGCCACTGCAGTAAGCTGATATTTGGAGAAGTGGAGGCCAGATGTTCTATCCTCATTTTCTGCAGTGAACATGTTTGACAATGCAAATGGGCATGCTCACATGGGCATGCTCACAGGGGCATGCAGAACAAAGATATATACGCCCAAATGCAACTCTCAGATGCACAGCCACCAGTGGCTCAAGTGGTAAGTGCTTGATCTTGCAATGTTGGAGACCTGAGTTCTTGTCCAGTGGCTCTTGGGGATCTTTTTTAATTTAAAAAAAATGTTTTTATTGAAAATGGGGATGCATTGCCCTGCGCGATCAGCCAACAGCTAATGCCCCTTCAATACCTGCGTTCCCACTAACAGTTGTGCCTCTGTTTTCGGCACTCTGGCCTTGGTAACACCCATACACAATCTTGTCTCTCTGACCCCAACTGACTGGAAAAAAACGGGTGTAAAAGGAGTAATCTACGGGTCATGGTTGATACCATAATTGCACTAGGACTCAAACAGGACACCTTCTCGAGCTGCTGTGATGTGACCACCGGCCCCTGCATAGCAAGCAAACCTGTATCAGCAACTCACCGGCAACTGAATGTGTCGCCTGGAGGCTACACAAATACGAGGCTGCAGTAGGTGCATTAACCCATTGGGCTGTCGACCCTCCTTCCTCTAAGAGCAGGAAACTGAATTTCAATGTTACCATCCATTGGCACATTAGATCTCTGTTTCACCCCAAGTCAGAGGATGTTTTGCTTCACAGAGAAATGATAATTATTGTGAGGTGTGAGCCACTAATAGCTAAGCAGGTCAGTTAAATCTTTGCTTTTGTCATTGGGGTGTATTGACATGTGCAGGGCAGTCCTCTGTCCTCTGCTTGTTCCTGATTTTTAAATGTAAACACTCTGCTCCCAAAAGTGAAAGATTTGAAAGACTCTTGCTGTAGCAAGCCTTTCCTACTCTTTGCCCTGGGGGTGAGAGTGCAGAGGCGTAGGCAGGGTAGGGCCTGAGGGGAAAGGCCCACCCAAAATCTGTAAATAAATGCCCACTCAGCAGCTCTGTGTGGGCATTTAAAGAGATTTTTGTCATTGCAGTGGGCACAACTACATTAGCTTCAGACCACATTTGCTAGAAAATCCTGGCTACGCCTCTGGTGCTTCCCAACTCAACAACCCATCACCCCTTCAGCCTTTCTTACTCGTCTCACAGCACCTCCAATGCATCTTTTGTTGGTAGATTTCCTTCACGAGGCTTAGCTAGGCCTGCATTCCTTTTCAAAGGGCCATAGAAGAGAGTAAAAAAGGAGAAGGCATAATAGAGCGGGAAGTAGGTGAAAGACGAGGGGTCATGGGGGTTGGCAGTAAAAGAAACAGGGCCTGGCCTGGCAGAGAGTTAGAAGTTAGGGAACAGAACAATGAGCGAGGGACAAGGAAAGATATCTCAGGCATGTAGCTCTCTGAGTCTTCCCCACTGTGCCTGCAGAAAGAGACGTCCCATTCCTAGCTCTCTCCCAGATGGATACATTTGCCTGGAGAGCCCAGAATGAATGTCACTTAGGAAGAGGGCAAACACAGGGCAGCAGAGCAGGAACACTCCTTCATTTTACTATGCTCCCAGGTGGCTTCTGGGAGGCAAAAGGCATCAGTATTCCATCAACATCATCTTCACCTAGGCCACCGTCACTAAGGTTTATAAAGCAGGCTGTGACACTTTCTGGGGCCTAGGTGGCCAGGCCTACATGGAAGAGCACATATCCTAACCCTAAGTTGTGTGGGTGGCTTCACCAGAGGGGCTGCATAGGACATAGGGCTGTGCCCGTATGGGCTGTGGTCGCGTTTGGGAGCGTTAGGGACGTGTGGAGGACGCAGGGCGCAGACCTCTGTCCGTTTTCCTCCAGGATTAGGCACTGGTTGTCAGTGGTGGAGCCAGCCACTCCACAATTGGGGAAGTTAAAGGCAGAAAGCAGCTCTCTCACCGCCAGGGCAAAGAGTGGGAAAGGCTTGTTACAGCAAGAGTCTTTCAAATCTTTCACTTTTGAGAGCAGACTGTTTACATTTTAGAATCATGAACAAGCACGAAAACGAAAGCGTACAGTAGCAGAGGGCATAAGACTGCTGCCCTGCGCATAACAATACACCCCAGTGACAAGGTCGAAGATTTAACTGACCTGCTTAGCTATTAGTGGCTCACACCTCACAATGATTATCATCTCTCCGTGAAGCAAAACATACTCTGAATTGGGGTGAAAGATAGATCTAATGTGCCAAAGTAAGTCAACATGGAAATGCAGTTTCCTGCTCTCAGAGGAAGGAGGGTCGACAGCCCAATGGGTTAATGCACCTACTGCATCCTCCTATATGTACCTTGCAGGCGACACATTCAATTGCTGATAAGATGCTGATACAGGTTTGCTTGCTATGCAGGGGCCGGTGGTCACCTCACAGCACCTCGAGAAGGTGTGCTGTTTGAGTCCCAGTGCAATTATGGAATCAGCCATGACCCCCAGATTACACCTTTTCCCCTCGTTTTTTCCAGTCAGTTGGGGCCAGAGAGACAAGCTTGTGTATGGGTGTTACTAAGGCCAGAGTGCAGAATACAAAGGCACAACTGTTAGTGGGAACACATGTATTGAAGGGGCGTTAGCTGTTGGCTGATCGGGCAGGGCAATGCATCCCAATTTTCAGTAAAAACATTTTTTTTAAATGAAAAAAAACATGCCCAAGAGATACCGGACATTGGATTAGAACTCAGGTCTTCAGCATTGCAAGACCAAGGATTCACAGCTTGAGCCACTGATTGCCATGCTTCCGAGGCTCGCTTTTGGGCATATATATCTTTCTCCTGCATGCCCCTGTGAGCATACCCATTTGCATTGTGAAACATGTTCTCTGAAGCCAAGGAGGATAGAACATCTGTCCCCCCTCCCCCGCTCCACCAAATGCCAGCTAACTGCAGTGGCCTAGAGGTTAATTGCTTGCGTTACAGCGCTGGGGGGGGGGGGCCTGGGTTCGGGTACTGCTTTCGGCACATAAACAGAATAGTTGGGTAATCCCCTTGTACAGTGGTGGGTATCCACACTCCTAAAAGGTTCAGTGGCTATGTAATGTAATGAGTTCCCTGGTAAAGGGAGGGTGGAAGAAAGCAGAGAAGCGAGATGTGGAGGTGAGGAAGTGGCCGGTAAATAAAGTAGGGGGAGGTAGGGCTGGATGAATGGGTCCCTGTGGAGAAGAGGAGGAGGGGGTAGGTCTAGAGGGCATAAAGTGGGCCCTGGGGAGACAGCGAATAAGTCGGCCCTGGGAACGGTGTCATGGGGGGAAGAGGGCCCAGAATTGTGGAGGAATGGTTGTGTAAAGGAGGCTCCTAATGTGGGGAAAGGAGGCCCAGCGGAGAGGGTGTGGAATGGACCCCACCTGCCACACTTTCTCACCACCACAGTCCCACCTCTGCTTTCTTCCACCCTCCTTTTACCAGGGAACCTGCACCATATCCTTCTAGTCCTACCCCCACTCACCCCCTCTCCACAGGGACCCATTCATCCAGCCCTACCACTCCCTTTAGCCTGCCCCATCTCCTCCTTTATTTACCCTGCGCTTCCTCAGTCCTGCCTCTCTGCTTTCTTCCACCCTCCCTTTTCCAAGGACCTCTTTTCATAACCACTGAACCTTTTAGAAGGAGTGTGGGTACCCACAACTGTACAAGGAGATTACGCAACGATTCCGTTTATGTGTCGAAAGCAGGACTCAAACCCATGCCCCAACGCTGTAACGCAAGCACTTAACCTCAGGCCACTGCAGTAAGCTGATATTTGGAGAAGTGGAGGCCAGATGTTCTATCCTCATTTTCTGCAGTGAACATGTTTGACAATGCAAATGGGCATGCTGACATGGGCATGCTCACAGGGGCATGCAGAACAAAGATATATACGCCCAAATGCAGCTCTCAGATGCACAGCCACCAGTGGCTCAAGTGGTAAGTGCTTGGTCTTGCAATGTTGCAGACCTGAGTTCTTGTCCGATGACTCTTGGGGATTTTTTTTAATTTAAAAAATAAATGTTTTTATTGAAAATGGGGATGCATTGCCCTGCGCAATCAGCCAACAGCTAATGCCCCTTCAATACCTGCGTTCCCACTAACAGTTGTGCCTCTGTTTTTGGCACTCTGGCCTTGGTAACACCCATACACAATCTTGTCTCTCTGGCCCCAACTGACTGGAAAAAAACGGGTGTAAAAGGAGTAATCTATGGGTCATGGTTGATTCCATAATTGCACTAGGACTCAAACAGGACACCTTCTCGAGGTGCTGTGAATTGACCACCGGCCCCTGCATAGCAAGCAAACCTGTATCAGCATCTCACCGGCAACTGAATGTGTCGCCTGCAGGCTACACATAGGAGGCTGCAGTAGGTGCATTAACCCATTGGGCTGTCGACCCTCCTTCCTCTGAGAGCAGGAAACTGAATTTCCATGTTGCCTTCCATTGGCACATTAGATCTCTGTTTCACCCCAAGTCAGAGGATGTTTTGCTTCACAGAGAAATGATAATTATTGTGAGGTGTGAGCCAATAATAGCTAAGCAGGTCAGTTAAATCTTTGCTTTTGTCATTGGGGTGTATTGACATGCGGAGGGCAGTCCTCTGTCCTCTGCTTGTTCCTGATTTTTGAATGTAAACACTCTGCTCCCAAAAGTGAAAGATTTGAAAGACTCTTGCTGTAGCAAGCCTTTCCTACTCTTTGCCCTGGGGGTGAGAGTGCAGAGGCGTAGGCAGGGTAGGGCCTGAGGGGAAAGGCCCACCCAAAATCTGTAAATAAATGCCCACTCAGCAGCTCTGTGTGGGCATTTAAAGAGATTTTTGTCATTGCAGTGGGCACAACTACATTAGCTTCAGACCACATTTGCTAGAAAATCCTGGCTACGCCTCTGGTGCTTCCCAACTCAACAACCCATCACCCCTTGAGCCTTTCTTACTCGTCTCACAGCACCTCCAATGCATCTTTTGTTGGTAGATTTCCTTCACGAGGCTTAGCTAGGCCTGCATTCCTTTTCAAAGGGCCATAGAAGAGAGTAAAAAAGGAGAAGGCATAATAGAGCGGGAAGTAGGTGAAAGACGAGGGGTCATGGGGGTTGGCAGTAAAAGAAACAGGGCCTGGCCTGGCAGAGAGTTAGAAGTTAGGGAACAGAACAATGAGCGAGGGACAAGGAAAGATATCTCAGGCATGTAGCTCTCTGAGTCTTCCCCACTGTGCCTGCAGAAAGAGACGTCCCATTCCTAGCTCTCTCCCAGATGGATACATTTGCCTGGAGAGCCCAGAATGAATGTCACTTAGGAAGAGGGCAAACACAGGGCAGCAGAGCAGGAACACTCCTTCATTTTACTATGCTCCCAGGTGGCTTCTGGGAGGCAAAAGGCATCAGTATTCCATCAACATCATCTTCACCTAGGCCACCGTCACTAAGGTTTATAAAGCAGGCTGTGACACTTTCTGGGGCCTAGGTGGCCAGGCCTACGTGGAAGAGCACAGATCCTAACCCTAAGTTGTGTGGGTGGCTTCACCAGAGGGGCTGCATAGGACATAGGGCTGTGCCCGTATGGGCTGTGGTCGCATTTGGGAGCGTTAGGGACGTGTGGAGGACGCAGGGCGCAGACCTCTGTCCGTTTTCCTCCAGGATTAGGCACTGGTTGTCAGTGGTGGAGCCAGCCACTCCACAATTGGGGAAGTTAAAGTCAGAAAGCAGCTCTCTCACCGCCAGGGCAAAGAGTGGGAAAGGCTTGTTACAGCAAGAGTCTTTCAAATCTTTCACTTTTGAGAGCAGACTGTTTACATTTTAGAATCATGAACAAGCACCAAAACGAAAGCGTACAGTAGCAGAGGGCATAAGACTGCTGCCCTGCGCATAACAATACACCCCAATGACAAGGTCGAAGATTTAACTGACCTGCTTAGCTATTAGTGGCTCACACCTCACAATGATTATCATCTCTCCGTGAAGCAAAACATACTCTGAATTGGGGTGAAAGATAGATCTAATGTGCCAAAGTAAGTCAACATGGAAATGCAGTTTCCTGCTCTCAGAGGAAGGAGGGTCGACAGCCCAATGGGTTAATGCACCTACTGCATCCTCCTATATGTACCTTGCAGGCGACACATTCAATTGCTGATAAGATGCTGATACAGGTTTGCTTGCTATGCAGGGGCCGGTGGTCACCTCACAGCACCTCGAGAAGGTGTGCTGTTTGAGTCCCAGTGCAATTATGGAATCAGCCATGACCCCCAGATTACACCTTTTCCCCTCGTTTTTTCCAGTCAGTTGGGGCCAGAGAGACAAGCTTGTGTATGGGTGTTACTAAGGCCAGAGTGCAGAATACAAAGGCACAACTGTTAGTGGGAACAAATGTATTGAAGGGGCGTTAGCTGTTGGCTGATCGGGCAGGGCAATGCATCCCAATTTTCAGTAAAAACATTTTTTTTTAAATGAAAAAAAACATGCCCAAGAGATACCGGACATTGGATTAGAACTCAGGTCTCCAGCATTGCAAGACCAAGGATTTACAGCTTGAGCCACTGATTGCCATGCTTACAAGAGTCGCTTTTGGGCATATATATCTTTCTCCTGCATGCCCCTGTGAGCATACCCATTTGCATTGTGAAACATGTTCACTGAAGCCAAGGAGGATAGAACATCTGTCCCCCCTCCCCCGCTCCACCAAATACCAGCTAACTGCAGTGGCCTAGAGGTTAATTGCTTGCGTTACAGCGCTGGGGGGGGGGGCCTGGGTTCGGGTACTGCTTTCGGCACATAAACAGAATAGTTGGGTAATCCCCTTGTACAGTGGTGGGTACCCACACTCCTAAAAGGTTCAGTGGCTATGTAATGTAATGAGTTCCCTGGTAAAGGGAGGGTGGAAGAAAGCAGAGAAGCAGGATGTGGAGGTGAGGAAGTGGCCGGTAAATAAAGTAGGGGGAGGTAGGGCTGCATGAATGGGTCCCTGTGGAGAAGAGGAGGAGGGGGTAGGTCTAGAGGGCATAAAGTGGGCCCTGGGGAGACAGCGAATAAGTCGGCCCTGGGAACGGTGTCATGGGGGAAGAGGGCCCAGAATTGTGGAGGAATGGGTGTGTAAAGGAGGGTCCTAATGTGGGGAAAGGAGGCCCAGCGGAGAGGGTGTGGAATGGACCCCACCTGCCACACTTTCTCACCACCACAGTCCCACCTCTGCTTTCTTCCACCCTCCTTTTACCAGGGAACCTGCACCATATCCTTCTAGTCCTACCCCCACTCACCCCCTCTCCACAGGGACCCATTCATCCAGCCCTACCACTCCCTTTAGCCTGCCCCATCTCCTCCTTTATTTACCCTGCGCTTCCTCAGTCCTGCCTCTCTGCTTTCTTCCACCCTCCCTTTTCCAAGGACTTCTTTTCATAACCACTGAACCTTTTAGAAGGAGTGTGGGTACCCACAACTGTACAAGGAGATTACGCAACTATTCCGTTTATGTGTCGAAAGCAGGACTCAAACCCATGCCCCCAACGCTGTAACGCAAGCACTTAACCTCAGGCCACTGCAGTAAGCTGATATTTGGAGAAGTGGAGGCCAGATGTTCTATCCTCATTTTCTGCAGTGAACATGTTTGACAATGCAAATGAGCATGCTCACATGGGCATGCTCACAGGGGCATGCAGAACAAAGATATATACGCCCAAATGCAACTCTCAGATGCACAGCCACCAGTGGCTCAAGTGGTAAGTGCTTGGTCTTGCAATGTTGGAGACCTGAGTTCTTGTCCGATGACTCTTGGGGATTTTTTTTAATTTAAAAAAAAAATGTTTTTATTGAAAATGGGGATGCATTGCCCTGCGCGATCAGCCAACAGCTAATGCCCCTTCAATACCTGCGTTCCCACTAACAGTTGTGCCTCTGTTTTCGGCACTCTGGCCTTGGTAACACCCATACACAATCTTGTCTCTCTGGCCCCAACTGACTGGAAAAAAACGGGTGTAAAAGGAGTAATCTACGGGTCATGGTTGATACCATAATTGCACTAGGACTCAAACAGGACACCTTCTCGAGGTGCTGTGATGTGACCACCGGCCCCTGCATAGCAAGCAAACCTGTATCAGCATCTCACCGGCAACTGAATGTGTCGCCTGCAGGCTACACATAGGAGGCTGCAGTAGGTGCATTAACCCATTGGGCTGTCGACCCTCCTTCCTCTGAGAGCAGGAAACTGAATTTCAATGTTGCCTTCCATTGGCACATTAGATCTCTGTTTCACCCCAAGTCAGAGGATGTTTTGCTTCACAGAGAAATGATAATCATTGTGAGGTGTGAGCCACTAATAGCTAAGCAGGTCAGTTAAATCTTTGCTTTTGTCATTGGGGTGTATTGACATGCGCAGGGCAGTCCTCTGTCCTCTGCTACTGTATGGTTTCTTAATGCTGCTTGTTCCTGATTTTTAAATGTAAACACTCTGCTCCCAAAAGGGAAAGATTTGAAAGACTCTTGCTGTAGCAAGCCTTTCCTACTCTTTGCCCTGGGGGTGAGAGTGCAGAGGCGTAGGCAGGGTAGGGCCTGAGGGGAAAGGCCCACCCAAAATCTGTAAATGCCAACTCAGCTGCTCTGTGTGGGCATTTAAAGAGATTTTTGTCATTGCAGTGGGCGCAACTACATTAGCTTCAGACACCATTTGCTAGAAAATCCTGGCTACGCCTCAGGTGCTTCCCAACTCAACAACCCATCACCCCTTCAGCCCTTCTTACTCGTCTCACAGCACCTCCCATGCATCTTTTGTTGGTAGATTTCCTTCACGAGGTTTAGCTAGGCCTGCATTCCTTTTCAAAGGACCATAGAAGAGAGTAAAAAAGGAGAAGGCATAATAGAGCGGGAAGTAGGTGAAAGACGAGGGGTCACGGGGGTTGGCAGTAAAAGAAACAGGGCCTGGCCTGGCAGAGAGTTAGAAGTTAGGGAACAGAACAATGAGCGAGGGACTAGGAAAGATGTCTCAGGCATGTAGCTCTCTGAGTCTTCCCCACTGTGCCTGCAGAAAGAGACATCCCATTCCTAGCTCTCTCCCAGATGGATACATTTGCCCGCAGAGCCCAGAATGAATGTCACTTAGGCAGAAGGCAAACACAGGGCAGCAGAGCAGGAACACCCCTTCATTTTACTATGCTCCCAGGTGGCTTCTGGGAGGCAAAAGGCATCAGTATTCCATCAACATCATCTTCACCTAGGCCACCGTCACTAAGGTTTATAAAGCAGGCTGTGACACTTTCTGGGGCCTATGTGGCCAGGCCTACGTGGAAGAGCACAGATCCTAACCCTAAGTTGTGTGGGTGGCTTCACCAGAGGGGCTGCATAGGACATAGGGCTGTGCCCGTATGGGCTGTGGTCGCGTTTGGGAGCGTTAGGGACGCGTGGAGGACGCAGGGCGCAGACCTCTGTCCGTTTTCCTCTAGGATTAGGCACTGGTTGTCAGTGGTGGAGCCAGCCACTCCACAATTGGGGAAGTTAAAGGCAGAAAGCAGCTCTCTCACCTCCAGGGCAAAGAGTGGGAAAGGCTTGTTACAGCAAGAGTCTTTCAAATCTTTCACTTTTGAGAGCAGACTGTTTACATTTTAGAATCATGAACAAGCACCAATACGAAAGCGTACAGTAGCAGAGGGCATAAGACTGCTGCCCTGCGCATAACAATACTCCCCAATGACAAGGTCAAAGATTTAACTGACCTGCTTAGCTATTAGTGGCTCACACCTCACAATGATTATCATCTCTCTGTGAAGCAAAACATCCTCTGAATTGGGGTGAAAGATAGATCTAATGTGCCAAAGTAAGTCAACATGGAAATGCAGTTTCCTGCTCTCAGAGGAAGGAGGGTCGACAGCCCAATGGGTTAATGCACCTACTGCAGCCTCCTATATGTACCTTGCAGGCGACACATTCAGTTGCTGGTAAGATGCTGATACAGGTTTGCTTGCTATGCAGGGGCCGGTGGTCACCTCACAGCACCTCGAGAAGGTGTGCTGTTTGAGTCCCAGTGCAATTATGGAATCAGCCATGACCCCCAGATTACACCTTTTCCCCTCGTTTTTTCCATTCAGTTGGGGCCAGAGAGATAAGCTTGTGATAGGGTGTTACTAAGGCCAGAGTGCAGAATACAAAGGCACAACTGTTAGTGGGAACACATGTATTGAAGGGGCGTTAGCTGTTGGCTGATCGGGCAGGGCAATGCATCCCAATTTTCAGTAAAAACATTTTTTTTAAATGAAAAAAAACATGCCCAAGAGATACCGGACATTGGATTAGAACTCAGGTCTCCAGCATTGCAAGTCCAAGGATTTACAGCTTGAGCCACTGATTGCCATGCTTCCGAGGGTCGCTTTTGGGCATATATATCTTTCTCCTGCATGCCCCTGTGAGCATACCCATTTGCATTGTGAAACATGTTCACTGAAGCCAAGGAGGATAGAACATCTGTCCCCCCCTCCCCCGCTCCACCAAATGCCAGCTAACTGCAGTGGCCTAGAGGTTAAGTGCTTGCGTTACAGCGCTGGGGGGGCTGGGTTCGAGTACTGCTTTCGGCACATAAACAGAATAGTTGGGTAATCTCCTTGTACAGTGGTGGGTACCCACACTCCTAAAAGGTTCAGTGGCTATGTAATGTAATGAGTTCCCTGGTAAAGGGAGGGTGGAAGAAAGCAGAGAAGCGGGATGTGGAGGTGAGGAAGTGGCCGGTAAATAAAGTAGGGGGAGGTAGGGCTGGATGAATGGGTCCCTGTGGAGAAGAGGAGGAGGGGGTAGGTCTAGAGGGCATAAAGTGGGCCCTGGGGAGACAGCGAATAAGTCGGCCCTGGGAACGGTGTCATGGGGGGAAGAGGGCCCAGAATTGTGGAGGAATGGGTGTGTAAAGGAGGGTCCTAATGTGGGGAAAGGAGGCCCAGCGGAGAGGGTGTGGAATGGACCCCACCTGCCACACTTTCTCACCACCACAGTCCCACCTCTGCTTTCTTCCACCCTCCTTTTACCAGGGAACCTGCACCATATCCTTCTAGTTCTACCCCCACTCACCCCCTCTCCACAGGGACCCATTCATCCAGCCCTACCAATCCCTTTAGCCTGCCCCATCTCCTCCTTTATTTACCCTGCGCTTCCTCAGTCCTGTCTCTCTGCTTTCTTCCACCCTCCCTTTTCCAAGGACCTCTTTTCATAACCACTGAACCTTTTAGAAGGAGTGTGGGTACCCACAACTGTACAAGGAGATTACGCAACTATTCCGTTTATGTGTCGAAAGCAGGACTCAAACCCATGCCCCCAACGCTGTAACGCAAGCACTTAACCTCAGGCCACTGCAGTAAGCTGATATTTGGAGAAGTGGAGGCCAGATGTTCTATCCTCATTTTCTGCAGTGAACATGTTTGACAATGCAAATGGGCATGCTCACATGGGCATGCTCACAGGGGCATGCAGAACAAAGATATATATGCCCAAATGCAGCTCTCAGATGCACAGCCACCAGTGGCTCAAGTGGTAAGTGCTTGGTCTTGCAATGTTGGAGACCTGAGTTCTTGTCCGATGACTCTTGGGGATTTTTTTTAATTTAAAAAAAAAATGTTTTTATTGAAAATGGGGATGCATTGCCCTGCGCGATCAGCCAACAGCTAATGCCCCTTCAATACCTGCGTTCCCACTAACAGTTGTGCCTCTGTTTTCGGCACTCTGGCCTTGGTAACACCCATACACAATCTTGTCTCTCTGGCCCCAACTGACTGGAAAAAAACGGGTGTAAAAGGAGTAATCTACGGGTCCTGGTTGATACCATAATTGCACTAGGACTCAAACAGGATACCTTCTCGAGGTGCTGTGATGTGACCACCAGCCCCTGCATAGCAAGCAAACCTGTTTCAGCATCTCACCGGCAACTAAATGTGTCGCCTGCAGGCTACACATAGGAGGCTGCAGTAGGTGCATTAACCCATTGGGCTGTCGACCCTCCTTCCTCTGAGAGCAGGAAACTGAATTTCCATGTTGCCTTCCATTGGCACATTAGATCTCTGTTTCACCCCAAGTCAGAGGATGTTTTGCTTCACAGAGAAATGATAATTATTGTGAGGTGTGAGCCACTAATAGCTAAGCAGGTCAGTTAAATCTTTGCTTTTGTCATTGGGGTGTATTGACATGCGCAGGGCAGTCCTCTGTCCTCTGCTACTGTATGATTTCTTAATGCTGCTTGTTCCTGATTTTTAAATGTAAACACTCTGCTCCCAAAAGGGAAAGATTTGAAAGACTCTTGCTGTAGCAAGCCTTTCCTACTCTTTGCCCTGGGGGTGAGAGTGCAGAGGCGTAGGCAGGGTAGGGCCTGAGGGGAAAGGCCCACCCAAAATCTGTAAATGCCCACTCAGCAGGTCTGTGTGGGCATTTAAAGAGATTTTTGTCATTGCAGTGGGCGCAACTACATTAGCTTCAGACACCATTTGCTAGAAAATCCTGGCTACGCCTCAGGTGCTTCCCAACTCAACAACCCATCACCCCTTCAGCCCTTCTTACTCGTCTCACAGCACCTCCCATGCATCTTTTGTTGGTAGATTTCCTTCACGAGGTTTAGCTAGGCCTGCATTCCTTTTCAAAGGACCATAGAAGAGAGTAAAAAAGGAGAAGCTAGGCCTGCATTCCTTTTCAAAGGACCATAGAAGAGAGTAAAAAAGGAGAAGGCATAATAGAGCGGGAAGTAGGTGAAAGACGAGGGGTCAGGGGGGTTGGCAGTAAAAGAAACAGGGCCTGGCCTGGCAGAGAGTTAGAAGTTAGGGAACAGAACAATGAGCGAGGGACTAGGAAAGATGTCTCAGGCATGTAGCTCTCTGAGTCTTCCCCACTGTGCCTGCAGAAAGAGACGTCCCATTCCTAGCTCTCTCCCAGATGGATACATTTGCCCGGAGAGCCCAGAATGAATGTCACTTAGGCAGAAGGCAAACACAGGGCAGCAGAGCAGGAACACCCCTTCATTTTACTATGCTCCCAGGTGGCTTCTGGGAGGCAAAAGGCATCAGTATTCCATCAACATCATCTTCACCTAGGCCACCGTCACTAAGGTTTATAAAGCAGGCTGTGACACTTTCTGGGGCCTATGTGGCCAGGCATACGTGGAAGAGCACAGATCCTAACCCTAAGTTGTGTGGGTGGCTTCACCAGAGGGGCTGCATAGGACATAGGGCTGTGCCCGTATGGGCTGTGGTCGCGTTTGGGAGCGTTAGGGACGCGTGGAGGACGCAGGGCGCAGACCTCTGTCCGTTTTCCTCCAGGATTAGGCACTGGTTGTCAGTGGTGGAGCCAGCCACTCCACAATTGGGGAAGTTAAAGGCAGAAAGCAGCTCTCTCACCGCCAGGGCAAAGAGTGGGAAAGGCTTGTTACAGCAAGAGTCTTTCAAATCTTTCACTTTTGAGAGCAGACTGTTTACATTTTAGAATCATGAACAAGCACCAATACGAAAGCGTACAGTAGCAGAGGGCATAAGACTGCTGCCCTGCGCATAACAATACTCCCCAATGACAAGGTCAAAGATTTAACTGACCTGCTTAGCTATTAGTGGCTCACACCTCACAATGATTATCATCTCTCTGTGAAGCAAAACATCCTCTGAATTGGGGTGAAAGATAGATCTAATGTGCCAAAGTAAGTCAAAATGGAAATGCAGTTTCCTGCTCTCAGAGAAAGGAGGGTCGACAGCCCAATGGGTTAATGCACCTACTGCAGCCTCCTATGTGTACCTTGCAGGCGACACATTCAGTTGCTGGTGAGATGCTGATACAGGTTTGCTTGCTATGCAGGGGCCGGTGATCACCTCACAGCACCTCGAGAAGGTGTGCTGTTTGAGTCCAGGTGCAATTATGGAATCAGCCATGACCCCCAGATTACAGCTTTTCCCCTCGTTTTTTCCAGTCAGTTGGGGCCAGAGAGACAAGCTTGTGTATGGGTGTTACTAAGCCCAGAGTGCAGAATACAAAGGCACAACTGTTAGTGGGAACACATGTATTGAAGGGGCGTTAGCTGTTGGCTGATCGGGCAGGGCAATGCATCCCAATTTTCAATAAAAACATTTTTTTAAAATGAAATAAAACATGCCCAAGAGATACCGGACATTGGATTAGAACTCAGGTCTCCAGCATTGCAAGACCAAGGATTCACAGCTTGAGCCACTGATTGCCATGCTTCCAATGGTCGCTTTTTGGCATATATCTTTCTCCTGCATGCCCCTGTGAGCATACCCATTTGCATTGTGAAACATGTTCTCTGAAGCCAAGGAGGATAGAACATCTGTCCCCCGTCCCCCGCTCCACCAAATGCCAGCTAACTGCAGTGGCCTAGAGGTTAATTGCTTGCGTTACAGCGCTGGGGGGGGGCCTGGGTTTGGGTACTGCTTTCGGCACATAAACAGAATAGTTGGGTAATCCCCTTGTACAGTGGTGGGTACCCACACTCCTAAAAGGTTCAGTGGCTATGTAATGTAATGAGTTCCCTGGTAAAGGGAGGGTGGAAGAAAGCAGAGAAGCGGGATGTGGAGGTGAGGAAGTGGCCGGTAAATAAAGTAGGGGGAGGTAGGGCTGCATGAATGGGTCCCTGTGGAGAAGAGGAGGAGGGGGTAGGTCTAGAGGGCATAAAGTGGGCCCTGGGGAGACAGCGAATAAGTCGGCCCTGGGAACGGTGTCATGGGGGGAAGAGGGCCCAGAATTGTGGAGGAATGGTTGTGTAAAGGAGGGTCCTAATGTGGGGAAAGGAGGCCCAGCGGAGAGGGTGTGGAATGGACCCCACCTGCCACACTTTCTCACCACCACAGTCCCACCTCTGCTTTCTTCCACCCTCCTTTTACCAGGGAACCTGCACCATATCCTTCTAGTTCTACCCCCACTCACCCCCTCTCCACAGGGACCCATTCATCCAGCCCTACCAATCCCTTTAGCCTGCCCCATCTCCTCCTTTATTTACCCTGCGCTTCCTCAGTCCTGTCTCTCTGCTTTCTTCCACCCTCCCTTTTCCAAGGACCTCTTTTCATAACCACTGAACCTTTTAGAAGGAGTGTGGGTACCCACAACTGTACAAGGAGATTACGCAACTATTCCGTTTATGTGTCGAAAGCAGGACTCAAACCCATGCCCCCAACGCTGTAACGCAAGCACTTAACCTCAGGCCACTGCAGTAAGCTGATATTTGGAGAAGTGGAGGCCAGATGTTCTATCCCCATTTTCTGCAGTGAACATGTTTGACAATGCAAATGGGCATGCTCACAGGGGCATGCAGAACAAAGATATATACGCCCAAATGCAGCTCGCAGATGCACAGCCACCAGTGGCTCAAGTGGTAAGTGCTTGGTCTTGCAATGTTGCAGACCTGAGTTCTTGTCCGATGACTCTTGGGGATTTTTTTTATGTTTTTATTGAAAATGGGGATGCATTGCCCTGCGCGATCAGCCAACAGCTAATGCCCCTTCAATACCTGCGTTCCCACTAACAGTTGTGCCTCTGTTTTCGGCACTCTGGCCTTGGTAACACCCATACACAATCTTGTCTCTCTGGCCCCAACTGACTGGAAAAAAACGGGTGTAAAAGGAGTAATCTACGGGTCATGGTTGATACCATAATTGCACTAGGACTCAAACAGGACACCTTCTCGAGGTGCTGTGATGTGACCACCGGCCCCTTCATAGCAAGCAAACCTGTAGTAGCATCTCACCGGCAACTGAATGTGTCGCCTGCAGGCTACACATAGGAGGCTGCAGTAGGTGCATTAACGCATTGGGCTGTCGACCCTCCTTCCTCTGAGAGCAGGAAACTGAATTTCCATGTTGCCTTCCATTGGCACATTAGATCTCTGTTTCACCCCAAGTCAGAGGATGTTTTGCTTCACAGAGAAATGATAATTATTGTGAGGTGTGAGCCACTAATAGCTAAGCAGGTCAGTTAAATCTTTGCTTTTGTCATTGGGGTGTATTGACATGCGCAGGGCAGTCCTCTGTCCTCTGCTTGTTCCTGATTTTTAAATGTAAACACTCTGCTCCCAAAAGTGAAAGATTTGAAAGACTCTTGCTGTAGCAAGCCTTTCCTACTCTTTGCCCTGGGGGTGAGAGTGCAGAGGCGTAGGCAGGGTAGGGCCTGAGGGGAAAGGCCCACCCAAAATCTGTAAATAAATGCCCACTCAGCAGCTCTGTGTGGGCATTTAAAGAGATTTTTGTCATTGCAGTGGGCACAACTACATTAGCTTCAGACCACATTTGCTAGAAAATCCTGGCTACGCCTCTGGTGCTTCCCAACTCAACAACCCATCACCCCTTCAGCCTTTCTTACTCGTCTCAGAGCACCTCCAATGCATCTTTTGTTGGTAGATTTCCTTCACGAGGCTTAGCTAGGCCTGCATTCCTTTTCACAGGGCCATAGAAGAGAGTAAAAAAGGAGAAGGCATAATAGAGCGGGAAGTAGGTGAAAGACGAGGGGTCATGGGGGTTGGCAGTAAAAGAAACAGGGCCTGGCCTGGCAGAGAGTTAGAAGTTAGGGAACAGAACAATGAGCGAGGGACAAGGAAAGATATCTCAGGCATGTAGCTCTCTGAGTCTTCCCCACTGTGCCTGCAGAAAGAGACGTCCCATTCCTAGCTCTCTCCCAGATGGATACATTTGCCTGGAGAGCCCAGAATGAATGTCACTTAGGAAGAGGGCAAACACAGGGCAGCAGAGCAGGAACACTCCTTCATTTTACTATGCTCCCAGGTGGCTTCTGGGAGGCAAAAGGCATCAGTATTCCATCAACATCATCTTCACCTAGGCCACCGTCACTAAGGTTTATAAAGCAGGCTGTGACACTTTCTGGGGCCTAGGTGGCCAGGCCTACGTGGAAGAGCACAGATCCTAACCCTAAATTGTGTGGGTGGCTTCACCAGAGGGGCTGCATAGGACATAGGGCTGTGCCCGTATGGGCTGTGGTCGCGTTTGGGAGCGTTAGGGACGCGTGGAGGACGCAGGGCGCAGACCTCTGTCCGTTTTCCTCCAGGATTAGGCACTGGTTGTCAGTGGTGGAGCCAGCCACTCCACAATTGGGGAAGTTAAAGGCAGAAAGCAGCTCTTTCACCGCCAGGGCAAAGAGTGGGCAAGGCTTGTTACAGCAAGAGTCTTTCAAATCTTTCACTTTTGAGAGCAGACTGTTTACATTTTAGAATCATGAACAAGCACCAAAACGAAAGCGTACAGTAGCAGAGGGCATAAGACTGCTGCCCTGCGCATAACAATACACCCCAATGACAAGGTCGAAGATTTAACTGACCTGCTTAGCTATTAGTGGCTCACACCTCACAATGATTATCATCTCTCCGTGAAGCAAAACATACTCTGAATTGGGGTGAAAGATAGATCTAATGTGCCAAAGTAAGTCAACATGGAAATGCAGTTTCCTGCTCTCAGAGGAAGGAGGGTCGACAGCCCAATGGGTTAATGCACCTACTGCATCCTCCTATATGTACCTTGCAGGCGACACATTCAATTGCTGATAAGATGCTGATACAGGTTTGCTTGCTATGCAGGGGCCGGTGGTCACCTGACAGCACCTCGAGAAGGTGTGCTGTTTGAGTCCCAGTGCAATTATGGAATCAGCCATGACCCCCAGATTACAGCTTTTCCCCTCGTTTTTTCCAGTCAGTTGGGGCCAGAGAGACAAGCTTGTCTATGGGTGTTACTAAGGCCAGAGTGCAGAATACAAAGGCACAACTGTTAGTGGGAACACATGTATTGAAGGGGCGTTAGCTGTTGGCTGATCGGGCAGGGCAATGCATCCCAATTTTCAGTAAAAACATTTTTTTTAAATGAAAAAAAACATGCCCAAGAGATACCGGACATTGGATTAGAACTCAGGTCTCCAGCATTGCAATACCAAGGATTTACAGCTTGAGCCACTAATTGCCATGCTTATAAGGGTCGCTTTTGGGCATATATATCTTTCTCCTGCATGCCCCTGTGAGCATACCCATTTGCATTGTGAAACATGTTCACTGAAGCCAAGGAGGATAGAACATCTGTCCCCCCTCCCCCGCTCCACCAAATACCAGCTAACTGCAGTGGCCTAGAGGTTAATTGCTTGCGTTACAGCGCTGGGGGGGGGGCTGGGTTCGGGTACTGCTTTCGGCACATAAACAGAATAGTTGGGTAATCCCCTTGTACAGTGGTGGGTACCCACACTCCTAAAAGGTTCAGTGGCTATGTAATGTAATAAGTTCCCTGGTAAAGGGAGGGTGGAAGAAAGCAGAGAAGCAGGATGTGGAGGTGAGGAAGTGGCCGGTAAATAAAGTAGGGGGAGGTAGGGCTGCATGAATGGGTCCCTGTGGAGAAGAGGAGGAGGGGGTAGGTCTAGAGGGCATAAAGTGGGCCCTGGGGAGACAGCGAATAAGTCGGCCCTGGGAACGGTGTCATGGGGGGAAGAGGGCCCAGAATTGTGGAGGAATGGCTGTGTAAAGGAGGGTCCTAATGTGGGGAAAGGAGGCCCAGCGGAGAGGGTGTGGAATGGACCCCACCTGCCACACTTTCTCACCACCAGAGTCCCACCTCTGCTTTCTTCCACCCTCCTTTTACCAGGGAACCTGCACCATATCCTTCTAGTCCTACCCCCACTCACCCCCTCTCCACAGGGACCCATTCATCCAGCCCTACCACTCCCTTTAGCCTGCCCCATCTCCTCCTTTATTTACCCTGCGCTTCCTCAGTCCTGCCTCTCTGCTTTCTTCCACCCTCCCTTTTCCAAGGACTTCTTTTCATAACCACTGAACCTTTTAGAAGGAGTGTGGGTACCCACAACTGTACAAGGAGATTACGCAACTATTCCGTTTATGTGTCGAAAGCAGGACTCAAACCCATGCCCCCAACGCTGTAACGCAAGCACTTAACCTCAGGCCACTGCAGTAAGCTATTTGGAGAAGTGGAGGCCAGATGTTCTATCCTCATTTTCTGCAGTGAACATGTTTGACAATGCAAATGAGCATGCTCACATGGGCATGCTCACAGGGGCATGCAGAACAAAGATATATACGCCCAAATGCAACTCTCAGATGCACAGCCACCAGTGGCTCAAGTGGTAAGTGCTTGGTCTTGCAATGTTGGAGACCTGAGTTCTTGTCCGATGACTCTTGGGGATTTTTTTTAATTTAAAAAAAAATGTTTTTATTGAAAATGGGGATGCATTGCCCTGCGCGATCAGCCAACAGCTAATGCCCCTTCAATACCTGCGTTCCCACTAACAGTTGTGCCTCTGTTTTTGGCACTCTGGCCTTGGTAACACCCATACACAATCTTGTCTCTCTGGCCCCAACTGACTGGAAAAAAACGGGTGTAAAAGGAGTAATCTACGGGTCATGGTTGATACCATAATTGCACTAGGACTCAAACAGGACACCTTCTCGAGGTGCTATGATGTGACCACCGGGCCCTGCATAGCAAGCAAACCTGTATCAGCATCTCACCGGCAACTGAATGTGTCGCCTGCAGGCTACACATAGGAGGCTGCAGTAGGTGCATTAACCCATTGGGCTGTCGACCCTCCTTCCTCTGAGAGCAGGAAACTGAATTTCCATGTTGCCTTCCATTGGCACGTTAGATCTCTGTTTCACCCCAAGTAAGAGGATGTTTTGCTTCACAGAGAAATGATAATCATTGTGAGGTGTGAGCCACTAATAGCTAAGCAGGTCAGTTAAATCTTTGCTTTTGTCATTGGGGTGTATTGACATGCGCAGGGCAGTCCTCTGTCCTCTGCTACTGTATGGTTTCTTAATGCTGCTTGTTCCTGATTTTTAAATGTAAACACTCTGCTCCCAAAAGGGAAAGATTTGAAAGACTTGCGCCTTTCCTACTCTTTACCCTGGGGGTGAGAGTGCAGAGGCGTAGGCAGGGTAGGGCCTGAGGGGAAAGGCCCACCCAAAATCTGTAAATGCCCACTCAGCAGCTCTGTGTGGGCATTTAAAGAGATTTTTGTCATTGCAGTGGGCGCAACTACATTAGCTTCAGACACCATTTGCTAGAAAATCCTGGCTACGCCTCAGGTGCTTCCCAACTCAACAACCCATCACCCCTTCAGCCCTTCTTACTCGTCTCACAGCACCTCCCATGCATCTTTTGTTGGTAGATTTCCTTCACGAGGTTTAGCTAGGCCTGCATTCCTTTTCAAAGGACCATAGAAGAGAGTAAAAAAGGAGAAGGCATAATAGAGCGGGAAGTAGGTGAAAGACGAGGGGTCAGGGGGGTTGGCAGTAAAAGAAACAGGGCCTGGCCTGGCAGAGAGTTAGAAGTTAGGGAACAGAACAATGAGCGAGGGACTAGGAAAGATGTCTCAGGCATGTAGCTCTCTGAGTCTTCCCCACTGTGCCTGCAGAAAGAGACGTCCCATTCCTAGCTCTCTCCCAGATGGATACATTTGCCTGGAGAGCCCAGAATGAATGTCACTTAGGCAGAAGGCAAACACAGGGCAGCAGAGCAGGAACACCCCTTCATTTTACTATGCTCCCAGGTGGCTTCTGGGAGGCAAAAGGCATCAGTATTCCATCAACATCATCTTCACCTAGGCCACCGTCACTAAGGTTTATAAAGCAGGCTGTGACACTTTCTGGGGCCTATGTGGCCAGGCCTATGTGGAAGAGCACAGATCCTAACCCTAAGTTGTGTGGGTGGCTTCACCAGAGGGGCTGCATAGGACATAGGGCTGTGCCCGTATGGGCTGTGGTCGCGTTTGGGAGCGTTAGGGACGCGTGGAGGACGCAGGGCGCAGACCTCTTTCCGTTTTCCTCAAGGATTAGGCACTGGTTGTCAGTGGTGGAGCCAGCCACTCCACAATTGGGGAAGTTAAAGGCAGAAAGCAGCTCTCTCACCGCCAGGGCAAAGAGTGGGAAAGGCTTGTTACAGCAAGAGTCTTTCAAATCTTTCACTTTTGAGAGCAGACTGTTTACATTTTAGAATCATGAACAAGCACCAATACGAAAGCGTACAGTAGCAGAGGGCATAAGACTGCTGCCCTGCGCATAACAATACACCCCAATGACAAGGTCAAAGATTTAACTGACCTGCTTAGCTATTAGTGGCTCACACCTCACAATGATTATCATCTCTCTGTGAAGCAAAACATCCTCTGAATTGGGGTGAAAGATAGATCTAATGTGCCAAAGTAAGTCAAAATGGAAATGCAGTTTCCTGCTCTCAGAGAAAGGAGGATCGACAGCCCAATGGGTTAATGCACCTACTGCAGCCTCCTATGTGTACCTTGCAGGCGACACATTCAGTTGCTGGTGAGATGCTGATACAGGTTTGCTTGCTATGCAGGGGCCGGTGGTCACCTCACAGCACCTCGAGATGGTGTGCTGTTTGAGTCCAGGTGCAATTATGGAATCAGCCATGACCCCCAGATTACACCTTTTCCCCTCGTTTTTTCCAGTCAGTTGGGGCCAGAGAGATAAGCTTGTGTATGGGTGTTACTAAGCCCAGAGTGCAGAATACAAAGGCACAACTGTTAGTGGGAACACATGTATTGAAGGGGCGTTAGCTGTTGGCTGATCGGGCAGGGCAATGCATCCCAATTTTCAGTAAAAACATTTTTTTTAAATGAAAAAAAACATGCCCAAGAGATACCGGACATTGGATTAGAACTCAGGTCTCCAGCATTGCAAGACCAAGGATTTACAGCTTGAGCCACTGATTGCCATGCTTCCGAGGGTCGCTTTTGGGCATATATATCTTTCTCCTGCATGCCCCTGTGAGCATACCCATTTGCATTGTGAAACATGTTCACTGAAGCCAAGGAGGATAGAACATCTGTCCCCCCTCCCCCGCTCCACCAAATACCAGCTAACTGCAGTGGCCTAGAGGTTAAGTGCTTGCGTTACAGTGCTGGGGGGGCTGGGTTCGAGTACTGCTTTCGGCACATAAACAGAATAGTTGGGTAATCTCCTTGTACAGTGGTGGGTACCCACACTCCTAAAAGGTTCAGTGGCTATGTAATGTAATGAGTTCCCTGGTAAAGGGAGGGTGGAAGAAAGCAGAGAAGCGGGATGTGGAGGTGAGGAAGTGGCCGGTAAATAAAGTAGGGGGAGGTAGGGCTGGATGAATGGGTCCCTGTGGAGAAGAGGAGGAGGGGGTAGGTCTAGAGGGCATAAAGTGGGCCCTGGGGAGACAGCGAATAAGTCGGCCCTGGGAACGGTGTCATGGGGGGAAGAGGGCCCAGAATTGTGGAGGAATGGGTGTGTAAAGGAGGGTCCTAATGTGGGGAAAGGAGGCCCAGCGGAGAGGGTGTGGAATGGACCCCACCTGCCACACTTTCTCACCACCACAGTCCCACCTCTGCTTTCTTCCACCCTCCTTTTACCAGGGAACCTGCACCATATCCTTCTAGTTCTACCCCCACTCACCCCCTCTCCACAGGGACCCATTCATCCAGCCCTACCAATCCCTTTAGCCTGCCCCATCTCCTCCTTTATTTACCCTGCGCTTCCTCAGTCCTGTCTCTCTGCTTTCTTCCACCCTCCCTTTTCCAAGGACCTCTTTTCATAACCACTGAACCTTTTAGAAGGAGTGTGGGTACCCACAACTGTACAAGGAGATTACGCAACTATTCCGTTTATGTGTCGAAAGCAGGACTCAAACCCATGCCCCCAACGCTGTAATGCAAGCAATTAACCTCAGGCCACTGCAGTAAGCTGATATTTGGAGAAGTGGAGGCCAGATGTTCTATCCTCATTTTCTGCAGTGAACATATTTGACAATGCAAATGGGCATGCTCACATGGGCATGCTCACAGGGGCATGCAGAACAAAGATATATACGCCCAAATGCAACTCTCAGATGCACAGCCACCAGTGGCTCAAGTGGTAAGTGCTTGGTCTTGCAATGTGTGAGACCTGAGTTCTTGTCCGGTGGCTCTTGGGGATTTTTTTTAATTTAAAAAAAAATGCTTTTATTGAAAATGGGGATGCATTGCCCTGCGCGATCAGCCAACAGCTAATGCCCCTTCAATACCTGCGTTCCCACTAACAGTTGTGCCTCTGTTTTCGGCACTCTGGCCTTGGTAACACCCATACACAATCTTGTCTCTCTGGCCCCAACTGACTGGAAAAAAACGGGTGTAAAAGGAGTAATCTACGGGTCATGGTTGATACCATAATTATACTAGGACTCAAACAGGACACCTTCTCGAGGTGCTGTGATGTGACCACCGGCCCCTGCATAGCAAGCAAACCTGTATCAGCAACTCACCGGCAACTGAATGTGTCGCCTGCAGGCTACACATAGGAGGCTGCAGTAGGTGCATTAACCCATTGGGCTGTCGACCCTCCTTCCTCTGAGAGCAGGAAACTGAATCTCCATGTTGCCTTCCATTGGCACATTAGATCTCTGTTTCGCCCCAAGTCAGAGGATGTTTTGCTTCACAGAGGAATGATAATCATTGTGAGGTGTGAGCCACTAATAGCTACGCAGGTCAGTTAAATCTTTGCTTTTGTCATTGGGGTGTATCGACATGCGCAGGGCAGTCCTCTGTCCTCTGCTACTGTATGGTTTCTTAATGCTGCTTGTTCATGATTTTTAAATGTAAACACTCTGCTCCCAAAAGTGAAAGATTTGAAAGACTCTTGCTGTAGCAAGCCTTTCCTACTCTTTGCCCTGGGGGTGAGAGTGCAGAGGCGTGGGCAGGGTAGGGCCTGAGGGGAAAGGCCCACCCAAAATCTGTAAATGCCCACTCAGCAGCTCTGTGTGGGCATTTAAAGAGATTTTTGTCATTGCAGTGGGCACAACTACATTAGCTTCAGACCCCATTTGCTAGAAAATCCTGGCTACGCCTCTGGTGCTTCCCAACTCAACAACCCATCACCCCTTCAGCCCTTCTTACTCGTCTCACAGCACCTCCCATGCATCTTTTGTTGGTAGGTTTCCTTCACGAGGCTTAGCTAGGCCTGCATTCCTTTTCAAAGGGCCATAGAAGAGAGTAAAAAAGGAGAAGGCATAATAGAGCGGGAAGTAGGTGAAAGGCGAGGGGTCAGGGGTGTTGGCAGTAAAAGAAACAGGGCCTGGCCTGGCAGAGAGTTAGAAGTTAGGGAACAGAACAATGAGCGAGGGACAAGGAAAGATGTCTCAGGCATGTAGCTCTCTGAGTCTTCCCCACTGTGCCTGCAGAAAGAGACGTCCCATTCCTAGCTCTCTCCCAGATGGATACATTTGCCTGGAGAGCCCAGAATGAATGTCACTTAGGCAGAGGGCAAACACAGGGCAGCAGAGCAGGAACACCCCTTCATTTTACTATGCTCCCAGGTGGCCTCTGGGAGGCAAAAGGCATCAGTATTCCATCAACATCATCTTCACCTAGGCCACCGTCACTAAGGTTTATAAAGCAGGATGTGACACTTTCTGGGGCCTAGGTGGCCAGGCCTACGTGGAAGAGCACAGATCCTAACCCTAAATTGTGTGGGTGGCTTCACCAGAGGGGCTGCATAGGACATAGGGCTGTGCCCGTATGGGCTGTGGTCGCGTTTGGGAGCGTTAGGGACGCAGGGAGCAGAACTCTGTCCGTTTTCCTCCAGGATTAGGCACTGGTTGTCAGTGGTGGAACCAGCCACTCCACAATTGGGGAAGTTAAAGGCAGAAAGCAGCTCTCTCACCGCCAGGGCAAAGAGTGGGAAAGGCTTGTTACAGCAAGAGTCTTTCAAATCTTTCACTTTTGAGAGCAGACTGTTTACATTTTAGAATCATGAACAAGCACCAATACGAAAGCGTACAGTAGCAGAGGGCATAAGACTGCTGCCCTGCGCATAACAATACACCCCAATGACAAGGTCAAAGATTTAACTGACCTGCTTAGCTATTAGTGGCTCACACCTCACAATGATTATCATCTCTCTGTGAAGCAAAACATCCTCTGAATTGGGGTGAAAGATAGATCTAATGTGCCAAAGTAAGTCAAAATGGAAATGCAGTTTCCTGCTCTCAGAGAAAGGAGGGTCGACAGCCCAATGGGTTAATGCACCTACTGCAGCCTCCTATGTGTACCTTGCAGGCGACACATTCAGTTGCTGGTGAGATGCTGATACAGGTTTGCTTGCTATGCAGGGGCCGGTGGTCACCTCACAGCACCTCGAGAAGGTGTGCTGTTTGAGTCCCAGTGCAATTATGGAATCAGCCATGACCCCCAGATTACACCTTTTCCCCTCGTTTTTTCCAGTCAGTTGGGGCCAGAGAGACAAGCTTGTGTATGGGTGTTACTAAGGCCAGAGTGCAGAATACAAAGGCACAACTGTTAGTGGGAACACATGTATTGAAGGGGCGTTAGCTGTTGGCTGATCGGGCAGGGCAATGCATCCCAATTTTCAACAAAAACATTTTTTTTAAATGAAAAAAAACATGCCAAAGAGATACCGGACATTGGATTAGAACTCAGGTCTCCAGCATTGCAAGACCAAGGATTTACAGCTTGAGCCACTGATTGCCATGCTTCTGAGGGTTGCTTTTGGGCATATATATCTTTCTCCTGCATGCCTCTTTGAGCATACCCATTTGCATTGTGAAACATGTTCACTGAAGCCAAGGAGGATAGAACATCTGTCCCCCCTCCCCCGCTCCACCAAATGCCAGCTAACTGCAGTGGCCTAGAGGTTAATTGCTTGCGTTACAGCGCTGGGGGGGGGCCTGGGTTCGGGTACTGCTTTCGGCACATAAACAGAATAGTTGGGTAATCCCCTTGTACAGTGGTGGGTACCCACACTCCTAAAAGGTTCAGTGGCTATGTTATGTAATGAGTTCCCTGGTAAAGGGAGGGTGGAAGAAAGCAGAGAAGCGGGATGTGGAGGTGAGGAAGTGGCCGGTAAATAAAGTAGGGGGAGGTAGGGCTGGATGAATGGGTCCCTGTGGAGAAGAGGAGGAGGGGGTAGGTCTAGAGGGCATAAAGTGGGCCCTGGGGAGACAGCGAATAAGTCGGCCCTGGGAACGGTGTCATGGGGGGAAGAGGGCCCAGAATTGTGGAGGAATGGGTGTGTAAAGGAGGGTCCTAATGTGGGGAAAGGAGGCCCAGCGGAGAGGGTGTGGAATGGACCCCACCTGCCACACTTTCTCACCACCAAAGTCCCACCTTTGCTTTCTTCCACCCTCCTTTTACCAGGGAACTTGCACCATATCCTTCTAGTCCTACCCCCACTCGCCCCCTCTCCACAGGGACCCATTCATCCAGCCCTACCACTCCCTTTAGCCTGCCCCATCTCCTCCTTTATTTACCCTGCGCTTCCTCAGTCCTGCCTCTCTGCTTTCTTCCACCCTCCCTTTTCCAAGGACCTCTTTTCATAACCACTGAACCTTTTAGAAGGAGTGTGGGTACCCACAACTGTACAAGGAGATTACGCAACTATTCCGTTTATGTGTCGAAAGCAGGACTCAAACCCATGCCCCCAACGCTGTAACGCAAGCACTTAACCTCAGGCCACTGCAGTAAGCTGATATTTGGAGAAGTGGAGGCCAGATGTTCTATCCTCATTTTCTGCAGTGAACATGTTTGACAATGCAAATGGGCATGCTCACATGGGCATGCTCACAGGGGCATGCAGAACAAAGATATATACGCCCAAATGCAGCTCTCAGATGCACCGCCACCAGTGGCTCAAGTGGTAAGTGCTTGGTCTTGCAATGTTGGAGACCTGAGTTCTTGTCCGATGACTCTTGGGGATTTTTTTTAATTTAAAAAAAAATGTTTTTATTGAAAATGGGGATGCATTGCCCTGCGCGATTAGCCAACAGCTAATGCCCCTTCAATACCTGCGTTCCCACTAACAGTTGTGCCTCTGTTTTCAGCACTCTGGCCTTGGTAACACCCATACACAATCTTGTCTCTCTGGCCCCAACTGACTGGGAAAAAACAGGTGTAAAAGGAGCAATCTACGGGTCATGGTTGATACCATAATTGCACTAGGACTCAAACAGGACACCTTCTCGAGGTGCTGTGATGTGACCACCGGCCCCTGCATAGCAAGCAAACCTGTATCAGCATCTCACCGGCAACTGAATGTGTCGCCTGCAGGCTACACATAGGAGGCTGCAGTAGGTGCATTAACCCATTGGGCTGTCGACCCTCCTTCCTCTGAGAGCAGGAAACTGAATTTCCATGTTGCCTTCCATTGGCACATTAGATCTCTGTTTCACCCCAAGTCAGAGGATGTTTTGCTTCACAGAGAAATGATAATCATTGTGAGGTGTGAGCCACTAATAGCTAAGCAGGTCAGTTAAATCTTTGCTTTTGTCATTGGGGTGTATTGACATGCGCAGGGCAGTCCTCTGTCCTCTGCTACTGTATGGTTTCTTAATGCTGCTTGTTCCTGATTTTTAAATGTAAACACTCTGCTCCCAAAAGTGAAAGATTTGAAAGACTCTTGCTGTAGCAAGCCTTTCCTACTCTTTGCCCTGGGGGTGAGAGTGCAGAGGCGTAGGCAGGGTAGGGCCTGAGGGGAAAGGCCCACCCAAAATCTGTAAATGCCCACTCAGCAGCTCTGTGTGGGCATTTAAAGAGATTTTTGTCATTGCAGTGGGCACAACTACATTAGCTTCAGACCCCATTTGCTAGAAAATCCTGGCTACGCCTCTGGTGCTTCCCAACTCAACAACCCATCACCCCTTCAGCCTTTCTTACTCGTCTCACAGCACCTCCAATGCATCTTTTGTTGGTAGATTTCCTTCACGAGGCTTAGCTAGGCCTTCATTCCTTTTCAAAGGGCCATAGAAGAGAGTAAAAAAGGAGAAGGCATAATAGAGCGGGAAGTAGGTGAAAGACGAGGGGTCAGGGGGGTTGGCAGTAAAAGAAACAGGGCCTGGCCTGGCAGAGAGTTAGAAGTTAGGGAACAGAACAATGACCGAGGGACAAGGAAAGATATCTCAGGCATGTAGCTCTCTGAGTCTTCCCCACTGTGCCTGCAGAAAGAGACGTCCCATTCCTAGCTCTCTCCCAGATGGATACATTTGCCTGGAGAGCCCAGAATGAATGTCACTTAGGCAGAGGGCAAACACAGGGCAGCAGAGCAGGAACACCCCTTCATTTTACTATGCTCCCAGGTGGCTTCTGGGAGGCAAAAGGCATCAGTATTCCATCAACATCATCTTCACCTAGGCCACCGTCACTAAGGTTTTGTAAAGCAGGCTGTGACACTTTCTGGGGCCTAGGTGGCCAGGCCTACGTGGAAGAGCACAGATCCTAACCCTAAGTTGTGTGGGTGGCTTCACCAGAGGGGCTGCATAGGACATGGGGCTGTGCCCGTATGGGCTGTGGTCGCGTTTGGGAGAGTTAGGGACGCGTGGAGGACGCAGGGCGCAGACCTCTGTCCGTTTTCCTCCAGGATTAGGCACTGGTTGTCAGTGGTGGAGCCAGCCACTCCACAATTGGGGAAGTTAAAGGCAGAAAGCAGCTCTCTCACCGCCAGGGCAAAGAGTGGGAAAGGCTTGTTACAGCAAGAGTCTTTCAAATCTTTCACTTTTGAGAGCAGACTGTTTACATTTTAGAATCATGAACAAGCACCAATACGAAAGCGTACAGTAGCAGAGGGCATAAGACTGCTGCCCTGCGCATAACAATACACCCCAATGACAAGGTCGAAGATTTAACTGACCTGCTTAGCTATTAGTGGCTCACACCTCACAATGATTATCATCTCTCCGTGAAGCAAAACATCCTCTGAATTGGGGTGAAAGATAGATCCAATGTGCCAAAGTAAGTCAACATGGAAATGCAGTTTCCTGCTCTCAGAGGAAGGAGGGTCGACAGCCCAATGGGTTAATGCACCTACTGCAGCCTCCTATGTGTACCTTGCAGGCGACACATTCAGTTGCTGGTGAGATGCTGATACAGGTTTGCTT
Source organism: Ambystoma mexicanum (assembly GCF_040938575.1). Lineage (NCBI taxonomy): Eukaryota > Metazoa > Chordata > Amphibia > Caudata > Ambystomatidae > Ambystoma > Ambystoma mexicanum. The sequence goes on along the minus strand of NC_090926.1, from coordinate 391,349,444 downwards.
GCTATGCAGGGGCCGGTGGTCACCTCACAGCACCTCGAGAAGGTGTGCTGTTTGAGTCCCAGTGCAATTATGGAATCAGCAATGACCCCCAGATTACACCTTTTCCCCTCGTTTTTTCCAGTCAGTTGGGGCCAGAGAGACAAGCTTGTGTATGGGTGTTACTAAGGCCAGAGTGCAGAATACAAAGGCACAACTGTTAGTGGGAACACATGTATTGAAGGGGCGTTAGCTGTTGGCTGATCGGGCAGGGCAATGCATCCCAATTTTCAGTAAAAACATTTTTTTTAAATGAAAAAAAACATGCCCAAGAGATACCGGACATTGGATTAGAACTCAGGTCTCCAGGATTGCAAGACCAAGGATTTACAGCTTGAGCCACTGATTGCCATGCTTCCGCGGGTCGCTTTTGGGCATATATATCTTTCTCCTGCATGCCCCTGTGAGCATACCCATTTGCATTGTGAAACATGTTCACTGAAGCCAAGGAGGATAGAACATCTGTCCCCTCTCCCCCGCTCCACCAAATACCAGCTAACTGCAGTGGCCTAGAGGTTAAGTGCTTGCGTTACAGCGCTGGGGGGGCTGGGTTCGAGTACTGCTTTCGGCACATAAACAGAATAGTTGGGTAATCTCCTTGTACAGTGGTGGGTACCCACACTCCTAAAAGGTTCAGTGGCTATGTAATGTAATGAGTTCCCTGGTAAAGGGAGGGTGGAAGAAAGCAGAGAATCGGGATGTGGAGGCGAGGAAGTGGCCGGTAAATAAAGTAGGGGGAGGTAGGGCTGCATGAATGGGTCCCTGTGGAGAAGAGGAGGAGGGGGTAGGTCTAGAGGGCATAAAGTGGGCCCTGGGGAGACAGCGAATAAGTCGGCCCTGGGAACGGTGTCATGGGGGGAAGAGGGCCCAGAATTGTGGAGGAATGGTTGTGTAAAGGAGGGTCCTAATGTGGGGAAAGGAGGCCCAGCGGAGAGGGTGTGGAATGGACCCCACCTGCCACACTTTCTCACCACCACAGTCCCACCTCTGCTTTCTTCCACCCTCCTTTTACCAGGGAACCTGCACCATATCCTTCTAGTCCTACCCCCACTCACCCCCTCTCCACAGGGACCCATTCATCCAGCCCTACCACTCCCTTTAGCCTGCCCCATCTCCTCCTTTATTTACCCTGCGCTTCCTCAGTCCTGCCTCTCTGCTTTCTTCCACCCTCCTTTTTCCAAGGACCTCTTTTCATAACCACTGAACCTTTTAGAAGGAGTGTGGGTACCCACAACTGTACAAGGAGATTACGCAACTATTCCGTTTATGTGTCGAAAGCAGGACTCAAACCCATGCCCCCAACGCTGTAACGCAAGCACTTAACCTCAGGCCACTGCAGTAAGCTGATATTTGGAGAAGTGGAGGCCAGATGTTCTATCCTCATTTTCTGCAGTAAACATGTTTGACAATGCAAATGGGCATGCTCACATGGGCATGCTCACAGGGGCATGCAGAACAAAGATATATATGCCCAAATGCAGCTCTCAGATGCACAGCCACCAGTGGCTCAAGTGGTAAGTGCTTGGTCTTGCAATGTTGGAGACCTGAGTTCTTGTCCAATGACTCTTGGGGATTTTTTTTAATTTAAAAAAAAATGTTTTTATTGAAAATGGGGATGTATTGCCCTGCGCGATCAGCCAACAGCTAATGCCCCTTCAATACCTGCGTTCCCACTAACAGTTGTGCCTCTGTTTTCGGCACTCTGGCCTTGGTAACACCCATACACAATCTTGTCTCTCTGGCCCCAATGGACTGGAAAAAAACGGGTGTAAAAGGAGTAATCTACGGGTCATGGTTGATACCATAATTGCACTAGGACTCAAACAGGACACCTTCTCGAGGTGCTGTGATGTGACCACCGGCCCCTGCATAGCAACCAAACCTGTATCAGCATCTCACCGGCAACTGAATGTGTCGCCTGCAGGCTACACATAGGAGGCTGCAGTAGGTGCATTAACCCATTGGGCTGTCGACCCTCCTTCCTCTGAGAGCAGGAAACTGAATTTCCATGTTGCCTTCCATTGGCACATTAGATCTCTGTTTCACCCCAAGTCAGAGGATGTTTTGCTTCACAGAGAAATGATAATTATTGTGAGGTGTGAGCCACTAATAGCTAAGCAGGTCAGTTAAATCTTTGCTTTTGTCATTGGGGTGTATTGACATGCGCAGGGCAGTCCTCTGTCCTCTGCTACTGTATGGTTTCTTAATGCTGCTTGTTGATGATTTTTAAATGTAAACACTCTGCTCCCAAAAGTGAAAGATTTGAAAGACTCTTGCTGTAGCAAGCCTTTCCTACTCTTTGCCCTGGGGGTGAGAGTGCAGAGGCGTAGGCAGGGTAGGGCCTGAGGGGAAAGGCCCACCCAAAATCTGTAAATGCCCACTCAGCAGCTCTGTGTGGGCATTTAAAGAGATTTTTGTCATTGCAGTGGGCACAACTACATTAGCTTCAGACCCCATTTGCTAGAAAATCCTGGCTATGCCTCTGGTGCTTCCCAAATCAACAACCCATCACCCCTTCAGCCTTTCTTACTCGTCTCACAGCACCTCCAATGCATCTTTTGTTGGTAGATTTCCTTCACGAGGCTTAGCTAGGCCTGCATTCCTTTTCAAAGGGCCATAGAAGAGAGTAAAAAAGGAGAAGGCATAATAGAGCGGGAAGTAGGTGAAAGACGAGGGGTCAGGGGGGTTGGCAGTAAAAGAAACAGGGCCTGGCCTGGCAGAGAGTTAGAAGTTAGGGAACAGAACAATGAGCGAGGGACAAGGAAAGATATCTCAGGCATGTAGCTCTCTGAGTCTTCCCCACTGTGCCTGCAGAAAGAGACATCCCATTCCTAGCTCTCTCCCAGATGGATACATTTGCCTGGAGAGCCCAGAATGAATGTCACTTAGGAAGAGGGCAAACACAGGGCAGCAGAGCAGGAACACTCCTTCATTTTACTATGCTCCCAGGTGGCTTCTGGGAGGCAAAAGGCATCAGTATTCCATCAACATCTTCTTCACCTAGGCCACCGTCACTAAGGTTTTGTAAAGCAGGCTGTGACACTTTCTGGGGCCTAGGTGGCCAGGCCTACGTGGAAGAGCACAGATCCTAACCCTAAGTTGTGTGGGTGGCTTCACCAGAGGAGCTGCATAGGACATAGGGTTGTGCCCGTATGGGATGTGGTCGCGTTTGGGAGCGTTAGGGACGCGTGGAGGACGCAGGGCGCAGACCTCTGTCCGTTTTCCTCCAGGATTAGGCACTGGTTGTCAGTGGTGGAGCCAGCCACTCCGCAATTGGGGAAGTTAAAGGCAGAAAGCAGCTCTCTCACCGCCAGGGCAAAGAGTGGGAAAGGCTTGTTACAGCAAGAGTCTTTCAAATCTTTCACTTTTGAGAGCAGGCTGTTTACATTTTAGAATCATGAACAAGCACCAATACGAAAGCATACAGTAGCAGAGGGCATAAGACTGCTGCCCTGCGCATAACAATACACCCCAATGACAAGATCGAAGATTTAACTGACCTGCTTAGCTATTAGTGGCTCACACCTCACAATGATTATCATCTCTCCGTGAAGCAAAACATCCTCTGAATTGGGGTGAAAGATAGATCTAATGTGCCAAAGTAAGTCAACATGGAAATGCAGTTTCCTGCTCTCAGAGGAAGGAGGGTCGACAGCCCAATGGGTTAATGCACCTACTGCAGCCTCCTATATGTACCTTGCAGGCGACACATTCAGTTGCTGGTAAGATGCTGATACAGGTTTGCTTGCTATGCAGGGGCCGGTGGTCACCTCACAGCACCTCGAGAAGGTGTGCTGTTTGAGTCCCAGTGCAATTATGGAATCAGCCATGACCCCCAGATTACACCTTTTCCCCTCGTTTTTTCCTGTCAGTTGGGGCCAGAGAGATAAGCTTGTGTATGGGTGTTACTAAGGCCAGAGTGCAGAATACAAAGGCACAACTGTTAGTGGGAACACATGTATTGAAGGGGCGTTAGCTGTTGGCTGATCGGGCAGGGCAATGCATCCCAATTTTCAGTAAAAACATTTTTTTTAAATGAAAAAAAACATGCCCAAGAGATACCGGACATTGGATTAGAACTCAGGTCCCCAGCATTGCAAGACCAAGGATTTACAGCTTGAGCCACTGATTGCCATGCTTTGGAGGGTCGCTTTTGGGCATATATATCTTTCTCCTGCATGCCCCTGTGAGCATACCCATTTGCATTGTGAAACATGTTCACTGAAGCCGAGGAGGATAGAACATCTGTCCCCCCTCCCCCGCTCCACCAAATACCAGCTAACTGCAGTGGCCTAGAGGTTAAGTGCTTGCGTTACAGCGCTGGGGGGGCTGGGTTCGAGTACTGCTTTCGGCACATAAACAGAATAGTTGGGTAATCTCCTTGTACAGTGGTGGGTACCCACACTCCTAAAAGGTTCAGTGGCTATGTAATGTAATGAGTTCCCTGGTAAAGGGAGGGTGGAAGAAAGCAGAGAATCGGGATGTGGAGGTGAGGAAGTGGCCGGTAAATAAAGTAGGGGGAGGTAGGGCTGGATGAATGGGTCCCTGTGGAGAAGAGGAGGAGGGGGTAGGTCTAGAGGGCATAAAGTGGGCCCTGGGGAGAAAGCGAAAAAGTCGGCCCTGGGAACGGTGTCATGGGGGGAAGAGGGCCCAGAATTGTGGAGGAATGGGTGTGTAAAGGAGGGTCCTAATGTGGGGAAAGGAGGCCCAGCGGAGAGGGTGTGGAATGGATCACACCTGCCACACTTTCTCACCACCACAGTCCCACCTCTGCTTTCTTCCACCCTCCTTTTACCAGGGAACCTGCACCATATCCTTCTAGTTCTACCCCCACTCACCCCCTCTCCACAGGGACCCATTCATCCAGCCCTACCAATCCCTTTAGCCTGCCCCATCTCCTCCTTTATTTACCCTGCGCTTCCTCAGTCCTGTCTCTCTGCTTTCTTCCACCCTCCCTTTTCCAAGGACCTCTTTTCATAACCACTGAACCTTTTAGAAGGAGTGTGGGTACCCACAACTGTACAAGGAGATTACGCAACTATTCCGTTTATGTGTCGAAAGCAGGACTCAAACCCATGCCCCCAACGCTGTAATGCAAGCAATTAACCTCAGGCCACTGCAGTAAGCTGATATTTGGAGAAGTGGAGGCCAGATGTTCTATCCTCATTTTCTGCAGTGAACATGTTTGACAATGCAAATGGGCATGCTCACATGGGCATGCTCACAGGGGCATGCAGAACAAAGATATATACGCCCAAATGCAGCTCTCAGATGCACAGCCACCAGTGGCTCAAGTGGTAAGTGCTTGGTCTTGCAATGTTGGAGACCTGAGTTCTTGTCCGATGACTCTTGGGGATTTTTTTTAATTTAAAAAAAAAATGTTTTTATTGAAAATGGGGATGCATTGCCCTGCGCGATCAGCCAACAGCTAATGCCCCTTCAATACCTGCGTTCCCACTAACAGTTGTGCCTCTGTTTTCAGCACTCTGGCCTTGGTAACACCCATACACAATCTTGTCTCTCTGGCCCCAACTGACTGGGAAAAAACAGGTGTAAAAGGAGCAATCTACGGGTCATGGTTGATACCATAATTGCACTAGGACTCAAACAGGACACCTTCTCGAGGTGCTGTGATGTGACCACCGGCCCCTGCATAGCAAGCAAACCTGTATCAGCATCTCACCGGCAACTGAATGTGTCGCCTGCAGGCTACACATAGGAGGCTGCAGTAGGTGCATTAACCCATTGGGCTGTCGACCCTCCTTCCTCTGAGAGCAGGAAACTGAATTTCCATGTTGCCTTCCATTGGCACATTAGATCTCTGTTTCACCCCAAGTCAGAGGATGTTTTGCTTCACAGAGAAATGATAATCATTGTGAGGTGTGAGCCACTAATAGCTAAGCAGGTCAGTTAAATCTTTGCTTTTGTCATTGGGGTGTATTGACATGCGCAGGGCAGTCCTCTGTCCTCTGCTACTGTATGGTTTCTTAATGCTGCTTGTTCCTGATTTTTAAATGTAAACACTCTGCTCCCAAAAGTGAAAGATTTGAAAGACTCTTGCTGTAGCAAGCCTTTCCTACTCTTTGCCCTGGGGGTGAGAGTGCAGAGGCGTAGGCAGGGTAGGGCCTGAGGGGAAAGGCCCACCCAAAATCTGTAAATGCCCACTCAGCAGCTCTGTGTGGGCATTTAAAGAGATTTTTGTCATTGCAGTGGGCACAACTACATTAGCTTCAGACCCCATTTGCTAGAAAATCCTGGCTACGCCTCTGGTGCTTCCCAACTCAACAACCCATCACCCCTTCAGCCTTTCTTACTCGTCTCACAGCACCTCCAATGCATCTTTTGTTGGTAGATTTCCTTCACGAGGCTTAGCTAGGCCTTCATTCCTTTTCAAAGGGCCATAGAAGAGAGTAAAAAAGGAGAAGGCATAATAGAGCGGGAAGTAGGTGAAAGACGAGGGGTCAGGGGGGTTGGCAGTAAAAGAAACAGGGCCTGGCCTGGCAGAGAGTTAGAAGTTAGGGAACAGAACAATGACCGAGGGACAAGGAAACATATCTCAGGCATGTAGCTCTCTGAGTCTTCCCCACTGTGCCTGCAGAAAGAGACGTCCCATTCCTAGCTCTCTCCCAGATGGATACATTTGCCTGGAGAGCCCAGAATGAATGTCACTTAGGCAGAGGGCAAACACAGGGCAGCAGAGCAGGCACACCCCTTCATTTTACTATGCTCCCAGGTGGCTTCTGGGAGGCAAAAGGCATCAGTATTCCATCAACATCATCTTCACCTAGGCCACCGTCACTAAGGTTTTGTAAAGCAGGCTGTGACACTTTCTGGGGCCTAGGTGGCCAGGCCTACGTGGAAGAGCACAGATCCTAACCCTAAGTTGTGTGGGTGGCTTCACCAGAGGGGCTGCATAGGACATGGGGCTGTGCCCGTATGGGCTGTGGTCGCGTTTGGGAGAGTTAGGGACGCGTGGAGGACGCAGGGCGCAGACCTCTGTCCGTTTTCCTCCAGGATTAGGCACTGGTTGTCAGTGGTGGAGCCAGCCACTCCACAATTGGGGAAGTTAAAGGCAGAAAGCAGCTCTCTCACCGCCAGGGCAAAGAGTGGGAAAGGCTTGTTACAGCAAGAGTCTTTCAAATCTTTCACTTTTGAGAGCAGACTGTTTACATTTTAGAATCATGAACAAGCACCAATACGAAAGCGTACAGTAGCAGAGGGCATAAGACTGCTGCCCTGCGCATAACAATACACCCCAATGACAAGGTCGAAGATTTAACTGACCTGCTTAGCTATTAGTGGCTCACACCTCACAATGATTATCATCTCTCCGTGAAGCAAAACATCCTCTGAATTGGGGTGAAAGATAGATCCAATGTGCCAAAGTAAGTCAACATGGAAATGCAGTTTCCTGCTCTCAGAGGAAGGAGGGTCGACAGCCCAATGGGTTAATGCACCTACTGCAGCCTCCTATGTGTACCTTGCAGGCGACACATTCAGTTGCTGGTGAGATGCTGATACAGGTTTGCTTGCTATGCAGGGGCCGGTGGTCACCTCACAGCACCTCGAGAAGGTGTGCTGTTTGAGTCCCAGTGCAATTATGGAATCAGCAATGACCCCCAGATTACACCTTTTCCCCTCGTTTTTTCCAGTCAGTTGGGGCCAGAGAGACAAGCTTGTGTATGGGTGTTACTAAGGCCAGAGTGCAGAATACAAAGGCACAACTGTTAGTGGGAACACATGTATTGAAGGGGCGTTAGCTGTTGGCTGATCGGGCAGGGCAATGCATCCCAATTTTCAGTAAAAACATTTTTTTTAAATGAAAAAAAACATGCCCAAGAGATACCGGACATTGGATCAGAACTCAGGTCTCCAGGATTGCAAGACCAAGGATTTACAGCTTGAGCCACTGATTGCCATGCTTCCGAGGGTCGCTTTTGGGCATATATATCTTTCTCCTGCATGCCCCTGTGAGCATACCCATTTGCATTGTGAAACATGTTCACTGAAGCCAAGGAGGATAGAACATCTGTCCCCCCTCCCCCGCTCCACCAAATACCAGCTAACTGCAGTGGCCTAGAGGTTAAGTGCTTGCGTTACAGCGCTGGGGGGGCTGGGTTCGAGTACTGCTTTCGGCACATAAACAGAATAGTTGGGTAATCTCCTTGTACAGTGGTGGGTACCCACACTCCTAAAAGGTTCAGTGGCTATGTAATGTAATGAGTTCCCTGGTAAAGGGAGGGTGGAAGAAAGCAGAGAATCGGGATGTGGAGGCGAGGAAGTGGCCGGTAAATAAAGTAGGGGGAGGTAGGGCTGCATGAATGGGTCCCTGTGAAGAAGAGGAGGAGGGGGTAGGTCTAGAGGGCATAAAGTGGGCCCTGGGGAGACAGCGAATAAGTCGGCCCTGGGAACGGTGTCATGGGGGGAAGAGGGCCCAGAATTGTGGAGGAATGGTTGTGTAAAGGAGGGTCCTAATGTGGGGAAAGGAGGCCCAGCGGAGAGGGTGTGGAATGGACCCCACCTGCCACACTTTCTCACCACCACAGTCCCACCTCTGCTTTCTTCCACCCTCCTTTTACCAGGGAACCTGCACCATATCCTTCTAGTCCTACCCCCACTCACCCCCTCTCCACAGGGACCCATTCATCCAGCCCTACCACTCCCTTTATCCTGCCCCATCTCCTCCTTTATTTACCCTGCGCTTCCTCAGTCCTGCCTCTCTGCTTTCTTCCACCCTCCTTTTTCCAAGGACCTCTTTTCATAACCACTGAACCTTTTAGAAGGAGTGTGGGTACCCACAACTGTACAAGGAGATTACGCAACTATTCCGTTTATGTGTCGAAAGCAGGACTCAAACCCATGCCCCCAACGCTGTAACGCAAGCACTTAACCTCAGGCCACTGCAGTAAGCTGATATTTGGAGAAGTGGAGGCCAGATGTTCTATCCTCATTTTCTGCAGTAAACATGTTTGACAATGCAAATGGGCATGCTCACATGGGCATGCTCACAGGGGCATGCAGAACAAAGATATATATGCCCAAATGCAGCTCTCAGATGCACAGCCACCAGTGGCTCAAGTGGTAAGTGCTTGGTCTTGCAATGTTGGAGACCTGAGTTCTTGTCCAATGACTCTTGGGGATTTTTTTTAATTTAAAAAAAAATGTTTTTATTGAAAATGGGGATGCATTGCCCTGCGCGATCAGCCAACAGCTAATGCCCCTTCAATACCTGCGTTCCCACTAACAGTTGTGCCTCTGTTTTCGGCACTCTGGCCTTGGTAACACCCATACACAATCTTGTCTCTCTGGCCCCAATGGACTGGAAAAAAACCGTTGTAAAAGGAGTAATCTACGGGTCATGGTTGATACCATAATTGCACTAGGACTCAAACAGGACACCTTCTCGAGGTGCTGTGATGTGACCACCGGCCCCTGCATAGCAACCAAACCTGTATCAGCAACTCACCGGCAACTGAATGTGTCGCCTGCAGGCTACACATAGGAGGCTGCAGTAGGTGCATTAACCCATTGGGCTGTCGACCCTCCTTCCTCTGAGAGCAGGAAACTGAATTTCCATCTTGCCTTCCATTGGCACATTAGATCTCTGTTTCACCCCAAGTCAGAGGATGTTTTGCTTCACAGAGGAATGATAATCATTGTGAGGTGTGAGCCACTAATAGCTAAGCAGGTCAGTTAAATCTTTGCTTTTGTCATTGGGGTGTATTGACATGCGCAGGGCAGTCCTCTGTCCTCTGCTACTGTATGGTTTCTTAATGCTGCTTGTTCATGATTTTGAAATGTAAACACTCTGCTCCCAAAAGTGAAAGATTTGAAAGACTCTTGCTGTAGCAAGCCTTTCCTACTCTTTGCCCTGGGGGTGAGAGTGCAGAGGCGTGGGCAGGGTATTGCCTGAGGGGAAAGGCCCACCCAAAATCTGTAAATGCCCACTCAGCAGCTCTGTGTGGGCATTTAAAGAGATTTTTGTCATTGCAGTGGGCACAACTACATTAGCTTCAGACCCCATTTGCTAGAAAATCCTGGCTACGCTTCTGGTGCTTCCCAACTCAACAACCCATCACCCCTTCAGCCCTTCTTACTCGTCTCACAGCACCTCCCATGCATCTTTTGTTGGTAGGTTTCCTTCACGAGGCTTAGCTAGGCCTGCATTCCTTTTCAAAGGGCCATAGAAGAGAGTAAAAAAGGAGAAGGCATAATAGAGCGGGAAGTAGGTGAAAGACGAGGGGTCAGGGGTGTTGGCAGTAAAAGAAACAGGGCCTGCCCTGGCAGAGAGTTAGAAGTTAGGGAACAGAACAATGAGCGAGGGACAAGGAAAGATGTCTCAGGCATGTAGCTCTCTGAGTCTTCCCCACTGTGCCTGCAGAAAGAGATGTCCCATTCCTAGCTCTCTCCCAGATGGATACATTTTCCTGGAGAGCCCAGAATGAATGTCACTTAGGCAGAGGGCAAACACAGGGCAGGAGAGCAGGAACACCCCTTCATTTTACTATGCTCCCAGGTGGCTTCTGGGAGGCAAAAGGCATCAGTATTCCATCAACATCATCTTCACCTAGGCCACCGTCACTAAGGTTTATAAAGCAGGCTGTGACACTTTCTGGGGCCTAGGTGGCCAGGCCTACGTGGAAGAGCACAGATCCTAACCCTAAGTTGTGTGGGTGGCTTCACCAGAGGGGCTGCATAGGACATAGGGCTGTGCCCGTATGGGCTGTGGTCGCGTTTGGGAGCGTTAGGGACGCGTGGAGGACGCAGGGCGCAGACCTCTGTCCGTTTTCCTCCAGGATTAGGCACTGGTTGTCAGTGGTGGAGCCAGCCACTCCACAATTGGGGAAGTTAAAGGCAGAAAGCAGCTCTCTCACCGCCAGGGCAAAGAGTGGGAAAGGCTTGTTACAGCAAGAGTCTTTGAAATCTTTCACTTTTGAGAGCAGACTGTTTACATTTTAGAATCATGAACAAGCACCAATACGAAAGCGTACAGTAGCAGAGGGCATAAGACTGCTGCCCTGCGCATAACAATACACCCCAATGACAAGGTCAAAGATTTAACTGACCTGCTTAGCTATTAGTGGCTCACACCTCACAATGATTATCATCTCTCCGTGAAGCAAAACATCCTCTGAATTGGGGTGAAAGATAGATCTAATGTGCCAAAGTAAGTCAACATGGAAATGCAGTTTCCTGCTCTCAGAGGAAGGAGGGTCGACAGCCCAATGGGTTAATGCACCTACTGCAGCCTCCTATGTGTACCCTGCAGGCGACACATTCAGTTGCTGGTGAGATGCTGATACAGGTTTGCTTGCTATGCAGGGGCCGGTGGTCACCTCACAGCACCTCGAGAAGGTGTGCTGTTTGAGTCCCAGTGCAATTATGGAATCAGCCATGACCCCCAGATTACACCTTTTCCTGTCATTTTTTCCAGTCAGTTGGGGCCAGAGAGACAAGCTTGTGTATGGGTGTTACTAAGGCCAGAGTGCAGAATACAAAGGCACAACTGTTAGTGGGAACACATGTATTGAAGGGGCGTTAGCTGTTGGCTGATCGGGCAGGGCAATGCATCCCAATTTTCAGTAAAAACATTTTTTTTAAATGAAAAAAAACATGCCCAAGAGATACCGGATTAGAACTCAGGTCTCCAGCATTGCAAGACCAAGGATTTATAGCTTGAGCCACTGATTGCCATGCTTCCGAGGGTCGCTTTTGGGCATATATATCTTTCTCCTGCATGCCCCTGTGAGCATACCCATTTGCATTGTGAAACATGTTCACTGAAGCCAAGGAGGATAGAACATCTGTCCCCCCTCCCCCGCTCCACCAAATACCAGCTAACTGCAGTGGCCTAGAGGTTAAGTGCTTGCGTTACAGCGCTGGGGGGGCTGGGTTTGAGTACTGCTTTCGGCACATAAACAGAATAGTTGGGTAATCTCCTTGTACAGTGGTGGGTACCCACACTCCTAAAAGGTTCAGTGGCTATGTAATGTAATGAGTTCCCTGGTAAAGGGAGGGTGGAAGAAAGCAGAGAAGCGGGATGTGGAGGCGAGGAAGTGGCCGGTAAATAAAGTAGGGGGAGGTAGGGCTGGATGAATGGGTCCCTGTGGAGAAGAGGAGGAGGGGGTAGGTCTAGAGGGCATAAAGTGGGCCCTGGGGAGACAGCGAATAAGTCGGCCCTGGGAACGGTGTCATGGGGAAGAGGGCCCAGAATTGTGGAGGAATGGGTGTGTAAAGGAGGGTCCTAATGTGGGGAAAGGAGGCCCAGCGGAGAGGGTGTGGAATGGACCCCACCTGCCACACTTTCTCACCACCACAGTCCCACCTCTGCTTTCTTCCACCCTCCTTTTACCAGGGAACCTGCACCATATCCTTCTAGTCCTACCCCCACTCACCCCCTCTCCACAGGGACCCATTCAGCCAGCCCTACCAATCCCTTTAGCCTGCCCCATCTCCTCCTTTATTTACCCTGCGCTTCCTCAGTCCTGTCTCTCTGCTTTCTTCCACCCTCCCTTTTCCAAGGACCTCTTTTCATAACCACTGAACCTTTTAGAAGGAGTGTGGGTACCCACAACTGTACAAGGAGATTACGCAACTATTCCGTTTATGTGTCGAAAGCAGGACTCAAACCCATGCCCCCAACGCTGTAATGCAAGCAATTAACCTCAGGCCACTGCAGTAAGCTGATATTTGGAGAAGTGGAGGCCAGATGTTCTATCCTCATTTTCTGCAGTGAACATGTTTTACAATGCAAATGGGCATGCTCACATGGGCATGCTCACAGGGGCATGCAGAACAAAGATATATACGCCCAAATGCAACTCTCAGATGCACAGCCACCAGTGGCTCAAGTGTTAAGTGCTTGGTCTTGCAATGTTGGAGACCTGAGTTCTTGTCCGGAGGCTCTTGGGGATTTTTTTAAATTAAAAAAAAAATGTTTTTATTGAAAATGGGGATGCATTGCCCTGCGCGATCAGCCAACAGCTAATGCCCCTTCAATACCTGCGTTCCCACTAACAGTTGTGCCTCTGTTTTCGGCACTCTGGCCTTGGTAACACCCATACACAATCTTGTCTCTCTGGCCCCAACTGACTGGAAAAAAACGGATGTAAAAGGAATAATCTACGGGTCATGGTTGATACCATAATTGCACTAGGACTCAAACAGGACACCTTCTCGAGGTGCTGTGATGTGACCACCGGCCCCTGCATAGCAAGCAAACCTGTATCAGCAACTCACCGGCAACTGAATGTCTCGCCTGCAGGCTACAAATAGGAGGCTGCAGTAGGTGCATTAACCCATTGGGCTGTCGACCCTCCTTCCTCTGAGAGCAGGAAACTGAATTTCCATGTTGCCTTCCATTGGCACATTAGATCTCTGTTTCACCCCAAGTCAGAGGATGTTTTGCTTCACAGAGGAATGATAATCATTGTGAGGTGTGAGCCACTAATAGCTAAGCAGGTCAGTTAAATCTTTGCTTTTGTCATTGGGGTGTATTGACATGCGCAGGGCAGTCCTCTGTCCTCTGCTACTGTATGGTTTCTTAATGCTGCTTGTTCATGATTTTTAAATGTAAACACTCTGCTCCCAAAAGTGAAAGATTTGAAAGACTCTTGCTGTAGCAAGCCTTTCCTACTCTTTGCCCTGGGGGTGAGAGTGCAGAGGCGTGGGCAGGGTAGGGCCTGAGGGGAAAGGCCCACCCAAAATCTGTAAATGCCCACTCAGCAGCTCTGTGTGGGCATTTAAAGAGATTTTTGTCATTGCAGTGGGCACAACTACATTAGCTTCAGACCCCATTTGCTAGAAAATCCTGGCTACGCTTCTGGTGCTTCCCAACTCAACAACCCATCACCCCTTCAGCCCTTCTTACTCGTCTCACAGCACCTCCCATGCATCTTTTGTTGGTAGGTTTCCTTCACGAGGCTTAGCTAGGCCTGCATTCCTTTTCAAAGGGCCATAGAAGAGAGTAAAAAAGGAGAAGGCATAATAGAGCGGGAAGTAGGTGAAAGACGAGGGGTCAGGGGTGTTGGCAGTAAAAGAAACAGGGCCTGCCCTGGCAGAGAGTTAGAAGTTAGGGAACAGAACAATGAGCGAGGGACAAGGAAAGATGTCTCAGGCATGTAGCTCTCTGAGTCTTCCCCACTGTGCCTGCAGAAAGAGATGTCCCATTCCTAGCTCTCTCCCAGATGGATACATTTTCCTGGAGAGCCCAGAATGAATGTCACTTAGGCAGAGGGCAAACACAGGGCAGCAGAGCAGGAACACCCCTTCATTTTACTATGCTCCCAGGTGGCTTCTGGGAGGCAAAAGGCATCAGTATTCCATCAACATCATCTTCACCTAGGCCACCGTCACTAAGGTTTATAAAGCAGGCTGTGACACTTTCTGGGGCCTAGGTGGCCAGGCCTACGTGGAAGAGCACAGATCCTAACCCTAAGTTGTGTGGGTGGCTTCACCAGAGGGGCTGCATAGGACATAGGGCTGTGCCCGTATGGGCTGTGGTCGCGTTTGGGAGCGTTAGGGACGCGTGGAGGACGCAGGGCGCAGACCTCTGTCCGTTTTCCTCCAGGATTAGGCACTGGTTGTCAGTGGTGGAGCCAGCCACTCCACAATTGGGGAAGTTAAAGGCAGAAAGCAGCTCTCTCACCGCCAGGGCAAAGAGTGGGAAAGGCTTGTTACAGCAAGAGTCTTTCAAATCTTTCACTTTTGAGAGCAGACTGTTTACATTTTAGAATCATGAACAAGCACCAATGCGAAAGCGTACAGTAGCAGAGGGCATAAGACTGCTGCCCTGCGCATAACAATACACCCCAATGACAAGGTGAAAGATTTAACTGACCTGCTTAGCTATTAGTGGCTCACACCTCACAATGATTATCATCTCTCCGTGAAGCAAAACATCCTCTGAATTGGGGTGAAAGATAGATCTAATGTGCCAAAGTAAGTCAACATGGAAATGCAGTTTCCTGCTCTCAGAGGAAGGAGGGTCGACAGCCCAATGGGTTAATGCACCTACTGCAGCCTCCTATGTGTACCCTGCAGGCGACACATTCAGTTGCTGGTGAGATGCTGATACAGGTTTGCTTGCTATGCAGGGGCCGGTGGTCACCTCACAGCACCTCGAGAAGGTGTGCTGTTTGAGTCCCAGTGCAATTATGGAATCAGCCATGACCCCCAGATTACACCTTTTCCTGTCATTTTTTCCAGTCAGTTGGGGCCAGAGAGACAAGCTTGTGTATGGGTGTTACTAAGGCCAGAGTGCAGAATACAAAGGCACAACTGTTAGTGGGAACACATGTATTGAAGGGGCGTTAGCTGTTGGCTGATCGGGCAGGGCAATGCATCCCAATTTTCAGTAAAAACATTTTTTTTAAATGAAAAAAAACATGCCCAAGAGATACCGGATTAGAACTCAGGTCTCCAGCATTGCAAGACCAAGGATTTATAGCTTGAGCCACTGATTGCCATGCTTCCAAGGGTCGCTTTTGGGCATATATATCTTTCTCCTGCATGCCCCTGTGAGCATACCCATTTGCATTGTGAAACATGTTCACTGAAGCCAAGGAGGATAGAACATCTGTCCCCCCTCCCCCGCTCCACCAAATACCAGCTAACTGCAGTGGCCTAGAGGTTAAGTGCTTGCGTTACAGCGCTGGGGGGGCTGGGTTTGAGTACTGCTTTCGGCACATAAACAGAATAGTTGGGTAATCTCCTTGTACAGTGGTGGGTACCCACACTCCTAAAAGGTTCAGTGGCTATGTAATGTAATGAGTTCCCTGGTAAAGGGAGGGTGGAAGAAAGCAGAGAAGCGGGATGTGGAGGCGAGGAAGTGGCCGGTAAATAAAGTAGGGGGAGGTAGGGCTGGATGAATGGGTCCCTGTGGAGAAGAGGAGGAGGGGGTAGGTCTAGAGGGCATAAAGTGGGCCCTGGGGAGACAGCGAATAAGTCGGCCCTGGGAACGGTGTCATGGGGGAAGAGGGCCCAGAATTGTGGAGGAATGGGTGTGTAAAGGAGGGTCCTAATGTGGGGAAAGGAGGCCCAGCGGAGAGGGTGTGGAATGGACCCCACCTGCCACACTTTCTCACCACCACAGTCCCACCTCTGCTTTCTTCCACCCTCCTTTTACCAGGGAACCTGCACCATATCCTTCTAGTCTTACCCCCACTCACCCCCTCTCCACAGGGACCCATTCAGCCAGCCCTACCAATCCCTTTAGCCTGCCCCATCTCCTCCTTTATTTACCCTGCGCTTCCTCAGTCCTGTCTCTCTGCTTTCTTCCACCCTCCCTTTTCCAAGGACCTCTTTTCATAACCACTGAACCTTTTAGAAGGAGTGTGGGTACCCACAACTGTACAAGGAGATTACGCAACTATTCCGTTTATGTGTCGAAAGCAGGACTCAAACCCATGCCCCCAACGCTGTAATGCAAGCAATTAACCTCAGGCCACTGCAGTAAGCTGATATTTGGAGAAGTGGAGGCCAGATGTTCTATCCTCATTTTCTGCAGTGAACATGTTTGACAATGCAAATGGGCATGCTCACATGGGCATGCTCACAGGGGCATGCAGAACAAAGATATATACGCCCAAATGCAATTCTCAGATGCACAGCCACCAGTGGCTCAAGTGGTAAGTGCTTGGTCTTGCAATGTGTGAGACCTGAGTTCTTGTCCGGTGGCTCTTGGGGATTTTTTTAATTAAAAAAAAAATGTTTTTATTGAAAATGGGGATGCATTGCCCTGCGCGATCAGCCAACAGCTAATGCCCCTTCAATACCTGCGTTCCCACTAACAGTTGTGCCTCTGTTTTCGGCACTCTGGCCTTGGTAACACCCATACACAATCTTGTCTCTCTGGCCCCAACTGACTGGAAAAAAACGGGTGTAAAAGGAGTAATCTACGGGTCATGGTTGATACCATAATTATACTAGGACTCAAACAGGACACCTTCTCGAGGTGCTGTGATGTGACCACCGGCCCCTGCATAGCAAGCAAACCTGTATCAGC
Organism: Ambystoma mexicanum; assembly: GCF_040938575.1. NCBI lineage: Eukaryota > Metazoa > Chordata > Amphibia > Caudata > Ambystomatidae > Ambystoma > Ambystoma mexicanum. Next base: position 391,332,403 of record NC_090926.1, on the reverse strand, counting down.
AACTCACCGGCAACTGAATGTGTCGCCTGCAGGCTACACATAGGAGGCTGCAGTAGGTGCATTAACCCATTCGGCTGTCGACCCTCCTTCCTCTGAGAGCAGGAAACTGAATTTCCATGTTGCCTTCCAATGGCACATTAGATCTCTGTTTCACCCCAAGTCAGAGGATGTTTTGCTTCACAGAGGAATGATAATCATTGTGAGGTGTGAGCCACTAATAGCTACGCAGGTCAGTTAAATCTTTGCTTTTGTCATTGGGGTGTATTGACATGCGCAGGGCAGTCCTCTGTCCTCTGCTACTGTATGGTTTCTTAATGCTGCTTGTTCATGATTTTTAATTGTAAACACTCTGCTCCCAAAAGTGAAAGATTTGAAAGACTCTTGCTGTAGCAAGGCTTTCCTACTCTTTGCCCTGGGGGTGAGAGTGCAGAGGCGTGGGCAGGGTAGGGCCTGAGGGGAAAGGCCCACCCAAAATCTGTAAATGCCCACTCAGCAGCTCTGTGTGGGCATTTAAAGAGATTTTTGTCATTGCAGTGGGCACAACTACATTAGCTTCAGACCCCATTTGCTAGAAAATCCTGGCTACGCCTCTGGTGCTTCCCAACTCAACAACCCATCACCCCTTCAGCCCTTCTTACTCGTCTCACAGCACCTCCCATGCATCTTTTGTTGGTAGGTTTCCTTCACGAGGCTTAGCTAGGCCTGCATTCCTTTTCAAAGGACCATAGAAGAGAGTAAAAAAGGAGAAGGCATAATAGAGCGGGAAGTAGGTGAAAGACGAGGGGTCAGGGGGGTTGGCAGTAAAAGAAACAGGGCCTGGCCTGGCAGAGAGTTAGAAGTTATGGAACAGAACAATGAGCGAGGGACAAGGAAAGATGTCTCAGGCATGTAGCTCTCTGAGTCTTCCCCACTGTGCCTGCAGAAAGAGACGTCCCATTCCTAGCTCTCTCCCAGATGGATACATTTGCCTGGAGAGCCCAGAATGAATGTCACTTAGGCAGAGGGCAAATACAGGGCAGCAGAGCAGGAACACCCCTTCATTTTATTATGCTCCCAGGTGGCTTCTGGGAGGCAAAAGGCATCAGTATTCCATCAACATCATCTTCACCTAGGCCACCGTCACTAAGGTTTATAAAGCAGGCTGTGACACTTTCTGGGGCCTAGGTGGCCAGGCCTACGTGGAAGAGCACAGATCCTAACCCTAAGTTGTGTGGGTGGCTTCACCAGAGGGGCTGCATAGGACATAGGGCTGTGCCCGTATGGGCTGTGGTCGCGTTTGAGAGCGTTAGGGACGCGTGGAGGACGCAGGGCGCAGACCTCTGTCCGTTTTCCTCCAGGATTAGGCACTGGTTGTCAGTGGTGGAGCCAGCCACTCCACAATTGGGGAAGTTAAAGGCAGAAAGCAGCTCTCTCACCGCCAGGGCAAAGAGTGGGAAAGGCTTGTTACAGCAAGAGTCTTTCAAATCTTTCACTTTTGAGAGCAGACTGTTTACATTTTAGAATCATGAACAAGCACCAATACGAAAGCGTACAGTAGCAGAGGGCATAAGACTGCTGCCCTGCGCATAACAATACACCCCAATGACAAGGTGAAAGATTTAACTGACCTGCTTAGCTATTAGTGGCTCACACCTCACAATGATTATCATCTCTCCGTGAAGCAAAACATCCTCTGAATTGGGGTGAAAGATAGATCTAATGTGCCAAAGTAAGTCAACATGGAAATGCAGTTTCCTGCTCTCAGAGGAAGGAGGGTCGACAGCCCAATGGGTTAATGCACCTACTGCAGCCTCCTATGTGTACCCTGCAGGTGACACATTCAGTTGCTGGTGAGATGCTGATACAGGTTTGCTTGCTATGCAGGGGCCGGTGGTCACCTCACAGCACCTCGAGAAGGTGTGCTGTTTGAGTCCCAGTGCAATTATGGAATCAGCCATGACCCCCAGATTACACCTTTTCCTGTCATTTTTTCCAGTCAGTTGGGGCCAGAGAGACAAGCTTGTGTATGGGTGTTACTAAGGCCAGAGTGCAGAATACAAAGGCACAACTGTTAGTGGGAACACATGTATTGAAGGGGCGTTAGCTGTTGGCTGATCGGGCAGGGCAATGCATCCCAATTTTCAGTAAAAACATTTTTTTAAATGAAAAAAAACATGCCCAAGAGATACCGGATATTGGATTAGAACTCAGGTCTCCAGCATTGCAAGACCAAGGATTTACAGCTTGAGCCACTGATTGCCATGCTTCTGAGGGTCGCTTTTGGGCATATATATCTTTCTCCTGCATGCCCCTGTGAGCATACCCATTTGCATTGTGAAACATGTTCACTGAAGCCAAGGAGGATAGAACATCTGTCCCCCCTCCCCCGCTCCACCAAATACCAGCTAACTGCAGTGGCCTAGAGGTTAAGTGCTTGCGTTACAGCGCTGGGGGGGCTGGGTTTGAGTACTGCTTTCGGCACATAAACAGAATAGTTGGGTAATCTCCTTGTACAGTGGTGGGTACCCACACTCCTAAAAGGTTCAGTGGCTATGTAATGTAATGAGTTCCCTGGTAAAGGGAGGGTGGAAGAAAGCAGAGAAGCGGGATGTGGAGGCGAGGAAGTGGCCGGTAAATAAAGTAGGGGGAGGTAGGGCTGGATGAATGGGTCCCTGTGGAGAAGAGGAGGAGGGGGTAGGTCTAGAGGGCATAAAGTGGGCCCTGGGGAGACAGCGAATAAGTCGGCCCTGGGAACGGTGTCATGGGGGAAGAGGGCCCAGAATTGTGGAGGAATGGGTGTGTAAAGGAGGGTCCTAATGTGGGGAAAGGAGGCCCAGCGGAGAGGGTGTGGAATGGACCCCACCTGCCACACTTTCTCACCACCACAGTCCCACCTCTGCTTTCTTCCACCCTCCTTTTACCAGGGAACCTGCACCATATCCTTCTAGTCCTACCCCCACTCACCCCCTCTCCACAGGGACCCATTCAGCCAGCCCTACCAATCCCTTTAGCCTGCCCCATCTCCTCCTTTATTTACCCTGCGCTTCCTCAGTCCTGTCTCTCTGCTTTCTTCCACCCTCCCTTTTCCAAGGACCTCTTTTCATAACCACTGAACCTTTTAGAAGGAGTGTGGGTACCCACAACTGTACAAGGAGATTACGCAACTATTCCGTTTATGTGTCGAAAGCAGGACTCAAACCCATGCCCCCAACGCTGTAATGCAAGCAATTAACCTCAGGCCACTGCAGTAAGCTGATATTTGGAGAAGTGGAGGCCAGATGTTCTATCCTCATTTTCTGCAGTGAACATGTTTGACAATGCAAATGGGCATGCTCACATGGGCATGCTCACAGGGGCATGCAGAAGAAAGATATATACGCCCAAATGCAACTCTCAGATGCACAGCCACCAGTGGCTCAAGTGGTAAGTGCTTGGTCTTGCAATGTTGGAGACCTGAGTTCTTGTCCGGAGGCTCTTGGGGATTTTTTTTAAATTAAAAAAAAAATGTTTTTATTGAAAATGGGGATGCATTGCCCTGCGCGATCAGCCAACAGCTAATGCCCCTTCAATACCTGCGTTCCCACTAACAGTTGTGCCTCTGTTTTCGGCACTCTGGCCTTGGTAACACCCATACACAATCTTGTCTCTCTGGCCCCAACTGACTGGAAAAAAACGGATGTAAAAGGAATAATCTACGGGTCATGGTTGATACCATGATTGCACTAGGACTCAAACAGGACACCTTCTCGAGGTGCTGTGATGTGACCACCGGCCCCTGCATAGCAAGCAAACCTGTATCAGCAACTCACCGGCAACTGAATGTGTCGCCTGCAGGCTACACATAGGAGGCTGCAGTAGGTGCATTAACCCATTGGGCTGTCGACCCTCCTTCCTCTGAGAGCAGGAAACTGAATTTCCATGTTGCCTTCCATTGGCACATTAGATCTCTGTTTCACCCCAAGTCAGAGGATGTTTTGCTTCACAGAGAAATGATAACCATTGTGAGGTGTGAGCCACTAATAGCTAAGCAGGTCAGTTAAATCTTTGCGTTTGTCATTGGGGTGTATTGACATGCGCAGGGCAGTCCTCTGTCCTCTGCTACTGTATGGTTTCTTAATGCTGCTTGTTGATGATTTTTAAATGTAAACACTCTGCTCCCAAAAGTGAAAGATTTGAAAGACTCTTGCTGTAGCAAGCCTTTCCTACTCTTTGCCCTGGGGGTGAGAGTGCAGAGGCGTAGGCAGGGTAGGGCCTGAGGGGAAAGGCCCACCCAAAATCTGTAAATGCCCACTCAGCAGCTCTGTGTGGGCATTTAAAGAGATTTTTGTCATTGCAGTGGGCACAACTACATTAGCTTCAGACCCCATTTGCTAGAAAATCCTGGCTATGCCTCTGGTGCTTCCCAAATCAACAACCCATCACCCCTTCAGCCTTTCTTACTCGTCTCACAGCACCTCCAATGCATCTTTTGTTGGTAGATTTCCTTCACGAGGCTTAGCTAGGCCTGCATTCCTTTTCAAAGGGCCATAGAAGAGAGTAAAAAAGGAGAAGGCATAATAGAGCGGGAAGTAGGTGAAAGACGAGGGGTCAGGGGGGTTGGCAGTAAAAGAAACAGGGCCTGGCCTGGCAGAGAGTTAGAAGTTAGGGAACAGAACAATGAGCGAGGGACAAGGAAAGATATCTCAGGCATGTAGCTCTCTGAGTCTTCCCCACTGTGCCTGCAGAAAGAGACATCCCATTCCTAGCTCTCTCCCAGATGGATACATTTGCCTGGAGAGCCCAGAATGAATGTCACTTAGGAAGAGGGCAAACACAGGGCAGCAGAGCAGGAACACTCCTTCATTTTACTATGCTCCCAGGTGGCTTCTGGGAGGCAAAAGGCATCAGTATTCCATCAACATCTTCTTCACCTAGGCCACCGTCACTAAGGTTTTGTAAAGCAGGCTGTGACACTTTCTGGGGCCTAGGTGGCCAGGCCTACGTGGAAGAGCACAGATCCTAACCCTAAGTTGTGTGGGTGGCTTCACCAGAGGAGCTGCATAGGACATAGGGTTGTGCCCGTATGGGATGTGGTCGCGTTTGGGAGCGTTAGGGACGCGTGGAGGACGCAGGGCGCAGACCTCTGTCCGTTTTCCTCCAGGATTAGGCACTGGTTGTCAGTGGTGGAGCCAGCCACTCCGCAATTGGGGAAGTTAAAGGCAGAAAGCAGCTCTCTCACCGCCAGGGCAAAGAGTGGGAAAGGCTTGTTACAGCAAGAGTCTTTCAAATCTTTCACTTTTGAGAGCAGGCTGTTTACATTTTAGAATCATGAACAAGCACCAATACGAAAGCATACAGTAGCAGAGGGCATAAGACTGCTGCCCTGCGCATAACAATACACCCCAATGACAAGATCGAAGATTTAACTGACCTGCTTAGCTATTAGTGGCTCACACCTCACAATGATTATCATCTCTCCGTGAAGCAAAACATCCTCTGAATTGGGGTGAAAGATAGATCTAATGTGCCAAAGTAAGTCAACATGGAAATGCAGTTTCCTGCTCTCAGAGGAAGGAGGGTCGACAGCCCAATGGGTTAATGCACCTACTGCAGCCTCCTATATGTACCTTGCAGGCGACACATTCAGTTGCTGGTAAGATGCTGATACAGGTTTGCTTGCTATGCAGGGGCCGGTGGTCACCTCACAGCACCTCGAGAAGGTGTGCTGTTTGAGTCCCAGTGCAATTATGGAATCAGCCATGACCCCCAGATTACACCTTTTCCCCTCGTTTTTTCCTGTCAGTTGGGGCCAGAGAGATAAGCTTGTGTATGGGTGTTACTAAGGCCAGAGTGCAGAATACAAAGGCACAACTGTTAGTGGGAACACATGTATTGAAGGGGCGTTAGCTGTTGGCTGATCGGGCAGGGCAATGCATCCCAATTTTCAGTAAAAACATTTTTTTTAAATGAAAAAAAACATGCCCAAGAGATACCGGACATTGGATTAGAACTCAGGTCCCCAGCATTGCAAGACCAAGGATTTACAGCTTGAGCCACTGATTGCCATGCTTTGGAGGGTCGCTTTTGGGCATATATATCTTTCTCCTGCATGCCCCTGTGAGCATACCCATTTGCATTGTGAAACATGTTCACTGAAGCCAAGGAGGATAGAACATCTGTCCCCCCTCCCCCGCTCCACCAAATACCAGCTAACTGCAGTGGCCTAGAGGTTAAGTGCTTGCGTTACAGCGCTGGGGGGGCTGGGTTTGAGTACTGCTTTCGGCACATAAACAGAATAGTTGGGTAATCTCCTTGTACAGTGGTGGGTACCCACACTCCTAAAAGGTTCAGTGGCTATGTAATGTAATGAGTTCCCTGGTAAAGGGAGGGTGGAAGAAAGCAGAGAAGCGGGATGTGGAGGCGAGGAAGTGGCCGGTAAATAAAGTAGGGGGAGGTAGGGCTGGATGAATGGGTCCCTGTGGAGAAGAGGAGGAGGGGGTAGGTCTAGAGGGCATAAAGTGGGCCCTGGGGAGACAGCGAATAAGTCGGCCCTGGGAACGGTGTCATGGGGGAAGAGGGCCCAGAATTGTGGAGGAATGGGTGTGTAAAGGAGGGTCCTAATGTGGGGAAAGGAGGCCCAGCGGAGAGGGTGTGGAATGGACCCCACCTGCCACACTTTCTCACCACCACAGTCCCACCTCTGCTTTCTTCCACCCTCCTTTTACCAGGGAACCTGCACCATATCCTTCTAGTCCTACCCCCACTCACCCCCTCTCCACAGGGACCCATTCAGCCAGCCCTACCAATCCCTTTAGCCTGCCCCATCTCCTCCTTTATTTACCCTGCGCTTCCTCAGTCCTGTCTCTCTGCTTTCTTCCACCCTCCCTTTTCCAAGGACCTCTTTTCATAACCACTGAACCTTTTAGAAGGAGTGTGGGTACCCACAACTGTACAAGGAGATTACGCAACTATTCCGTTTATGTGTCGAAAGCAGGACTCAAACCCATGCCCCCAACGCTGTAATGCAAGCAATTAACCTCAGGCCACTGCAGTAAGCTGATATTTGGAGAAGTGGAGGCCAGATGTTCTATCCTCATTTTCTGCAGTGAACATGTTTGACAATGCAAATGGGCATGCTCACATGGGCATGCTCACAGGGGCATGCAGAAGAAAGATATATACGCCCAAATGCAACTCTCAGATGCACAGCCACCAGTGGCTCAAGTGGTAAGTGCTTGGTCTTGCAATGTTGGAGACCTGAGTTCTTGTCCGGAGGCTCTTGGGGATTTTTTTTAAATTAAAAAAAAAATGTTTTTATTGAAAATGGGGATGCATTGCCCTGCGCGATCAGCCAACAGCTAATGCCCCTTCAATACCTGCGTTCCCACTAACAGTTGTGCCTCTGTTTTCGGCACTCTGGCCTTGGTAACACCCATACACAATCTTGTCTCTCTGGCCCCAACTGACTGGAAAAAAACGGATGTAAAAGGAATAATCTACGGGTCATGGTTGATACCATGATTGCACTAGGACTCAAACAGGACACCTTCTCGAGGTGCTGTGATGTGACCACCGGCCCCTGCATAGCAAGCAAACCTGTATCAGCAACTCACCGGCAACTGAATGTGTCGCCTGCAGGCTACACATAGGAGGCTGCAGTAGGTGCATTAACCCATTGGGCTGTCGACCCTCCTTCCTCTGAGAGCAGGAAACTGAATTTCCATGTTGCCTTCCATTGGCACATTAGATCTCTGTTTCACCCCAAGTCAGAGGATGTTTTGCTTCACAGAGAAATGATAACCATTGTGAGGTGTGAGCCACTAATAGCTAAGCAGGTCAGTTAAATCTTTGCGTTTGTCATTGGGGTGTATTGACATGCGCAGGGCAGTCCTCTGTCCTCTGCTACTGTATGGTTTCTTAATGCTGCTTGTTGATGATTTTTAAATGTAAACACTCTGCTCCCAAAAGTGAAAGATTTGAAAGACTCTTGCTGTAGCAAGCCTTTCCTACTCTTTGCCCTGGGGGTGAGAGTGCAGAGGCGTAGGCAGGGTAGGGCCTGAGGGGAAAGGCCCACCCAAAATCTGTAAATGCCCACTCAGCAGCTCTGTGTGGGCATTTAAAGAGATTTTTGTCATTGCAGTGGGCACAACTACATTAGCTTCAGACCCCATTTGCTAGAAAATCCTGGCTATGCCTCTGGTGCTTCCCAAATCAACAACCCATCACCCCTTCAGCCTTTCTTACTCGTCTCACAGCACCTCCAATGCATCTTTTGTTGGTAGATTTCCTTCACGAGGCTTAGCTAGGCCTGCATTCCTTTTCAAAGGGCCATAGAAGAGAGTAAAAAAGGAGAAGGCATAATAGAGCGGGAAGTAGGTGAAAGACGAGGGGTCAGGGGGGTTGGCAGTAAAAGAAACAGGGCCTGGCCTGGCAGAGAGTTAGAAGTTAGGGAACAGAACAATGAGCGAGGGACAAGGAAAGATATCTCAGGCATGTAGCTCTCTGAGTCTTCCCCACTGTGCCTGCAGAAAGAGACATCCCATTCCTAGCTCTCTCCCAGATGGATACATTTGCCTGGAGAGCCCAGAATGAATGTCACTTAGGAAGAGGGCAAACACAGGGCAGCAGAGCAGGAACACTCCTTCATTTTACTATGCTCCCAGGTGGCTTCTGGGAGGCAAAAGGCATCAGTATTCCATCAACATCTTCTTCACCTAGGCCACCGTCACTAAGGTTTTGTAAAGCAGGCTGTGACACTTTCTGGGGCCTAGGTGGCCAGGCCTACGTGGAAGAGCACAGATCCTAACCCTAAGTTGTGTGGGTGGCTTCACCAGAGGAGCTGCATAGGACATAGGGTTGTGCCCGTATGGGATGTGGTCGCGTTTGGGAGCGTTAGGGACGCGTGGAGGACGCAGGGCGCAGACCTCTGTCCGTTTTCCTCCAGGATTAGGCACTGGTTGTCAGTGGTGGAGCCAGCCACTCCGCAATTGGGGAAGTTAAAGGCAGAAAGCAGCTCTCTCACCGCCAGGGCAAAGAGTGGGAAAGGCTTGTTACAGCAAGAGTCTTTCAAATCTTTCACTTTTGAGAGCAGGCTGTTTACATTTTAGAATCATGAACAAGCACCAATACGAAAGCATACAGTAGCAGAGGGCATAAGACTGCTGCCCTGCGCATAACAATACACCCCAATGACAAGATCGAAGATTTAACTGACCTGCTTAGCTATTAGTGGCTCACACCTCACAATGATTATCATCTCTCCGTGAAGCAAAACATCCTCTGAATTGGGGTGAAAGATAGATCTAATGTGCCAAAGTAAGTCAACATGGAAATGCAGTTTCCTGCTCTCAGAGGAAGGAGGGTCGACAGCCCAATGGGTTAATGCACCTACTGCAGCCTCCTATATGTACCTTGCAGGCGACACATTCAGTTGCTGGTAAGATGCTGATACAGGTTTGCTTGCTATGCAGGGGCCGGTGGTCACCTCACAGCACCTCGAGAAGGTGTGCTGTTTGAGTCCCAGTGCAATTATGGAATCAGCCATGACCCCCAGATTACACCTTTTCCCCTCGTTTTTTCCTGTCAGTTGGGGCCAGAGAGATAAGCTTGTGTATGGGTGTTACTAAGGCCAGAGTGCAGAATACAAAGGCACAACTGTTAGTGGGAACACATGTATTGAAGGGGCGTTAGCTGTTGGCTGATCGGGCAGGGCAATGCATCCCAATTTTCAGTAAAAACATTTTTTTTAAATGAAAAAAAACATGCCCAAGAGATACCGGACATTGGATTAGAACTCAGGTCCCCAGCATTGCAAGACCAAGGATTTACAGCTTGAGCCACTGATTGCCATGCTTTGGAGGGTCGCTTTTGGGCATATATATCTTTCTCCTGCATGCCCCTGTGAGCATACCCATTTGCATTGTGAAACATGTTCACTGAAGCCAAGGAGGATAGAACATCTGTCCCCCCTCCCCCGCTCCACCAAATACCAGCTAACTGCAGTGGCCTAGAGGTTAAGTGCTTGCGTTACAGCGCTGGGGGGGCTGGGTTTGAGTACTGCTTTCGGCACATAAACAGAATAGTTGGGTAATCTCCTTGTACAGTGGTGGGTACCCACACTCCTAAAAGGTTCAGTGGCTATGTAATGTAATGAGTTCCCTGGTAAAGGGAGGGTGGAAGAAAGCAGAGAAGCGGGATGTGGAGGCGAGGAAGTGGCCGGTAAATAAAGTAGGGGGAGGTAGGGCTGGATGAATGGGTCCCTGTGGAGAAGAGGAGGAGGGGGTAGGTCTAGAGGGCATAAAGTGGGCCCTGGGGAGACAGCGAATAAGTCGGCCCTGGGAACGGTGTCATGGGGGAAGAGGGCCCAGAATTGTGGAGGAATGGGTGTGTAAAGGAGGGTCCTAATGTGGGGAAAGGAGGCCCAGCGGAGAGGGTGTGGAATGGACCCCACCTGCCACACTTTCTCACCACCACAGTCCCACCTCTGCTTTCTTCCACCCTCCTTTTACCAGGGAACCTTCACCATATCCTTCTAGTCCTACCCCCACTCACCCCCTCTCCACAGGGACCCATTCAGCCAGCCCTACCAATCCCTTTAGCCTGCCCCATCTCCTCCTTTATTTACCCTGCGCTTCCTCAGTCCTGTCTCTCTGCTTTCTTCCACCCTCCCTTTTCCAAGGACCTCTTTTCATAACCACTGAACCTTTTAGAAGGAGTGTGGGTACCCACAACTGTACAAGGAGATTACGCAACTATTCCGTTTATGTGTCGAAAGCAGGACTCAAACCCATGCCCCCAACGCTGTAATGCAAGCAATTAACCTCAGGCCACTGCAGTAAGCTGATATTTGGAGAAGTGGAGGCCAGATGTTCTATCCTCATTTTCTGCAGTGAACATGTTTGACAATGCAAATGGGCATGCTCACATGGGCATGCTCACAGGGGCATGCAGAACAAAGATATATACGCCCAAATGCAACTCTCAGATGCACAGCCACCAGTGGCTCAAGTGGTAAGTGCTTGGTCTTGCAATGTTGGAGACCTGAGTTCTTGTCCGGAGGCTCTTGGGGATTTTTTTTAAATTAAAAAAAAAATGTTTTTATTGAAAATGGGGATGCATTGCCCTGCGCGATCAGCCAACAGCTAATGCCCCTTCAATACCTGCGTTCCCACTAACAGTTGTGCCTCTGTTTTCGGCACTCTGGCCTTGGTAACACCCATACACAATCTTGTCTCTCTGGCCCCAACTGACTGGAAAAAAACGGGTGTAAAAGGAATAATCTACGGGTCATGGTTGATACCATAATTGCACTAGGACTCAAACAGGACACCTTCTCGAGGTGCTGTGATGTGACCACCGGCCCCTGCATAGCAAGCAAACCTGTATCAGCAACTCACCGGCAACTGAATGTGTCGCCTGCAGGCTACACATAGGAGGCTGCAGTAGGTGCATTAACCCATTGGGCTGTCGACCCTCCTTCCTCTGAGAGCAGGAAACTGAATTTCCATGTTGCCTTCCATTGGCACATTAGATCTCTGTTTCACCCCAAGTCAGAGGATGTTTTGCTTCACAGAGGAATGATAATCATTGTGAGGTGTGAGCCACTAATAGCTAAGCAGGTCAGTTAAATCTTTGCTTTTGTCATTGGGGTGTATTGACATGCGCAGGGCAGTCCTCTGTCCTCTGCTACTGTATGGTTTCTTAATGCTGCTTGTTCCTGATTTTTAAATGTAAACACTCTGCTCCCAAAAGTGAAAGATTTGAAAGACTCTTGCTGTAGCAAGCCTTTCCTACTCTTTGCCGTGGGGGTGAGAGTGCAGAGGCGTGGGCAGGGTAGGGCCTGAGGGAAAGGCCCACCCAAAATCTGTAAATGCCCACTCAGCAGCTCTGTGTGGGCATTTAAAGAGATTTTTGTCATTGCAGTGGGCACAACTACATTAGCTTCAGACCCCATTTGCTAGAAAATCCTGGCTACGCCTCTGGTGCTTCCCAACCCAACAACCCATCACCCCTCCAGCCCTTCTTACTCGTCTCACAGCACATCCCATGCATCTTTTGTTGGTAGGTTTCCTTCACGAGGCTTAGCTAGGCCTGCATTCCTTTTCAAAGGGCCATAGAAGAGAGTAAAAAAGGAGAAGGCATAATAGAGCGGGAAGTAGGTGAAAGACGAGGGGTCAGGGGGGTTGGCAGTAAAAGAAACAGGGCCTGGCCTGGCAGAGAGTTAGAAGTTATGGAACAGAACAATGAGCGAGGGACAAGGAAAGATGTCTCAGGCATGTAGCTCTCTGAGTCTTCCCCACTGTGCCTGCAGAAAGAGACGTCCCATTCCTAGCTCTCTCCCAGATGGATACATTTGCCTGGAGAGCCCAGAATGAATGTCACTTAGGCAGAGGGCAAATACAGGGCAGCAGAGCAGGAACACCCCTTCATTTTATTATGCTCCCAGGTGGCTTCTGGGAGGCAAAAGGCATCAGTATTCCATCAACATCATCTTCACCTAGGCCACCGTCACTAAGGTTTATAAAGCAGGCTGTGACACTTTCTGGGGCCTAGGTGGCCAGGCCTACGTGGAAGAGCACAGATCCTAACCCTAAGTTGTGTGGGTGGCTTCACCAGAGGGGCTGCATAGGACATAGGGCTGTGCCCGTATGGGCTGTGGTCACGTTTGAGAGCGTTAGGGACGCGTGGAGGACGCAGGGCGCAGACCTCTGTCCGTTTTCCTCCAGGATTAGGCACTGGTTGTCAGTGGTGGAGCCAGCCACTCCACAATTGGGGAAGTTAAAGGCAGAAAGCAGCTCTCTCACCGCCAGGGCAAAGAGTGGGAAAGGCTTGTTACAGCAAGAGTCTTTCAAATCTTTCACTTTTGAGAGCAGACTGTTTACATTTTAGAATCATGAACAAGCACCAATACAAAAGCGTACAGTAGCAGAGGGCATAAGACTGCTGCCCTGCGCATAACAATACACCCCAATGACAAGGTCAAAGATTTAACTGACCTGCTTAGCTATTAGTGGCTCACACCTCACAATGATTATCATCGCTCCGTGAAGCAAAACATCCTCTGAATTGGGGTGAAAGATAGATCTAATGTGCCAAAGTAAGTCAACATGGAAATGCAGTTTCCTGCTCTCAGAGGAAGGAGGGTCGACAGCCCAATGGGTTAATGCACCTACTGAAGCCTCCTATGTGTACCCTGCAGGCGACACATTCAGTTGCTGGTGAGATGCTGATACAGGTTTGCTTGCTATGCAGGGGCCGGTGGTTACCTCACAGCACCTCGAGAAGGTGTGCTGTTTGAGTCCCAGTGCAATTATGGAATCAGCCATGACCCCCAGATTACACCTTTTCCCCTCGTTTTTTCCAGTCAGTTGGGGCCAGAGAGACAAGCTTGTGTATGGGTGTTACTAAGGCCAGAGTGCAGAATACAAAGGCACAACAGTTAGTGGGAACACATGTATTGAAGGGGCGTTAGCTGTTGGCTGATCGGGCAGGGCAATGCATCCCAATTTTCAGTAAAAACATTTTTTTTAAATGAAAAAAAACATGCCCAAGAGATACCGGACATTGGATTAAAACTCAGGTCTCCAGCATTGCAAGACCAAGGATTTACAGCTTGAGCCACTGATTGCCATGCTTCCGAGGGTTGCTTTTGGGCATATATATCTTTCTCCTGCATGCCCCTGTGAGCATACCCATTTGCATTGTGAAACATGTTCACTGAAGCCAAGGAGGATAGAACATCTGTCCCCCCTCCCCCGCTCCACCAAATACCAGCTAACTGCAGTGGCCTAGAGGTTAAGTGCTTGCGTTACAGCGCTGGGGGGGCTGGGTTCGAATACTGCTTTCGGCACATAAACAGAATAGTTGGCTAATCTCCTTGTATAGTGGTGGGTACCCACACTCCTAAAAGGTTCAGTGGCTTTGTAATGTAATGAGTTCCCTGGTAAAGGGAGGGTGGAAGAAAGCAGAGAAGCGGGATGTGGAGGCGAGGAAGTGGCCGGTAAATAAAGTAGGGGGAGGTAGGGCTGGATGACTGGGTCCCTGTGGAGAAGAGGAGGAGGAGGGGGTAGGTCTAGAGGGCATAATGTGGGCCCTGGGGAGACAGCGAATAAGTCGGCCCTGTGAACGGTGTCATGGGGGGAAGAGGGCCCAGAATTGTGGAGGAATGGGTGTGTAAAGGAGGGTCCTAATGTGGGGAAAGGAGGCCCAGCGGAGAGGGTGTGGAATGGACCCCACCTGCCACACTTTCTCACCACCACAGTCCCACCTCTGCTTTCTTCCACCCTCCTTTTACCAGGGAACCTGCACCATATCCTTCTAGTTCTACCCCCACTCACCCCCTCTCCACTCTCCACAGGGACCCATTCATCCAGCCCTACCAATCCCTTTAGCCTGCCCCATCTCCTCCTTTATTTACCCTGCGCTTCCTCAGTCCTGTCTCTCTGCTTTCTTCCACCCTCCCTTTTCCAAGGACCTCTTTTCATAACCACTGAACCTTTTAGATGGAGTTTGGGTACCCACAACTGTACAAGGAGATTACGCAACTATTCCGTTTATGTGTCGAAAGCAGGACTCAAACCCATGCCCCCAACGCTGTAATGCAAGCAATTAACCTCAGGCCACTGCAGTAAGCTGATATTTGGAGAAGTGGAGGCCAGATGTTCTATCCTCATTTTCTGCAGTGAACATATTTGACAATGCAAATGGGCATGCTCACATGGGCATGCTCACAGGGGCATGCAGAACAAAGATATATACGCCCAAATGCAACTCTCAGATGCACAGCCACCAGTGGCTCAAGTGGTAAGTGCTTGGTCTTGCAATGTGTGAGACCTGAGTTCTTGTCTGGTGGCTCTTGGGGATTTTTTTTAATTTAAAAAAAAATGTTTTTATTGAAAATGGGGATGCATTGCCCTGCGCGATCAGCCAACAGCTAATGCCCCTTCAATACCTGCGTTCCCACTAACAGTTGTGCCTCTGTTTTCGGCACTCTGGCCTTGGTAACACCCATACACAATCTTGTCTCTCTGGCCCCAACTGACTGGAAAAAAACGGGTGTAAAAGGAGTAATCTACGGGTCATGGTTGATACCATAATTATACTAGGACTCAAACAGGACACCTTCTCGAGGTGCTGTGATGTGACCACCGGCCCCTGCATAGCAAGCAAACCTGTATCAGCAACTCACCGGCAACTGAATGTGTCGCCTGCAGGCTACACATAGGAGGCTGCAGTAGGTGCATTAACCCATTGGGCTGTCGACCCTCCTTCCTCTGAGAGCAGGAAACTGAATTTCCATGTTGCCTTCCATTGGCACATTAGATCTCTGTTTCACCCCAAGTCAGAGGATGTTTTGCTTCACAGAGGAATGATAATCATTGTGAGGTGTGAGCCACTAATAGCTACGCAGGTCAGTTAAATCTTTGCTTTTGTCATTGGGGTGTATTGACATGCGCAGGGCAGTCCTCTGTCCTCTGCTACTGTATGGTTTCTTAATGCTGCTTGTTCATGATTTTTAAATGTAAACACTCTGCTCCCAAAAGTGAAAGATTTGAAAGACTCTTGCTGTAGCAAGCCTTTCCTACTCTTTGCCCTGGGGGTGAGAGTGCAGAGGCGTGGGCAGGGTAGGGCCTGAGGGGAAAGGCCCACCCAAAATCTGTAAATGCCCACTCAGCAGCTCTGTGTGGGCATTTAAAGAGATTTTTGTCATTGCAGTGGGCACAACTACATTAGCTTCAGACCCCATTTGCTAGAAAATCCTGGCTACGCCTCTGGTGCTTCCCAACTCAACAACCCATCACCCCTTCAGCCCTTCTTACTCGTCTCACAGCACCTCCCATGCATCTTTTGTTGGTAGGTTTCCTTCACGAGGCTTAGCTAGGCCTGCATTCCTTTTCAAAGGACCATAGAAGAGAGTAAAAAAGGAGAAGGCATAATAGAGCGGGAAGTAGGTGAAAGACGAGGGGTCAGGGGGGTTGGCAGTAAAAGAAACAGGGCCTGGCCTGGCAGAGAGTTAGAAGTTATGGAACAGAACAATGAGCGAGGGACAAGGAAAGATGTCTCAGGCATGTAGCTCTCTGAGTCTTCCCCACTGTGCCTGCAGAAAGAGACGTCCCATTCCTAGCTCTCTCCCAGATGGATACATTTGCCTGGAGAGCCCAGAATGAATGTCACTTAGGCAGAGGGCAAATACAGGGCAGCAGAGCAGGAACACCCCTTCATTTTATTATGCTCCCAGGTGGCTTCTGGGAGGCAAAAGGCATCAGTATTCCATCAACATCATCTTCACCTAGGCCACCGTCACTAAGGTTTATAAAGCAGGCTGTGACACTTTCTGGGGCCTAGGTGGCCAGGCCTACGTGGAAGAGCACAGATCCTAACCCTAAGTTGTGTGGGTGGCTTCACCAGAGGGGCTGCATAGGACATAGGGCTGTGCCCGTATGGGCTGTGGTCGCGTTTGAGAGCGTTAGGGACGCGTGGAGGACGCAGGGCGCAGACCTCTGTCCGTTTTCCTCCAGGATTAGGCACTGGTTGTCAGTGGTGGAGCCAGCCACTCCACAATTGGGGAAGTTAAAGGCAGAAAGCAGCTCTCTCACTGCCAGGGCAAAGAGTGGGAAAGGCTTGTTACAGCAAGAGTCTTTCAAATCTTTCACTTTTGAGAGCAGACTGTTTACATTTTAGAATCATGAACAAGCACCAATACGAAAGCGTACAGTAGCAGAGGGCATAAGACTGCTGCCCTGCGCATAACAATACACCCCAATGACAAGGTCAAAGATTTAACTGACCTGCTTAGCTATTAGTGGCTCACACCTCACAATGATTATCATCTCTCCGTGAAGCAAAACATCCTCTGAATTGGGGTGAAAGATAGATCTAATGTGCCAAAGTAAGTCAACATGGAAATGCAGTTTCCTGCTCTCAGAGGAAGGAGGGTCGACAGCCCAATGGGTTAATGCACCTACTGAAGCCTCCTATGTGTACCCTGCAGGCGACACATTCAGTTGCTGGTGAGATGCTGATACAGGTTTGCTTGCTATGCAGGGGCCGGTGGTCACCTCACAGTACCTCGAGAAGGTGTGCTGTTTGAGTCCCAGTGCAATTATGGAATCAGCCATGACCCCCAGATTACACCTTTTCCCGTCATTTTTTCCAGTCAGTTGGGGCCAGAGAGACAAGCTTGTGTATGGGTGTTACTAAGGCCAGAGTGCAGAATACAAAGGCACAACTGTTAGTGGGAACACATGTATTGAAGGGGCATTAGCTGTTGGCTGATCGGGCAGGGCAATGCATCCCAATTTTCAGTAAAAACATTTTTTTTAAATGAAAAAAAACATGCCCAAGAGATACCGGATATTGATTAGAACTCAGGTCTCCAGCATTGCAAGACCAAGGATTTACAGCTTGAGCCACTGATTGCCATGCTTCCGAGGGTCGCTTTTGGGCATATATATCTTTCTCCTGCATGCCCCTGTGAGCATACCCATTTGCATTGTGAAACATGTTCACTGAAGCCAAGGAGGATAGAACATCTGTCCCCCCTCCCCCGCTCCACCAAATACCAGCTAACTGCAGTGGCCTAGAGGTTAAGTGCTTGCGTTACAGCGCTGGGGGGGCTGGGTTTGAGTACTGCTTTCGGCACATAAACAGAATAGTTGGGTAATCTCCTTGTACAGTGGTGGGTACCCACACTCCTAAAAGGTTCAGTGGATATGTAATGTAATGAGTTCCCTGGTAAAGGGAGGGTGGAAGAAAGCAGAGAAGCGGGATGTGGAGGCGAGGAAGTGGCCGGTAAATAAAGTAGGGGGAGGTAGGGCTGGATGAATGGGTCCCTGTGGAGAAGAGGAGGAGGGGGTAGGTCTAGAGGGCATAAAGTGGGCCCTGGGGAGACAGCGAATAAGTCGGCCCTGGGAACGGTGTCATGGGGGAAGAGGGCCCAGAATTGTGGAGGAATGGGTGTGTAAAGGAGGGTCCTAATGTGGGGAAAGGAGGCCCAGCGGAGAGGGTGTGGAATGGACCCCACCTGCCACACTTTCTCACCACCACAGTCCCACCTCTGCTTTCTTCCACCCTCCTTTTACCAGGGAACCTTCACCATATCCTTCTAGTCCTACCCCCACTCACCCCCTCTCCACAGGGACCCATTCAGCCAGCCCTACCAATCCCTTTAGCCTGCCCCATCTCCTCCTTTATTTACCCTGCGCTTCCTCAGTCCTGTCTCTCTGCTTTCTTCCACCCTCCCTTTTCCAAGGACCTCTTTTCATAACCACTGAACCTTTTAGAAGGAGTTTGGGTACCCACAACTGTACAAGGAGATTACGCAACTATTCCGTTTATGTGTCGAAAGCAGGACTCAAACCCATGCCCCCAATGCTGTAACGCAAGCACTTAACCTCAGGCCACTGCAGTAAGCTGATATTTGGAGAAGTGGAGGCCAGATGTTCTATCCTCATTTTCTGCAGTGAACATGTTTGACAATGCAAATGGGCATGCTCACAGGGGCATGCAGAACAAAGATATATACGCCCAAATGCAACTCTCAGATGCACAGCCACCAGTGGCTCAAGTGGTAAGTGCTTGGTCTTGCATTGTTGGAGACCTGAGTTCTTGTCCGGTGGCTCTTGGGGATTTGTTTTAATTTTAAAAAAAAATGTTTTTATTGAAAATGGGGATGCATTGCCCTGTGCGATCAGCCAACAGCTAATGCCCCTTCAATACCTGCGTTCCCACTAACAGTTGTGCCTCTGTTTTCGGCACTCTGCCCTTGGTAACACCCATACACAATCTTGTCTCTCTAGCCCCAACTGACTGGAAAAATACAGGTGTAAAAGGAGTAATCTACGGGTCATGGTTGATACCATAATTGCACTAGGACTCAAACAGGACACCTTCTCGAGGTGCTGTGATGTGACCACCGGCCCCTGCATAGCAAGCAAACCTGTATCAGCATCTCACCGGCAACTGAATGTGTCGCCTGCAGGCTACACATAGGAAGCTGCAGTAGGTGCATTAACCCATTGGGCTGTCGACCCTCCTTCCTCTGAGAGCAGGAAACTGAATTTCCATGTTGCCTTCCATTGGCACATTAGATCTCTGTTTCACCCCAAGTCAGAGTATGTTTTGCTTCACAGAGAAATGATAACCATTGTGAGGTGTGAGCCACTAATAGCTAAGCAGGTCAGTTAAATCTTTGCTTTTGTCATTGGGGTGTATTGACATGCGCAGGGCAGTCCTCTGTCCTCTGCTACTGTATGTTTCTTAATGCTGCTTGTTCCTGATTTTTAAATGTAAACACTCTGCTCCCAAAAGTGAAAGATTTGAAAGACTCTTGCTGTAGCAAGCCTTTCCTACTCTTTGCCCTGGGGGTGAGAGTGCAGAGGCGTAGGCAGGGTAGGGCCTGAGGGGAAAGGCCCACCCAAAATCTGTAAATGCCCACTCAGCAGCTCTGTGTGGGCATTTAAAGAGATTTTTGTCATTGCAGTGGGCACAACTACATTAGCTTCAGACACCATTTGCTAGAAAATCCTGGCTACGCCTCAGGTGCTTCCCAACTCAACAACCCATCACCCCTTCAGCCCTTCTTACTCGTCTCACAGCACCTCCCATGCATCTTTTGTTGGTAGATTTCCTTCACGAGGCTTAGCTAGGCCTGCATTCCTTTTCAAAGGACCATAGAAGAGAGTAAAAAAGGAGAAGGCATAATAGAGCGGGAAGTAGGTGAAAGACGAGGGGTCAGGGGGGTTGGCAGTAAAAGAAACAGGGCCTGGCCTGGCAGAGAGTTAGAAGTTATGGAACAGAACAATGAGCGAGGGACAAGGAAAGATGTCTCAGGCATGTAGCTCTCTGAGTCTTCCCCACTGTGCCTGCAGAAAGAGACGTCCCATTCCTAGCTCTCTCCCAGATGGATACATTTGCCTGGAGAGCCCAGAATGAATGTCACTTAGGCAGAGGGCAAATACAGGGCAGCAGAGCAGGAACACCCCTTCATTTTATTATGCTCCCAGGTGGCTTCTGGGAGGCAAAAGGCATCAGTATTCCATCAACATCATCTTCACCTAGGCCACCGTCACTAAGGTTTATAAAGCAGGCTGTGACACTTTCTGGGGCCTAGGTGGCCAGGCCTACGTGGAAGAGCACAGATCCTA
Source organism: Ambystoma mexicanum (assembly GCF_040938575.1). Classification (NCBI taxonomy): domain Eukaryota; kingdom Metazoa; phylum Chordata; class Amphibia; order Caudata; family Ambystomatidae; genus Ambystoma; species Ambystoma mexicanum. The sequence continues at coordinate 391,312,301 of NC_090926.1, read as the reverse complement.
ACCCTAAGTTGTGTGAGTGGCTTCACCAGAGGGGCTGCATAGGACATAGGGCTGTGCCCGTATGGGCTGTGGTCGCGTTTGAGAGCGTTAGGGACGCGTGGAGGACGCAGGGCGCAGACCTCTGTCCGTTTTCCTCCAGGATTAGGCACTGGTTGTCAGTGGTGGAGCCAGCCACTCCACAATTGGGGAAGTTAAAGGCAGAAAGCAGCTCTCTCACCGCCAGGGCAAAGAGTGGGAAAGGCTTGTTACAGCAAGAGTCTTTCAAATCTTTCACTTTTGAGAGCAGACTGTTTACATTTTAGAATCATGAACAAGCACCAATACGAAAGCGTACAGTAGCAGAGGGCATAAGACTGCTGCCCTGCGCATAACAATACACCCCAATGACAAGGTCAAAGATTTAACTGACCTGCTTAGCTATTAGTGGCTCACACCTCACAATGATTATCATCTCTCCGTGAAGCAAAACATCCTCTGAATTGGGGTGAAAGATAGATCTAATGTGCCAAAGTAAGTCAACATGGAAATGCAGTTTCCTGCTCTCAGAGGAAGGAGGGTCGACAGCCCAATGGGTTAATGCACCTACTGCAGCCTCCTATGTGTACCCTGCAGGCGACACATTCAGTTGCTGGTGAGATGCTGATACAGGTTTGCTTGCTATGCAGGGGCCGGTGGTCACCTCACAGCACCTCGAGAAGGTGTGCTGTTTGAGTCCCAGTGCAATTATGGAATCAGCCATGACCCCCAGATTACACCTTTTCCTGTCATTTTTTCCAGTCAGTTGGGGCCAGAGAGACAAGCTTGTGTATGGGTGTTACTAAGGCCAGAGTGCAGAATACAAAGGCACAACTGTTAGTGGGAACACATGTATTGAAGGGGCGTTAGCTGTTGGCTGATCGGGCAGGGCAATGCATCCCAATTTTCAGTAAAAACATTTTTTTTAAATGAAAAAAAACATGCCCAAGAGATACCGGATTAGAACTCAGGTCTCCAGCATTGCAAGACCAAGGATTTATAGCTTGAGCCACTGATTGCCATGGTTCCGAGGGTCGCTTTTGGGCATATATGTCTTTCTCCTGCATGCCCCTGTGAGCATACCCATTTGCATTGTGAAACATGTTCACTGAAGCCAAGGAGGATAGAACATCTGTCCCCCCTCCCCCGCTCCACCAAATACCAGCTAACTGCAGTGGCCTAGAGGTTAAGTGCTTGCGTTACAGCGCTGGGGGGGCTGGGTTTGAGTACTGCTTTCGGCACATAAACAGAATAGTTGGGTAATCTCCTTGTACAGTGGTGGGTACCCACACTCCTAAAAGGTTCAGTGGCTATGTAATGTAATGTAATGAGTTCCCTGGTAAAGGGAGGGTGGAAGAAAGCAGAGAAGCGGGATGTGGAGGCGAGGAAGTGGCCGGTAAATAAAGTAGGGGGAGGTAGGGCTGGATGAATGGGTCCCTGTGGAGAAGAGGAGGAGGGGGTAGGTCTAGAGGGCATAAAGTGGGCCCTGGGGAGACAGCGAATAAGTCGGCCCTGGGAACGGTGTCATGGGGGAAGAGGGCCCAGAATTGTGGAGGAATGGGTGTGTAAAGGAGGGTCCTAATGTGGGGAAAGGAGGCCCAGCGGAGAGGGTGTGGAATGGACCCCACCTGCCACACTTTCTCACCACCACAGTCCCACCTCTGCTTTCTTCCACCCTCCTTTTACCAGGGAACCTGCACCATATCCTTCTAGTCCTACCCCCACTCACCCCCTCTCCGCAGGGACCCATTCAGCCAGCCCTACCAATCCCTTTAGCCTGCCCCATCTCCTCCTTTATTTACCCTGCGCTTCCTCAGTCCTGTCTCTCTGCTTTCTTCCACCCTCCCTTTTCCAAGGACCTCTTTTCATAACCACTGAACCTTTTAGAAGGAGTGTGGGTACCCACAACTGTACAAGGAGATTACGCAACTATTCCGTTTATGTGTCGAAAGCAGGACTCAAACCCATGCCCCCAACGCTGTAATGCAAGCAATTAACCTCAGGCTACTGCAGTAAGCTGATATTTGGAGAAGTGGAGGCCAGATGTTCTATCCTCATTTTCTGCAGTGAACATGTTTGACAATGCAAATGGGCATGCTCACATGGGCATGCTCACAGGGGCATGCAGAACAAAGATATATACGCCCAAATGCAACTCTCAGATGCACAGCCACCAGTGGCTCAAGTGGTAAGTGCTTGGTCTTGCAATGTTGGAGACCTGAGTTCTTGTCCTGAGGCTCTTGGGGATTTTTTTTAAATTAAAAAAAAATGTTTTTATTGAAAATGGGGATGCATTGCCCTGCGCGATCAGCCAACTGCTAATGCCCCTTCAATACCTGCGTTCCCACTAACAGTTGTGCCTCTGTTTTCGGCACTCTGGCCTTGGTAACACCCATACACAATCTTGTCTCTCTGGCCCCAACTGACTGGAAAAAAACGGGTGTAAAAGGAATAATCTACGGGTCATGGTTGATACCATAATTGCACTAGGACTCAAACAGGACACCTTCTCGAGGTGCTGTGATGTGACCACCGGCCCCTGCATAGCAAGCAAACCTGTATCAGCAACTCACCGGCAACTGAATGTGTCGCCTGCAGGCTACACATAGGAGGCTGCAGTAGGTGCATTAACCCATTGGGCTGTCGACCCTCCTTCCTCTGAGAGCAGGAAACTGAATTTCCATGTTGCCTTCCATTGGCACATTAGATCTCTGTTTCACCCCAAGTCAGAGGATGTTTTGCTTCACAGAGGAATGATAATCATTGTGAGGTGTGAGCCACTAATAGCTAAGCAGGTCAGTTAAATCTTTGCTTTTGTCATTGGGGTGTATTGACATGCGCAGGGCAGTCCTCTGTCCTCTGCTACTGTATGGTTTCTTAATGCTGCTTGTTCCTGATTTTTAAATGTAAACACTCTGCTCCCAAAAGTGAAAGATTTGAAAGACTCTTGCTGTAGCAAGCCTTTCCTACTCTTTGCCGTGGGGGTGAGAGTGCAGAGGCGTGGGCAGGGTAGGGCCTGAGGGAAAGGCCCACCCAAAATCTGTAAATGCCCACTCAGCAGCTCTGTGTGGGCATTTAAAGAGATTTTTGTCATTGCAGTGGGCACAACTACATTAGCTTCAGACCCCATTTGCTAGAAAATCCTGGCTACGCCTCTGGTGCTTCCCAACCCAACAACCCATCACCCCTCCAGCCCTTCTTACTCGTCTCACAGCACATCCCATGCATCTTTTGTTGGTAGGTTTCCTTCACGAGGCTTAGCTAGGCCTGCATTCCTTTTCAAAGGGCCATAGAAGAGAGTAAAAAAGGAGAAGGCATAATAGAGCGGGAAGTAGGTGAAAGACGAGGGGTCAGGGGGGTTGGCAGTAAAAGAAACAGGGCCTGGCCTGGCAGAGAGTTAGAAGTTATGGAACAGAACAATGAGCGAGGGACAAGGAAAGATGTCTCAGGCATGTAGCTCTCTGAGTCTTCCCCACTGTGCCTGCAGAAAGAGACGTCCCATTCCTAGCTCTCTCCCAGATGGATACATTTGCCTGGAGAGCCCAGAATGAATGTCACTTAGGCAGAGGGCAAATACAGGGCAGCAGAGCAGGAACACCCCTTCATTTTATTATGCTCCCAGGTGGCTTCTGGGAGGCAAAAGGCATCAGTATTCCATCAACATCATCTTCACCTAGGCCACCGTCACTAAGGTTTATAAAGCAGGCTGTGACACTTTCTGGGGCCTAGGTGGCCAGGCCTACGTGGAAGAGCACAGATCCTAACCCTAAGTTGTGTGGGTGGCTTCACCAGAGGGGCTGCATAGGACATAGGGCTGTGCCCGTATGGGCTGTGGTCACGTTTGAGAGCGTTAGGGACGCGTGGAGGACGCAGGGCGCAGACCTCTGTCCGTTTTCCTCCAGGATTAGGCACTGGTTGTCAGTGGTGGAGCCAGCCACTCCACAATTGGGGAAGTTAAAGGCAGAAAGCAGCTCTCTCACCGCCAGGGCAAAGAGTGGGAAAGGCTTGTTACAGCAAGAGTCTTTCAAATCTTTCACTTTTGAGAGCAGACTGTTTACATTTTAGAATCATGAACAAGCACCAATACAAAAGCGTACAGTAGCAGAGGGCATAAGACTGCTGCCCTGCGCATAACAATACACCCCAATGACAAGGTCAAAGATTTAACTGACCTGCTTAGCTATTAGTGGCTCACACCTCACAATGATTATCATCGCTCCGTGAAGCAAAACATCCTCTGAATTGGGGTGAAAGATAGATCTAATGTGCCAAAGTAAGTCAACATGGAAATGCAGTTTCCTGCTCTCAGAGGAAGGAGGGTCGACAGCCCAATGGGTTAATGCACCTACTGAAGCCTCCTATGTGTACCCTGCAGGCGACACATTCAGTTGCTGGTGAGATGCTGATACAGGTTTGCTTGCTATGCAGGGGCCGGTGGTTACCTCACAGCACCTCGAGAAGGTGTGCTGTTTGAGTCCCAGTGCAATTATGGAATCAGCCATGACCCCCAGATTACACCTTTTCCCCTCGTTTTTTCCAGTCAGTTGGGGCCAGAGAGACAAGCTTGTGTATGGGTGTTACTAAGGCCAGAGTGCAGAATACAAAGGCACAACAGTTAGTGGGAACACATGTATTGAAGGGGCGTTAGCTGTTGGCTGATCAGGCAGGGCAATGCATCCCAATTTTCAGTAAAAACATTTTTTTTAAATGAAAAAAAACATGCCCAAGAGATACCGGACATTGGATTAGAACTCAGGTCTCCAGCATTGCAAGACCAAGGATTTACAGCTTGAGCCACTGATTGCCATGCTTCCGAGGGTTGCTTTTGGGCATATATATCTTTCTCCTGCATGCCCCTGTGAGCATACCCATTTGCATTGTGAAACATGTTCACTGAAGCCAAGGAGGATAGAACATCTGTCCCCCCTCCCCCGCTCCACCAAATACCAGCTAACTGCAGTGGCCTAGAGGTTAAGTGCTTGCGTTACAGCGCTGGGGGGGCTGGGTTCGAGTACTGCTTTCGGCACATAAACAGAATAGTTGGGTAATCTCCTTGTATAGTGGTGGGTACCCACACTCCTAAAAGGTTCAGTGGCTTTGTAATGTAATGAGTTCCCTGGTAAAGGGAGGGTGGAAGAAAGCAGAGAAGCGGGATGTGGAGGCGAGGAAGTGGCCGGTAAATAAAGTAGGGGGAAGTAGGGCTGGATGACTGGGTCCCTGTGGAGAAGAGGAGGAGGAGGGGGTAGGTCTAGAGGGCATAAAGTGGGCCCTGGGGAGACAGCGAATAAGTCGGCCCTGCGAACGGTGTCATGGGGGGAAGAGGGCCCAGAATTGTGGAGGAATGGGTGTGTAAAGGAGGGTCCTAATGTGGGGAAAGGAGGCCCAGCGGAGAGGGTGTGGAATGGACCCCACCTGCCACACTTTCTCACCACCACAGTCCCACCTCTGCTTTCTTCCACCCTCCTTTTACCAGGGAACCTGCACCATATCCTTCTAGTTCTACCCCCACTCACCCCCTCTCCACTCTCCACAGGGACCCATTCATCCAGCCCTACCAATCCCTTTAGCCTGCCCCATCTCCTCCTTTATTTACCCTGCGCTTCCTCAGTCCTGTCTCTCTGCTTTCTTCCACCCTCCCTTTTCCAAGGACCTCTTTTCATAACCACTGAACCTTTTAGATGGAGTTTGGGTACCCACAACTGTACAAGGAGATTACGCAACTATTCCGTTTATGTGTCGAAAGCAGGACTCAAACCCATGCCCCCAACGCTGTAATGCAAGCAATTAACCTCAGGCCACTGCAGTAAGCTGATATTTGGAGAAGTGGAGGCCAGATGTTCTATCCTCATTTTCTGCAGTGAACATATTTGACAATGCAAATGGGCATGCTCACATGGGCATGCTCACAGGGGCATGCAGAACAAAGATATATACGCCCAAATGCAACTCTCAGATGCACAGCCACCAGTGGCTCAAGTGGTAAGTGCTTGGTCTTGCAATGTGTGAGACCTGAGTTCTTGTCTGGTGGCTCTTGGGGATTTTTTTTAATTTAAAAAAAAATGTTTTTATTGAAAATGGGGATGCATTGCCCTGCGCGATCAGCCAACAGCTAATGCCCCTTCAATACCTGCGTTCCCACTAACAGTTGTGCCTCTGTTTTCGGCACTCTGGCCTTGGTAACACCCATACACAATCTTGTCTCTCTGGCCCCAACTGACTGGAAAAAAACGGGTGTAAAAGGAGTAATCTACGGGTCATGGTTGATACCATAATTATACTAGGACTCAAACAGGACACCTTCTCGAGGTGCTGTGATGTGACCACCGGCCCCTGCATAGCAAGCAAACCTGTATCAGCAACTCACCGGCAACTGAATGTGTCGCCTGCAGGCTACACATAGGAGGCTGCAGTAGGTGCATTAACCCATTGGGCTGTCGACCCTCCTTCCTCTGAGAGCAGGAAACTGAATTTCCATGTTGCCTTCCATTGGCACATTAGATCTCTGTTTCACCCCAAGTCAGAGGATGTTTTGCTTCACAGAGGAATGATAATCATTGTGAGGTGTGAGCCACTAATAGCTACGCAGGTCAGTTAAATCTTTGCTTTTGTCATTGGGGTGTATTGACATGCGCAGGGCAGTCCTCTGTCCTCTGCTACTGTATGGTTTCTTAATGCTGCTTGTTCATGATTTTTAAATGTAAACACTCTGCTCCCAAAAGTGAAAGATTTGAAAGACTCTTGCTGTAGCAAGCCTTTCCTACTCTTTGCCCTGGGGGTGAGAGTGCAGAGGCGTGGGCAGGGTAGGGCCTGAGGGGAAAGGCCCACCCAAAATCTGTAAATGCCCACTCAGCAGCTCTGTGTGGGCATTTAAAGAGATTTTTGTCATTGCAGTGGGCACAACTACATTAGCTTCAAACCCCATTTGCTAGAAAATCCTGGCTACGCCTCTGGTGCTTCCCAACTCAACAACCCATCACCCCTTCAGCCCTTCTTACTCGTCTCACAGCACCTCCCATGCATCTTTTGTTGGTAGGTTTCCTTCACGAGGCTTAGCTAGGCCTGCATTCCTTTTCAAAGGACCATAGAAGAGAGTAAAAAAGGAGAAGGCATAATAGAGCGGGAAGTAGGTGAAAGACGAGGGGTCAGGGGGGTTGGCAGTAAAAGAAACAGGGCCTGGCCTGGCAGAGAGTTAGAAGTTATGGAACAGAACAATGAGCGAGGGACAAGGAAAGATGTCTCAGGCATGTAGCTCTCTGAGTCTTCCCCACTGTGCCTGCAGAAAGAGACGTCCCATTCCTAGCTCTCTCCCAGATGGATACATTTGCCTGGAGAGCCCAGAATGAATGTCACTTAGGCAGAGGGCAAATACAGGGCAGCAGAGCAGGAACACCCCTTCATTTTATTATGCTCCCAGGTGGCTTCTGGGAGGCAAAAGGCATCAGTATTCCATCAACATCATCTTCACCTAGGCCACCGTCACTAAGGTTTATAAAGCAGGCTGTGACACTTTCTGGGGCCTAGGTGGCCAGGCCTACGTGGAAGAGCACAGATCCTAACCCTAAGTTGTGTGGGTGGCTTCACCAGAGGGGCTGCATAGGACATAGGGCTGTGCCCGTATGGGCTGTGGTCGCGTTTGAGAGCGTTAGGGACGCGTGGAGGACGCAGGGCGCAGACCTCTGTCCGTTTTCCTCCAGGATTAGGCACTGGTTGTCAGTGGTGGAGCCAGCCACTCCACAATTGGGGAAGTTAAAGGCAGAAAGCAGCTCTCTCACTGCCAGGGCAAAGAGTGGGAAAGGCTTGTTACAGCAAGAGTCTTTCAAATCTTTCACTTTTGAGAGCAGACTGTTTACATTTTAGAATCATGAACAAGCACCAATACGAAAGCGTACAGTAGCAGAGGGCATAAGACTGCTGCCCTGCGCATAACAATACACCCCAATGACAAGGTCAAAGATTTAACTGACCTGCTTAGCTATTAGTGGCTCACACCTCACAATGATTATCATCTCTCCGTGAAGCAAAACATCCTCTGAATTGGGGTGAAAGATAGATCTAATGTGCCAAAGTAAGTCAACATGGAAATGCAGTTTCCTGCTCTCAGAGGAAGGAGGGTCGACAGCCCAATGGGTTAATGCACCTACTGAAGCCTCCTATGTGTACCCTGCAGGCGACACATTCAGTTGCTGGTGAGATGCTGATACAGGTTTGCTTGCTATGCAGGGGCCGGTGGTCACCTCACAGTACCTCGAGAAGGTGTGCTGTTTGAGTCCCAGTGCAATTATGGAATCAGCCATGACCCCCAGATTACACCTTTTCCCGTCATTTTTTCCAGTCAGTTGGGGCCAGAGAGACAAGCTTGTGTATGGGTGTTACTAAGGCCAGAGTGCAGAATACAAAGGCACAACTGTTAGTGGGAACACATGTATTGAAGGGGCATTAGCTGTTGGCTGATCGGGCAGGGCAATGCATCCCAATTTTCAGTAAAAACATTTTTTTTAAATGAAAAAAAACATGCCCAAGAGATACCGGATATTGATTAGAACTCAGGTCTCCAGCATTGCAAGACCAAGGATTTACAGCTTGAGCCACTGATTGCCATGCTTCCGAGGGTCGCTTTTGGGCATATATATCTTTCTCCTGCATGCCCCTGTGAGCATACCCATTTGCATTGTGAAACATGTTCACTGAAGCCAAGGAGGATAGAACATCTGTCCCCCCTCCCCCGCTCCACCAAATACCAGCTAACTGCAGTGGCCTAGAGGTTAAGTGCTTGCGTTACAGCGCTGGGGGGGCTGGGTTTGAGTACTGCTTTCGGCACATAAACAGAATAGTTGGGTAATCTCCTTGTACAGTGGTGGGTACCCACACTCCTAAAAGGTTCAGTGGATATGTAATGTAATGAGTTCCCTGGTAAAGGGAGGGTGGAAGAAAGCAGAGAAGCGGGATGTGGAGGCGAGGAAGTGGCCGATAAATAAAGTAGGGGGAGGTAGGGCTGGATGAATGGGTCCCTGTGGAGAAGAGGAGGAGGGGGTAGGTCTAGAGGGCATAAAGTGGGCCCTGGGGAGACAGCGAATAAGTCGGCCCTGGGAACGGTGTCATGGGGGAAGAGGGCCCAGAATTGTGGAGGAATGGGTGTGTAAAGGAGGGTCCTAATGTGGGGAAAGGAGGCCCAGCGGAGAGGGTGTGGAATGGACCCCACCTGCCACACTTTCTCACCACCACAGTCCCACCTCTGCTTTCTTCCACCCTCCTTTTACCAGGGAACCTGCACCATATCCTTCTAGTCCTACCCCCACTCACCCCCTCTCCACAGGGACCCATTCAGCCAGCCCTACCAATCCCTTTAGCCTGCCCCATCTCCTCCTTTATTTACCCTGCGCTTCCTCAGTCCTGTCTCTCTGCTTTCTTCCACCCTCCCTTTTCCAAGGACCTCTTTTCATAACCACTGAACCTTTTAGAAGGAGTTTGGGTACCCACAACTGTACAAGGAGATTACGCAACTATTCCGTTTATGTGTCGAAAGCAGGACTCAAACCCATGCCCCCAATGCTGTAACGCAAGCACTTAACCTCAGGCCACTGCAGTAAGCTGATATTTGGAGAAGTGGAGGCCAGATGTTCTATCCTCATTTTCTGCAGTGAACATGTTTGACAATGCAAATGGGCATGCTCACAGGGGCATGCAGAACAAAGATATATACGCCCAAATGCAACTCTCAGATGCACAGCCACCAGTGGCTCAAGTGGTAAGTGCTTGGTCTTGCAATGTTGGAGACCTGAGTTCTTGTCCGGTGGCTCTTGGGGATTTGTTTTAATTTTAAAAAAAAATGTTTTTATTGAAAATGGGGATGCATTGCCCTGTGCGATCAGCCAACAGCTAATGCCCCTTCAATACCTGCGTTCCCACTAACAGTTGTGCCTCTGTTTTCGGCACTCTGCCCTTGGTAACACCCATACACAATCTTGTCTCTCTAGCCCCAACTGACTGGAAAAATACAGGTGTAAAAGGAGTAATCTACGGGTCATGGTTGATACCATAATTGCACTAGGACTCAAACAGGACACCTTCTCGAGGTGCTGTGATGTGACCACCGGCCCCTGCATAGCAAGCAAACCTGTATCAGCATCTCACCGGCAACTGAATGTGTCGCCTGCAGGCTACACATAGGAAGCTGCAGTAGGTGCATTAACCCATTGGGCTGTCGACCCTCCTTCCTCTGAGAGCAGGAAACTGAATTTCCATGTTGCCTTCCATTGGCACATTAGATCTCTGTTTCACCCCAAGTCAGAGTATGTTTTGCTTCACAGAGAAATGATAACCATTGTGAGGTGTGAGCCACTAATAGCTAAGCAGGTCAGTTAAATCTTTGCTTTTGTCATTGGGGTGTATTGACATGCGCAGGGCAGTCCTCTGTCCTCTGCTACTGTATGTTTCTTAATGCTGCTTGTTCCTGATTTTTAAATGTAAACACTCTGCTCCCAAAAGTGAAAGATTTGAAAGACTCTTGCTGTAGCAAGCCTTTCCTACTCTTTGCCCTGGGGGTGAGAGTGCAGAGGCGTAGGCAGGGTAGGGCCTGAGGGGAAAGGCCCACCCAAAATCTGTAAATGCCCACTCAGCAGCTCTGTGTGGGCATTTAAAGAGATTTTTGTCATTGCAGTGGGCACAACTACATTAGCTTCAGACACCATTTGCTAGAAAATCCTGGCTACGCCTCAGGTGCTTCCCAACTCAACAACCCATCACCCCTTCAGCCCTTCTTACTCGTCTCACAGCACCTCCCATGCATCTTTTGTTGGTAGATTTCCTTCACGAGGCTTAGCTAGGCCTGCATTCCTTTTCAAAGGACCATAGAAGAGAGTAAAAAAGGAGAAGGCATAATAGAGCGGGAAGTAGGTGAAAGACGAGGGGTCAGGGGGGTTGGCAGTAAAAGAAACAGGGCCTGGCCTGGCAGAGAGTTAGAAGTTATGGAACAGAACAATGAGCGAGGGACAAGGAAAGATGTCTCAGGCATGTAGCTCTCTGAGTCTTCCCCACTGTGCCTGCAGAAAGAGACGTCCCATTCCTAGCTCTCTCCCAGATGGATACATTTGCCTGGAGAGCCCAGAATGAATGTCACTTAGGCAGAGGGCAAATACAGGGCAGCAGAGCAGGAACACCCCTTCATTTTATTATGCTCCCAGGTGGCTTCTGGGAGGCAAAAGGCATCAGTATTCCATCAACATCATCTTCACCTAGGCCACCGTCACTAAGGTTTATAAAGCAGGCTGTGACACTTTCTGGGGCCTAGGTGGCCAGGCCTACGTGGAAGAGCACAGATCCTAACCCTAAGTTGTGTGGGTGGTTCACCAGAGGAGCTGCATAGGACATAGGGCTGTGCCCGTATGGGCTGTGGTCGCGTTTGAGAGCGTTAGGGACGCGTGGAGGACGCAGGGCGCAGACCTCTGTCCGTTTTCCTCCAGGATTAGGCACTGGTTGTCAGTGGTGGAGCCAGCCACTCCACAATTGGGGAAGTTAAAGGCAGAAAGCAGCTCTCTCACCGCCAGGGCAAAGAGTGGGAAAGGCTTGTTACAGCAAGAGTCTTTGAAATCTTTCACTTTTGAGAGCAGACTGTTTACATTTTAGAATCATGAACAAGCACCAATACGAAAGCGTACAGTAGCAGAGGGCATAAGACTGCTGCCCTGCGCATAACAATACACCCCAATGACAAGGTCAAAGATTTAACTGACCTGCTTAGCTATTAGTGGCTCACACCTCACAATGATTATCATCTCTCCGTGAAGCAAAACATCCTCTGAATTGGGGTGAAAGATAGATCTAATGTGCCAAAGTAAGTCAACATGGAAATGCAGTTTCCTGCTCTCAGAGGAAGGAGGGTCGACAGCCCAATGGGTTAATGCACCTACTGCAGCCTCCTATGTGTACCCTGCAGGCGACACATTCAGTTGCTGGTGAGATGCTGATAGAGGTTTGCTTGCTATGCAGGGGCCGGTGGTCACCTCACAGCACCTCGAGAAGGTGTGCTGTTTGAGTCCCAGTGCAATTATGGAATCAGCCATGACCCCCAGGTTACACCTTTTCCTGTCATTTTTTCCAGTCAGTTGGGGCCAGAGAGACAAGCTTGTGTATGGGTGTTACTAAGGACAGAGTGCAGAATACAAAGGCACAACTGTTAGTGGGAACACATGTATTGAAGGGGCGTTAGCTGTTGGCTGATCGGGCAGGGCAATGCATCCCAATTTTCAGTAAAAACATTTTTTTTAAATGAAAAAAAACATGCCCAAGAGATACCGGATTAGAACTCAGGTCTCCAGCATTGCAAGACCAAGGATTTATAGCTTGAGCCACTGATTGCCATGCTTCCGAGGGTCGCTTTTGGGCATATATGTCTTTCTCCTGCATGCCCCTGTGAGCATACCCATTTGCATTGTGAAACATGTTCACTGAAGCCAAGGAGGATAGAACATCTGTCCCCCCTCCCCCGCTCCACCAAATACCAGCTAACTGCAGTGGCCTAGAGGTTAAGTGCTTGCGTTACAGCGCTGGGGGGGCTGGGTTTGAGTACTGCTTTCGGCACATAAACAGAATAGTTGGGTAATCTCCTTGTACAGTGGTGGGTACCCACACTCCTAAAAGGTTCAGTGGCTATGTAATGTAATGAGTTCCCTGGTAAAGGGAGGGTGGAAGAAAGCAGAGAAGCGGGATGTGGAGGCGAGGAAGTGGCCGGTAAATAAAGTAGGGGGAGGTAGGGCTGGATGAATGGGTCCCTGTGGAGAAGAGGAGGAGGGGGTAGGTCTAGAGGGCATAAAGTGGGCCCTGGGGAGACAGCGAATAAGTCGGCCCTGGGAACGGTGTCATGGGGGAAGAGGGCCCAGAATTGTGGAGGAATGGGTGTGTAAAGGAGGGTCCTAATGTGGGGAAAGGAGGCCCAGCGGAGAGGGTGTGGAATGGACCCCACCTGCCACACTTTCTCACCACCACAGTCCCACCTCTGCTTTCTTCCACCCTCCTTTTACCAGGGAACCTGCACCATATCCTTCTAGTCCTACCCCCACTCACCCCCTCTCCACAGGGACCCATTCAGCCAGCCCTACCAATCCCTTTAGCCTGCCCCATCTCCTCCTTTATTTACCCTGCGCTTCCTCAGTCCTGTCTCTCTGCTTTCTTCCACCCTCCCTTTTCCAAGGACCTCTTTTCATAACCACTGAACCTTTTAGAAGGAGTGTGGGTACCCACAACTGTACAAGGAGATTACGCAACTATTCCGTTTATGTGTCGAAAGCAGGACTCAAACCCATGCCCCCAACGCTGTAATGCAAGCAATTAACCTCAGGCCACTGCAGTAAGCTGATATTTGGAGAAGTGGAGGCCAGATGTTCTATCCTCATTTTCTGCAGTGAACATGTTTGACAATGCAAATGGGCATGCTCACATGGGCATGCTCACAGGGGCATGCAGAACAAAGATATATACGCCCAAATGCAACTCTCAGATGCACAGCCACCAGTGGCTCAAGTGGTAAGTGCTTGGTCTTGCAATGTTGGAGACCGGAGGCTCTTGGGGATTTTTTTTAAATTAAAAAAAAATGTTTTTATTGAAAATGGGGATGCATTGCCCTGCGCGATCAGCCAACAGCTAATGCCCCTTCAATACCTGCGTTCCCACTAACAGTTGTGCCTCTGTTTTCGGCACTCTGGCCTTGGTAACACCCATACACAATCTTGTCTCTCTGGCCCCAACTGACTGGAAAAAAACGGGTGTAAAAGGAATAATCTACGGGTCATGGTTGATACCATAATTGCACTAGGACTCAAACAGGACACCTTCTCGAGGTGCTGTGATGTGACCACCGGCCCCTGCATAGCAAGCAAACCTGTATCAGCAACTCACCGGCAACTGAATGTGTCGCCTGCAGGCTACACATAGGAGGCTGCAGTAGGTGCATTAACCCATTGGGCTGTCGACCCTCCTTCCTCTGAGAGCAGGAAACTGAATTTCCATGTTGCCTTCCATTGGCACATTAGATCTCTGTTTCACCCCAAGTCAGAGGATGTTTTGCTTCACAGAGGAATGATAATCATTGTGAGGTGTGAGCCACTAATAGCTAAGCAGGTCAGTTAAATCTTTGCTTTTGTCATTGGGGTGTATTGACATGCGCAGGGCAGTCCTCTGTCCTCTGCTACTGTATGGTTTCTTAATGCTGCTTGTTCCTGATTTTTAAATGTAAACACTCTGCTCCCAAAAGTGAAAGATTTGAAAGACTCTTGCTGTAGCAAGCCTTTCCTACTCTTTGCCGTGGGGGTGAGAGTGCAGAGGCGTGGGCAGGGTAGGGCCTGAGGGGAAAGGCCCACCCAAAATCTGTAAATGCCCACTCAGCAGCTCTGTGTGGGCATTTAAAGAGATTTTTGTCATTGCAGTGGGCACAACTACATTAGCTTCAGACACCATTTGCTAGAAAATCCTGGCTACGCCTCAGGTGCTTCCCAACTCAACAACCCATCACCCCTTCAGCCCTTCTTACTCGTCTCACAGCACCTCCCATGCATCTTTTGTTGGTAGGTTTCCTTCACGAGGCTTAGCTAGGCCTGCATTCCTTTTCAAAGGGCCATAGAAGAGAGTAAAAAAGGAGAAGGCATAATAGAGCGGGAAGTAGGTGAAAGACGAGGGGTCAGGGGGGTTGGCAGTAAAAGAAACAGGGCCTGGCCTGGCAGAGAGTTAGAAGTTATGGAACAGAACAATGAGCGAGGGACAAGGAAAGATGTCTCAGGCATGTAGCTCTCTGAGTCTTCCCCACTGTGCCTGCAGAAAGAGACGTCCCATTCCTAGCTCTCTCCCAGATGGAACATTTGCCTGGAGAGCCCAGAATGAATGTCACTTAGGCAGAGGGCAAATACAGGGCAGCAGAGCAGGAACACCCCTTCATTTTATTATGCTCCCAGGTGGCTTCTGGGAGGCAAAAGGCATCAGTATTCCATCAACATCATCTTCACCTAGGCCACCGTCACTTAGGTTTATAAAGCAGGCTGTGACACTTTCTGGGGCCTAGGTGGCCAGGCCTACGTGGAAGAGCACAGATCCTAACCCTAAGTTGTGTGGGTGGCTTCACCAGAGGGGCTGCATAGGACATAGGGCTGTGCCCGTATGGGCTGTGGTCACGTTTGAGAGCGTTAGGGACGCGTGGAGGAAGCAGGGCGCAGACCTCTGTCCGTTTTCCTCCAGGATTAGGCACTGGTTGTCAGTGGTGGAGCCAGCCACTCCACAATTGGGGAAGTTAAAGGCAGAAAGCAGCTCTCTCACCGCCAGGGCAAAGAGTGGGAAAGGCTTGTTACAGCAAGAGTCTTTCAAATCTTTCACTTTTGAGAGCAGACTGTTTACATTTTAGAATCATGAACAAGCACCAATACAAAAGCGTACAGTAGCAGAGGGCATAAGACTGCTGCCCTGCGCATAACAATACACCCCAATGACAAGGTCAAAGATTTAACTGACCTGCTTAGCTATTAGTGGCTCACACCTCACAATGATTATCATCGCTCCGTGAAGCAAAACATCCTCTGAATTGGGGTGAAAGATAGATCTAATGTGCCAAAGTAAGTCAACATGGAAATGCAGTTTCCTGCTCTCAGAGGAAGGAGGGTCGACAGCCCAATGGGTTAATGCACCTACTGAAGCCTCCTATGTGTACCCTGCAGGCGACACATTCAGTTGCTGGTGAGATGCTGATACAGGTTTGCTTGCTATGCAGGGGCCGGTGGTTACCTCACAGCACCTCGAGAAGGTGTGCTGTTTGAGTCCCAGTGCAATTATGGAATCAGCCATGACCCCCAGATTACACCTTTTCCCCTCGTTTTTTCCAGTCAGTTGGGGCCAGAGAGACAAGCTTGTGTATGGGTGTTACTAAGGCCAGAGTGCAGAATACAAAGGCACAACAGTTAGTGGGAACACATGTATTGAAGGGGCGTTAGCTGTTGGCTGATCGGGCAGGGCAATGCATCCCAATTTTCAGTAAAAACATTTTTTTTAAATGAAAAAAAACATGCCCAAGAGATACCGGACATTGGATTAGAACTCAGGTCTCCAGCATTGCAAGACCAAGGATTTACAGCTTGAGCCACTGATTGCCATGCTTCCGAGGGTTGCTTTTGGGCATATATATCTTTCTCCTGCATGCCCCTGTGAGCATACCCATTTGCATTGTGAAACATGTTCACTGAAGCCAAGGAGGATAGAACATCTGTCCCCCCTCCCCCGCTCCACCAAATACCAGCTAACTGCAGTGGCCTAGAGGTTAAGTGCTTGCGTTACAGCGCTGGGGGGGCTGGGTTCGAGTACTGCTTTCGGCACATAAACAGAATAGTTGGGTAATCTCCTTGTATAGTGGTGGGTACCCACACTCCTAAAAGGTTCAGTGGCTTTGTAATGTAATGAGTTCCCTGGTAAAGGGAGGGTGGAAGAAAGCAGAGAAGCGGGATGTGGAGGCGAGGAAGTGGCCGGTAAATAAAGTAGGGGGAGGTAGGGCTGGATGACTGGGTCCCTGTGGAGAAGAGGAGGAGGAGGGGGTAGGTCTAGAGGGCATAAAGTGGGCCCTGGGGAGACAGCGAATAAGTCGGCCCTGCGAACGGTGTCATGGGGGGAAGAGGGCCCAGAATTGTGGAGGAATGGGTGTGTAAAGGAGGGTCCTAATGTGGGGAAAGGAGGCCCAGCGGAGAGGGTGTGGAATGGACCCCACCTGCCACACTTTCTCACCACCACAGTCCCACCTCTGCTTTCTTCCACCCTCCTTTTACCAGGGAACCTGCACCATATCCTTCTAGTTCTACCCCCACTCACCCCCTCTCCACTCTCCACAGGGACCCATTCATCCAGCCCTACCAATCCCTTTAGCCTGCCCCATCTCCTCCTTTATTTACCCTGCGCTTCCTCAGTCCTGTCTCTCTGCTTTCTTCCACCCTCCCTTTTCCAAGGACCTCTTTTCATAACCACTGAACCTTTTAGATGGAGTTTGGGTACCCACAACTGTACAAGGAGATTACGCAACTATTCCGTTTATGTGTCGAAAGCAGGACTCAAACCCATGCCCCCAACGCTGTAATGCAAGCAATTAACCTCAGGCCACTGCAGTAAGCTGATATTTGGAGAAGTGGAGGCCAGATGTTCTATCCTCATTTTCTGCAGTGAACATATTTGACAATGCAAATGGGCATGCTCACATGGGCATGCTCACAGGGGCATGCAGAACAAAGATATATACGCCCAAATGCAACTCTCAGATGCACAGCCACCAGTGGCTCAAGTGGTAAGTGCTTGGTCTTGCAATGTGTGAGACCTGAGTTCTTGTCTGGTGGCTCTAGGGGATTTTTTTTAATTTAAAAAAAAATGTTTTTATTGAAAATGGGGATGCATTGCCCTGTGCGATCAGCCAACAGCTAATGCCCCTTCAATACCTGCGTTCCCACTAACAGTTGTGCCTCTGTTTTCGGCACTCTGGCCTTGGTAACACCCATACACAATCTTGTCTCTCTGGCCCCAACTGACTGGAAAAAAACGGGTGTAAAAGGAGTAATCTACGGGTCATGGTTGATACCATAATTATACTAGGACTCAAACAGGACACCTTCTCGAGGTGCTGTGATGTGACCACCGGCCCCTGCATAGCAAGCAAACCTGTATCAGCAACTCACCGGCAACTGAATGTGTCGCCTGCAGGCTACACATAGGAGGCTGCAGTAGGTGCATTAACCCATTGGGCTGTCGACCCTCCTTCCTCTGAGAGCAGGAAACTGAATTTCCATGTTGCCTTCCATTGGCACATTAGATCTCTGTTTCACCCCAAGTCAGAGGATGTTTTGCTTCACAGAGGAATGATAATCATTGTGAGGTGTGAGCCACTAATAGCTACGCAGGTCAGTTAAATCTTTGCTTTTGTCATTGGGGTGTATTGACATGCGCAGGGCAGTCCTCTGTCCTCTGCTACTGTATGGTTTCTTAATGCTGCTTGTTCATGATTTTTAAATGTAAACACTCTGCTCCCAAAAGTGAAAGATTTGAAAGACTCTTGCTGTAGCAAGCCTTTCCTACTCTTTGCCCTGGGGGTGAGAGTGCAGAGGCGTGGGCAGGGTAGGGCCTGAGGGGAAAGGCCCACCCAAAATCTGTAAATGCCCACTCAGCAGCTCTGTGTGGGCATTTAAAGAGATTTTTGTCATTGCAGTGGGCACAACTACATTAGCTTCAGACCCCATTTGCTAGAAAATCCTGGCTACGCCTCTGGTGCTTCCCAACTCAACAACCCATCACCCCTTCAGCCCTTCTTACTCGTCTCACAGCACCTCCCATGCATCTTTTGTTGGTAGGTTTCCTTCACGAGGCTTAGCTAGGCCTGCATTCCTTTTCAAAGGACCATAGAAGAGAGTAAAAAAGGAGAAGGCATAATAGAGCGGGAAGTAGGTGAAAGACGAGGGGTCAGGGGGGTTGGCAGTAAAAGAAACAGGGCCTGGCCTGGCAGAGAGTTAGAAGTTATGGAACAGAACAATGAGCGAGGGACAAGGAAAGATGTCTCAGGCATGTAGCTCTCTGAGTCTTCCCCACTGTGCCTGCAGAAAGAGACGTCCCATTCCTAGCTCTCTCCCAGATGGATACATTTGCCTGGAGAGCCCAGAATGAATGTCACTTAGGCAGAGGGCAAATACAGGGCAGCAGAGCAGGAACACCCCTTCATTTTATTATGCTCCCAGGTGGCTTCTGGGAGGCAAAAGGCATCAGTATTCCATCAACATCATCTTCACCTAGGCCACCGTCACTAAGGTTTATAAAGCAGGCTGTGACACTTTCTGGGGCCTAGGTGGCCAGGCCTACGTGGAAGAGCACAGATCCTAACCCTAAGTTGTGTGGGTGGCTTCACCAGAGGGGCTGCATAGGACATAGGGCTGTGCCCGTATGGGCTGTGGTCGCGTTTGAGAGCGTTAGGGACGCGTGGAGGACGCAGGGCGCAGACCTCTGTCCGTTTTCCTCCAGGATTAGGCACTGGTTGTCAGTGGTGGAGCCAGCCACTCCACAATTGGGGAAGTTAAAGGCAGAAAGCAGCTCTCTCACTGCCAGGGCAAAGAGTGGGAAAGGCTTGTTACAGCAAGAGTCTTTCAAATCTTTCACTTTTGAGAGCAGACTGTTTACATTTTAGAATCATGAACAAGCACCAATACGAAAGCGTACAGTAGCAGAGGGCATAAGACTGCTGCCCTGCGCATAACAATACACCCCAATGACAAGGTCAAAGATTTAACTGACCTGCTTAGCTATTAGTGGCTCACACCTCACAATGATTATCATCTCTCCGTGAAGCAAAACATCCTCTGAATTGGGGTGAAAGATAGATCTAATGTGCCAAAGTAAGTCAACATGGAAATGCAGTTTCCTGCTCTCAGAGGAAGGAGGGTCGACAGCCCAATGGGTTAATGCACCTACTGAAGCCTCCTATGTGTACCCTGCAGGCGACACATTCAGTTGCTGGTGAGATGCTGATACAGGTTTGCTTGCTATGCAGGGGCCGGTGGTCACCTCACAGTACCTCGAGAAGGTGTGCTGTTTGAGTCCCAGTGCAATTATGGAATCAGCCATGACCCCCAGATTACACCTTTTCCCGTCATTTTTTCCAGTCAGTTGGGGCCAGAGAGACAAGCTTGTGTATGGGTGTTACTAAGGCCAGAGTGCAGAATACAAAGGCACAACTGTTAGTGGGAACACATGTATTGAAGGGGCATTAGCTGTTGGCTGATCGGGCAGGGCAATGCATCCCAATTTTCAGTAAAAACATTTTTTTTAAATGAAAAAAAACATGCCCAAGAGATACCGGATATTGATTAGAACTCAGGTCTCCAGCATTGCAAGACCAAGGATTTACAGCTTGAGCCACTGATTGCCATGCTTCCGAGGGTCGCTTTTGGGCATATATATCTTTCTCCTGCATGCCCCTGTGAGCATACCCATTTGCATTGTGAAACATGTTCACTGAAGCCAAGGAGGATAGAACATCTGTCCCCCCTCCCCCGCTCCACCAAATACCAGCTAACTGCAGTGGCCTAGAGGTTAAGTGCTTGCGTTACAGCGCTGGGGGGGCTGGGTTTGAGTACTGCTTTCGGCACATAAACAGAATAGTTGGGTAATCTCCTTGTACAGTGGTGGGTACCCACACTCCTAAAAGGTTCAGTGGATATGTAATGTAATGAGTTCCCTGGTAAAGGGAGGGTGGAAGAAAGCAGAGAAGCGGGATGTGGAGGCGAGGAAGTGGCCGGTAAATAAAGTAGGGGGAGGTAGGGCTGGATGAATGGGTCCCTGTGGAGAAGAGGAGGAGGGGGTAGGTCTAGAGGGCATAAAGTGGGCCCTGGGGAGACAGCGAATAAGTCGGCCCTGGGAACGGTGTCATGGGGGAAGAGGGCCCAGAATTGTGGAGGAATGGGTGTGTAAAGGAGGGTCCTAATGTGGGGAAAGGAGGCCCAGCGGAGAGGGTGTGGAATGGACCCCACCTGCCACACTTTCTCACCACCACAGTCCCACCTCTGCTTTCTTCCACCCTCCTTTTACCAGGGAACCTGCACCATATCCTTCTAGTCCTACCCCCACTCACCCCCTCTCCACAGGGACCCATTCAGCCAGCCCTACCAATCCCTTTAGCCTGCCCCATCTCCTCCTTTATTTACCCTGCGCTTCCTCAGTCCTGTCTCTCTGCTTTCTTCCACCCTCCCTTTTCCAAGGACCTCTTTTCATAACCACTGAACCTTTTAGAAGGAGTTTGGGTACCCACAACTGTACAAGGAGATTACGCAACTATTCCGTTTATGTGTCGAAAGCAGGACTCAAACCCATGCCCCCAATGCTGTAACTCAAGCACTTAACCTCAGGCCACTGCAGTAAGCTGATATTTGGAGAAGTGGAGGCCAGATGTTCTATCCTCATTTTCTGCAGTGAACATGTTTGACAATGCAAATGGGCATGCTCACAGGGGCATGCAGAACAAAGATATATACGCCCAAATGCAACTCTCAGATGCACAGCCACCAGTGGCTCAAGTGGTAAGTGCTTGGTCTTGCAATGTTGGAGACCTGAGTTCTTGTCCGGTGGCTCTTGGGGATTTGTTTTAATTTTAAAAAAAAATGTTTTTATTGAAAATGGGGATGCATTGCCCTGTGCGATCAGCCAACAGCTAATGCCCCTTCAATACCTGCGTTCCCACTAACAGTTGTGCCTCTGTTTTCGGCACTCTGCCCTTGGTAACACCCATACACAATCTTGTCTCTCTAGCCCCAACTGACTGGAAAAATACAGGTGTAAAAGGAGTAATCTACGGGTCATGGTTGATACCATAATTGCACTAGGACTCAAACAGGACACCTTCTCGAGGTGCTGTGATGTGACCACCGGCCCCTGCATAGCAAGCAAACCTGTATCAGCATCTCACCGGCAACTGAATGTGTCGCCTGCAGGCTACACATAGGAAGCTGCAGTAGGTGCATTAACCCATTGGGCTGTCGACCCTCCTTCCTCTGAGAGCAGGAAACTGAATTTCCATGTTGCCTTCCATTGGCACATTAGATCTCTGTTTCACCCCAAGTCAGAGTATGTTTTGCTTCACAGAGAAATGATAACCATTGTGAGGTGTGAGCCACTAATAGCTAAGCAGGTCAGTTAAATCTTTGCTTTTGTCATTGGGGTGTATTGACATGCGCAGGGCAGTCCTCTGTCCTCTGCTACTGTATGTTTCTTAATGCTGCTTGTTCCTGATTTTTAAATGTAAACACTCTGCTCCCAAAAGTGAAAGATTTGAAAGACTCTTGCTGTAGCAAGCCTTTCCTACTCTTTGCCCTGGGGGTGAGAGTGCAGAGGCGTAGGCAGGGTAGGGCCTGAGGGGAAAGGCCCACCCAAAATCTGTAAATGCCCACTCAGCAGCTCTGTGTGGGCATTTAAAGAGATTTTTGTCATTGCAGTGGGCACAACTACATTAGCTTCAGACACCATTTGCTAGAAAATCCTGGCTACGCCTCAGGTGCTTCCCAACTCAACAACCCATCACCCCTTCAGCCCTTCTTACTCGTCTCACAGCACCTCCCATGCATCTTTTGTTGGTAGATTTCCTTCACGAGGCTTAGCTAGGCCTGCATTCCTTTTCAAAGGACCATAGAAGAGAGTAAAAAAGGAGAAGGCATAATAGAGCGGGAAGTAGGTGAAAGACGAGGGGTCAGGGGGGTTGGCAGTAAAAGAAACAGGGCCTGGCCTGGCAGAGAGTTAGAAGTTATGGAACAGAACAATGAGCGAGGGACAAGGAAAGATGTCTCAGGCATGTAGCTCTCTGAGTCTTCCCCACTGTGCCTGCAGAAAGAGACGTCCCATTCCTAGCTCTCTCCCAGATGGATACATTTGCCTGGAGAGCCCAGAATGAATGTCACTTAGGCAGAGGGCAAATACAGGGCAGCAGAGCAGGAACACCCCTTCATTTTATTATGCTCCCAGGTGGCTTCTGGGAGGCAAAAGGCATCAGTATTCCATCAACATCATCTTCACCTAGGCCACCGTCACTAAGGTTTATAAAGCAGGCTGTGACACTTTCTGGGGCCTAGGTGGCCAGGCCTACGTGGAAGAGCACAGATCCTAACCCTAAGTTGTGTGGGTGGTTCACCAGAGGAGCTGCATAGGACATAGGGCTGTGCCCGTATGGGCTGTGGTCGCGTTTGAGAGCGTTAGGGACGCGTGGAGGACGCAGGGCGCAGACCTCTGTCCGTTTTCCTCCAGGATTAGGCACTGGTTGTCAGTGGTGGAGCCAGCCACTCCACAATTGGGGAAGTTAAAGGCAGAAAGCAGCTCTCTCACCGCCAGGGCAAAGAGTGGGAAAGGCTTGTTACAGCAAGAGTCTTTGAAATCTTTCACTTTTGAGAGCAGACTGTTTACATTTTAGAAACATGAACAAGCACCAATACGAAAGCGTACAGTAGCAGAGGGCATAAGACTGCTGCCCTGCGCATAACAATACACCCCAATGACAAGGTCAAAGATTTAACTGACCTGCTTAGCTATTAGTGGCTCACACCTCACAATGATTATCATCTCTCCGTGAAGCAAAACATCCTCTGAATTGGGGTGAAAGATAGATCTAATGTGCCAAAGTAAGTCAACATGGAAATGCAGTTTCCTGCTCTCAGAGGAAGGAGGGTCGACAGCCCAATGGGTTAATGCACCTACTGCAGCCTCCTATGTGTACCCTGCAGGCGACACATTCAGTTGCTGGTGAGATGCTGATAGAGGTTTGCTTGCTATGCAGGGGCCGGTGGTCACCTCACAGCACCTCGAGAAGGTGTGCTGTTTGAGTCCCAGTGCAATTATGGAATCAGCCATGACCCCCAGATTATACCTTTTCCTGTCATTTTTTCCAGTCAGTTGGGGCCAGAGAGACAAGCTTGTGTATGGGTGTTACTAAGGACAGAGTGCAGAATACAAAGGCACAACTGTTAGTGGGAACACATGTATTGAAGGGGCGTTAGCTGTTGGCTGATCGGGCAGGGCAATGCATCCCAATTTTCAGTAAAAACATTTTTTTTAAATGAAAAAAAACATGCCCAAGAGATACCGGATTAGAACTCAGGTCTCCAGCATTGCAAGACCAAGGATTTATAGCTTGAGCCACTGATTGCCATGCTTCCGAGGGTCGCTTTTGGGCATATATGTCTTTCTCCTGCATGCCCCTGTGAGCATACCCATTTGCATTGTGAAACATGTTCACTGAAGCCAAGGAGGATAGAACATCTGTCCCCCCTCCCCCGCTCCACCAAATACCAGCTAACTGCAGTGGCCTAGAGGTTAAGTGCTTGCGTTACAGCGCTGGGGGGGCTGGGTTTGAGTACTGCTTTCGGCACATAAACAGAATAGTTGGGTAATCTCCTTGTACAGTGGTGGGTACCCACACTCCTAAAAGGTTCAGTGGCTATGTAATGTAATGAGTTCCCTGGTAAAGGGAGGGTGGAAGAAAGCAGAGAAGCGGGATGTGGAGGCGAGGAAGTGGCCGGTAAATAAAGTAGGGGGAGGTAGGGCTGGATGAATGGGTCCCTGTGGAGAAGAGGAGGAGGGGTAGGTCTAGAGGGCATAAAGTGGGCCCTGGGGAGACAGCGAATAAGTCGGCCCTGGGAACGGTGTCATGGGGGAAGAGGGCCCAGAATTGTGGAGGAATGGGTGTGTAAAGGAGGGTCCTAATGTGGGGAAAGGAGGCCCAGCGGAGAGGGTGTGGAATGGACCCCACCTGCCACACTTTCTCACCACCACAGTCCCACCTCTGCTTTCTTCCACCCTCCTTTTACCAGGGAACCTGCACCATATCCTTCTAGTCCTACCCCCACTCACCCCCTCTCCACAGGGACCCATTCAGCCAGCCCTACCAATCCCTTTAGCCTGCCCCATCTCCTCCTTTATTTACCCTGCGCTTCCTCAGTCCTGTCTCTCTGCTTTCTTCCACCCTCCCTTTTCCAAGGACCTCTTTTCATAACCACTGAACCTTTTAGAAGGAGTGTGGGTACCCACAACTGTACAAGGAGATTACGCAACTATTCCGTTTATGTGTCGAAAGCAGGACTCAAACCCATGCCCCCAACGCTGTAATGCAAGCAATTAACCTCAGGCCACTGCAGTAAGCTGATATTTGGAGAAGTGGAGGCCAGATGTTCTATCCTCATTTTCTGCAGTGAACATGTTTGACAATGCAAATGGGCATGCTCACATGGGCATGCTCACAGGGGCATGCAGAACAAAGATATATACGCCCAAATGCAACTCTCAGATGCACAGCCACCAGTGGCTCAAGTGGTAAGTGCTTGGTCTTGCAATGTTGGAGACCGGAGGCTCTTGGGGATTTTTTTTAAATTAAAAAAAAATGTTTTTATTGAAAATGGGGATGCATTGCCCTGCGCGATCAGCCAACAGCTAATGCCCCTTCAATACCTGCGTTCCCACTAACAGTTGTGCCTCTGTTTTCGGCACTCTGGCCTTGGTAACACCCATACACAATCTTGTCTCTCTGGCCCCAACTGACTGGAAAAAAACGGGTGTAAAAGGAATAATCTACGGGTCATGGTTGATACCATAATTGCACTAGGACTCAAACAGGACACCTTCTCGAGGTGCTGTGATGTGACCACCGGCCCCTGCATAGCAAGCAAACCTGTATCAGCAACTCACCGGCAACTGAATGTGTCGCCTGCAGGCTACACATAGGAGGCTGCAGTAGGTGCATTAACCCATTGGGCTGTCGACCCTCCTTCCTCTGAGAGCAGGAAACTGAATTTCCATGTTGCCTTCCATTGGCACATTAGATCTCTGTTTCACCCCAAGTCAGAGGATGTTTTGCTTCACAGAGGAATGATAATCATTGTGAGGTGTGAGCCACTAATAGCTAAGCAGGTCAGTTAAATCTTTGCTTTTGTCATTGGGGTGTATTGACATGCGCAGGGCAGTCCTCTGTCCTCTGCTACTGTATGGTTTCTTAATGCTGCTTGTTCCTGATTTTTAAATGTAAACACTCTGCTCCCAAAAGTGAAAGATTTGAAAGACTCTTGCTGTAGCAAGCCTTTCCTACTCTTTGCCGTGGGGGTGAGAGTGCAGAGGCGTGGGCAGGGTAGGGCCTGAGGGAAAGGCCCACCCAAAATCTGTAAATGCCCACTCAGCAGCTCTGTGTGGGCATTTAAAGAGATTTTTGTCATTGCAGTGGGCACAACTACATTAGCTTCAGACCCCATTTGCTAGAAAATCCTGGCTACGCCTCTGGTGCTTCCCAACCCAACAACCCATCACCCCTCCAGCCCTTCTTACTCGTCTCACAGCACATCCCATGCATCTTTTGTTGGTAGGTTTCCTTCACGAGGCTTAGCTAGGCCTGCATTCCTTTTCAAAGGGCCATAGAAGAGAGTAAAAAAGGAGAAGGCATAATAGAGCGGGAAGTAGGTGAAAGACGAGGGGTCAGGGGGGTTGGCAGTAAAAGAAACAGGGCCTGGCCTGGCAGAGAGTTAGAAGTTATGGAACAGAACAATGAGCGAGGGACAAGGAAAGATGTCTCAGGCATGTAGCTCTCTGAGTCTTCCCCACTGTGCCTGCAGAAAGAGACGTCCCATTCCTAGCTCTCTCCCAGATGGATACATTTGCCTGGAGAGCCCAGAATGAATGTCACTTAGGCAGAGGGCAAATACAGGGCAGCAGAGCAGGAACACCCCTTCATTTTATTATGCTCCCAGGTGGCTTCTGGGAGGCAAAAGGCATCAGTATTCCATCAACATCATCTTCACCTAGGCCACCGTCACTAAGGTTTATAAAGCAGGCTGTGACACTTTCTGGGGCCTAGGTGGCCAGGCCTACGTGGAAGAGCACAGATCCTAACCCTAAGTTGTGTGGGTGGCTTCACCAGAGGGGCTGCATAGGACATAGGGCTGTGCCCGTATGGGCTGTGGTCACGTTTGAGAGCGTTAGGGACGCGTGGAGGACGCAGGGCGCAGACCTCTGTCCGTTTTCCTCCAGGATTAGGCACTGGTTGTCAGTGGTGGAGCCAGCCACTCCACAATTGGGGAAGTTAAAGGCAGAAAGCAGCTCTCTCACCGCCAGGGCAAAGAGTGGGAAAGGCTTGTTACAGCAAGAGTCTTTCAAATCTTTCACTTTTGAGAGCAGACTGTTTACATTTTAGAATCATGAACAAGCACCAATACAAAAGCGTACAGTAGCAGAGGGCATAAGACTGCTGCCCTGCGCATAACAATACACCCCAATGACAAGGTCAAAGATTTAACTGACCTGCTTAGCTATTAGTGGCTCACACCTCACAATGATTATCATCGCTCCGTGAAGCAAAACATCCTCTGAATTGGGGTGAAAGATAGATCTAATGTGCCAAAGTAAGTCAACATGGAAATGCAGTTTCCTGCTCTCAGAGGAAGGAGGGTCGACAGCCCAATGGGTTAATGCACCTACTGAAGCCTCCTATGTGTACCCTGCAGGCGACACATTCAGTTGCTGGTGAGATGCTGATACAGGTTTGCTTGCTATGCAGGGGCCGGTGGTTACCTCACAGCACCTCGAGAAGGTGTGCTGTTTGAGTCCCAGTGCAATTATGGAATCAGCCATGACCCCCAGATTACACCTTTTCCCCTCGTTTTTTCTAGTCAGTTGGGGCCAGAGAGACAAGCTTGTGTATGGGTGTTACTAAGGCCAGAGTA
The DNA here is from genome assembly GCF_040938575.1 of Ambystoma mexicanum. NCBI lineage: Eukaryota > Metazoa > Chordata > Amphibia > Caudata > Ambystomatidae > Ambystoma > Ambystoma mexicanum. Next base: position 391,285,059 of record NC_090926.1, on the reverse strand, counting down.
CAGAATACAAAGGCACAACAGTTAGTGGGAACACATGTATTGAAGGGGCGTTAGCTGTTGGCTGATCGGGCAGGGCAATGCATCCCAATTTTCAGTAAAAACATTTTTTTTAAATGAAAAAAAACATGCCCAAGAGATACCGGACATTGGATTAGAACTCAGGTCTCCAGCATTGCAAGACCAAGGATTTACAGCTTGAGCCACTGATTGCCATGCTTCCGAGGGTTGCTTTTGGGCATATATATCTTTCTCCTGCATGCCCCTGTGAGCATACCCATTTGCATTGTGAAACATGTTCACTGAAGCCAAGGAGGATAGAACATCTGTCCCCCCTCCCCCGCTCCACCAAATACCAGCTAACTGCAGTGGCCTAGAGGTTAAGTGCTTGCGTTACAGCGCTGGGGGGGCTGGGTTCGAGTACTGCTTTCGGCACATAAACAGAATAGTTGGGTAATCTCCTTGTATAGTGGTGGGTACCCACACTCCTAAAAGGTTCAGTGGCTTTGTAATGTAATGAGTTCCCTGGTAAAGGGAGGGTGGAAGAAAGCAGAGAAGCGGGATGTGGAGGCGAGGAAGTGGCCGGTAAATAAAGTAGGGGGAGGTAGGGCTGGATGACTGGGTCCCTGTGGAGAAGAGGAGGAGGAGGGGGTAGGTCTAGAGGGCATAAAGTGGGCCCTGGGGAGACAGCGAATAAGTCGGCCCTGCGAACGGTGTCATGGGGGGAAGAGGGCCCAGAATTGTGGAGGAATGGGTGTGTAAAGGAGGGTCCTAAGGTGGGGAAAGGAGGCCCAGCGGAGAGGGTGTGGAATGGACCCCACCTGCCACACTTTCTCACCACCACAGTCCCACCTCTGCTTTCTTCCACCCTCCTTTTACCAGGGAACCTGCACCATATCCTTCTAGTTCTACCCCCACTCACCCCCTCTCCACTCTCCACAGGGACCCATTCATCCAGCCCTACCAATCCCTTTAGCCTGCCCCATCTCCTCCTTTATTTACCCTGCGCTTCCTCAGTCCTGTCTCTCTGCTTTCTTCCACCCTCCCTTTTCCAAGGACCTCTTTTCATAACCACTGAACCTTTTAGATGGAGTTTGGGTACCCACAACTGTACAAGGAGATTACGCAACTATTCCGTTTATGTGTCGAAAGCAGGACTCAAACCCATGCCCCCAACGCTGTAATGCAAGCAATTAACCTCAGGCCACTGCAGTAAGCTGATATTTGGAGAAGTGGAGGCCAGATGTTCTATCCTCATTTTCTGCAGTGAACATATTTGACAATGCAAATGGGCATGCTCACATGGGCATGCTCACAGGGGCATGCAGAACAAAGATATATACGCCCAAATGCAACTCTCAGATGCACAGCCACCAGTGGCTCAAGTGGTAAGTGCTTGGTCTTGCAATGTGTGAGACCTGAGTTCTTGTCTGGTGGCTCTTGGGGATTTTTTTTAATTTTAAAAAAAATGTTTTTATTGAAAATGGGGATGCATTGCCCTGCGCGATCAGCCAACAGCTAATGCCCCTTCAATACCTGCGTTCCCACTAACAGTTGTGCCTCTGTTTTCGGCACTCTGGCCTTGGTAACACCCATACACAATCTTGTCTCTCTGGCCCCAACTGACTGGAAAAAAACGGGTGTAAAAGGAGTAATCTACGGGTCATGGTTGATACCATAATTATACTAGGACTCAAACAGGACACCTTCTCGAGGTGCTGTGATGTGACCACCGGCCCCTGCATAGCAAGCAAACCTGTATCAGCAACTCACCGGCAACTGAATGTGTCGCCTGCAGGCTACACATAGGAGGCTGCAGTAGGTGCATTAACCCATTGGGCTGTCGACCCTCCTTCCTCTGAGAGCAGGAAACTGAATTTCCATGTTGCCTTCCATTGGCACATTAGATCTCTGTTTCACCCCAAGTCAGAGGATGTTTTGCTTCACAGAGGAATGATAATCATTGTGAGGTGTGAGCCACTAATAGCTACGCAGGTCAGTTAAATCTTTGCTTTTGTCATTGGGGTGTATTGACATGCGCAGGGCAGTCCTCTGTCCTCTGCTACTGTATGGTTTCTTAATGCTGCTTGTTCATGATTTTTAAATGTAAACACTCTGCTCCCAAAAGTGAAAGATTTGAAAGACTCTTGCTGTAGCAAGCCTTTCCTACTCTTTGCCCTGGGGGTGAGAGTGCAGAGGCGTGGGCAGGGTAGGGCCTGAGGGGAAAGGCCCACCCAAAATCTGTAAATGCCCACTCAGCAGCTCTGTGTGGGCATTTAAAGAGATTTTTGTCATGGCAGTGGGCACAACTACATTAGCTTCAGACCCCATTTGCTAGAAAATCCTGGCTACGCCTCTGGTGCTTCCCAACTCAACAACCCATCACCCCTTCAGCCCTTCTTACTCGTCTCACAGCACCTCCCATGCATCTTTTGTTGGTAGGTTTCCTTCACGAGGCTTAGCTAGGCCTGCATTCCTTTTCAAAGGACCATAGAAGAGAGTAAAAAAGGAGAAGGCATAATAGAGCGGGAAGTAGGTGAAAGACGAGGGGTCAGGGGGGTTGGCAGTAAAAGAAACAGGGCCTGGCCTGGCAGAGAGTTAGAAGTTATGGAACAGAACAATGAGCGAGGGACAAGGAAAGATGTCTCAGGCATGTAGCTCTCTGAGTCTTCCCCACTGTGCCTGCAGAAAGAGACGTCCCATTCCTAGCTCTCTCCCAGATGGATACATTTGCCTGGAGAGCCCAGAATGAATGTCACTTAGGCAGAGGGCAAATACAGGGCAGCAGAGCAGGAACACCCCTTCATTTTATTATGCTCCCAGGTGGCTTCTGGGAGGCAAAAGGCATCAGTATTCCATCAACATCATCTTCACCTAGGCCACCGTCACTAAGGTTTATAAAGCAGGCTGTGACACTTTCTGGGGCCTAGGTGGCCAGGCCTACGTGGAAGAGCACAGATCCTAACCCTAAGTTGTGTGGGTGGCTTCACCAGAGGGGCTGCATAGGACATAGGGCTGTGCCCGTATGGGCTGTGGTCGCGTTTGAGAGCGTTAGGGACGCGTGGAGGACGCAGGGCGCAGACCTCTGTCCGTTTTCCTCCAGGATTAGGCACTGGTTGTCAGTGGTAGAGCCAGCCACTCCACAATTGGGGAAGTTAAAGGCAGAAAGCAGCTCTCTCACTGCCAGGGCAAAGAGTGGGAAAGGCTTGTTACAGCAAGAGTCTTTCAAATCTTTCACTTTTGAGAGCAGACTGTTTACATTTTAGAATCATGAACAAGCACCAATACGAAAGCGTACAGTAGCAGAGGGCATAAGACTGCTGCCCTGCGCATAACAATACACCCCAATGACAAGGTCAAAGATTTAACTGACCTGCTTAGCTATTAGTGGCTCACACCTCACAATGATTATCATCTCTCCGTGAAGCAAAACATCCTCTGAATTGGGGTGAAAGATAGATCTAATGTGCCAAAGTAAGTCAACATGGAAATGCAGTTTCCTGCTCTCAGAGGAAGGAGGGTCGACAGCCCAATGGGTTAATGCACCTACTGAAGCCTCCTATGTGTACCCTGCAGGCGACACATTCAGTTGCTGGTGAGATGCTGATACAGGTTTGCTTGCTATGCAGGGGCCGGTGGTCACCTCACAGTACCTCGAGAAGGTGTGCTGTTTGAGTCCCAGTGCAATTATGGAATCAGCCATGACCCCCAGATTACACCTTTTCCCGTCATTTTTTCCAGTCAGTTGGGGCCAGAGAGACAAGCTTGTGTATGGGTGTTACTAAGGCCAGAGTGCAGAATACAAAGGCACAACTGTTAGTGGGAACACATGTATTGAAGGGGCATTAGCTGTTGGCTGATCGGGCAGGGCAATGCATCCCAATTTTCATTAAAAACATTTTTTTTAAATGAAAAAAAACATGCCCAAGAGATACCGGATATTGATTAGAACTCAGGTCTCCAGCATTGCAAGACCAAGGATTTACAGCTTGAGCCACTGATTGCCATGCTTCCGAGGGTCGCTTTTGGGCATATATATCTTTCTCCTGCATGCCCCTGTGAGCATACCCATTTGCATTGTGAAACATGTTCACTGAAGCCAAGGAGGATAGAACATCTGTCCCCCCTCCCCCGCTCCACCAAATACCAGCTAACTGCAGTGGCCTAGAGGTTAAGTGCTTGCGTTACAGCGCTGGGGGGGCTGGGTTTGAGTACTGCTTTCGGCACATAAACAGAATAGTTGGGTAATCTCCTTGTACAGTGGTGGGTACCCACACTCCTAAAAGGTTCAGTGGATATGTAATGTAATGAGTTCCCTGGTAAAGGGAGGGTGGAAGAAAGCAGAGAAGCGGGATGTGGAGGCGAGGAAGTGGCCGGTAAATAAAGTAGGGGGAGGTAGGGCTGGATGAATGGGTCCCTGTGGAGAAGAGGAGGAGGGGGTAGGTCTAGAGGGCATAAAGTGGGCCCTGGGGAGACAGCGAATAAGTTGGCCCTGGGAACGGTGTCATGGGGGAAGAGGGCCCAGAATTGTGGAGGAATGGGTGTGTAAAGGAGGGTCCTAATGTGGGGAAAGGAGGCCCAGCGGAGAGGGTGTGGAATGGACCCCACCTGCCACACTTTCTCACCACCACAGTCCCACCTCTGCTTTCTTCCACCCTCCTTTTACCAGGGAACCTGCACCATATCCTTCTAGTCCTACCCCCACTCACCCCCTCTCCACAGGGACCCATTCAGCCAGCCCTACCAATCCCTTTAGCCTGCCCCATCTCCTCCTTTATTTACCCTGCGCTTCCTCAGTCCTGTCTCTCTGCTTTCTTCCACCCTCCCTTTTCCAAGGACCTCTTTTCATAACCACTGAACCTTTTAGAAGGAGTTTGGGTACCCACAACTGTACAAGGAGATTACGCAACTATTCCATTTATGTGTCGAAAGCAGGACTCAAACCCATGCCCCCAATGCTGTAACGCAAGCACTTAACCTCAGGCCACTGCAGTAAGCTGATATTTGGAGAAGTGGAGGCCAGATGTTCTATCCTCATTTTCTGCAGTGAACATGTTTGACAATGCAAATGGGCATGCTCACAGGGGCATGCAGAACAAAGATATATACGCCCAAATGCAACTCTCAGATGCACAGCCACCAGTGGCTCAAGTGGTAAGTGCTTGGTCTTGCAATGTTGGAGACCTGAGTTCTTGTCCGGTGGCTCTTGGGGATTTGTTTTAATTTTAAAAAAAATGTTTTTATTGAAAATGGGGATGCATTGCCCTGTGCGATCAGCCAACAGCTAATGCCCCTTCAATACCTGCGTTCCCACTAACAGTTGTGCCTCTGTTTTCGGCACTCTGCCCTTGGTAACACCCATACACAATCTTGTCTCTCTAGCCCCAACTGACTGGAAAAATACAGGTGTAAAAGGAGTAATCTACGGGTCATGGTTGATACCATAATTGCACTAGGACTCAAACAGGACACCTTCTCGAGGTGCTGTGATGTGACCACCGGCCCCTGCATAGCAAGCAAACCTGTATCAGCATCTCACCGGCAACTGAATGTGTCGCCTGCAGGCTACACATAGGAAGCTGCAGTAGGTGCATTAACCCATTGGGCTGTCGACCCTCCTTCCTCTGAGAGCAGGAAACTGAATTTCCATGTTGCCTTCCATTGGCACATTAGATCTCTGTTTCACCCCAAGTCAGAGTATGTTTTGCTTCACAGAGAAATGATAACCATTGTGAGGTGTGAGCCACTAATAGCTAAGCAGGTCAGTTAAATCTTTGCTTTTGTCATTGGGGTGTATTGACATGCGCAGGGCAGTCCTCTGTCCTCTGCTACTGTATGTTTCTTAATGCTGCTTGTTCCTGATTTTTAAATGTAAACACTCTGCTCCCAAAAGTGAAAGATTTGAAAGACTCTTGCTGTAGCAAGCCTTTCCTACTCTTTGCCCTGGGGGTGAGAGTGCAGAGGCGTAGGCAGGGTAGGGCCTGAGGGGAAAGGCCCACCCAAAATCTGTAAATGCCCACTCAGCAGCTCTGTGTGGGCATTTAAAGAGATTTTTGTCATTGCAGTGGGCACAACTACATTAGCTTCAGACACCATTTGCTAGAAAATCCTGGCTACGCCTCAGGTGCTTCCCAACTCAACAACCCATCACCCCTTCAGCCCTTCTTACTCGTCTCACAGCACCTCCCATGCATCTTTTGTTGGTAGATTTCCTTCACGAGGCTTAGCTAGGCCTGCATTCCTTTTCAAAGGACCATAGAAGAGAGTAAAAAAGGAGAAGGCATAATAGAGCGGGAAGTAGGTGAAAGACGAGGGGTCAGGGGGGTTGGCAGTAAAAGAAACAGGGCCTGGCCTGGCAGAGAGTTAGAAGTTATGGAACAGAACAATGAGCGAGGGACAAGGAAAGATGTCTCAGGCATGTAGCTCTCTGAGTCTTCCCCACTGTGCCTGCAGAAAGAGACGTCCCATTCCTAGCTCTCTCCCAGATGGATACATTTGCCTGGAGAGCCCAGAATGAATGTCACTTAGGCAGAGGGCAAATACAGGGCAGCAGAGCAGGAACACCCCTTCATTTTATTATGCTCCAGGTGGCTTCTGGGAGGCAAAAGGCATCAGTATTCCATCAACATCATCTTCACCTAGGCCACCGTCACTAAGGTTTATAAAGCAGGCTGTGACACTTTCTGGGGCCTAGGTGGCCAGGCCTACGTGGAAGAGCACAGATCCTAACCCTAAGTTGTGTGGGTGGTTCACCAGAGGAGCTGCATAGGACATAGGGCTGTGCCCGTATGGGCTGTGGTCGCGTTTGAGAGCGTTAGGGACGCGTGGAGGACGCAGGGCGCAGACCTCTGTCCGTTTTCCTCCAGGATTAGGCACTGGTTGTCAGTGGTGGAGCCAGCCACTCCACAATTGGGGAAGTTAAAGGCAGAAAGCAGCTCTCTCACTGCCAGGGCAAAGAGTGGGAAAGGCTTGTTACAGCAAGAGTCTTTCAAATCTTTCACTTTTGAGAGCAGACTGTTTACATTTTAGAATCATGAACAAGCACCAATACGAAAGCGTACAGTAGCAGAGGGCATAAGACTGCTGCCCTGCGCATAACAATACACCCCAATGACAAGGTCAAAGATTTAACTGACCTGCTTAGCTATTAGTGGCTCACACCTCACAATGATTATCATCTCTCCGTGAAGCAAAACATCCTCTGAATTGGGGTGAAAGATAGATCTAATGTGCCAAAGTAAGTCAACATGGAAATGCAGTTTCCTGCTCTCAGAGGAAGGAGGGTCGACAGCCCAATGGGTTAATGCACCTACTGCAGCCTCCTATGTGTACCCTGCAGGCGACACATTCAGTTGCTGGTGAGATGCTGATACAGGTTTGCTTGCTATGCAGGGGCCGGTGGTCACCTCACAGCACCTCGAGAAGGTGTGCTGTTTGAGTCCCAGTGCAATTATGGAATCAGCCATGACCCCCAGATTACACCTTTTCCTGTCATTTTTTCCAGTCAGTTGGGGCCAGAGAGACAAGCTTGTGTATGGGTGTTACTAAGGCCAGAGTGCAGAATACAAAGGCACAACTGTTAGTGGGAACACATGTATTGAAGGGGCGTTAGCTGTTGGCTGATCGGGCAGGGCAATGCATCCCAATTTTCAGTAAAAACATTTTTTTTAAATGAAAAAAAACATGCCCAAGAGATACCGGATATTGGATTAGAACTCAGGTCTCCAGCATTGCAAGACCAAGGATTTACAGCTTGAGCCACTGATTGCCATGCTTCTGAGGGTCGCTTTTGGGCATATATATCTTTCTCCTGCATGCCCCTGTGAGCATACCCATTTGCATTGTGAAACATGTTCACTGAAGCCAAGGAGGATAGAACATCTGTCCCCCCTCCCCCGCTCCACCAAATACCAGCTAACTGCAGTGGCCTAGAGGTTAAGTGCTTGCGTTACAGCGCTGGGGGGGCTGGGTTTGAGTACTGCTTTCGGCACATAAACAGAATAGTTGGGTAATCTCCTTGTACAGTGGTGGGTACCCACACTCCTAAAAGGTTCAGTGGCTATGTAATGTAATGAGTTCCCTGGTAAAGGGAGGGTGGAAGAAAGCAGAGAAGCGGGATGTGGAGGCGAGGAAGTGGCCGGTAAATAAAGTAGGGGGAGGTAGGGCTGGATGAATGGGTCCCTGTGGAGAAGAGGAGGAGGGGGTAGGTCTAGAGGGCATAAAGTGGGCCCTGGGGAGACAGCGAATAAGTCGGCCCTGGGAACGGTGTCATGGGGGAAGAGGGCCCAGAATTGTGGAGGAATGGGTGTGTAAAGGAGGGTCCTAATGTGGGGAAAGGAGGCCCAGCGGAGAGGGTGTGGAATGGACCCCACCTGCCACACTTTCTCACCACCACAGTCCCACCTCTGCTTTCTTCCACCCTCCTTTTACCAGGGAACCTGCACCATATCCTTCTAGTCCTACCCCCACTCACCCCCTCTCCACAGGGACCCATTCAGCCAGCCCTACCAATCCCTTTAGCCTGCCCCATCTCCTCCTTTATTTACCCTGCGCTTCCTCAGTCCTGTCTCTCTGCTTTCTTCCACCCTCCCTTTTCCAAGGACCTCTTTTCATAACCACTGAACCTTTTAGAAGGAGTGTGGGTACCCACAACTGTACAAGGAGATTACGCAACTATTCCGTTTATGTGTCGAAAGCAGGACTCAAACCCATGCCCCCAACGCTGTAATGCAAGCAATTAACCTCAGGCCACTGCAGTAAGCTGATATTTGGAAAAGTGGAGGCCAGATGTTCTATCCTCATTTTCTGCAGTGAACATGTTTGACAATGCAAATGGGCATGCTCACATGGGCATGCTCACAGGGGCATGCAGAAGAAAGATATATACGCCCAAATGCAACTCTCAGATGCACAGCCACCAGTGGCTCAAGTGGTAAGTGCTTGGTCTTGCAATGTTGGAGACCTGAGTTCTTGTCCGGAGGCTCTTGGGGATTTTTTTTAAATTAAAAAAAAAATGTTTTTATTGAAAATGGGGATGCATTGCCCTGCGCGATCAGCCAACAGCTAATGCCCCTTCAATACCTGCGTTCCCACTAACAGTTGTGCCTCTGTTTTCGGCACTCTGGCCTTGGTAACACCCATACACAATCTTGTCTCTCTGGCCCCAACTGACTGGAAAAAAACGGGTGTAAAAGGAGTAATCTACGGGTCATGGTTGATACCATAATTATACTAGGACTCAAACAGGACACCTTCTCGAGGTGCTGTGATGTGACCACCGGCCCCTGCATAGCAAGCAAACCTGTATCAGCAACTCACCGGCAACTGAATGTGTCACCTGCAGGCTACACATAGGAGGCTGCAGTAGGTGCATTAACCCATTGGGCTGTCGACCCTCCTTCCTCTGAGAGCAGGAAACTGAATTTCCATGTTGCCTTCCATTGGCACATTAGATCTCTGTTTCACCCCAAGTCAGAGGATGTTTTGCTTCACAGAGGAATGATAATCATTGTGAGGTGTGAGCCACTAATAGCTACGCAGGTCAGTTAAATCTTTGCTTTTGTCATTGGGGTGTATTGACATGCGCAGGGCAGTCCTCTGTCCTCTGCTACTGTATGGTTTCTTAATGCTGCTTGTTCATGATTTTTAAATGTAAACACTCTGCTCCCAAAAGTGAAAGATTTGAAAGACTCTTGCTGTAGCAAGCCTTTCCTACTCTTTGCCCTGGGGGTGAGAGTGCAGAGGCGTGGGCAGGGTAGGGCCTGAGGGGAAAGGCCCACCCAAAATCTGTAAATGCCCACTCAGCAGCTCTGTGTGGGCATTTAAAGAGATTTTTGTCATTGCAGTGGGCACAACTACATTAGCTTCAGACCCCATTTGCTAGAAAATCCTGGCTACGCCTCTGGTGCTTCCCAACTCAACAACCCATCACCCCTTCAGCCCTTCTTACTCGTCTCACAGCACCTCCCATGCATCTTTTGTTGGTAGGTTTCCTTCACGAGGCTTAGCTAGGCCTGCATTCCTTTTCAAAGGACCATAGAAGAGAGTAAAAAAGGAGAAGGCATAATAGAGCGGGAAGTAGGTGAAAGACGAGGGGTCAGGGGGGTTGGCAGTAAAAGAAACAGGGCCTGGCCTGGCAGAGAGTTAGAAGTTATGGAACAGAACAATGAGCGAGGGACAAGGAAAGATGTCTCAGGCATGTAGCTCTCTGAGTCTTCCCCACTGTGCCTGCAGAAAGAGACGTCTCATTCCTAGCTCTCTCCCAGATGGATACATTTGCCTGGAGAGCCCAGAATGAATGTCACTTAGGCAGAGGGCAAATACAGGGCAGCAGAGCAGGAACACCCCTTCATTTTATTATGCTCCCAGGTGGCTTCTGGGAGGCAAAAGGCATCAGTATTCCATCAACATCATCTTCACCTAGGCCACCGTCACTAAGGTTTATAAAGCAGGCTGTGACACTTTCTGGGGCCTAGGTGGCCAGGCCTACGTGGAAGAGCACAGATCCTAACCCTAAGTTGTGTGGGTGGCTTCACCAGAGGGGCTGCATAGGACATAGGGCTGTGCCCGTATGGGCTGTGGTCGCGTTTGAGAGCGTTAGGGACGCGTGGAGGACGCAGGGCGCAGACCTCTGTCCGTTTTCCTCCAGGATTAGGCACTGGTTGTCAGTGGTGGAGCCAGCCACTCCACAATTGGGGAAGTTAAAGGCAGAAAGCAGCTCTCTCACTGCCAGGGCAAAGAGTGGGAAAGGCTTGTTACAGCAAGAGTCTTTCAAATCTTTCACTTTTGAGAGCAGACTGTTTACATTTTAGAATCATGAACAAGCACCAATACGAAAGCGTACAGTAGCAGAGGGCATAAGACTGCTGCCCTGCGCATAACAATACACCCCAATGACAAGGTGAAAGATTTAACTGACCTGCTTAGCTATTAGTGGCTCACACCTCACAATGATTATCATCTCTCCGTGAAGCAAAACATCCTCTGAATTGGGGTGAAAGATAGATCTAATGTGCCAAAGTAAGTCAACATGGAAATGCAGTTTCCTGCTCTCAGAGGAAGGAGGGTCGACAGCCCAATGGGTTAATGCACCTACTGAAGCCTCCTATGTGTACCCTGCAGGCGACACATTCAGTTGCTGGTGAGATGCTGATACAGGTTTGCTTGCTATGCAGGGGCCGGTGGTCACCTCACAGTACCTCGAGAAGGTGTGCTGTTTGAGTCCCAGTGCAATTATGGAATCAGCCATGACCCCCAGATTACACCTTTTCCCGTCATTTTTTCCAGTCAGTTGGGGCCAGAGAGACAAGCTTGTGTATGGGTGTTACTAAGGCCAGAGTGCAGAATACAAAGGCACAACTGTTAGTGGGAACACATGTATTGAAGGGGCATTAGCTGTTGGCTGATCGGGCAGGGCAATGCATCCCAATTTTCAGTAAAACATTTTTTTTAAATGAAAAAAAACATGCCCAAGAGATACCGGATATTGATTAGAACTCAGGTCTCCAGCATTGCAAGACCAAGGATTTACAGCTTGAGCCACTGATTGCCATGCTTCCGAGGGTCGCTTTTGGGCATATATATCTTTCTCCTGCATGCCCCTGTGAGCATACCCATTTGCATTGTGAAACATGTTCACTGAAGCCAAGGAGGATAGAACATCTGTCCCTCCTCCCCCGCTCCACCAAATACCAGCTAACTGCAGTGGCCTAGAGGTTAAGTGCTTGCGTTACAGCGCTGGGGGGGCTGGGTTCGAGTACTGCTTTCGGCACATAAACAGAATAGTTGGGTAATCTCCTTGTATAGTGGTGGGTACCCACACTCCTAAAAGGTTCAGTGGCTTTGTAATGTAATGAGTTCCCTGGTAAAGGGAGGGTGGAAGAAAGCAGAGAAGCGGGATGTGGAGGCGAGGAAGTGGCCGGTAAATAAAGTAGGGGGAGGTAGGGCTGGATGACTGGGTCCCTGTGGAGAAGAGGAGGAGGAGGGGGTATGTCTAGAGGGCATAAAGTGGGCCCTGGGGAGACAGCGAATAAGTCGGCCCTGGGAACGGTGTCATGGGGGGAAGAGGGCCCAGAATTGTGGAGGAATGGGTGTGTAAAGGAGGGTCCTAATGTGGGGAAAGGAGGCCCAGCAGAGAGGGTGTGGAATGGACCCCACCTGCCACACTTTCTCACCACCACAGTCCCACCTCTGCTTTCTTCCACCCTCCTTTTACCAGGGAACCTGCACCATATCCTTCTAGTCATACCCCCACTCACCCCCTCTCCACAGGGACCCATTCATCCAGCCCTACCACTCCCTTTAGCCTGCCCCATCTCCTCCTTTATTTACCCTGCGCTTCCTCAGTCCTGCCTCCCTGCTTTCTTCCACCCTCCCTTTTCCAAGGACCTCTTTTCATAACCACTGAACCTTTTAGAAGGAGTTTGGGTACCCACAACTGTACAAGGAGATTACGCAACTATTCTGTTTATGTGTCGAAAGCAGGACTCAAACCCATGCCCCCAACGCTGTAACGCAAGCACTTAACCTCAGGCCACTGCAGTAAGCTGATATTTGGAGAAGTGGAGGCCAGATGTTCTATCCTCATTTTCTGCAGTGAACATGTTTGACAATGCAAATGGGCATGCTCACAGGGGCATGCAGAACAAAGATATATACGCCCAAATGCAACTCTCAGATGCACAGCCACCAGTGGCTCAAGTGGTAAGTGCTTGGTCTTGCAATGTTGGAGACCTGAGTTCTTGTCCGGTGGCTCTTGGGGATTTGTTTTAATTTTTAAAAAAAATGTTTTTATTGAAAATGGGGATGCATTGCCCTGTGCGATCAGCCAACAGCTAATGCCCCTTCAATACCTGCGTTCCCACTAACAGTTGTGCCTCTGTTTTCAGCACTCTGCCCTTGGTAACACCCATACACAATCTTGTCTCTCTAGCCCCAACTGACTGGAAAAAAAAAGGTGTAAAAGGAGTAATCTATGGGTCATGGTTGATACCATAATTGCACTAGGACTCAAACAGGACACCTTCTCGAGGTGCTGTGATGTGACCACCGGCCCCTGCATAGCAAGCAAACCTGTATCAGCATCTCACCGGCAACTGAATGTGTCGCCTGCAGGCTACACATAGGAGGCTGCAGTAGGTGCATTAACCCATTGGGCTGTCGACCCTCCTTCCTCTGAGAGCAGGAAACTGAATTTCCATGTTGCCTTCCATTGGCACATTAGATCTCTGTTTCACCCCAAGTCAGAGTATGTTTTGCTTCACAGAGAAATGATAACCATTGTGAGGTGTGAGCCACTAATAGCTAAGCAGGTCAGTTAAATCTTTGCTTTTGTCATTGGGGTGTATTGACATGCGCAGGGCAGTCCTCTGTCCTCTGCTACTGTATGTTTCTTAATGCTGCTTGTTCCTGATTTTTAAATGTAAACACTCTGCTCCCAAAAGTGAAAGATTTGAAAGACTCTTGCTGTAGCAAGCCTTTCCTACTCTTTGCCCTGGGGGTGAGAGTGCAGAGGCGTAGGCAGGGTAGGGCCTGAGGGGAAAGGCCCACCCAAAATCTGTAAATGCCCACTCAGCAGCTCTGTGTGGGCATTTAAAGAGATTTTTGTCATTGCAGTGGGCACAACTACATTAGCTTCAGACACCATTTGCTAGAAAATCCTGGCTACGCCTCAGGTGCTTCCCAACTCAACAACCCATCACCCCTTCAGCCCTTCTTACTCGTCTCACAGCACCTCCCATGCATCTTTTGTTGGTAGATTTCCTTCACGAGGCTTAGCTAGGCCTGCATTCCTTTTCAAAGGACCATAGAAGAGAGTAAAAAAGGAGAAGGCATAATAGAGCGGGAAGTAGGTGAAAGACGAGGGGTCAGGGGGGTTGGCAGTAAAAGAAACAGGGCCTGGCCTGGCAGAGAGTTAGAAGTTATGGAACAGAACAATGAGCGAGGGACAAGGAAAGATGTCTCAGGCATGTAGCTCTCTGAGTCTTCCACATTCCAAAGAGACGTCCAATTCCTAGCTCTCTCCCAGATGGATACATTTGCCTGGAGAGCCCAGAATGAATGTCACTTAGGCAGAGGGCAAATACAGGGCAGCAGAGCCGGAACACCCCTTCATTTTACTATGCTCCCAGGTGGCTTCTGGGAGGCAAAAGGCATCAGTATTCCATCAACATCATCTTCACCTAGGCCACCGTCACTAAGGTTTATAAAGCAGGCTGTGACACTTTCTGGGGCCTAGGTGGCCAGGCCTACGTGGAAGAGCACAGATCCTAACCCTAAGTTGTGTGGGTGGCTTCACCAGAGGGGCTGCATAGGACATAGGGCTGTGCCCGTATGGGCTGTGGTCGCGTTTGAGAGCGTTAGGGAGGCGTGGAGGACGCAGGGCGCAGACCTCTGTCCGTTTTCCTCCAGGATTAGGCACTGGTTGTCAGTGGTGGAGCCAGCCACTCCACAATTGGGGAAGTTAAAGGCAGAAAGCAGCTCTCTCACCGCCAGGGCAAAGAGTGGGAAAGGCTTGTTACAGCAAGAGTCTTTCAAATCTTTCACTTTTGAGAGCAGACTGTTTACATTTTAGAATCATGAACAAGCACCAATACGAAAGCGTACAGTAGCAGAGGGCATAAGACTGCTGCCCTGCGCATAACAATACACCCCAATGACAAGGTCAAAGATTTAACTGACCTGCTTAGCTATTAGTGGCTCACACCTCACAATGATTATCATCTCTCCGTGAAGCAAAACATCCTCTGAATTGGGGTGAAAGATAGATCTAATGTGCCAAAGTAAGTCAACATGGAAATGCAGTTTCCTGCTCTCAGAGGAAGGAGGGTCGACAGCCCAATGGGTTAATGCACCTACTGCAGCCTCCTATGTGTACCCTGCAGGCGACACATTCAGTTGCTGGTGAGATGCTGATACAGGTTTGCTTGCTATGCAGGGGCCGGTGGTCACCTCACAGCACCTCGAGAAGGTGTGCTGTTTGAGTCCCAGTGCAATTATGGAATCAGCCATGACCCCCAGATTACACCTTTTCCTGTCATTTTTTCCAGTCAGTTGGGGCCAGAGAGACAAGCTTGTGTATGGGTGTTACTAAGGCCAGAGTGCAGAATACAAAGGCACAACTGTTAGTGGGAACACATGTATTGAAGGGGCGTTAGCTGTTGGCTGATCGGGCAGGGCAATGCATCCCAATTTTCAATAAAAACATTTTTTTTAAATGAAAAAAAACATGCCCAAGAGATACCGGATATTGGATTAGAACTCAGGTCTCCAGCATTGCAAGACCAATGATTTACAGCTTGAGCCACTGATTGCCATGCTTCTGAGGGTCGCTTTTGGGCATATATATCTTTCTCCTGCATGCCCCTGTGAGCATACCCATTTGCATTGTGAAACATGTTCACTGAAGCCAAGGAGGATAGAACATCTGTCCCCCCTCCCCCGCTCCACCAAATACCAGCTAACTGCAGTGGCCTAGAGGTTAAGTGCTTGCGTTACAGCGCTGGGGGGGCTGGGTTTGAGTACTGCTTTCGGCACATAAACAGAATAGTTGGGTAATCTCCTTGTACAGTGGTGGGTACCCACACTCCTAAAAGGTTCAGTGGCTATGTAATGTAATGAGTTCCCTGGTAAAGGGAGGGTGGAAGAAAGCAGAGAAGCGGGATGTGGAGGCGAGGAAGTGGCCGGTAAATAAAGTAGGGGGAGGTAGGGCTGGATGAATGGGTCCCTGTGGAGAAGAGGAGGAGGGGGTAGGTCTAGAGGGCATAAAGTGGGCCCTGGGGAGACAGCGAATAAGTCGGCCCTGGGAACGTGTCATGGGGGGAAGAGGGCCCAGAATTGTGGAGGAATGGGTGTGTAAAGGAGGGTCCTAATGTGGGGAAAGGAGGCCCAGCGGAGAGGGTGTGGAATGGACCCCTCCTGCCACACTTTCTCACCACCACAGTCCCACCTCTGCTTTCTTCCACCCTCCTTTTACCAGGGAACCTGCACCATATCCTTCTAGTCCTACCCCCACTCACCCCCTCTCCACAGGGACCCATTCATCCAGCCCTACCACTCCCTTTAGCCTGCCCCATCTCCTCCTTTATTTACCCTGCGCTTCCTCAGTCCTGCCTCTCTGCTTTCTTCCACCCTCCCTTTTCCAAGGACCTCTTTTCATAACCACTGAACCTTTTAGAAGGAGTGTGGGTACCCACAACTGTACAAGGAGATTACGCAACTATTCCGTTTATGTGTCGAAAGCAGGACTCAAACTCATGCCCCCAACGCTGTAACGCAAGCACTTAACCTCAGGCCACTGCAGTAAGCTGATATTTGGAGAAGTGGAGGCCAGATGTTCTATCCTCATTTTCTGCAGTGAACATGTTTGGCAATGCAAATGGGCATGCTCACATGGGCATGCTCACAGGGGCATGCAGAACAAAGATATATACGCCCAAATGCAGCTCTCAGATGCACAGCCACCAGTGGCTCAAGTGGTAAGTGCTTGGTCTTGCAATGTCGGAGACCTGAGTTCTTGTCCGATGACTCTTGGGGATTTTTTTTAATTTTAAAAAAAAATGTTTTTATTGAAAATGGGGATGCATTGCCCTGCGCGATCAGCCAACAGCTAATGCCCCTTCAATACCTGCGTTCCCACTAACAGTTGTGCCTCTGTTTTCGGCACTCTGGCCTTGGTAACACCCATACACAATCTTGTCACTCTGGCCCCAACTGACTGGAAAAAAACGGGTGTAAAAGGAGTAATCTACGGATCATGGTTGATACCATAATTGCACTAGGACTCAAACAGGACACCTTCTCGAGGTGCTGTGATGTGACCACCGGCCCCTGCATAGCAAGCAAACCTGTATAAGCATCTCACCGGCAACTGAATGTGTTGCCTGCAGGCTACACATAGGAGGCTGCAGTAGGTGCATTAACCCATTGGGCTGTCGACCCTCCTTCCTCTGAGAGCAGGAAACTGAATTTCCATGTTGCCTTCCATTGGCACATTAGATCTCTGTTTCACCCCAAGTCAGAGGATGTTTTGCTTCACAGAGAAATGATAACCATTGTGAGGTGTGAGCCACTAATAGCTAAGCAGGTCAGTTAAATCTTTGCTTTTGTCATTGGGGTGTATTGACATGCGCAGGGCAGTCCTCTGTCCTCTGCTACTGTATGGTTTCTTAATGCTGCTTGTTCCTGATTTTTAAATGTAAACACTCTGCTCCCAAAAGTGAAAGATTTGAAAGACTCTTGCTGTAGCAAGCCTTTCCTACTCTTTGCCCTGGGGGTGAGAGTGCAGAGGCGTAGGCAGGGTAGGGCCTGAGGGGAAAGGCCCACCCAAAATCTGTAAATGCCCACTTAGCAGCTCTGTGTGGGCATTTAAAGAGATTTTTGTCATTGCAGTGGGCACAACTACATTAGCTTCAGACACCATTTGCTAGAAAATCCTGGCTACGCCTCAGGTGCTTCCCAACTCAACAACCCATCACCCCTTCAGCCCTTCTTACTCGTCTCACAGCACCTCCCATGCATCTTTTGTTGGTAGATTTCCTTCACGAGGCTTAGCTAGGCCTGCATTCCTTTTCAAAGGACCATAGAAGAGAGTAAAAAAGGAGAAGGCATAATAGAGCGGGAAGTAGGTGAAAGACGAGGGGTCAGGGGGGTTGGCAGTAAAAGAAACAGGGCCTGGCCTGGCAGAGAGTTAGAAGTTATGGAACAGAACAATGAGCGAGGGACAAGGAAAGATGTCTCAGGCATGTAGCTCTCTGAGTCTTCCCCACTGTGCCTGCAGAAAGAGACGTCCCATTCCTAGCTCTCTCCCAGATGGATACATTTGCCTGGAGAGCCCAGAATGAATGTCACTTAGGCAGAGGGCAAACACAGGGCAGCAGAGCAGGAACACCCCTTCATTTTACTATGCTCCCAGGTGGCTTCTGGGAGGCAAAAGGCATCAGTATTCCATCAACATCATCTTCACCTAGGCCACCGTCACTAAGGTTTATAAAGCAGGCTGTGACACTTTCTGGGGCCTAGGTGGCCAGGCCTACGTGGAAGAGCACAGATCCTAACCCTAAGTTGTGTGGGTGGCTTCACCAGAGGGGCTGCATAGGACATAGGGCTGTGCCCGTATGGGCTGTGGTCGCGTTTGGGAGCGTTAGGGACGCATGGAGGACGCAGGGCGCAGACCTCTGTCCGTTTTCCTCCAGGATCAGGCACTGGTTGTCAGTGGTGGAGCCAGCCACTCCACAATTGGGGAAGTTAAAGGCAGAAAGCAGCTCTCTCACCGCCAGGGCAAAGAGTGGGAAAGGCTTGTTACAGCAAGAGTCTTTCAAATCTTTCACTTTTGAGAGCAGACTGTTTACATTTAAGAATCATGAACAAGCACCAATACGAAAGCGTACAGTAGCAGAGGGCATAAGACTGCTGCCCTGCGCATAACAATACACCCCAATGACAAGGTCGAAGATTTAACTGACCTGCTTAGCTATTAGTGGCTCACACCTCACAATGATTATCATCTCTCCGTGAAGCAAAACATCCTCTGAATTGGGGTGAAAGATAGATCTAATGTGCCAAAGTAAGTCAACATGGAAATGCAGTTTCCTGCTCTCAGAGGAAGGAGGGTCGACAGCCCAATGGGTTAATGCACCTACTGCAGCCTCCTATGTGTACCTTGCAGGCGACACATTCAGTTGCTGGTGAGATGCTGATACAGGTTTGCTTGCTATGCAGGGGCCGGTGGTCACCTCACAGCACCTCGAGAGGGTGTGCTGTTTGAGTCCCAGTGCAATTATGGAATCAGCCATGACCCCCAGATTACACCTTTTCCCCTCGCTTTTTCCAGTCAGTTGGGGCCAGAGAGACAAGCTTGTGTATGGGTGTTACTAAGGTCAGAGTGCAGAATACAAAGGCACAACTGTTAGTGGGAACACATGTATTGAAGGGGCGTTAGCTTTTGGCTGATCGGGCAGGGCAATGCATCCCAATTTTCAGTAAAAACATTTTTTTTAAATGAAAAAAAACATGCCCAAGAGATACCGGACATTGGATTAGAACTCACGTCTCCAGCATTGCAAGACCAAGGATTTACAGCTTGAGCCACTGATTGCCATGCTTCCGAGGGTCGCTTTTGGGCATATATATCTTTCTCCTGCATGCCCCTGTGAGCATACCCATTTTCATTGTGAAACATGTTCACTGAAGCCAAGGAGGATAGAACATCTGTCCCCCCCCCCCGCTCCACCAAATACCAGCTAACTGCAGTGGCCTAGAGGTTAAGTGCTTGCGTTACAGCGCTGGGGGGGCTGGGTTTGAGTACTGCTTTCGGCACATAAACAGAATAGTTGGGTAATCTCCTTGTACAGTGGTGGGTACCCACACTCCTAAAAGGTTCAGTGGCTATGTAATGTAATGAGTTCCCTGGTAAAGGGAGGGTGGAAGAAAGCAGAGAAGCGGGATGTGGAGGTGAGGAAGTGGCCGGTAAATAAAGTAGGGGGAGGTAGGGCTGGATGAATGGGTCCCTGTGGAGAAGAGGAGGAGGGGGTAGGTCTAGAGGGCATAAAGTGGGCCCTGGGGAGACAGCGAATAAGTCGGCCCTGGGAACGGTGTCATGGGGGGAAGAGGGCCCAGAATTGTGGAGGAATGGGTGTGTAAAGGAGGGTCCTAATGTGGGGAAAGGAGGCCCAGCGGAGAGGGTGTGGAATGGACCCCACCTGCCACACTTTCTCACCACCACAGTCCCACCTCTGCTTTCTTCCACCCTCCTTTTACCAGGGAACCTGCACCATATCCTTCTAGTCCTACCCCCACTCACCCCCTCTCCATAGGGACCCATTCATCCAGCCCTACCACTCCCTTTAGCCTGCCCCATCTCCTCCTTTATTTACCCTGCGCTTCCTCAGTCCTGCCTCTCTGCTTTATTCCACCCTCCCTTTTCCAAGGACCTCTTTTCATAACCACTGAACCTTTTAGAAGGAGTGTGGGTACCCACAACTGTACAAGGAGATTACGCAACTATTCCGTTTATGTGTCGAAAGCAGGACTCAAACCCATGCCCCCAACGCTGTAACGCAAGCACTTAACCTCAGGCCACTGCAGTAAGCTGATATTTGGAGAAGTGGAGGCCAGATGTTCTATCCTCATTTTCTGCAGTGAACATGTTTGACAATGCAAATGGGCATGCTCACATGGGCATGCTCACAGGGGCATGCAGAAAAAAGATATATACGCCCAAATGCAGCTCTCAGATGTGCAGCCACCAGTGGCTCAAGTGGTAAGTGCTTGGTCTTGCAATGTTGGAGACCTGAGTTCTTGTCCGATGACTCTTGGGGATTTTTTTTAATTTAAAAAAAAAATGTTTTTATTGAAAATGGGGATGCATTGCCCTGCGCGATCAGCCAACAGCTAATGCCCCTTCAATACCTGCGTTCCCACTAACAGCTGTGCCTCTGTTTTCGGCACTCTGGCCTTGGTAACACCCATACACAATCTTGTCTCTCTGGCCCCAACTGACTGGAAAAAAACGGGTGTAAAAGGAGTAATCTACGGGTCATGGTTGATACCATAATTGCACTAGGATTCAAACAGGACACCTTCTCGAGGCGCTGTGATGTGACCACCGGCCCCTGCATAGCAAGCAAACCTGTATCAGCATCTCACCGGCAACTGAATGTGTCGCCTGCAGGCTACACATAGGAGGCTGCAGTAGGTGCATTAACCCATTGGGCTGCCGACCCTCCTTCCTCTGAGAGCAGGAAACTGAATTTCCATGTTGCCTTCCATTGGCACATTAGATCTCTGTTTCACCCCAAGTCAGAGGATGTTTTGCTTCACAGAGAAATGATAACCATTGTGAGGTGTGAGCCACTAATAGCTAAGCAGGTCAGTTAAATCTTTGCTTTTGTCATTGGGGTGTATTGGCATGCGCAGGGCAGTCCTCTGTCCTCTGCTACTGTATGGTTTCTTAATGCTGCTTGTTCCTGATTTTTAAATGTAAACACTCTGCTCCCAAAAGGGAAAGATTTGAAAGACTCTTGCTGTAGCAAGCCTTTCCTACTCTTTGCCCTGGGGGTGAGAGTGCAGAGGCGTAGGCAGGGTAGGGCCTGAGGGGAAAGGCCCACCCACAATCTGTAAATGCCCACTCAGCAGCTCTGTGTGGGCATTTAAAGAGATTTTTGTCATTGCAGTGGGCACAACTACATTAGCTTCAGACCCCATTTGCTAGAAAATCCTGGCTACGCCTCTGGTGCTTCCCAACTCAACAACCCATCACCCCTTCAGCCTTTCTTTCTCGTCTCACAGCACCTCCAATGCATCTTTTGTTGGTAGGTTTCCTTCACGAGGCTTAGCTAGGCCTGCATTCCTTTTCAAAGGGCCATAGAAGAGAGTAAAAAAGGAGAAGGCATAATAGAGCGGGAAGTAGGTGAAAGACGAGGGGTCAGGGGGGTTGGCAGTAAAAGAAACAGGGCCTGGCCTGGCAGAGAGTTAGAAGTTAGGGAACAGAACAATGAGCGAGGGACAAGGAAAGATATCTCAGGCATGTAGCTCTCTGAGTCTTCCCCACTGTGCCTGCAGAAAGAGACGTCCCATTCCTAGCTCTCTCCCAGATGGATACATTTGCCTGGAGAGCCCAGAATGAATGTCACTTAGGCAGAGGGCAAACACAGGGCAGCAGAGCAGGAACACCCCTTCATTTTACTATGCTCCCAGGTGGCTTCTGGGAGGCAAAAGGCATCAGTATTCCATCAACATCATCTTCACCTAGGCCACCGTCACTAAGGTTTTGTAAAGCAGGCTGTGACACTTTCTGGGGCCTAGGTGGCCAGGCCTACGTGGAAGAGCACAGATCCTAACCCTAAGTTGTGTGGGTGGCTTCACCAGAGGGGCTGCATAGAACATAGGGCTGTGCCCGTATGGGCTGTGGTCGCGTTTGGGAGCGTTAGGGACGCGTGGAGGACGCAGGGCGCAGACCTCTGTCCGTTTTCCTCCAGGATTAGGCACTGGTTGTCAGTGGTGGAGCCAGCCACTCCACAATTGGGGAAGTTAAAGGCAGAAAGCAGCTCTCTCACCGCCAGGGCAAAGAGTGGGAAAGGCTTGTTACAGCAAGAGTCTTTCAAATCTTTCACTTTTGAGAGCAGACTGTTTACATTTTAGAATCATGAACAAGCACCAATACGAAAGCGTACAGTAGCAGAGGGCATAAGACTGCTGCCCTGCGCATAACAATACACCCCAATGACAAGGTCAAAGATTTAACTGACCTGCTTAGCTATTAGTGGCTCACACCTCACAATGATTATCATCTCTCCGTGAAGCAAAACATCCTCTGAATTGGGGTGAAAGATAGATCTAATGTGCCAAAGTAAGTCAAAATGGAAATGCAGTTTCCTGCTCTCAGAGAAAGGAGGGTCGACAGCCCAATGGGTTAATGCACCTACTGCAGCCTCCTATGTGTACCTTGCAGGCGACACATTCAGTTACTGGTGAGATGCTGATACAGGTTTGCTTGCTATGCAGGGGCCGGTGGTCACCTCACAGCACCTCGAGAAGGTGTGCTGTTTGAGTCCAGGTGCAATTATGGAATCAGCCATGACCCCCCGATTACACCTTTTCCCCTCGTTTATTCCAGTCAGTTGGGGCCAGAGAGACAAGCTTGTGTATGGGTGTTACTAAGGCCAGAGTGCAGAATACAAAGGCACAACTGTTAGTGGGAACACATGTATTGAAGGGGCGTTAGCTGTTGGCTGATCGGGCAGGGCAATGCATCCCAATTTTCAATAAAAACATTTTTTTTAAATGAAAAAAACATGCCCAAGAGATACCGGACATTGGATTAGAACTCAGGTCTCCAGCATTGCAAGACCAAGGATTTACAGCTTGAGCCACTGATTGCCATGCTTCCGAGGGTCGCTTTTGGGCATATATATCTTTCTCCTGCATGCCCCTGTGAGCATATCCATTTGCATTGTGAAACATGTTCACTGAAGCCAAGGAGGATAGAACATCTGTCCCCCCTCCCCCGCTCCACCAAATGCCAGCTAACTGCAGTGGCCTAGAGGTTAATTGCTTGCGTTACAGCGCTGGGGGGGGGGCCTGGGTTCGAGTACTGCTTTCAGCACATAAACAGAATAGTTGGGTAATCCCCTTGTACAGTGGTGGGTACCCACACTCCTAAAAGGTTCAGTGGCTATGTAATGTAATGAGTTCCCTGGTAAAGGGAGGGTGGAAGAAAGCAGAGAAGCGGGATGTGGAGGTGAGGAAGTGGCCGGTAAATAAAGTAGGGGGAGGTAGGGCTGGATGAATGGGTCCCTGTGGAGAAGAGGAGTAGGGGGTAGGTCTAGAGGGCATAAAGTGGGCCCTGGGGAGACAGCGAATAAGTCGGCCCTGGGAACGGTGTCATGGGGGGAAGAGGGCCCAGAATTGTGGAGGAATGGGTGTGTAAAGGAGGGTCCTAATGTGGGGAAAGGAGGCCCAGCGGAGAGGGTGTGGAATGGACCCCACCTGCCACACTTTCTCACCACCACAGCCCCACCTCTGCTTTCTTCCACCCTCCTTTTACCAGGGAACCTGCACCATATACTTCTAGTCCTACCCCCACTCACCCCCTCTCCACAGGGACCCATTCATCCAGCCCTACCACTCCCTTTAGCCTGCCCCATCTCCTCCTTTATTTACCCTGCGCTTCCTCAGTCCTGCCTCTCTGCTTTATTCCACCCTCCCTTTTCCAAGGACCTCTTTTCATAACCACTGAACCTTTTAGAAGGAGTGTGGGTACTCACAACTGTACAAGGAGATTACGCAACTATTCCGTTTATGTGTCGAAAGCAGGACTCAAACCCATGCCCCCAACGCTGTAACGCAAGCACTTAACCTCAGGCCACTGCAGTAAGCTGATATTTGGAGAAGTGGAGGCCAGATGTTCTATCCTCATTTTCTGCAGTGAACATGTTTGACAATGCAAATGGGCATGCTCACAGGGGCATGCAGAACAAAGATATATACGCCCAAATGCAACTCTCAGATGCACAGCCACCAGTGGCTCAAGTGGTAAGTGCTTGGTCTTGCAATGTTGGAGACCTGAGTTCTTGTCCGGTGGCTCTTGGGGATTTGTTTTAATTTTTAAAAAAAATGTTTTTATTGAAAATGGGGATGCATTGCCCTGTGCGATCAGCCAACAGCTAATGCCCCTTCAATACCTGCGTTCCCACTAACAGTTGTGCCTCTGTTTTCAGCACTCTGCCCTTGGTAACACCCATACACAATCTTGTCTCTCTAGCCCCAACTGACTGGAAAAAAAAAGGTGTAAAAGGAGTAATCTACGGGTCATGGTTGATACCATAATTGCACTAGGACTCAAACAGGACACCTTCTCGAGGTGCTGTGATGTGACCACCGGCCCCTGCATAGCAAGCAAACCTGTATCAGCATCTCACCGGCAACTGAATGTGTCGCCTGCAGGCTACACATAGGAGGCTGCAGTAGGTGCATTAACCCATTGGGCTGTCGACCCTCCTTCCTCTGAGAGCAGGAAACTGAATTTCCATGTTGCCTTCCATTGGCACATTAGATCTCTGTTTCACCCCAAGTCAGAGTATGTTTTGCTTCACAGAGAAATGATAACCATTGTGAGGTGTGAGCCACTAATAGCTAAGCAGGTCAGTTAAATCTTTGCTTTTGTCATTGGGGTGTATTGACATGCGCAGGGCAGTCCTCTGTCCTCTGCTACTGTATGTTTCTTAATGCTGCTTGTTCCTGATTTTTAAATGTAAACACTCTGCTCCCAAAAGTGAAAGATTTGAAAGACTCTTGCTGTAGCAAGCCTTTCCTACTCTTTGCCCTGGGGGTGAGAGTGCAGAGGCGTAGGCAGGGTAGGGCCTGAGGGGAAAGGCCCACCCAAAATCTGTAAATGCCCACTCAGCAGCTCTGTGTGGGCATTTAAAGAGATTTTTGTCATTGCAGTGGGCACAACTACATTAGCTTCAGACACCATTTGCTAGAAAATCCTGGCTACGCCTCAGGTGCTTCCCAACTCAACAACCCATCACCCCTTCAGCCCTTCTTACTCGTCTCACAGCACCTCCCATGCATCTTTTGTTGGTAGATTTCCTTCACGAGGCTTAGCTAGGCCTGCATTCCTTTTCAAAGGACCATAGAAGAGAGTAAAAAAGGAGAAGGCATAATAGAGCGGGAAGTAGGTGAAAGACGAGGGGTCAGGGGGGTTGGCAGTAAAAGAAACAGGGCCTGGCCTGGCAGAGAGTTAGAAGTTATGGAACAGAACAATGAGCGAGGGACAAGGAAAGATGTCTCAGGCATGTAGCTCTCTGAGTCTTCCACATTCCAAAGAGACGTCCAATTCCTAGCTCTCTCCCAGATGGATACATTTGCCTGGAGAGCCCAGAATGAATGTCACTTAGGCAGAGGGCAAATACAGGGCAGCAGAGCCGGAACACCCCTTCATTTTACTATGCTCCCAGGTGGCTTCTGGGAGGCAAAAGGCATCAGTATTCCATCAACATCATCTTCACCTAGGCCACCGTCACTAAGGTTTATAAAGCAGGCTGTGACACTTTCTGGGGCCTAGGTGGCCAGGCCTACGTGGAAGAGCACAGATCCTAACCCTAAGTTGTGTGGGTGGCTTCACCAGAGGGGCTGCATAGGACATAGGGCTGTGCCCGTATGGGCTGTGGTCGCGTTTGAGAGCGTTAGGGAGGCGTGGAGGACGCAGGGCGCAGACCTCTGTCCGTTTTCCTCCAGGATTAGGCACTGGTTGTCAGTGGTGGAGCCAGCCACTCCACAATTGGGGAAGTTAAAGGCAGAAAGCAGCTCTCTCACCGCCAGGGCAAAGAGTGGGAAAGGCTTGTTACAGCAAGAGTCTTTCAAATCTTTCACTTTTGAGAGCAGACTGTTTACATTTTAGAATCATGAACAAGCACCAATACGAAAGCGTACAGTAGCAGAGGGCATAAGACTGCTGCCCTGCGCATAACAATACACCCCAATGACAAGGTCAAAGATTTAACTGACCTGCTTAGCTATTAGTGGCTCACACCTCACAATGATTATCATCTCTCCGTGAAGCAAAACATCCTCTGAATTGGGGTGAAAGATAGATCTAATGTGCCAAAGTAAGTCAACATGGAAATGCAGTTTCCTGCTCTCAGAGGAAGGAGGGTCGACAGCCCAATGGGTTAATGCACCTACTGCAGCCTCCTATGTGTACCCTGCAGGCGACACATTCAGTTGCTGGTGAGATGCTGATACAGGTTTGCTTGCTATGCAGGGGCCGGTGGTCATCTCACAGCACCTCGAGAAGGTGTGCTGTTTGAGTCCCAGTGCAATTATGGAATCAGCCATGACCCCCAGATTACACCTTTTCCTGTCATTTTTTCCAGTCAGTTGGGGCCAGAGAGACAAGCTTGTGTATGGGTGTTACTAAGGCCAGAGTGCAGAATACAAAGGCACAACTGTTAGTGGGAACACATGTATTGAAGGGGCGTTAGCTGTTGGCTGATCGGGCAGGGCAATGCATCCCAATTTTCAATAAAAACATTTTTTTTAAATGAAAAAAAACATGCCCAAGAGATACCGGATATTGGATTAGAACTCAGGTCTCCAGCATTGCAAGACCAATGATTTACAGCTTGAGCCACTGATTGCCATGCTTCTGAGGGTCGCTTTTGGGCATATATATCTTTCTCCTGCATGCCCCTGTGAGCATACCCATTTGCATTGTGAAACATGTTCACTGAAGCCAAGGAGGATAGAACATCTGTCCCCCCTCCCCCGCTCCACCAAATACCAGCTAACTGCAGTGGCCTAGAGGTTAAGTGCTTGCGTTACAGCGCTGGGGGGGCTGGGTTTGAGTACTGCTTTCGGCACATAAACAGAGTAGTTGGGTAATCTCCTTGTACAGTGGTGGGTACCCACACTCCTAAAAGGTTCAGTGGCTATGTAATGTAATGAGTTCCCTGGTAAAGGGAGGGTGGAAGAAAGCAGAGAAGCGGGATGTGGAGGCGAGGAAGTGGCCGGTAAATAAAGTAGGGGGAGGTAGGGCTGGATGAATGGGTCCCTGTGGAGAAGAGGAGGAGGGGGTAGGTCTAGAGGGCATAAAGTGGGCCCTGGGGAGACAGCGAATAAGTCGGCCCTGGGAACGTGTCATGGGGGGAAGAGGGCCCAGAATTGTGGAGGAATGGGTGTGTAAAGGAGGGTCCTAATGTGGGGAAAGGAGGCCCAGCGGAGAGGGTGTGGAATGGACCCCTCCTGCCACACTTTCTCACCACCACAGTCCCACCTCTGCTTTCTTACACCCTCCTTTTACCAGGGAACCTGCACCATATCCTTCTAGTCCTACCCCCACTCACCCCCTCTCCACAGGGACCCATTCATCCAGCCCTACCACTCCCTTTAGCCTGCCCCATCTCCTCCTTTATTTACCCTGCTTTTCCTCAGTCCTGCCTCTCTGCTTTCTTCCACCCTCCCTTTTCCAAGGACCTCTTTTCATAACCACTGAACCTTTTAGAAGGAGTGTGGGTACCCACAACTGTACAAGGAGATTACGCAACTATTCCGTTTATGTGTCAAAAGCAGGACTCAAACTCATGCCCCCAACGCTGTAACGCAAGCACTTAACCTCAGGCCACTGCAGTAAGCTGATATTTGGAGAAGTGGAGGCCAGATGTTCTATCCTCATTTTCTGCAGTGAACATGTTTGGCAATGCAAATGGGCATGCTCACATGGGCATGCTCACAGGGGCATGCAGAACAAAGATATATACGCCCAAATGCAGCTCTCAGATGCACAGCCACCAGTGGCTCAAGTGGTAAGTGCTTGGTCTTGCAATGTCAGAGACCTGAGTTCTTGTCCGATGACTCTTGGGGATTTTTTTTTAATTTAAAAAAAAAATGTTTTTATTGAAAATGGGGATGCATTGCCCTGCGCGATCAGCCAACAGCTAATGCCCCTTCAATACCTGCGTTCCCACTAACAGTTGTGCCTCTGTTTTCGGCACTCTGGCCTTGGTAACACCCATACACAATCTTGTCACTCTGGCCCCAACTGACTGGAAAAAAACGGGTGTAAAAGGAGTAATCTACGGATCATGGTTGATACCATAATTGCACTAGGACTCAAACAGGACACCTTCTCGAGGTGCTGTGATGTGACCACCGGCCCCTGCATAGCAAGCAAACCTGTATAAGCATCTCACCGGCAACTGAATGTGTCGCCTGCAGGCTACACATAGGAGGCTGCAGTAGGTGCATTAACCCATTGGGCTGTCGACCCTCCTTCCTCTGAGAGCAGGAAACTGAATTTCCATGTTGCCTTCCATTGGCACATTAGATCTCTGTTTCACCCCAAGTCAGAGGATGTTTTGCTTCACAGAGAAATGATAACCATTGTGAGGTGTGAGCCACTAATAGCTAAGCAGGTCAGTTAAATCTTTGCTTTTGTCATTGGGGTGTATTGACATGCGCAGGGCAGTCCTCTGTCCTCTGCTACTGTATGGTTTCTTAATGCTGCTTGTTCCTGATTTTTAAATGTAAACACTCTGCTCCCAAAAGTGAAAGATTTGAAAGACTCTTGCTGTAGCAAGCCTTTCCTACTCTTTGCCCTGGGGGTGAGAGTGCAGAGGCGTAGGCAGGGTAGGGCCTGAGGGGAAAGGCCCACCCAAAATCTGTAAATGCCCACTCAGCAGCTCTGTGTGGGCATTTAAAGAGATTTTTGTCATTGCAGTGGGCACAACTACATTAGCTTCAGACACCATTTGCTAGAAAATCCTGGCTACGCCTCAGGTGCTTCCCAACTCAACAACCCATCACCCCTTCAGCCCTTCTTACTCGTCTCACAGCACCTCCCATGCATCTTTTGTTGGTAGATTTCCTTCACGAGGCTTAGCTAGGCCTGCATTCCTTTTCAAAGGACCATAGAAGAGAGTAAAAAAGGAGAAGGCATAATAGAGCGGGAAGTAGGTGAAAGACGAGGGGTCAGGGGGGTTGGCAGTAAAAGAAACAGGGCCTGGCCTGTCAGAGAGTTAGAAGTTATGGAACAGAACAATGAGCGAGGGACAAGGAAAGATGTCTCAGGCATGTAGCTCTCTGAGTCTTCCCCACTGTGCCTGCAGAAAGAGACGTCCCATTCCTAGCTCTCTCCCAGATGGATACATTTGCCTGGAGAGCCCAGAATGAATGTCACTTAGGCAGAGGGCAAACACAGGGCAGCAGAGCAGGAACACCCCTTCATTTTACTATGCTCCCAGGTGGCTTCTGGGAGGCAAAAGGCATCAGTATTCCATCAACATCATCTTCACCTAGGCCACCGTCACTAAGGTTTATAAAGCAGGCTGTGACACTTTCTGGGGCCTAGGTGGCCAGGCCTACGTGGAAGAGCACAGATCCTAACCCTAAGTTGTGTGGGTGGCTTCACCAGAGGGGCTGCATAGGACATAGGGCTGTGCCCGTATGGGCTGTGGTCGCGTTTGGGAGCGTTAGGGACGCGTGGAGGACGCAGGGCGCAGACCTCTGTCCGTTTTCCTCCAGGATCAGGCACTGGTTGTCAGTGGTGGAGCCAGCCACTCCACAATTGGGGAAGTTAAAGGCAGAAAGCAGCTCTCTCACCGCCAGGGCAAAGAGTGGGAAAGGCTTGTTACAGCAAGAGTCTTTCAAATCTTTCACTTTTGAGAGCAGACTGTTTACATTTTAGAATCATGAACAAGCACCAATACGAAAGCGTACAGTAGCAGAGGGCATAAGACTGCTGCCCTGCGCATAACAATACACCCCAATGACAAGGTCGAAGATTTAACTGACCTGCTTAGCTATTAGTGGCTCACACCTCACAATGATTATCATCTCTCCGTGAAGCAAAACATCCTCTGAATTGGGGTGAAAGATAGATCTAATGTGCCAAAGTAAGTCAACATGGAAATGCAGTTTCCTGCTCTCAGAGGAAGGAGGGTCGACAGCCCAATGGGTTAATGCACCTACTGCAGCCTCCTATGTGTACCTTGCAGGCGACACATTCAGTTGCTGGTGAGATGCTGATACAGGTTTGCTTGCTATGCAGGGGCCGGTGGTCACCTCACAGCACCTCGAGAGGGTGTGCTGTTTGAGTCCCAGTGCAATTATGGAATCAGCCATGACCCCCAGATTACACCTTTTCCCCTCATTTTTTCCAGTCAGTTGGGGCCAGAGAGACAAGCTTGTGTATGGGTGTTACTAAGGTCAGAGTGCAGAATACAAAGGCACAACTGTTAGTGGGAACACATGTATTGAAGGGGCGTTAGCTGTTGGCTGATCGGGCAGGGCAATGCATCCCAATTTTCAGTAAAAACATTTTTTTTAAATGAAAAAAAACATGCCCAAGAGATACCGGACATTGGATTAGAACTCAGGTCTCCAGCATTGCAAGACCAAGGATTTACAGCTTGAGCCACTGATTGCCATGCTTCCGAGGGTCGCTTTTGGGCATATATATCTTTCTCCTGCATGCCCCTGTGAGCATACCCATTTTCATTGTGAAACATGTTCACTGAAGCCAAGGAGGATAGAACATCTGTCCCCCCCCCCCGCTCCACCAAATACCAGCTAACTGCAGTGGCCTAGAGGTTAAGTGCTTGCGTTACAGCGCTGGGGGGGCTGGGTTTGAGTACTGCTTTCGGCACATAAACAGAATAGTTGGGTAATCTCCTTGTACAGTGGTGGGTACCCACACTCCTAAAAGGTTCAGTGGCAATGTAATGTAATGAGTTCCCTGGTAAAGGGAGGGTGGAAGAAAGCAGAGAAGCGGGATGTGGAGGTGAGGAAGTGGCCGGTAAATAAAGTAGGGGGAGGTAGGGCTGGATGAATGGGTCCCTGTGGAGAAGAGGAGGAGGGGGTAGGTCTAGAGGGCATAAAGTGGGCCCTGGGGAGACAGCGAATAAGTCGGCCCTGGGAACGGTGTCATGGGGGGAAGAGGGCCCAGAATTGTGGAGGAATGGGTGTGTAAAGGAGGGTCCTAATGTGGGGAAAGGAGGCCCAGCGGAGAGGGTGTGGAATGGACCCCACCTGCCACACTTTCTCACCACCACAGTCCCACCTCTGCTTTCTTCCACCCTCCTTTTACCAGGGAACCTGCACCATATCCTTCTAGTCCTACCCCCACTCACCCCCTCTCCATAGGGACCCATTCATCCAGCCCTACCACTCCCTTTAGCCTGCCCCATCTCCTCCTTTATTTACCCTGCGCTTCCTCAGTCCTGCCTCTCTGCTTTATTCCACCCTCCCTTTTCCAAGGACCTCTTTTCATAACCACTGAACCTTTTAGAAGGAGTGTGGGTACCCACAACTGTACAAGGAGATTACGCAACTATTCCGTTTATGTGTCGAAAGCAGGACTCAAACCCATGCCCCCAACGCTGTAACGCAAGCACTTAACCTCAGGCCACTGCAGTAAGCTGATATTTGGAGAAGTGGAGGCCAGATGTTCTATCCTCATTTTCTGCAGTGAACATGTTTGACAATGCAAATGGGCATGCTCACATGGGCATGCTCACAGGGGCATGCAGAAAAAAGATATATACGCCCAAATGCAGCTCTCAGATGTGCAGCCACCAGTGGCTCAAGTGGTAAGTGCTTGGTCTTGCAATGTTGGAGACCTGAGTTCTTGTCCGATGACTCTTGGGGATTTTTTTTAATTTAAAAAAAAAATGTTTTTATTGAAAATGGGGATGCATTGCCCTGCGCGATCAGCCAACAGCTAATGCCCCTTCAATACCTGCATTCCCACTAACAGCTGTGCCTCTGTTTTCGGCACTCTGGCCTTGGTAACACCCATACACAATCTTGTCTCTCTGGCCCCAACTGACTGGAAAAAAACGGGTGTAAAAGGAGTAATCTACGGGTCATGGTTGATACCATAATTGCACTAGGACTCAAACAGGACACCTTCTCGAGGCGCTGTGATGTGACCACCGGCCCCTGCATAGCAAGCAAACCTGTATCAGCATCTCACCGGCAACTGAATGTGTCGCCTGCAGGCTACACATAGGAGGCTGCAGTAGGTGCATTAACCCATTGGGCTGCCGACCCTCCTTCCTCTGAGAGCAGGAAACTGAATTTCCATGTTGCCTTCCATTGGCACATTAGATCTCTGTTTCACCCCAAGTCAGAGGATGTTTTGCTTCACAGAGAAATGATAACCATTGTGAGGTGTGAGCCACTAATAGCTAAGCAGGTCAGTTAAATCTTTGCTTTTGTCATTGGGGTGTATTGGCATGCGCAGGGCAGTCCTCTGTCCTCTGCTACTGTATGGTTTCTTAATGCTGCTTGTTCCTGATTTTTAAATGTAAACACTCTGCTCCCAAAAGGGAAAGATTTGAAAGACTCTTGCTGTAGCAAGCCTTTCCTACTCTTTGCCCTGGGGGTGAGAGTGCAGAGGCGTAGGCAGGGTAGGGCCTGAGGGGAAAGGCCCACCCACAATCTGTAAATGCCCACTCAGCAGCTCTGTGTGGGCATTTAAAGAGATTTTTGTCATTGCAGTGGGCACAACTACATTAGCTTCAGACCCCATTTGCTAGAAAATCCTGGCTACGCCTCTGGTGCTTCCCAACTCAACAACCCATCACCCCTTCAGCCTTTCTTTCTCGTCTCACAGCACCTCCAATGCATCTTTTGTTGGTAGGTTTCCTTCACGAGGCTTAGCTAGGCCTGCATTCCTTTTCAAAGGGCCATAGAAGAGAGTAAAAAAGGAGAAGGCATAATAGAGCGGGAAGTAGGTGAAAGACGAGGGGTCAGGGGGGTTGGCAGTAAAAGAAACAGGGCCTGGCCTGGCAGAGAGTTAGAAGTTAGGGAACAGAACAATGAGCGAGGGACAAGGAAAGATATCTCAGGCATGTAGCTCTCTGAGTCTTCCCCACTGTGCCTGCAGAAAGAGACGTCCCATTCCTAGCTCTCTCCCAGATGGATACATTTGCCTGGAGAGCCCAGAATGAATGTCACTTAGGCAGAGGGCAAACACAGGGCAGCAGAGCAGGAACACCCCTTCATTTTACTATGCTCCCAGGTGGCTTCTGGGAGGCAAAAGGCATCAGTATTCCATCAACATCATCTTCACCTAGGCCACCGTCACTAAGGTTTTGTAAAGCAGGCTGTGACACTTTCTGGGGCCTAGGTGGCCAGGCCTACGTGGAAGAGCACAGATCCTAACCCTAAGTTGTGTGGGTGGCTTCACCAGAGGGGCTGCATAGAACATAGGGCTGTGCCCGTATGGGCTGTGGTCGCGTTTGGGAGCGTTAGGGACGCGTGGAGGACGCAGGGCGCAGACCTCTGTCCGTTTTCCTCCAGGATTAGGCACTGGTTGTCAGTGGTGGAGCCAGCCACTCCACAATTGGGGAAGTTAAAGGCAGAAAGCAGCTCTCTCACCGCCAGGGCAAAGAGTGGGAAAGGCTTGTTACAGCAAGAGTCTTTCAAATCTTTCACTTTTGAGAGCAGACTGTTTACATTTTAGAATCATGAACAAGCACCAATACGAAAGCGTACAGTAGCAGAGGGCATAAGACTGCTGCCCTGCGCATAACAATACACCCCAATGACAAGGTCAAAGATTTAACTGACCTGCTTAGCTATTAGTGGCTCACACCTCACAATGATTATCATCTCTCCGTGAAGCAAAACATCCTCTGAATTGGGGTGAAAGATAGATCTAATGTGCCAAAGTAAGTCAAAATGGAAATGCAGTTTCCTGCTCTCAGAGAAAGGAGGGTCGACAGCCCAATGGGTTAATGCACCTACTGCAGCCTCCTATGTGTACCTTGCAGGCGACACATTCAGTTACTGGTGAGATGCTGATACAGGTTTGCTTGCTATGCAGGGGCCGGTGGTCACCTCACAGCACCTCGAGAAGGTGTGCTGTTTGAGTCCAGGTGCAATTATGGAATCAGCCATGACCCCCCGATTACACCTTTTCCCCTCGTTTTTTCCAGTCAGTTGGGGCCAGAGAGACAAGCTTGTGTATGGGTGTTACTAAGGCCAGAGTGCAGAATACAAAGGCACAACTGTTAGTGGGAACACATGTATTGAAGGGGCGTTAGCTGTTGGCTGATCGGGCAGGGCAATGCATCCCAATTTTCAATAAAAACATTTTTTTTAAATGAAAAAAAACATGCCCAAGAGATACCGGACATTGGATTAGAACTCAGGTCTCCAGCATTGCAAGACCAATGATTTACAGCTTGAGCCACTGATTGCCATGCTTCCGAGGGTCGCTTTTGGGCATATATATCTTTCTCCTGCATGCCCCTGTGAGCATACCCATTTGCATTGTGAAACATGTTCACTGAAGCCAAGGAGGATAGAACATCTGTCCCCCCTCCCCCGCTCCACCAAATGCCAGCTAACTGCAGTGGCCTAGAGGTTAATTGCTTGCGTTACAGCGCTGGGGGGGGGGGCCTGGGTTCGAGTACTGCTTTCAGCACATAAACAGAATAGTTGGGTAATCCCCTTGTACAGTGGTTGGTACCCACACTCCTAAAAGGTTCAGTGGCTATGTAATGTAATGAGTTACCTGGTAAAGGGAGGGTGGAAGAAAGCAGAGAAGCGGGATGTGGAGGTGAGGAAGTGGCCGGTAAATAAAGTAGGGGGAGGTAGGGCTGGATGAATGGGTCCCTGTGGAGAAGAGGAGGAGGGGGTAGGTCTAGAGGGCATAAAGTGGGCCCTGGGGAGACAGCGAATAAGTCGGCCCTGGGAACGGTGTCATGGGGGGAAGAGGGCCCAGAATTGTGGAGGAATGGGTGTGTAAAGGAGGGTCCTAATGTGGGGAAAGGAGGCCCAGCGGAGAGGGTGTGGAATGGACCCCACCTGCCACACTTTCTCACCACCACAGTCCCACCTCTGCTTTCTTCCACCCTCCTTTTACCAGGGAACCTGCACCATATACTTCTAGTCCTACCCCCACTCACCCCCTCTCCAAAGGGACCCATTCATCCAGCCCTACCACTCCCTTTAGCCTGCCCCATCTCCTCCTTTATTTACCCTGCGCTTCCTCAGTCCTGCCTCTCTGCTTTATTCCACCCTCCCTTTTCCAAGGACCTCTTTTCATAACCACTGAACCTTTTAGAAGGAGTGTGGGTACCCACAACTGTACAAGGAGATTACGCAACTATTCCGTTTATGTGTCGAAAGCAGGACTCAAACCCATGCCCCCAACGCTGTAACGCAAGCACTTAACCTCAGGCCACTGCAGTAAGCTGATATTTGGAGAAGTGGAGGCCAGATGTTCTATCCTCATTTTCTGCAGTGAACATGTTTGACAATGCAAATGGGCATGCTCACATGGGCATGCTCACAGGGGCATGCAGAAAAAAGATATATACGCCCAAATGCAGCTCTCAGATGTGCAGCCACCAGTGGCTCAAGTGGTAAGTGCTTGGTCTTGCAATGTGGGAGACCTGAGTTCTTGTCCGATGACTCTTGGGGATTTTTTTTAATTTAAAAAAAAAATGTTTTTATTGAAAATGGGGATGCATTGCCCTGCGCGATCAGCCAACAGCTAATGCCCCTTCAATACCTGCGTTCCCACTAACAGCTGTGCCTCTGTTTTCGGCACTCTGGCCTTGGTAACACCCATACACAATCTTGTCTCTCTGGCCCCAACTGACTGGAAAAAAACGGGTGTAAAAGGAGTAATCTACGGGTCATGGTTGATACCATAATTGCACTAGGACTCAAACAGGACACCTTCTCGAGGCGCTGTGATGTGACCACCGGCCCCTGCATAGCAAGCAAACCTGTATCAGCATCTCACCGGCAACTGAATGTGTCGCCTGCAGGCTACACATAGGAGGCTGCAGTAGGTGCATTAACCCATTGGGCTGCCGACCCTCCTTCCTCTGAGAGCAGGAAACTGAATTTCCATGTTGCCTTCCATTGGCACATTAGATCTCTGTTTCACCCCAAGTCAGAGGATGTTTTGCTTCACAGAGAAATGATAACCATTGTGAGGTGTGAGCCACTAATAGCTAAGCAGGTCAGTTAAATCTTTGCTTTTGTCATTGGGGTGTATTGGCATGCGCAGGGCAGTCCTCTGTCCTCTGCTACTGTATGGTTTCTTAATGCTGCTTGTTCCTGATTTTTAAATGTAAACACTCTGCTCCCAAAAGGGAAAGATTTGAAAGACTCTTGCTGTAGCAAGCCTTTCCTACTCTTTGCCCTGGGGGTGAGAGTGCAGAGGCGTAGGCAGGGTAGGGCCTGAGGGGAAAGGCCCACCCACAATCTGTAAATGCCCACTCAGCAGCTCTGTGTGGGCATTTAAAGAGATTTTTGTCATTGCAGTGGGCACAACTACATTAGCTTCAGACCCCATTTGCTAGAAAATCCTGGCTACGCCTCTGGTGCTTCCCAACTCAACAACCCATCACCCCTTCAGCCTTTCTTTCTCGTCTCACAGCACCTCCAATGCATCTTTTGTTGGTAGGTTTCCTTCACGAGGCTTAGCTAGGCCTGCATTCCTTTTCAAAGGGCCATAGAAGAGAGTAAAAAAGGAGAAGGCATAATAGAGCGGGAAGTAGGTGAAAGACGAGGGGTCAGGGGGGTTGGCAGTAAAAGAAACAGGGCCTGGCCTGGCAGAGAGTTAGAAGTTAGGGAACAGAACAATGAGCGAGGGACAAGGAAAGATATCTCAGGCATGTAGCTCTCTGAGTCTTCCCCACTGTGCCTGCAGAAAGAGACGTCCCATTCCTAGCTCTCTCCCAGATGGATACATTTGCCTGGAGAGCCCAGAATGAATGTCACTTAGGCAGAGGGCAAACACAGGGCAGCAGAGCAGGAACACCCCTTCATTTTACTATGCTCCCAGGTGGCTTCTGGGAGGCAAAAGGCATCAGTATTCCATCAACATCATCTTCACCTAGGCCACCGTCACTAAGGTTTTGTAAAGCAGGCTGTGACACTTTCTGGGGCCTAGGTGGCCAGGCCTACGTGGAAGAGCACAGATCCTAACCCTAAGTTGTGTGGGTGGCTTCACCAGAGGGGCTGCATAGAACATAGGGCTGTGCCCGTATGGGCTGTGGTCGCGTTTGGGAGCGTTAGGGACGCGTGGAGGACGCAGGGCGCAGACCTCTGTCCGTTTTCCTCCAGGATTAGGCACTGGTTGTCAGTGGTGGAGCCAGCCACTCCACAATTGGGGAAGTTAAAGGCAGAAAGCAGCTCTCTCACCGCCAGGGCAAAGAGTGGGAAAGGCTTGTTACAGCAAGAGTCTTTCAAATCTTTCACTTTTGAGAGCAGACTGTTTACATTTTAGAATCATGAACAAGCACCAATACGAAAGCGTACAGTAGCAGAGGGCATAAGACTGCTGCCCTGCGCATAACAATACACCCCAATGACAAGGTCAAAGATTTAACTGACCTGCTTAGCTATTAGTGGCTCACACCTCACAATGATTATCATCTCTCCGTGAAGCAAAACATCCTCTGAATTGGGGTGAAAGATAGATCTAATGTGCCAAAGTAAGTCAAAATGGAAATGCAGTTTCCTGCTCTCAGAGAAAGGAGGGTCGACAGCCCAATGGGTTAATGCACCTACTGCAGCCTCCTATGTGTACCTTGCAGGCGACACATTCAGTTACTGGTGAGATGCTGATACAGGTTTGCTTGCTATGCAGGGGCCGGTGGTCACCTCACAGTACCTCGAGAAGGTGTGCTGTTTGAGTCCAGGTGCAATTATGGAATCAGCCATGACCCCCCGATTACACCTTTTCCCCTCGTTTTTTCCAGTCAATTGGGGCCAGAGAGACAAGCTTGTGTATGGGTGTTACTAAGGCCAGAGTGCAGAATACAAAGGCACAACTGTTAGTGGGAACACATGTATTGAAGGGGCGTTAGCTGTTGGCTGATCGGGCAGGGCAATGCATCCCAATTTTCAATAAAAACATTTTTTTTAAATGAAAAAAAACATGCCCAAGAGATACCGGACATTGGATTAGAACTCAGGTCTCCAGCATTGCAAGACCAAGGATTTACAGCTTGAGCCACTGATTGCCATGCTTCCGAGGGTCGCTTTTGGGCATATATATCTTTCTCCTGCATGCCCCTGTGAGCATACCCATTTGCATTGTGAAACATGTTCACTGAAGCCAAGGAGGATAGAACATCTGTCCCCCCTCCCCCGCTCCACCAAATGCCAGCTAACTGCAGTGGCCTAGAGGTTAATTGCTTGCGTTACAGCGCTGGGGGGGGGGGCCTGGGTTCGAGTACTGCTTTCAGCACATAAACAGAATAGTTGGGTAATCCCCTTGTACAGTGGTGGGTACCCACACTCCTAAAAGGTTCAGTGGCTATGTAATGTAATGAGTTCCCTGGTAAAGGGAGGGTGGAAGAAAGCAGAGAAGCGGGATGTGGAGGTGAGGAAGTGGCCGGTAAATAAAGTAGGGGGAGGTAGGGCTGGATGAATGGGTCCCTGTGGAGAAGAGGAGGAGGGGGTAGGTCTAGAGGGCATAAAGTGGGCCCTGGGGAGACAGCGAATAAGTCGGCCCTGGGAACGGTGTCATGGGGGGAAGAGGGCCCAGAATTGTGGAGGAATGGGTGTGTAAAGGAGGGTCCTAATGTGGGGAAAGGAGGCCCAGCGGAGAGGGTGTGGAATGGACCCCACCTGCCACACTTTCTCACCACCACAGCCCCACCTCTGCTTTCTTCCACCCTCCTTTTACCAGGGAACCTGCACCATATACTTCTAGTCCTACCCCCACTCACCCCCTCTCCACAGGGACCCATTCATCCAGCCCTACCACTCCCTTTAGCCTGCCCCATCTCCTCCTTTATTTACCCTGCGCTTCCTCAGTCCTGCCTCTCTGCTTTATTCCACCCTCCCTTTTCCAAGGACCTCTTTTCATAACCACTGAACCTTTTAGAAGGAGTGTGGGTACTCACAACTGTACAAGGAGATTACGCAACTATTCCGTTTATGTGTCGAAAGCAGGACTCAAACCCATGCCCCCAACGCTGTAACGCAAGCACTTAACCTCAGGCCACTGCAGTAAGCTGATATTTGGAGAAGTGGAGGCCAGATGTTCTATCCTCATTTTCTGCAGTGAACATGTTTGACAATGCAAATGGGCATGCTCACATGGGCATGCTCACAGGGGCATGCAGAAAAAAGATATATACGCCCAAATGCAGCTCTCAGATGCGCAGCCACCAGTGGCTCAAGCGGTAAGTGCTTGGTCTTGCAATGTTGGAGACCTGAGTTCTTGTCCGCTGACTCTTGGGGATTTTTTTTAATTTAAAAAAAAAAATGTTTTTATTGAAAATGGGGATGCATTGCCCTGCGCGATCAGCCAACAGCTAATGCCCCTTCAATACCTGCGTTCCCACTAACAGCTGTGCCTCTGTTTTCGGCACTCTGGCCTTGGTAACACCCATACACAATCTTGTCTCTCTGGCCCCAACTGACTGGAAAAAAACGGGTGTAAAAGGAGTAATCTACGGGTCATGGTTGATACCATAATTGCACTAGGACTCAAACAGGACACCTTCTCGAGGTGCTGTGATGTGACCACTGGCCCCTGCATAGCAAGCAAACCTGTATCAGCATCTCACCGGCAACTGAATGTGTCGCCTGCAGGCTACACATAGGAGGCTGCAGTAGGTGCATTAACCCATTGGGCTGCCGACCCTCCTTCCTCTGAGAGCAGGAAACTGAATTTCCATGTTGCCTTCCATTGGCACATTAGATCTCTGTTTCACCCCAAGTCAGAGGATGTTTTGCTTCACAGAGAAATGATAACCATTGTGAGGTGTGAGCCACTAATAGCTAAGCAGGTCAGTTAAATCTTTGCTTTTGTCATTGGGGTGTATTGGCATGCGCAGGGCAGTCCTCTGTCCTCTGCTACTGTATGGTTTCTTAATGCTGCTTGTTCCTGATTTTTAAATGTAAACACTCTGCTCCCAAAAGGGAAAGATTTGAAAGACTCTTGCTGTAGCAAGCCTTTCCTACTCTTTGCCCTGGGGGTGAGAGTGCAGAGGCGTAGGCAGGGTAGGGCCTGAGGGGAAAGGCCCACCCACAATCTGTAAATGCCCACTCAGCAGCTCTGTGTGGGCATTTAAAGAGATTTTTGTCATTGCAGTGGGCACAACTACATTAGCTTCAGACACCATTTGCTAGAAAATCCTGGCTACGCCTCAGGTGCTTCCCAACTCAACAACCCATCACCCCTTCAGCCCTTCTTACTCGTCTCACAGCACCTCCCATGCATCTTTTGTTGGTAGATTTCCTTCACGAGGCTTAGCTAGGCCTGCATTCCTTTTCAAAGTACCATAGAAGAGAGTAAAAAAGGAGAAGGCATAATAGAGCGGGAAGTAGGTGAAAGACGAGGGGTCAGGGGGGTTGGCAGTAAAAGAAACAGGGCCTGGCCTGTCAGAGAGTTAGAAGTTATGGAACAGAACAATGAGCGAGGGACAAGGAAAGATGTCTCAGGCATGTAGCTCTCTGAGTCTTCCCCCACGGTGCCTGCAGAAAGAGACGTCCCATTCCTAGCTCTCTCCCAGATGGATACATTTGCCTGGAGAGCCCAGAATGAATGTCACTTAGGCAGAGGGCAAACACAGGGCAGCAGAGCAGGAACACCCCTTCATTTTACTATGCTCCCAGGTGGCTTCTGGGAGGCAAAAGGCATCAGTATTCCATCAACATCATCTTCACCTAGGCCACCGTCACTAAGGTTTATAAAGCAGGCTGTGACACTTTCTGGGGCCTAGGTGGCCAGGCCTACGTGGAAGAGCACAGATCCTAACCCTAAGTTGTGTGGGTGGCTTCACCAGAGGGGCTGCATAGGACATAGGGCTGTGCCCGTATGGGCTGTGGTCGCGTTTGGGAGCGTTAGGGACGCGTGGAGGACGCAGGGCGCAGACCTCTGTCCGTTTTCCTCCAGGATTAGGCACTGGTTGTCAGTGGTGGAGCCAGCCACTCCACAATTGGGGAAGTTAAAGGCAGAAAGCAGCTCTCTCACCGCCAGGGCAAAGAGTGGGAAAGGCTTGTTACAGCAAGAGTCTTTCAAATCTTTCACTTTTGAGAGCAGACTGTTTACACTTTAGAATCATGAACAAGCACCAATACGAAAGCGTACAGTAGCAGAGGGCATAAGACTGCTGCCCTGCGCATAACAATACACCCCAATGACAAGGTCGAAGATTTAACTGACCTGCTTAGCTATTAGTGGCTCACACCTCACAATGATTATCATCTCTCCGTGAAGCAAAACATCCTCTGAATTGGGGTGAAAGATAGATCTAATGTGCCAAAGTAAGTCAACATGGAAATGCAGTTTCCTGCTCTCAGAGGAAGGAGGGTCGACAGCCCAATGGGTTAATGCACCTACTGCAGCCTCCTATGTGTACCTTGCAGGCGACACATTCAGTTGCTGGTGAGATGCTGATACAGGTTTGCTTGCTATGCAGGGGCCGGTGGTCACCTCACATCACCTCGAGAAGGTGTGCTGTTTGAGTCCCAGTGCAATTATGGAATCAGCCATGACCCCCAGATTACACCTTTTCCCCTCGTTTTTTCCAGTCAGTTGGGGCCAGAGAGACACGCTTGTGTATGGGTGTTACTAAGGCCAGAGTGCAGAATACAAAGGCACAACTGTTAGTGGGAACACATGTATTGAAGGGGCGTTAGCTGTTGGCTGATCGGGCAG
Source organism: Ambystoma mexicanum (assembly GCF_040938575.1). Classification (NCBI taxonomy): domain Eukaryota; kingdom Metazoa; phylum Chordata; class Amphibia; order Caudata; family Ambystomatidae; genus Ambystoma; species Ambystoma mexicanum. Next base: position 391,243,415 of record NC_090926.1, on the reverse strand, counting down.
GGCAATGCATCCCAATTTTCAGTAAAAACATTTTTTTTACATGAAAAAAAACACGCCAAAGAGATACCGGACATTGGATTAGAACTCAGGTCTCCAGCATTGCAAGACCAAGGATTTACAGCTTGAGCAACTAATTGCCATGCTTCCGAGGGTCGCTTTTGGGCATATATATCTTTCTCATGCATGCCCCTGTGAGCATACCCATTTGCATTGTGAAACATGTTCACTGAAGCCAAGGAGGATAGAACATCTGTCCCCCCTCCCCCGCTCCACCAAATACCAGCTAACTGCAGTGGCCTAGAGGTTAAGTGCTTGCGTTACAGCGCTGGGGGGGCTGGGTTCGAGTACTGCTTTCGGCACATAAACAGAATAGTTGGGTCATCTCCTTGTACAGTGGTGGGTACCCACACTCCTAAAAGGTTCAGTGGCTATGTAATGTAATGAGTTCCCTAGTAAAGGGAGGGTGGAAGAAAGCAGAGAAGCGGGATGTGGAGGCGAGGAAGTGGCCGGTAAATAAAGTAGGGGAAGGTAGGGCTGGATGAATGGGTCCCTGAGGAGGAGGGGGTAGGTCTAGAGGGCATAAAGTGGGCCCTGGGGAGACAGCGAATAAGTCAGCCCTGGGAATGATGTCATGGGGGGAAAAGGGCCCAGAATTGTGGAGGGATGAGTGTGTAAAGGAGGGTCCTAATGTGAGGAAAGGAGGCCCAGCGGAGAGGGTGTGGAATGGACCCCACCTGCCAAACTTTCTCACCACCACAGTCCCACTTCTGCTTTCTTCCACCCTCCTTTTAGCAGGGAACCTGCACCATATTCTTCTAGTCCTACCCCCCACTCACCCAGACCCGCCCCCTCTCCACAGGGACCCATTCATCCAGCCCTACTGCTCCCGTTAGCCTGCCCCACCTCCTCCTTTATTTACCCTGCACTTCCTCAGTCCCGCCTCTCTGCTTTCTTCCACCCTCCCTTTACCAAGGACCTCTTTTCATAACCACTGAACCTTTTAGAAGGAGTGTGGGTACCCACAAATGTACAAGGAGATTACGCAAGTATTCCGCGCTGTTACGCAAGCACTTAACCTCGAGGCCACTGCAGTTAGCTGATATTTGGAGGAGCGGGGGCCAGATGTTCTATCCTCATTTTCTGCAGTGAACATGTTTGACAATGCAAATGGGCATGCTCACATGGGCATGCTCACAGGGGCATGCAGAAGAAAGATATATACGCCCAAATGCAATTCTCAGAAGCACAGCCACCAGTGGCTCAAGTGGTAAGTGCTTGGTTTTGCAATGTTGGAGACCTGAGTTCTAATTCAGTGTCTCTTGGGGATTTTCTTTAATTTAAAAAAAAAATGTTTTTATTGAAAATGGGGATGCATTGCCCTGCGCGATCAGCCAACAGCTAATGCCCCTTCAATACCTGCGTTCCCACTAACAGCTGTGCCTTTGTTTTCGGCACTCTGGCCTTGGTAACACCCATACACAAGCTTGTCTCTCTTACCCCAACTAACTGGAAAAAAACGGGGGGAAAAGGTGTAATCTACGGGTCATGGTTGATACCATAATTGCACAAGGACTCAAACAGTACACCTTCTCGAGATGCTGTGACGTGACCACCGGCCCCTGCATAGCAAGCAAACCTGTATCAGCATCTCACCGGCAACTGAATGTGTCGCCTGCAGGCTACACATAGGAGGCTGCAGTAGGTGCATTAACCCATTGGGCTGTCGACCCTCCTTCCTCTGAGAGCAGGAAACTTAATTTCCATGTTACCTTCCATTGGCACATTAGATCTCTGTTTCACCCCAAGTCAGAGGATGTTTTTCTTCACAGAAAGATGATAATCATTGTGAGGTATGAGACACTAATAGCTAAGCAGGTCAGTTAAATCTTTGCTTTTGTCATTGGGGTGTATTGACATGCGCAGGGCAGTCATCTGTCCTCTGCTACTGTATGGTTTCTTATTGCTGCTTGTTCATGATTTTTAAATGTAAACACTCTGCTCCCAAAAGTGAAAGATTTGAAAGACTCTTGCTGTAGCAAGCCTTTCATACTCTTTGCCTTGGGGGTGAGACTTTAGAGGTGTAGGCAGGGTAGGGCCTGAGGGCAAAGGCCCACCCAAAATCTGTAAATGCCCACTCAGCAGCTCTGTGTCGGCATTTAAAGAGATTTTTGTCAGTGCAGTGGGCCCAACTACATTAGCTTCAGACCCCATTTGCTAGAAAATCCTGGCTACACCTCTGGTGCTTCCCAACTCAACAACCCATCACCCCTTCAGCCCTTCTTACTCGTCTCACAGCACCTCCCATAAGTGAGGAATGCATCTTTTTTTGGTAGATTTCCTTCAAGAGGCTTAGCTGGGTCTGCATTCCTTTTCAAAGGGCCATAGAAGTGAGTAAAAAAGGATAAGGCATAATAGAGCGGGAAGAAGGTGGAAGACGAGGTGTCGAAATAGAAAGTATACCGTGCTTCCTATTGTAATAAATATATTTAATATTGGCCTACGCCAAGCTGCTCGAAAGTCGCTTGTCAAAGAAATCTGTTTTGCAAGGTCCTGACCTTAAATCCATGTAGGCCGCCATTTTAGGTCAAACTGCCATTTCAGGATTCGTTGTGTAAAAGTCACCCTGTGAGCTAAAATGGTGGACAATGTCATTCCAGAATACAACATGGCCGTCTTGACCTCTGTACATAGCTAATATGTAATTTGCCTGCAGGCCACTTGTTGAGGTCATGAACTGAGACCTTGTCCTTCACTGACCTATGTGTAGAAGGATTCCTCATACAATGAAAACTAATCCACGAGCATATGTTGAGACAATGTATTCAAATACTGAACGAAGAACATCTGTTTAACTACATTGTATTAATGTTTAAGAAGGCCTGCATGGAAAACTTTAGAATACACAGTTATTGCATACGCTTTTTGATACATGTATTAAAGGCAAACAAGTTATATGCGGTTATTTGAGACTTGGCACGAACCCTAGATCGGTGATGTATTAAAAGGAATATTAACCCGAAGTGGGGCTGGACATCGTACCCACTAAATGTATAAAAAGCGAATGCATTCTAATGTACAGCGTCTCTCACTGAACACACTGAACCACGCTGGAGTTCGTTGTGTTGTACTGAGGGATGAAAGCTATCTGATTTTGATCTGTTTTTGTAACTGGATTCTGTATAAAATAAAGTACTTTGTATGTTCCTTTGTAACCCGTGTTTGGTGTATTTCCTTTTGGGGTACTCAGCCTCGATATTCTTTTTCTGTTTTCACAGTTGGCGCCCGAATATGGACCCTCAAGATTGATGCCGGATTGTTGAAGGTTGACGCACGCTATCGGACCGGGCTCGGACCGTGTGACATAAGGGGCCCCCTGAATGAGACACGACACCTCAACAGCGCTGCACGACCCGATCCTTGGATGATAAGCGTGTGATCCGAGACGGCATCTTGACGAGGGTCCACTTATCGAGGTGGCAGATTTGCTGAAATCACCATACACTTGGTAAGATTAGTTAGGTAAGATTCTTAGAAGTACCGATCCGTCCTCCTTAGGTTTGGTCAGGTGAGTCGTGACTCGATTCTTAATTTAACCCTGACAATTTGAATTTTGGCGCATTGTGTCTGCAGACACAATTATTAACCAGGTAACACCAAGAATTTGAGATATGCCTGGGAAATTGTCTACCTGCTTTAGAGCATTATTCCACAGTGATAGAAAATCTTTGGAATTTAGCCGCCCCGCACCATAGGAGGGGTCGCCGGCATGTACTATGTACTGTAAGTATGGCATTGGAAGTATAGTATTTAATGATATTTGGCACAGATAAACCAGACATGCCTCCGAACTTCAGTGGCCAATCAATGGTAGTTTTGAGATCCCTCGCATTGAATATTTGGAGTCAGTCTTGTTAAAGAAAAAGGCTAGACCTGCAGCATTTGATGTTTTGCAGAATTGGAAAAAAGAAGCGTTGCAACAACTTAAAGGTAGAGAGAAACATGCACGTTGTCATAAAACGAACGCTGAAAAAGCATTGTTATATGACCAAAACAAACAGTCTGAGGCGACTAACAATATGGATAGGGCTTTCTCACTTGGAATTCAGAAAATCTATTCTTCTAAAGCTCTTCAAATTTCTGATGAGTTTATTGACAAAATATGAAATGAACGAAGGCCTGGTGCCTCTGCGCCACCTCCGTATGTTCCTCTTCCCACTGCTGTACCTCTTCCTGCTGTTATTCCTGCTCTTCCTGCTCAACCTGTTGTTCCTATTCCTCTGGTTTTTGTCCCTCCACCTGCTCCTCCGCCTCTTTTTATTGCACCAGTTATAGTACCTCCATCGAATTTGCCTGCTCCCTCTCTTCCAAGTGGTCCTGAGCTGCTTGTAACCGATCGAGGTGCAGTAACAAAAGTTGTCACTTGCAATACTGTACCGCCGGAGAAGAAACGTGAGTTAATTGCATGGGCTAAGCATTTTATGGAGAAGGATGATCAAGCTAGCGTTTTTGCCACACTTTGTAATACGGATAATTTTCCTGAGAAAAATGTTTTTATTAAAGGTTTAGGGATTCAGTTATGTATAATGTGGGGAAGATTAAATAATGCGGATGTTCCGCAAGGATTAAGGGATCTAAATACTCTAGTGCTTTCTAGAGAAACTGTGTAGAAGGTAAATGAGCATGTTGAGAGGTTATTTGGGTATAGAAAGGAGTTAGAAAAGTTACAGAATGAGGATGATGAAGAGGAGAATATGTATGTACAGAAACGGTTCCTTCCGTGTCGTAAACCGATATCGGAGGAAATGCGAATTTGTAAGAAAGACGCGATTAGATGGATTGTAGGCATAACGATAACTCCAGTTGAGGTATATGACACATATAGTCAATATACGTTGGAAATGCAGAGGAAAGTGATTCAGGTAATGGTAGAATACCTGCAGGATGAATGTGTAAAAAGGAAGATTAGTTGTCCAACAAAGTTATTGAGCATTTATAAGAGAGCTTTTTCACTTGACACTTCTTCGACTGCTTTAGCGCTCGACTTGGCTCTGTTGCTTAGTAAGCGTTCGGAGTCACCTATTTCTCAGTTGCCTATGAGAGAGGTTCCTCCGAAATTTCTCCCGAAGGTTGAGGTTGCAGCCGATGCTGTAAATAATATAGTCACTGTGAACATTCCTGCACATCATGTATCAAAGTTTGTTCACGTCCCGTTCTGAAGACAGGAAGTGAATACTATTAGGCAATCTATCCTAGATATTAGGAAACATTCGACAGGGTTCTATAAAGATATGGAATCCATTTTGCAGTCCTCAGTGTTCACCTTAGGTGACATTGATTTGTTGTTTCCTGTACTCCTGCCCGTAGATTTATGGAAACAAATTAGAACTATTGACGATGTACCCGGGTTGGGAGATACATGGGCGAATATAACCAGACTCGATGGGGAAAGGCCAGCTGGCAAAAGACCGCAACAGGTGATATTAACTCTGCCTGATAGAATCATTGCTAAATTAAAAACCATAATTCCCGAAAAGAGAATTATTTGGGACAAGCTTACGGCCTGTGTCCAAGGAAAGTCTGAAGGTGCTACTGAGTTCTTTAATCGGTTTGAACAGGTATTCTCGGATTTCAGTGGACAAGACTTAGGCACAGAGTCTGGGAAAAGATTATTTGTGGACAAATTTGTACGTGGATTACTGCATCACATCCAGTCACAGATTATGTCTTCTAAGAGTGCTTGGCAGGCGAAATCACAATCAGAAGTACTGCACATGGCCTAGTACTATGAGAACCGTGTCAATAATGAAAAAGATAGGATTGAAAAACGGAAAGGCGATTTAAAAACTAAAGTGCTATTGCAGAAAATTGTTAGGGGCCCCATAGGGGGTAGTTCTCAGGTTAGAGGTCAGTATGTCCCGCAGGGGAATGTGCCATTGGGTCCTGTGAATATTAACCAGTGTGCTTATTGTCGTTGAGAGGGTAATTGGCGAGCACAATGCCCGTCCTTCAACAAAGGTCGAATAATACATTTGGTAATATGGGTAGGCGATCCAGAGGTCGCCCGGGCGTAGGAGGCTCTGGTAGAGGTCAGTTTACACAGGACCCTCAGCAACCTTTTTCGCAGGACAATCAGACTCCGATTGCGGACACTAGGAATATATTTGATCACCCTTCCACTGCATATTTATCTGAAGAGTTTCATTTTGATGATATTCTGTTCCGTTAGGATTGTCCAAAGCATGGTTTGGAACCTACACCTATTCCCGTCAATCAGAAAGGTCCCTACATTGAAATAGTGGTGGGAAATAGGAAACATCAGTTTTTGATAGACACTGGAGCACAGAAGTGTTCCATTGATCATTCGCGGGTTCCAAACATTCCACTGTCAGGGCAAACCAATGTTTCTGTAGGGTTTTCCGGTAAATCAGTTGGATGTCCGGTTTCTATGCCGGTACCTATTTCTTTGGGTCCCTTTACGGACCAGTGTCCATTTCTGTTGACTTCGGATTGCGGAGAGAACTTGCTGGGGTTGAATTTGTTAAAAGAATTAAATGCAGTGATTTATTGTTCTTCTGATGGAGTGCGCTTGACGATTTCACCACAGCAATTTTCTGCCTCGCAATTATTGACTAGACCTTTGCCTCCAGAATTCATTGATGTACCAGAGAGCTTGTGGGCTGTCGATGACAATGATGTCGGCGTTTTACAGATTGAGCCTGTTAAGATAGTTTTGAAACATGAAATTGAGCTGCCACGCATTCCCCAGATTTCGGTTGAGGGCGAGCAAGCTTTGAAATGTATTGTTTCCGATTTTGTGCATCGCTGTGTGATTGAAGAAATTTCAGGAAGTTTGTGTAATAGTCCGATTTTACCTGTGTACAAGAAAGGCGATAATGTAATTCCATTCTGTTTTATAATTGATTTACGTGCCATTAATAAAGTTGTGGCACCACAATTTCCAATTATGCCTGATGTAACGACAATCCTAACCATGATTCCAGCTACAGCTACTTACTTCAGTGTTGTGGACTTAAAGAATGCGTTCTTTAGTATTCCTATACACAAGGATAGTAGATATTTGTTCGCGTTCACCTTAGGGGGACGCTCGTTTACATTTACTCGTGCACCTCAAGGGTACACAGAGAGTCCTAGTATTTATAGTAGGGCTTTGAAAGAACTATTTGAAACCCTTGAATTGCCCTCTACCTGTACTTTGCTTCAGTAAGTTGATGATTTGCTTCTAGCTGCTGACTCTGAGAGTGCCTGTAAGGAGGGCACTGTGTTATTACTTATTCATCTAGCTAAGCATGGTCACAAATCTTCGCTTAAAAAATGTCAATATTGTCGTCAGGAGGTCACCTATTTAGGCTATCTCTTGTCAAAGGAGGGAAGAAGATTGACACCTGAAAGAATAAAACACATTTCTGGCATGTCTGTCCCAAATACACAGAAGGAAGTTAGGGCCTTGATAGGTATGGCTTCTTACTGTTGGTTGTGGATCCCATATTTCTCACTAGTGATCAAACCGATGGTGGCTTTGACAAAGAAGGGCATTTCTTCGCCATTGCCATGGAGCGCGGTACAGCAGCAGTCGTTTGAATTGCTTAAGACTGCATTATGCTCTGCACCAGTTTTGGGCACAACAAACTATGAAAAGGCCTTTGTATTGTCTGTGCATGAATGTGATGGATGTGCTTTGGCTGTATTAACGCAGGAACATGGAGGGAAGAATAGGCCGTGCGGTTACTATTCTTCTGCCCTTGATCCTGTAGCATGCGCTTTGCCAGGATGTTTTCGCGCTGTCGCTGCTGCTGCCACGTCTGTAAAACAGAGTGAGGGAATGGTCCTAGGCCATGATCTAACCCTGATGGTGCCTCACTCTGTAGATGTTCTATTGAACCGAACTCAAACGCAACACCTCACTTCTGCACGGTTGACAAGATATGAATTGATCTTGTTTGCTCCTCACATTCAAATTAAGAGGTGTTGTGCCCTTAATCCGGCTGAACTCCTACCTTTTCCGCAAGATACTACTTGCGGCGATCAAGAGTCACATGATTGTTTGTATACGACTGAACAAGAAACAAAGGGTAGAATTGATTTGAAAGATACTCCTTTGGATAATCTGCAAGGAGAGCTGTTTTGTGACGGCTCCTGCTTTAAACTTCCGGATGGTACATCCACAGCCGCTTATGCAATCACTACATTGAGCACGGTTGTGGAATCTAAGAGAATTACGCATAATTCTGCGCAGGCCGCAGAGATTATAGCATTGACCCGAGCTTGTGAACTTTCCGATGGGCTTGCAGTAAATATATATACTGATAGTCGGTATGCCTTTGGGGTGGTTCACAACTTTGGGAGACTTTGGTCAGAAAGAGTGTTCCTAACTTCGCATGGCACCAAGATTCAACATGGCTCCCTAATAGTGCGACTACTCTCAGCGCTTGCGCTCCCTACTCAGTTAGCAGTTATGAAATGTGCAGCACATCGAAAGATTGTTGATGATATTGGAAAAGGGAATGCTTTCGCTGATGAGATAGCTAGACAAACTGCCACAGATCTCTTCATGGAGATGTATGTTTCAAGGGGGACTGAAGATGCATATGTAATGGATGAGGGTGTTGGGTCTGTATGGGATATCCAAGCTGATGCCACAATGGAAGAGTGTAAAAGGTGGGCTGAAGGCTTGGGGAAACTTGATGATGATGGGTGTTGGGTGGACATGGTCGAAGGAAAGTGGCTGTTACCTGACGCCTATGTCATGATGATGTTTGTCATGGCACATGGCCCTACACACGTTTGTGCCCAGCAGGTTACGAAAATGTTAGAAAAAGTTTGGGCAAATGACAAGATTTCGAAAATTGCCCAGCGCTACGTCCAGAACTGCATGATTTGCCTACAACAAAATGTGGGAAAGGGGACATCAACTCCAAGGGGAAGTTTTGGCCCACCTTCTGTCCCCTTCGAAGTTATTCACTTTGATTTCATTGAAATGGAACGATGCAACAATTTAAAGTATGTCCTTGTGGTCATTTGTGCCTTTAGTACATGGGTTGAGGCTTTCCCTATTAAAGATGCTACGGCCATGACCACTGCGAAAACTATGTTAAAGTAGTACTTCCCCTGGTTCGGTTTGCCAAGAGTTATCTGGTCGGACAATGGTCCACATTTTGTCGCCGCTGTAATTCTACAGATATGTACAGCGTTACGAATTGACAAACGGTTCCATTTGGCCAGACATCCTCAGAGCGCCGGACTAGTAGAAAGACACAACGGTATCATCAAGAACAAGCTTGCTAAGACGTGTGCCGGCACCAAACTGAAATGGCCAGACGCCTTACCGATCGTGTTATTAGCCATGCGTACAACCCCTCAAACTAAGACAGGGCTCTCTCCATTTGAGGTGGTAATGGGGAGACCTGCCAATATCTGGAATCTTCCAAAATGTCGAACTTTAAAGAATGTTGAAAATGTACTACTTTCAGATTATTGTAGCCAATTGACTAAAAACCTGTATTTGATTCATCACCATGTACGAGAAGCTTTACCTGTACGATACGAGGGCCCGGGCCACAGCATACGGCCTGGGAGTTGGGTGCTCGTCAAATCATTTCAGCGAACCTCCTGCCTCGCGCCTCGCTGGTGTGGGCCATTCCAGGTCCTGTTGGTCACCCAGACAGCGGTGCGGGTAGCTGGTCGAAAGAACTGGATCCACGCGTCACACATCAAGAAACTTCCTCGCCCTGTGCCACACGCTACAGAAGAAACAGAACCCCTTGCTGATACTGAAACCAATGATCCCGAAGCAGTAAGCAGCACTGAGAGTGTGTCGGAGAATATCTCTGAGCCCGGGAGGCTTGGGGAAACTGCCATTTTGTCTCCACACTCTCCACAAATTTTGCACCCAGAAACGGCTGTTTCAGATTCAGCCTCTCCACTTGCCTCCGACACGTTGCTTCCAGCAGGAAGTGACAACATATTGTTTCTGGATCAATCAGTACCATAAAAGTACGATATAACTTGCGACCACGAAGATAGACTTACGGCACGGTTCGGCTGTGCATTCGGAGAAGGAAAAGAGTCATCGAGGGCTTGCTTTTGCCAAAATTTGAGGAAAAGGGATTCTGTTGGCTAGGGTTGTGGAAGGACTAAGAAGTCGCGCGACCGGGGGGTCGCCAGCAACGACCATTGGGGTTTCCATCCGAAGACTACAATGCCTGCTACCGCCACCGCTCGTATTGGACTTGTAAATAAGGGGGTGACCAACCGGGACAATGGACAAAATGCCTGGGCCCCGAAAACATATTGCTGTATTCTTATAATGATATTTGGTTTTTTAATAGTCGCTGCCTTAGGAATATGGTACGTCGAGGAAACTCACTCTTTAGAACTTTTGTTTCCTACTGAAAGTGCACCCATTGTTCCTACTCCCTTTGTACATTTGCACACTTTATCCCCTCGGGATTCCCAGCACAGACAAAGGTACCACAATAACACTCTACTACTTATCATGAATGCTACACATGCCATTTTTAATAAATCCAACTGCTGGGTCTGCTCACATTTACAACAACACGGGGATAAGGAGCTAGGTTGGTATATTCATCCTTTACCATTGACAACTGCCTGCTATGCTTCTCTTAGAGCACCGTTCTTTGGCCGATGGAATGATAGCATCTCAGGGAACTTTGATGGCACCAATTTGAATAGTTTTGAGAAACGTGTTTTGACTCCCCTGGGATGCTCGCTTTTTGCAAATAGGAGTAAACGAATGTTGCTTCTATTAGGCCTTCTGACAAACTGTCTCGTCCTTTCCAATCTTTGATTTCCTTTAAAATGGCTCCTATAGGCAATAAGGACGCCATGCCTCCGTCTTACACTGTTAACCATAGCCCTGATTCAGTTTCTTTTTGCATACAGAGGAATGGAACTCAGTCAATGGGAAAATGTTTAGGTTGTGCCAACGTTGCATATTTGACTGAGGAGAACAGACCTTTGTATGTAGGTAATGTAGCATTCCCGTGGTTGCCCAGGGATTGGCAGGGAACCTGTTATTTAGGGATCCTGTTACCTGGGGTGTTTATAGCTAGTACAAAAGAAGTTTCGAAGGCTCGTCCACAGCGGGATGAGAATGGTGACACCCCAGCACAAGTCTTGGGAGATATAGCAAAATCAGTTGTGCCATTTTGGGGGCAGATAGCGAATTCAGAAGATATCAGAAAACTAGCGAGAGTACTGGAGAGAACCATCAACCGGACCACGGACATACTCTATAATATGACGTTAGAACAAAAGGCGATAAGATTAGTAGCACTTCAAAATCGAATGGCATTAGATGTCTTTCTGGCTGAGCGTGGTGGAGTATGCAAATTAGTGGGGTCCGCTTGCTGTGTTATCGTACCAGATTCCTCCTCAACTATCTTCAAGTCAATACAGAATCTGCACGTCCTTAGTTCCGAAGTGCATGTTCCCGAGGGAAACTGGGATCTGAGCGCTTGGTTCTGGGACTTCTTGCGGTCTTGGGGTTGGAAGGTGCTTTCGGTCTTATTGATTATTTTGGCAATACTATTGTTTCTTTGTTGTTGTATTCAGTGTCTGCCTGGTATGTGTTCGATACTAGGGGGAAGTTGCGCACAAGCGATAGGTTTGATAGGACATAAAGTGTATGCCCCAGATAAGACTTCCAAAGAATATGTATTAAAGGATATTTTAGAAAAAGACCTAATGGCAATAGATATTTCTGATAGTGATTCAGGGTGCATGGACAATGATGCATGGAGTTATTTGCAAGGAGATCCAAAGTAGTTTTTAGCACTTGGCATAGGCCAAAAGGAGGGTTTGTCGAAATAGAAAGTATACCGTGCCTCCTATTGTAATAAATATATTTAATATTGGCCTATGCCAAGCCTACGCCAAGCTGCTCGAAAGTCGCTTGCGAAAGAAATCTGTGTTGCAAGGTCATGACCTTAAATCCATGTAGGCCACCATTTTAGGTCAAACCGCCATCTTAGGATTCGTTGTGTAAAAGTTACCCTGTGAGCTAAAATGGTGGACAATGTCATTCCAGAATACAACATGGCCGTCTTGACCTCTGTACATAGCTAATATGTAATTTGCCTGCAGGCCACTTGTTGAGGTCATGAACTGAGACCTTGTCCTTCACTGACCTATGTGTAGAAGGATTACTCGTACAATGAAACTAATCCACAAGCATATGTTGAGACAATATATTCAAATACTGAACGAAGAACACCTGTTTAACTACATTGTATTAATGTTTAAGAAGGCCTGCATGGAAAACTTTAGAATACACAGTTATTGCACACGCTTGTTGATACATGTATTAAAGGCAAACCAGTTATATGAGGTCATTTGAGACTTGGCACGAACCCTAGATCGGTGATGTATTAAAAGGAATATTAACCCGAAGTGGGGCTGGACATCGCACCCACTAAATGTATAAAAAGCGAATGCATTCTAATGTACAGCGTCTCTCACTGAACACACTGAACCACGTTGGAGTTTGTTGTATTGTACTGAGGGCCGATAGCTATCTGATTTTGCTCTGTTTTTGTAACTGGATTCAGTATAAAATAAAGTACTTTGTATGGGTTCTACGTTATTTAATCGCTGGACTTTACATTGCGGGTTTTTTTACAGCAAATTGTTTTGCGAAAAAATAACCCTCGAATTTTTTTTTGGGGGGGTTTCCCCCCAAAACACCCATTCACTTTATTTTTTTTTTATTCCCTTACACTATTTTTTTTCACTTTTTATCCCCCCCCCAAAAAAAAAACAATGAGTTTTTTTTCGAAAATAAATTTGCGGTAAAAAACCCCACGATGAAAAGTCCCACGATCAAAGGACGGTATACCTTTGTATGTTCCTTTGTAACCCGTGTTCGGTGTATTTCCTTTTGGGGTACTCAGCCTCGATATTCTTTTTCTATTTTCACAGAAGGGTCAGGTGGGTTGGCAGTAAAAGAAACAGGGCCTGGCCTGGCAGAGAGTTAGAAGTCAGGCAATACAACAATGAGCGAGGGAGAAGGAAAGATGTCTCAGGCATGCAGCTCTCTGAGTCTTCCCCACTGTGCCTGCAGAAAGAGACGTCCTATTCCTAGCTCTCTCCCGGATGGATACATTTGCCTGGAGAGCCCAGAACGAATGTCACTTAGGCAGAGGGCAAACACAGGGCAGCAGAGCAGGAACACCCCTTCATTTTACTATGCTCCCACGTGGCTTCAGGGAGAAAAAAGGCATCAGTATTCCATCAAGATCATCTTCACCTAGGCCACTGTCACTAAGGTTTACAAAGCAGGCTGTGACACTTTCTGGGGCCTCGGTGGCCAGGCCTACGTGGAAGAGCACAGATCCTAACCCTAAGTTGTGTGGGTGGCTGCACCAGAGGTGCTGCATAGGGCTGTGCCCGTATGGGCTGTGGTCGCGTTTGAGAGAGTTAGGGACGTGTGGAGGACGCAGGGCGCAGACCTCTGTCCGTTTTCCTCCAGGATTAGGCACTGGTTGTCAGTGGTGGAGCCAGCCACTCCACAATTGGGGAAGTTAAAGGCAGAAAGCAGCCCTCTCACCACCAGGGCAAAGAGTGGGAAAGGCTTGTTACAGCAAGAGTCTTTCAAATCTTTCACTTTTGAGAGCAGACTGTTTACATTTAAGAATCATGAACAAGCACCAATAAGAAAGCATACAGTAGCAGAGGGCATAAGACTGCCCTGCGCATAACAATACACCCCAATGACAAAGTCAAAGATTTAACTGACCTGCTTAGCTATTAGTGGCTCACACCTCACAATGATTATCATCTTTCCGTGAAGCAAAACATTCTCTGAATTGGGGTGAAAGATAGATCTAATGTTCCAAAGTAAGTCAACATGGAAATGCAGTTTCCTGCTCTCAGAGGAAGGAGGGTCGACAGCCCAATGGGTTAATGAACCTAATGCAGCCTCCTATGTGTACCCTGCAGGTGACAAATTCAGTTGCTGGTGAGATGCTGATACAGGTTTGCTTGCTATGCAGGGGCCGGTGATCACCTCACAGCACCTCGAGAAGGTGTGCTGTTTGAGTCAGTTGGGGCCAGAGAGACAAGCTTGTGTATAGGTGTTACAAAGGCCAGAGTGCAGAAAACAAAGCTACAACTGTTAGTGGGAACGCATGTATTGAAGAGGCGTTAGCTGTTGGCTGATCAGGCAGGGCAATGCAACCCCATTTTCAATAAAAACATTTTTTATAATTGAAAGAAAACATGCCCAAGAGATACCAGACAGTGGATTAGAACTCAGGTCTCCGGCATTGCAATACCAAGGACTTACAGCTTGAGCCACTTGCCACCATGCTTCTGAGTTTTACTTTTGGGCGTATATATCTTTCTCCTGCATGCCCCTGTGAGCATACCCATTTGCATTGTGAAACATGTTCACTGAAGCCAATGAGGATAGAACATCTGCCCCCCCCACCCCTCCCACTCCAGAAAATACCAGCTAACTGCAGTGGCCTAGAGGTCAAGTGCTTGCGTTGCAGCGCTAGGGGGCCTGAGTACCGCTTTCGGCACATAAACAGAATAGGCTGGTAATCTCATTGTACAGTGGTGGGATCCCACACTACTTCCAACAGGTTCAGTGGCTATGTAATGTAATGAGTTCCCTGGTAAAGGGAGGGTGGAAGAAAGCAGAGAAGCTGGATGTGGAGGCGAGGAAGTGCCGGCTAAATAAAGTAGGGGGAGGTAGGGCTGGATGAATGGGTCCCTGTGGAGAAGAGGAGGAGGGGCTGGGTGAGCGGGGGTAGGTCTAGAGGTCATGGGGATGTAGGATAAAATGGGCCCTGGAGAGAAAGCGAATAAGTCGGCCCTGGGAACGGTGTCATGGGGGGAAGAGGGCCCAGAATTGTGGAGGGATGGGTGTGTAAAGGAAGGCCCTAATGTGGGGAAAGGAGGCCCAGCAGAGAGGGTGTGGAATAGACCCCACCTGCCACACTTCCTCACCACCACAGTCCCATCTCTGCTTTCTTTTACCAGGGAACCTGCACCATATCCTTCTAGTCCTACCCCAACTCACCCAGACCCGCCTCCTCTCCACAGGGACCCATTCATCCAGCCCTCCGCTCCCTTTAGCCTGCCCCACCTCCTCCTTTATTTACCCTGGACTCCCTTCACCAAGGACCTCTTTTCATAACCACTGAACCTTTTAGAAGGAGTGTGGGTACCCACAACTGTACCAGGAGATTACGCAACTATTGCATTTATGTGCTGAAAGCAGGACTCTAACCCATGCCCCCAGCACTGCACTTAACCTCGAGGCCACTGCAGTTAGCTGATATTTGGAGGAGGGGGGGGGAGATGTTCTATCCTTATTTTCTGCAGTGAACATGTTTGACAATGCAAATGGGCATGCTCACAGGGGCATGCAGAAGAAAGATATATAAGCCCAAAAGTTACTCTCAGCAGCACAGCCGCCGATGGCTCAAGTGGTAAGTGCTTGGTCTTGCAATGCTGGAGACCTGAGTTCTAATCCAATGTCTGGTGTCTCTTGGGGATGTTTTTTTTAATTTAAAAAAAATGTTTTTATTGAAAATGGGGATGCCTTGCCCTGCGCGATCAGCCAACAGCTAATGCCCCTTCAACACCTGCGTTCCCACTAATAGTTGTGCCTTTGTTTTCGGCACTCTGGCCTTGGTAACACCCATACACAAGCTTGTCTCTCTGGCCCCAAATGACTGGAAAAAAACAGGGGGAAAGGTGTAATCTACGGGTCATGGTTGATACCATAATTGCACTAGGACTCAAACCGGACACCTTCTCGAGGTGCTGTGACGTGACCACCGGCCCCTGCATAGCAAGCAAACCTGTATCAGCATCTCACCGGCAACTGAATGTGTCGCCTGCAGGCTACACATAGGAGGCTGCAGTAGGTGCATTAACCCATTGGGCTGTCGACCCTCCTTGTCATTCTGCCCCCATCCAATGGCAGTCGTCTCCCCAAGCTCCACCCCTGGTGGCCATCTTCAAATTTGGTAGAGCACGTAAAGTGGCAGTATGAACCAAGGAGAACAACAGAGGGGAAGGAGGGAGGGGTTGCATGTGAATTCATGCCAGCCCCATGCTGGAGAACAGGAGTTACAGGTTAGTTAGTGTTAGGGAGAATTCTCATTTTATGGCTAATTTCCCTTACCTATTGTGTCCCCCAGTAGCTTTGCTGGATTCGAAGGGTTTGTTTCTTTTTACCTGCTAAGAGTGAGACTCTTTTTCCCACTCTTAGGCATTTTTTGCTATGTGTGTTCTAGGCTATTTTTGTGTTTAATATCTATGGGGTTTTCTCTCCCTCCACAGGAACCATCTTTATGCACATGTGTTACACAACACCCTCCGTGAAGTGACACAGAGGTGTCGTAGCGACCCCCAAACATAGACTCCATACCCTGGGACTGACTACTGTCTCCCAGAGCATGTAAAGTCTCCATTGACTTTACTAGTCAAACTTACAAACTTAACAAGTACAACCCATCTTACTATGGAGGTACTGGAAAGGGTTAATAGTCTTTCCCTTAGGTTCATTTTTGAGGGGGTACCTTAAAGTCCCACTCTCTAAAGTTTCTGGCTGGTGGCAGTGGTTACTACCAAAAATATTCAACCGCAAATATTTTCCTATGGAATTTTCCCATTGTTCGAGGCTAATACGTTTACTGGCAGCCTCTAACATACCGCCGGTTTATTTTATTATTAACTTTACTCTGGTAGCTTTTATTTGCCAGAACTTTAATATAACTTCTTTCTCGAGTCTTACTCCATACTCCTAACCCAGATCGGGGATCCTATGTTCGCTCTTTTGGTGGGCTTCTGCCAAGAAGCCCTCCTTTTCGGCGCCTCTGAGTCTGGGGTGGGTCTGTTGTTTGGGAGGGGGAGTAAAACCCCTGGACAGAGTTGCCACTGTAACTCAGGTCACACTCTAACCTGATAGGCTGGAGGGTCCCCCACCAAGAAGACCACTCCACTGTGTGAGTGACAGCTAGGCTGTATGAATGGGTCTCTTTCTGCATAAAAGCAGGGTCCTGAGGACTGGAAGAGAAAGACGTTTCCACTGGAACTACGCAACCGAAGGGATGAGAAGCCACAGACATCTTCCACATCTACACCACCGGTGAAGCCCTGCCAGATCGTCTCACCACTTTTCTTCCACATGACGAGAGGAGATCTTCATCGAAAGAGCTTTTTTCCCTTGAGCTGGTGGGGACAACCAGTTCGTCCATCGCTTCTCCGGACCTGCCTTGGTCGAATCGACAGTGCACCGCACTTGGAGACCGGATAGCCAGGCAGCTATCGACCCGGACCGCGATTAAAAGGAGCGTACCTTTTAAACTTTGTTTGGCAGCACCGCGGCTGTTTTCATCCCCGGGTAGTGCAGTTACTTGATCCTTCCTCCACGACGAGAGCCTCTCTTCCTCTGCTGGACTCCTCGAACTGCAGGAACTACCAGGAACAACCGCCACCGCAGGAGCCAGTTCGTCACGTTTAAGGTACATTGTTCCGCCAGGCCTCCCTTTTCCCGTGGTAGCCCTAAAGGTGTTTTAAATCCTTTATCTACTTGTCTGGTTGGCCGCCCTCTCTCTTAACATTGTCTTTCGCCTCGCATCTACCTCTTCAATATTTTTCTACAAAAGACTTGACTGCAGCTACAAGAACATTTTTTGCTCCTAAGCTCTTGGTCCTGTACCACTGACTCTGGCTCAGGCCCATTGACTCTGGCTGATTTGTTAGATCTGCTCTCACTAGATTTGTTTTCAATGAGAAATGTGTTGATGCACCTACATCTTCTAAACCCCTCTTCCTTCCTACTGTTTTAACTTGTGGAGGGCCATTTTGCTCAGTTTTCATCACACTTATCTTTCTGCTAAAGTGTCACTGTGCATTACTTGTTCACAAAACTTCAGGGAAGTGTTGCTAGGGGGTGTCTGAAGATATTTCGGTTTAACTTGTGCTTTCCCTCCCTTTCGATAAATTGTTAGAGTGCCATTTGTAGTTGGTTTTCACTGTGCCGTTTTGCTCAGTTTTCACTCTACCGCAAACTTGCCTACAATTGAATAGGGGGTTGTATATACTTTTCCTGGACTAGACTGAACTTACTTAATCAACTGTGATTTATGTGTTAAACTAGAAGTGCATAGAATAAATATATTCTCTTTTTGATACAAAGCTCTGGTCAGTGTTTCCTTGTTCCATAGTACTGTGATACCTATTGTGTAAAACCTGAATACTGCTCATCTCCCTCTTGCGATAAGTCTGCCTGCTCAGCCACAGCTACCAACTAAATCTTTGTGGTACAGACTTATACCAAAAGGGGATTTATTGCTCTCACCTGTAGTCCTAATCTGGTGTAGTGCTCCCTAAGGGAACTGCACTGGATTCTGCCTAACAGTAAATTGTTCTTTCTCCAGCATTGGGTCTGGCATGGATTCACATGCTCATGAATAAGATTACACAGCAGTACATATACACAACCAGAGGAGGTGACAAGGCTCAACAGAAGCAGTAACTTGGCCCTCAAGCAGACTCACCTCAAGCTAAACGGTTGCGTAGCACCACTTGGTCGACCCAGGACTCTTCCCTGGAATCCCTGCCGATGCAGTAGAATCTCGTGAAGGTGTGGGTGGACCTCCATGTAGCAGCCTTGCAGATGTTGAGCAGGGGAACACCAGAGAGAAACAAAGTCGTCACTGCAATGACTCTGGTTGAATGGGCTCCCAGCTGGCCTGGAAGAGGTCTGTTGGCCAGACGATGACAGTGCATGATACAGCAGGAGAGCCACAAATGGACAAGACCTTTCCATGCCTCACTGGGACAAAATTCACAAAGAGTTGAGATGTCTTCCGAAAATCCTTTGTGCATGCCCATTCATGTTCATTCATATATTGCGTTGAGGCACACTTAAACACATACAGTGTAGTTACATGAATCTTATTTACGACCACTGATAGCCATTCTCACCATTTCTGGTATTCTTGTGGTCTTCGTCCTGTATGGTGGTGAGTGTGGTGAGTGGTAGATGTGTCAAAGTCCCATGCCTAAGGTTGTAAGATGGGACATGAAAGATCCTGGGGACCATTGACCACCAACTGCTCTGGGATTCAGGCTCCTCATTTGTGTGCCTAACTCTATTGGCCCTAACATTCCCTAGCAGTATAGGAAGGCATCACTCTATGAAGAACAGGGCAGAGTGAGGGCAATGGACAATTCGGTCATAGGAGCTGCTACAGTGGGACTCTGCAAATCTGATCATAGAAATAAGAACCCTGTGTTCCGGGAATGTCAAAAGTGCATGAGCACTGTTCAACAGACTGACCACAAACCTTGTATGGCCCTACTCTTACCAGAACTATGAACCATTACTTGATTATCAACTCACAAACACTGGATATTCGAGAATAAAGTCAAGATGACAGCTAGATATAGAGCAACATCAACAGGCAGAGCAGATAGCCAGCCAAGAAGTATCACCTGCTGGCTATGTAGTTGACATGAATGATGAGCAATCAATATGCATGCTCACATGGTTCTCACACCTATACCCACTTGAGCAATTAGCCTCCCTGAGCACAGCGACGATTTACAATAAAAGAGTAGGGCTCGAGATCGGCCACCAGGGGGCGCGCAGGCAATGGCTGCCTGAGTGCGGAGCTCCCGCTGTGGCCGGGCTTTGGCAAGGGACTAAGCACCCCCCACCCCCCCGGCGGGCACGCCTCAACAATTCCGCGGGGCGCCCCCCCGTGCACCCCCAGGGTGAAGGAGCGGCCTTCGAGGCCCCCGGGAAGCGGAGGATCCGGGCTCGGGACTCCCCGCTCGGGGTGAGGAGCGCGGCTTGGAGGGCCGCTGAGCAGCAGGAGAGGCGGACCCTTCCCGAGGCCTGGCAGGCCCATAGCCCGGCCCGCCCCCCCCTCGACTATCCTTCCCGCCGAACAGAGGCGGGGAACGGGTCGGCATCGGCCCGGGGACGCCGCCGCGGTCCGGGGGTTAGCCCCCTCCCCCTCCGCTTCTCCCCGGCCTGGCTGGTCACGTCCGGGAGGCCCGCTCCCGAGGAGAACACGGAGTGACCCGCACGGAGCCCGGGGGCCTGGGGCAGGCTCTGGGGATCGGCACCCCCCTCCTGCCCGCGAGGAGTGATCGGGTGGACGGCGTGGGTGGAGGGCCCTCCCTCCCCCCTGAATCTTTGGACGCGGGCACAACAGCGGAGGTGAGGCGAGGCAGCGGAGGCCCGAGGACTGTTCCCCGCGGGCGTGCGGACCCCCGGAGCACGCCGGAGGCACGGCCCCCCCCCAACAAAACGGCATTGACGGACAGGGGGTCACTTGGGTGTGAGGCCCCCGCTGGTCGCAGGCGGGGCGTGTGCCCGCCCGGGGGTGACCCCCCACCCCCAGGAGGGGGAATCAAAAGTGAAGAGGGGAAAGGGGGGGGAAGAAAAAGAAAAGGGGAAAAAGAAGAGGAAAAAAGAGGGGAAGGAGGAAAGAAAGGAAAAGAAAGGGGGGGAAGAAAACATTAAAAAAAAAAAAAACAAACAGGCAAGAAGAGAAGAGAGAAGGAAGACACATAACAAAAGGACACAGACAAACATCTGGGCCACCAGTGGTCCTGGAACGCCCTTCCCCCCCTGCTGACTCAAAGATATCCACGACACGTGCCCCACGGGCCACGGGGCCCCCGACGCCCTTCCAAGGGGTATCCAGTAAAGGCCCCGACCCCCCACGAGGAGTTTGGACGGGGTGTGAGGCCCACACCAGGAGACGGTGGGGCGTGTGCCCGCCCCCCCCTACTAAGTGCAACGCCCCACAACCCCGGCGGGACCCGGCCCGGGACGGGGCTGCCCCGGTGGGCGATCCCTTGGCCCCGGGGTCCCCCCCCGCGGATGCCCCCAGGAGAGCGGCCTCACCCCCCCCCGCCAGGGACATTGAGGCCCGGACAGTGGACTACGGGAAGACACCCGATGAGCTGGCGGGAGTCCCTACAGGTATATCGCTTCCAGGAGGGCAAAAAAGGCGACGAAGGCACGAGTCGGAAAAGAACCATGGCCCAGTCGGAAGACTCAGCCCCCTCCTCCTCAGCCATGGAAAGGGGCTTCACCTCAATCTTACAAGAAATCAGAGACATGCGCACGGACATTGCACAGAAGTTTGAAAAAATTGATCAAAGGGTGGAAAATATCGAAGACAGACTGCACCAGGTCGAGATGCAGCAAACAATCTCAGCACCCCAAGAGATTCAACTTAACATGAGGCTAGAAGCCCTCGAAAAGAGGGACGAGGAGAGAGCCCGCCAGATGGACGATTTCGAAAATAGGGAGAGGAGGAACAACCTCAGGATTTTCGGGGTGCCCGAAATGGAGGGGGAAACCGAGAGGGACGTCACCAGAGCGGTGCGGGACATCATCACTCTCTTGTTTGCGGAGGAGATGACTACAGAGCCTACGTTCGACAGAGTGCACAGAGCGGGGGGCAGAGCGGGGGGCCCCCGTTCGATTTTAGCCCGGTTCCACTACTACTCCGAAAAGACTAAAGTGCTGGAGGAGGCCAGGAAGGCTCGAGAAATCACCTATAATAACGCCCAGATTTCCATATACCAGGACCTCTCCGCATACACATTGGCTAAGCGGAGAATGTGTCGTCCTCTCACACAGCTGCTAAAGGACAAAGGGATACGTTACAGATGGGGCTATCCCTTCTCCCTGACATTCGAATATATGGGCCAAAGATCGACCCTGATTACAGAAGAAGACATCCGTGGTCAGATCCAGAATACGTGGTGGACACGAACCCCGGGAGGGGCCCATCGGGCCCGGGGGGGGCGGACTCGGTGACCCTGGCCCGTCGAGGGACAGGAGAAAGAGAACCGGGACGCGCAAATTCAGGAAAATGAGCACCCCATCGCCAGCGAAAGAAGGCGGGCGGAACGATCCCGAGGACTGAGAACGGTCTCGATCTGTCAGGATCCTAACTGGTACTTGGAGGAGTTGGAGGTCCACTCTTTAACTGCATCTCCACGAACAGCAAGTATATGGGTCTCTTAAAAAGGAATGCAGCCGTGGGGGGGCTTGGGGGGGCTCAAGAGGAACAGCTTCATGGGCGATTAGCCTGGCCGCAGGGGGCAGGCTGGTGGTTCGGCCAAAAGCCAGTGCTGGCAGAACTATTTGGCTGGACGCCGGGGAGGGAGGAGGGGGGGTACACGAAAGTTGAGGGGGTTCAGTTCGGTGTTGGGGTTGGGGGGCAGTTGGGGATTAGTTTCATGCCTTCCGGGGTGGGAAGGGTGGGGGGAAGAGGGGAGTTCAGAGCACAATTCAAGGAGCATTCGGGAATGAGCATCATTGAGTCGTTGATCATGAGGGAAGATTTCTTAAATTATGGCTGAGGGTCTGCCCGCCCTGGGTGTGGGCTCCCTCAATGTTCGGGGCTTAAATTCTCCCACAAAAAGATCCCTGGTCAGTAGGGAATTCCGAAGAGCCAAGCTCGACATCCTCTTCTTGCAGGAGACCCACTGGCCTCTGGGGAAGGAACCCAAATTGAGGGGTGGTGGGATCGGGGAGTTCTTTAGCGCTTCCCATAAGGGTAAGAAACGCGGAGTGGCTATACTACTAGCTAGAGGAGTCAACTTCGAAAAAGAAACCATAATGAAAGACCCGGGTGGCCGATACCTGCTAGTCCGAGGAACCCTGCAGGGGGCCCCACTCACCCTGGGGGCCATCTATGGTCCAAACGAAGGCCAAGCCCAGTTCTGGGAGGAGATGAGGGATAAGCTAAAGCTGTTTGTTCACGGCACAGTGGTGGTGGGTGGGGACTTTAATATGGTCCTGGACCCAATCCGGGACAGGAAAAGAACAGACCCCCAGATCCCCAGAGCAGCAGATGAAATCACGGCCCGAACTTTTCAGAGGGTCAATTCGGAAATAGGCTTCGTAGACACGATCCCAACCCCCAGACCCGAGACCCCCCCCTTCACGTACCATTCAGCAATCCATACATCGTTCTCCAGAATTGATTACATCTTGGTGGACGAATCCCTGTTCTCATCCATATCTGGCTATAGGGTGGAGCCGGTCCCCTGGTCTGACCACGACCTAGTCAGGATTACGATAGCGAGGGAAGGGCTGAGCGACCGTGGGGGGAGATGGAAGTGCAATGACTTTCTGCTAAAAGATGAGGTACTAGCGCAGGAGATACTAGAGGCCATCACTGAATTCTTTGAGTTTAACGACAATGGGGAGGTGGGACTACACACCCTTTGAGATGTCTTCAAGGCCACCTTGCGAGGAGTCCTGATTAAAATAGGAGCACGGGAAAAGAGGGTAAGGGCCGCCCAGGAAAGGCGCCTGAGGGAGAAAATTGCCCAATTTCAACCAGGTGGCTCCCCCGCGGAGCCCCTGGATGGCGACAGGATGGCCGCCCTGGCCGACTACAGACTCCAGTTGAAGGAACTCCTCCTCCAAAAAACCGAAAGAAGTCTCCAGCTGGTCAGACAGAGGTACTATGAGAAGGGGGACAAGGCGGACAGGATCTTAGCCTGGAAACTGCAAGAGGTCCAGAGGAGTAAAATGGTGAGAGCAGTCAAAAATGAGGAGGGGAAATTAGGCCATGACGCATCCCACATAGGAGAGGCATTCCGCAGATATTATGAAAATCTATACTCTTCCGAATATAATGGGGATGAGGAGGAAATCAAGGGGTTCCTAGATTCAATACAGATCCCAGCCCTTTTCAGGGAAATGGCGGAGGGGTTGGAGGGCCCGGTGACCGAGGATGAGGTGGAGCGAGTGATTAGCGGCATGAAGAGGGGTACCTCTCCGGGTGAGGATGGATACTCAGTAGCCTTTTACAAAAGGTTCCGTTCGACCCTGGCCCCGTATCTGGTAAAGGTGTTCAACGGAGTGCTGGAGGGAGGCTTTCTCCCGGACTCCATGATGGAGGCGATCATAGTGGTGCTCCCCAAGGACGGTAGGGATCCCTCGGAGTGTACCTCCTACCGCCCCATTTCTCTGTTGAATACTGACGTGAAGATCCTGGCCAAGGTGATTGGGAGGCGGATAGAGGGGGCCCTGCCGAAACTAGTCCACGGAGACCAAGTGGGTTTCATGGGGGGTCGTCAGGGCTCAGACAACATTCGGAAAACTATAGATCTGATCCACCATGCACAGAGGGCGGACCTTAATGCGAGCGTCCTATCCTTGGACTCTGAAAAGGTGTTCGATAGGGTCGAATGGCGATTTATGGCACTCACCCTCCAGAGAATGGGCTTTGGGCCACAAATCCGGGACTGAGTGGCTGCTCTATACAGGGCCCCAAAGGCTAGGGTTCAGGTGAACGGCAGGCTATCGGATACGTTCTCCCTCTCGCGGGGAACCAGGCAGGGATGTCCGCTTTCCCCCCTAATTTATGTCCTTGCAATGGAGCCCTTGGCCATCGCAATCAGAGCTCATAGAGATATCAAGGGCATCAAGAGAGGTGAGGTGGAATTTAAGCTATCCCTGTTCGCGGACGATATCCTGGCCTACCTTGTAGACCCGCGGCTTTCGCTCCCCCCCCCTCTTGTCTCTGATGGCCACATTTGGGCGCTTCTCAGGGCTCAAAATTAACGCTTCTAAATCGGTCCTCCTCCCCATGAGAACACAAGACCCAGGTATGGACTCCCTGGACAGGTTGGAGGGGATAACAGTGGGGAAAGCCGCCATCCGATACCTAGGTGTCCTCCTCCCCAGGGACCTTTCCATTCTTGCCCCTATTAACTACGACCCCGTGATGGCGGGAATCACGGCTGACCTGAGGAGATGGGGCTCCATGATCCTGTCCTGGTACGGCCGCATGACGGTAGTCAAGATGAACATTCTTCCACGGTTGCTGTATCTCTTTACCTCTCTTCCCGCGGTCGTCCCTGACCAGACCTTCAGGGTCCTCCAAAACGCGGTCCGTGAGTTTATATGGCAGGGTAGGACACCGAGAACCGCAAAAACTGTCCTGACTCAGGGAGGAGGGAGGGTTCGGGTTGCCAGATTTCCAACTCTACTATCGCGCCGCCCAGCTACGTGTCCTCCTGGAGCATATGAAAGAGGGGCTGGGCACATACTGGTCCTACTGGTCCTATTCCAGTGTCTAAACAAGTAAAAACACTGGGCGTGTACTTCGATGCCAGCCTAACCATGACTAAACAGATCAATGCACTTTCCTCTTCCACGGCCTACACTTCTAAATTAATTGCACTCAGCCGACAATTTCTGACCCCAGCAAACTGCCTCACCCTGGCCAGAGCACTGGTACTATCGAAATTGGACTACTGTAATGTTTTACTACTGGGCACCTCCAACACTAACCTAGCTAAAATGCAACTCTTGCAAAACAAAGTCCTGAGGGCAGCGCTAGGCATAAAAAAATCAGATCACATATCCAAGACCAGGAAAGATGTACACTGGCTCCCCATCAAAGCCCGCATCATTTTCAAAACACTATGCATCACCTACAAATGCATTACAAAAAAAGGACCTATCTATCTCAATAACACTCTGCACCCTAAAACTAACATAAGACTACTGAGATCCAACGACAAACTCCTCCTGGACCCCCCCCGATTCAAAACCACAAGAGCAGGGGGCAGCAGCTTCACCACCTTAGCCCCCAAACATTGGAACTCCCTACCTATCATCATCAAAAAAGCATCCTCCTTCACGATCTTTAAAAAACAGCTTAAAACCTGGTTATTCAACCAATATTAGCACCCAAGGATAGGACACCTTCCACCGGATACTGTTGTAAATACTTAGGCCACTGTTTAGTGTTGTTAATATATTGTAACCTATATCATGTAATGTAACCAATGTAATGTTTGAACAAGACTATTTTCTAAGCTGTCTTATAACCTCGCCGTGACACCTGAGGGTCTGGGCGTGTAACAAATAAATAAAAATAAAAAAATAAAAAAATATCTGGAAGACATGGACACCCATCCACTAAAGGTCCGTGACCTTTTATGGGCCCCGCGAAAATGTATCCCGAATAGACTGAAGTCCCACCCGGCATTAGGTGTTCTATGGGCAATCTGGCGGGAGGGCCCCCAGACAGCACATTTAACGTCATGGCCGTCCCCAATGTCCTCCCTATGGAGCCAACCCCTCATGCTGGGCAGTAGGGGGTTCCGCTGTGCTCAGTCCTGGTCCGACTCGGGGATGGAATGGGCAGGGCAGATGCGGATATGGAACATAATTTCAAAATCCTCCAGGGATGGCACAGAGACCCGGCAAAGTTGTCAAAAATGTTCCCATGTGTTTCCCCAGTATGCCCAAGGGGTTGCGACCAGGTTGGGTCGAGGGCACACATGTGGTGGCACTGCCCGAAGGTACAGGCTTATTGGGTGGAGGTAAGGGGATGGATCGCTGAAATCTCGGAGGAAATGCTCCCCCAAAACCCTCTGACCATGCTGTTGGGCCTACCCCCAGAGGGCACGGACACAATGAGGTACCCGAGAATGTGGGAAACAATGCTACGAGCGGGCAGGGTAGCCCTTGCCCAAAAGTGGAAGAGCCCAGAAACTCCCTCCAAGGTGGAATGGCTACAGAAGGTCAAAAACATGTTCTTGATGGATAAACTAACGGCAATGGTGAACAATGACTCGGCCTCCTTCCAAGCGAACTGGTACGGGGTGAAACAGATCTGGGGATGGGATGTCCATTGATCTGCAGCAGAGAACCGGGAATGCGTGGGGGCCCAGGGCCCGGGAACCGGCAGACGGAACACAGCCAAACTAGAAGTCAACGCTCAAGCTCGCTTCCAAGCTCCAGACTAAGACAGCTCGCGTTTCAGAGCCCCGACGTGGGGTTTTTTCCTTCTTTTTTCTTTTTTTTGGGGGGTGGGATTGCATTGGGGTGGTGGGGGTGGGAGGGCGGTGGCCCTCGGGCCTGTTTCTTGATTTCATGTGAATGCATATGGTGCCCCAATGTTTGTTTATGAAAATGTTAATAAAACCAAAGTTTAAAAAAAAAAAAAAGAGTAGGGCTCAAGGAATGTTGAGAGGTTTGGTATTATGGAGAGTGCAGTGCAGTTTTGAGCATGGCGGTGAGACAAAGAGGGAAGTCACAGTGGGAGAGAGAGAAGAGCACAGATCGGAAACGAATGAGCCAAGGTGGTTGTGAAAAAGAGAAAAAAAGTGGAGGAAAGAGAGGCAGATGAGGGAGAAAGACGAGTATAGGTGGAGAGAAGACCAGAAGGGAAGGAAGCGGTTAATGAATAAAGGAGAGAACAGCAAAGGGGGGATGAGGGAGAGAGTTGATGAAGAGGAATGAGTTGCATGATGGAGTGGCAGGGAAACCAGTGAGCAGGGAATTGAGAACAGGAACACACAAGGAAAGGAGGAGACAATTAAGAGAGGGGAGGTTGAGGGAACCAAGAACATACAAGCTTAGATGGACCTCACATCTATAGCCACTTGAATAATTAGGCTCTTGGGGATCGACCCTGCGTGAGAATACAAGCAGAGAAGACATGTTGTGAGGTGTGAGAGTTAGGAGTAAAACAGCAGAAATGAGTACATACCACAGCATTGAGGCAAAAAGGAGAGTCAGCGAACGAGAGAACATGACGAGTGTGAGAAAAAAGAGCAGCGATAGAGAAAGGAGCAGTGTTGGTGGAGAGAGAGAAAAGTCTGTAGGAGGGAGAAAGAGTAATGGAGGTGAAATAAAACCTGGAGAGAAGGAAGGAAGAAGGGACAAGGGCAGAAGAGGTAGAAGAGTTAATCGAGCACAAGCGGGAAGAGGTGAAGAAAGAAAGGAGGTTAGAGAATGAACAAAGGAGAGAACAGTGAAAGTGGAAGTGATGGTGAGGTGGAAAGTTAAGGAAGAGAAACAAGCTGCGTGGAGGAGCAGCAAGGAAGCCAGACAACAGAGAGGAGGAAAGGAGAAGATTTAAAGAGAGGAGGAAGGAAGTGTGGAACAGGGAAGGATTGAAAGAGGAATTCGTAGGAAAGAGAGAAATATCCCAAAACCTCAACCCTGAGCAGAATCACTGAGTGGTGGAGCAGTACCAGGCTACTGCAGAAGGCCTGGAAGAGTAATTTCCTGAGATTGACCTACAGTATACACAGCAGGAAAAAGAAGCGTTTTTTATCCTGGGGTTCAACAAAAGTGAACGAATTGAATGCCCTACTCATTTATAGCCAAGGCAGACGGGATGGCGGAGCCATGTATTTCTGCAAGTCCAGGTGAACCTACTGGATGCCCCTTATAAATCCAGCCAAGGCGAGAATAATCCTAGAATGTTTACAGGACAAAAGTATGGGGCACTCAAAATCCCAGAGCCTGCCAGTGACTGTTTTCTGCCAAGAAGGCAGCGTTGTTTTGTGTGAGAGAAGGGGAAATACCTTGGACCACAGTTCTAAGGGAAGTTGACCCCATCATTCCTAATGTTTACTCTATATGGGTACTTACCGTTTTTTTGTTACCCGGGTACCTGCTTCATGAGGGGAAGATACACATCGCAAGAAAGAAACGCAAGGAAATAGGTTGCCCCTCCTTTTTACACGTTTTAAGAGATTCTCTATTAGGTCTCTACGAACATTGAATACATAAGGTGTGACTCGTGTGGTAGATGGCAAAGTGAATTGTGAAATAACATTTTTTGACTTGTTGGCTTCTAACGATACACAAAAACAAAGTGGTGTACTAACGCCCGGGCAGAATATCACTTTTTCTTGCCTGTTAATCTGTTAAAACGATGCTCAAAGACGTTAACTTTGATAGAACTTATTTTTATGAAAAAAGAATACAATAAAGCATATTTGTTTACAAATAATGCTCTGGTATAAGCGCCCGTGATTTGTTAAGACTTCAGCACGGATTTAGTGCAACATGAAATTGTTACAGTGTAAAAGGGAGGAGTAAACTGGTTACTTGTGTACCCCATCATTCCTAATACAAAACCCCACACTCTGGATTTAGTTAAACTCAATACCCCTGATTTTCTGTTCTATCCAGGAAAAAGGTTGAATGTGTACTTAGGCTTTTAGATACATGTTGAGCCGCTAGTGGTGACATATGGCTTTAGAGTTGGGATCAACAGGACCCAAACAAAGGGGACTACTGATGCCTTCAGGCCATAGGCTGCGCTTTATAATTTGTATAATAATAATAATACTGGGCCCAATATCTCTACACCTGTAAGTGTTAAGCTGACCTAAACATTCTTAGAGAGGCACATATGGGGCAGCAGGATATAACGTGCATAGCAATGTGGATATTGTTGTTCTTGCTGTGGAAAGATTGTTAGGGCCCACTGGTTTGAAAGTCCAACTCCCAGGGGGAATTTATGGCTCTATGTCACTCCTAAGTAAGCATTGGTCACCAATCATAGTATCAATATCACAGCTTGGGTGGTAGATAAGATGATCAGGGAGGTACTGGTACTCCTCGTAAACAGATCCCTTGCTTGTCGAAGTCGGGGACATGATCCCCAGGCTCATTTGCAAGGTCACCTTCCTTCTGGAGATTGAAGAAGTAAAAGTACTGTCTCAGACCAAGAATGACGAAAAGGTTTTTACTTCCCATCACAAAGCTCAATAAGATCAACATGAGGCCAACACACAGAGTTATATATAACTTTGGTTTTATACAGAATGTTTACATTCTGGTAGGCAAAATTAAGAAACTGCAGAGAATTTGACCAGTAACATGATGGCTTTTCCCTGAGTTCAGCAGTTCAAGTATTGCCAGTTGTATGCATCTAAATCCGCATTCGCTCCTGAGGTGCAAGATCAATTCACATTCACCCACAGTCCTGAGGGTTTTACGTGTCCTCTGCACTTCTATCTTGCCCCCTTGGATCAGTGACTCTGGTTGTCTATGTAATAATCACTCCTAATCACCTTCCCACACAAGTAAGTTTATACGAAGCACAATGAACTCAGTCTAGAAGAAACCCAATCACACAGAATATACGATGCTTGCATTTATTTCTATAATGTCTAGTGAGAACTAAGCAGCAATTTACAATAATGATATGGGAATACAAGTGCAAGCTGAATAATGCCAATTATCAGTCACAGATGAATATGCAATTATTTATCTTACGCTCCTAGAAAATGTAGATGATTAGGTCAGATCACACCCGGGACCCTCGCTGCTACAGATGCCCAGCACTCCTCGCGAGAGAGGAGGGGAGGACTGGCCAAGGCCCCCACAGTCCTACACCAGAGTGGGGATGTGATGCTAGGAGTCTCGGCCCAGATACTGCACGGCTGGTCGTCCAGGCGCTGTTCCTCTTCGTGCGCACGTTTAACCAAACAGCTCAGGATGAGTCCCTCCCTTACTGGCCCAGGTATAGTTCTCTTATTAGGGGCTGCACGTCAATCACTATGACGTACCAGCTCTTCGAGAAGCTTCTGGGCTCATCCTTCCGGGCGGTAAACATGTTTTCGCCTGGAAAGTTACAAGACTGGAAACAGCCAGTCTTGGCTCCCAGGCTTTGTGCACGTTGTTTTGGGGAAGGTCTGGCATTTCTGCGTTATCGGTGCACCTGACTCGCAGAGCGAAGACGAGCAAAGCTGTACAAAGCTGTACCTGGCCCCCAAGGGCTGCGTAGAGCTACTTGCAAAGGCTAGATGTTTAAGTCTTCTTGAAGGGTCTTCACAGTTAACCCCTTACAAGCATGTGGCCTTCACCCAGTTCGAGAGGCCTGGCTGATTTCAGCTTTTTACTCCACGCTTCGAATAAGCTCTAATATACTCAAGATAGCTCAGTAGGTTAGTGCAAGTGCAGGTTACTGCAAGCGCCTAGAAGCTTATCACATTCCACCACTTTCGAAGTGAGGCCTGAAAATGCTCACTCAGTTCCATGATTTAGAAGCATGTAGGGTGTGCTGTAGGCCGATTAAGCATTTTTCTAGCGCAGTCATTCTAGTATAAAGGAAAGATATTCTGCGCAAGAGCCCAATGAAAATGATAAGAATTAATATTAGGGAAATCAGCAGCCACAGCAATGGATGCAGCATTATATTAAGCAGCTTAGTGGAGGAGGGAGATCATCCAGTGAATACATCCTACCAGTGGTGAGTAGTAACTGATTGCAGATGGTCAGCAGTTTTGATTAATTGGTTCCTGTCTATTATCAGCTTGCACTCTGCAGAAATAACTGAATTAGCTAGCGTCTAGAAATCTTTCCAAGCAGTTTGGGCAAATTGTCTAATAGCTTGAAGCCGGGCAGTAATCACCCCATAGGGTAGAGTCCAGTTAAGCAAATGCGTGAGCTCGGCATGCAAAGTAGTGTGAGATCACTGGGTTAATGAATATAAGGTGTGAGTAACAATGTCTAAGATAGTCAAAACCTGATCTATGCAAAATACTTGAGGATTCCCTAATAACCTGTAATTGTTAATAAGCAAGGAATGATTAGTAACTACGTAAGCTTTATGCTGATCTATTTGGAAAATTGTCAGTCCCATTAATGTGGTATTGCATCCAGGTGTACTCCCCTGCTACGGGATGCATGCATGGGTCAGGAATCCTCCCCGTTTGGGGACACCCCCACCCCTGATCCCAGGGCATGCAGGTGTGACTGTGGATGGTGTGGTTTTGGATGTCTAACCATTCCCCTCGTATTTGCGGCACCCACCAAGAACCATTGATTTTCATAGGCAGTACTATAAAAGGACATCATATTTCGAAAGCATAAGCGGTTCTACTAACTTGCATTAAAGCATGGCATGTGTTATTCATGCAATCAAAAGCAAGCGGTTTAATCCATATGTTTGCTGGTAACTGTAGCTCTGTGTGCCAGTGGGTTGAGGATAGTCACCCCCATTCGGAGCGGAAAGCCAACACCTGCTGATTTAACAAAGTTTGCCATAAAATGCAAAGCATGTCTTTAGCAGTCTTGTTGACCTGCCCTATGGCAGAAAAATGTCTTCATAACTAAAATCCTGCCATTTCCATTGGTTGCCAATACTTGTAGCAGTGTTGCGCAGTGTAGGGCTTATCAAAGTGCCCCACTGGGCCAGGAGTTTCATAGCGGCGCTGGCATCAGAACCCATAGTGGCTAACTTATTGCGCACAGTTTCTATGTCAAAAGCAATTAAAGCTCCTGTCCCCACCCCTGCTGTCCCCGCAATCAATGAATCTAACCCTCTAGCTACACGCAATTTGGCGATGGGCCATAGAAATTGACTCCATTTGTAGCAGCTTGGTAGTACTAAGGAAACATTGCCTCGTGATAAATCTATGTCTAAGTGCACCTCTGTAATGATAGACACGTGCATCACGTGTCTGCAGTTTAAGTGTTGTCTAACTACTGGAAAATCTAGCATGTTTACAGTTTCTACTTTGTGCGACTAGAAGAAAACCATTCTCCAAGTGGGATGCCTGCCATATACAATATCAGTTTTGGATACAAACACCATACTACCATCCGGCAGTGGCTGTTTCAACGTACAATTGTATGAAATGCATTTGGTCAAGTTATAGTCCAAAAAATCTTGGCGAGTACACTTGCTGCAGTTCTTGGGACAGAAGAAACATGAAACATCAAACAAATTATTGGATCAATTCACTGAAACGGTTGGGCCTAAGATTTCATAAGCATCCGTCATATGAGTCAGTGACAAAAGGTGTCTGACAATATGCCAATTTATCACTTTCGCAGTTCCATGTAGATACTCATTTGTAGCCCTTTTCTCACAGGTTACGGTGTGGTTGTAGTTATCACGCAGGACTGGAGCATCAGATGTAGTGCATGCGATTCTCAGAGTCCATGTAGCATCTTGCATCAACCCATTCTTTACAGAGAAAGCGTTTGCTTGGCAGGCCGGGAGCACCCACAGCAAGGTAAATCCCATCCCCTGCATACTGCTCTACGTTCGTGGTGTGAGCCTAGTAGCGGGAATATAAACAGGTATGTCAGAATCTTGCAAAAGTACAACATAAGTACTTCCAACACCTTGACTTAACACTTCCCCAGCCTCAAGTTTTTTGTTTGGATGGTGAACCCACACCTTTCTTCCCGTGCTACTGAAGTCTCCTTCCCCCCTCAGTGTAGTGTCTGGGGCTTGCTTACTTTCAACCACTAGGGGAACAACTGCTTGCTCACAAATCAATTGTGCAATTCGGTTATATTTGGTTAATGGTACTGGAGATGCACCAGTGTTATGTAAGAGTACCGAAACAGTCCCTCTATAGTCAGGATCAATCACACCTCCCAAAATGTCAATGCCTTTTTTCGCCAGGCTGGAATGTGCAGCAATGCGTAAGTGCCAGCCGGCAATTTGATGCCAATACCCAGTGATATGGATTTGGTTTGCCCCGCTGGTATAACATCATCCTCACAGATAGATAGATCAAGCCCAATGCTGCCTGCAGTGGCTTGCACAGGCAGCTTTGCTTCTTTGTCGGTTTTCCACATAACAAGAGTCTTTGCGGATTGCACTTTCTCACTTGTCAGTCTCACAAAGGGTGTCTGGTGGTTTCCCAGCGGACGATTGTTCAGTTCAAACAGCGGTTGTGCCAGGTGTTTGGATCACCCCTTGAGAGTGTGAGACTTAGTCAGCTTCTTTATTTGTTGCTTGAGCAGCCCATTGCTGCGTTCCACCAGAGCAGAGGATTCTGGGTACCGGCTGATGTGCAGTGTCCATTTGATGCCTTGTTCTAACGCCCAGTCTTGCACATTGTGTCCAGCAAAATGGCTGCCTTGGTCTGATTGGATTTCATCCGGGATGCCATAGTGCCTAATGAGGTATTCCATTCCTTGCAAGGTAGCCCGTTGATCTGCATGGGCGACTGGATAAGCTAACAGTAGTCCAGAGTATGTGCTACCATGGTCAACACATAGTGCTTTCCATTCTCGGGCGGTAAAGGGCCAATGTAGTCAACTTGCCATACGCTAGCAGCTCTCTCATCTCTTCTCAAAGGGCCTTGAGGCTTCCTCTCCAGAGGGTAGTGCTTCACTTCACAGCACACGGAACATTGGGAGGCAGCTTGATCCATGGTAATGGGCAATTGTCTCCTTTTAGCCTATTGATATGTTCCTGTTTGCGTAGATGCCCTGAGGTTTGGTGTGCCCAGTCCGCCATTCCTTGCAATACCTCAGCTTCTTCAGGTGTTGTCACTGGGCGAATCTTTGCCATTTGATCCACTTCGTTGTTGAACAGGGCAGCCAGTGAGGTGTCAGGGGGCATGTGTGCATCGACATGCCCAATGCAGATTTTGCACCTCTCACCTTTGCACCACATCTATTCCCAGATGTCCGGCCCTCCCCAGATCGGAGTGTTCTTCATCTGCCAGCCGTCTCTTCTCCATGCCGGTGCCCAATGCGTCAGGCCTTGATACGTGGCCCAACTGTCCGTGTATATGTATGCAGTCTCTGTCTCTTTCACCTCCTGTTCAATCACGGAGGCCACCGCCTGCAGTTCAGCGTATTGACTGGATCCTCCCACACCTTCTCTCATTAGCAGTGTTTCTCGATGGGGCTGGAATGCAACAGCTTGCCAGTGTCTTTGCCCTTTATCATATTTTGCGGTGCCGTCCGTGAACTATGCAGACTTTTATTCTTCCTCCGTCAATGTATTATAGGCGGGTGCGGCTTTGAAAGGAGATTCTGGCAGCACCACAGGGGTGCTCGGTTCAGGCATCACTTCCAAGTTCACTGCCTCCACCATTTGTTCCTGCAGTCTGGAAAC
Source organism: Ambystoma mexicanum (assembly GCF_040938575.1). Taxonomy (NCBI): domain Eukaryota; kingdom Metazoa; phylum Chordata; class Amphibia; order Caudata; family Ambystomatidae; genus Ambystoma; species Ambystoma mexicanum. The sequence continues at coordinate 391,208,733 of NC_090926.1, read as the reverse complement.
CCCTGTGCGGCCAGCTTTCGCACGTTGCTGTAAATACCATTTCCATTTGACATGAGTGGCGTCTTGCGCTCTGCCACTTTTCCCGCTTGCAGCAGTGTCGCGCACCCAGCCCATGATCGGAACTTCTGTGCAAATTGTCACTGGTTGCTCGCCTGTGATTCTTTCAGTCTCAACTAGAGCCCAGTACACTGCAGCAACTTGTTTCTCAAGCAGAGTGTATCTTGTCATAGGATCTGTGAGCTTTCTTGACCAGAAACCTTGCGGCACTCTTTTCTGTCCTTGCTTTTGCCACAAGCTCCACACAGCAATATCATTGTAGACAAGAATTTCCAGTTCAAACGGATCCGTTTTTGTCATGGGGCCCAGCGTGATGTAATTCTGCAAAGCGTCCTTAGTCTGCTGAAAGACAGACTGTTGCTCTAGGCCCCATGTAAAATCCTGTTTCTTTCTGGTGACTTTGTAGATGGGTTTCCGTATCAGGCTTAAGTGAGGTATGTGATTTCTCCAAAAACACATTAACCCAATAAATCTTTGTGCCTCTTTTTTATCTGCTGGTGGAGCCATCTGCTGAACCATGTCAATTACAGGGTCGGGAATTTTCTTTACTGACCCAGACCAGATTGCACCTAAAAATGTCACCTCTTGAGGAGGCCCCTGTACCTTTTTGGGATTTATGGCCCACCCCCGGTCTTGCATGACTGTGATCAACTTTTCAGCAGCTTTTTCTACATGTTCTTTCTCAGCACTGGTCAGCATGATGTCATCAATGCAATGAGCCAGATACACATCATCCAACTGCACCATCTTTAAGTGTCTGCAATCAATCCATGACACAGAGTGGGACTATGCAAATACCCCTGGGGCAATTTAGTAAAGGTACATTGTCTGTCTCCCCAAGTGATAGCAAATTGGTCTTGTGATTCAGTGTCAATATCAATGGAGAAAAATGCATTGGCCAGGTCAAGGACCACATGCCATTCACCCACTTCTTTTGTAAGATTTTCAATCAGAATACTGATGTCTGGCACCGCCGCAGCTAAGGGCGGCACCTTCTTATTCAAAATGCGGTAATCAATTGTCAGACGCCATGCCCCATCAGGGCGGCGGACAGGTTAGATAGGCGAGTTGAATGGACTGACTGCCGGCCTCATTAAGCCAGCTTTTACCAATGATTCAATAGTTTCACCGATCTCTTTATGTCCCCCTGGCAGCCTGTACTGTTTCACGTACACTGGCTCAGCAGGAGGAGGTAGATGCAAGGGGGACCCTTTGGCATGCCCAAACACCACGGGGTTAACAACTCTCACATGGACTTTCCGATTGCCAAAAACAAATTCACCTAAATCTGTAGTCACACTTTTGCTCAACAATACATCCATGCCAAGGATATTTTCCAGTATATCTGCAATCAAGACATTTGCTCTGAAAGGCAATCCCTCGCCAATTGACATTTTTACATTAAAAACTTTTGCAACAGTTTCTGCTCCCCCATCACCATTGACTAGAACTCTGGGACCAGATAATTTACTGGGATTGCCATTCAAAATTGTTACTTCAGCTCCCGTGTCTACTAGAGCCAAGACGTGTTTTACTTTCTCATCCAAATACAATGTAAGTGGCACAAAAGGGCGTCTGTCTCTGGGACTGGTTCTCTTTATTAACTTTACCTCAAAGACAGAGCCAGCCCTTCAATCAAAATGGGGTCTGGGACCTCCCACTTGTCCTTTGCTAAATCAGGGTAACCTTTTGCTTGCACTTTGGGCTTCAACACCTTTTCTTCAGAGGGTGCAGAGGGCTTAGTTTTTCCTGATCCCTGTTTTCTCAATTTCTTCCAGCTCTCAAGCAGCACAGGTGTGGGTTTACCATCTATCTCTTCCCTTGGAATTCCAGCTTTTAGCAGGTCCACCCACATTCGTCTGCGTGTGACCTCGATAGTGTCAGTTTTCTCTTTGGACTTTACATTTTTGCCACGCTTTTTCTCTGAGTCATTACTTGCAGCCACTAGGCGCGTCACTTTGCGCACATCCAGCCCTTCTAATTGCCCTAACAGAAGTGCCACTTCACCAATGGGTTTGCCTTGCGCTGGTCCCAGCAATGAAAGCAATGCTCCCTTCATATGGCTCGGAGGGTTTCTCAGCAAGCGAGCGCGCATTCCATCTGTAAATAACTCCATGTCAGGCCCTGCAAAATTTGCACTTTACAGTGCACACTGTAAACCCATCTCTCTAAGCTGATCTGTTGCTTCTGTTATTGATCCCCAAATGTCCCATTTCTCTTCCATATCCATCGGACTCCCATACAAATTCAATAGGGTAGTCTGAAGACAATTAAACAAGGAATGCGAGCCTTGCTGCCTGAGTGCACCGCACACTATCTGCCCCAACATTACATTAGTAGTGAGTGAACCCATCTTTAACAGTTCTTCTGGAGTTAAGAAGATCGCATCGGCACCCGTATCCCACAAACAAAGATACCACTTCAGAAGTGCTTCACCTGTCTTTTGTCTGAATAATTTGGCAATATCTAAAAGTTCAGTCTGTGTATAATCACGGACAATCCTAGTATTCTGAATGTTTGCACCGTCAGCTTGGCCTTTTGACTTGTTAGTGACTAACGGCCGCGCTGGATAAACACAAATTGTTTGGAGCACATTCCAGCTCCTCTTCGTCAGAGCAGTCTAACTCTGCAAGCCTGACTTCATCAGATTCATCCCAATCAAATGTTTGTTCAGTTTTGCTGTCACTGACTTCACCCGACCGTAAATTTGGGTCCCAGTTATCTTTCCTAATTAGTGCACGAATCCTTATCTTTGACGGATTGACCCGCCGCTGTCTGCGCTTGTGCATGGCTACACGCACAGCTAAAGAGGCACACCTGTCCTCCGTCTGATCGGCCCGCTTAACGGACGATTCAAGGGTCTCTCTCATAATTATTTGTTGCTCCTGGAGCACGGAAATCTCATCAGTTAATTTGCGAATCTGCACATCTTTAAGCAATACATTCTCATGCAACTTTCTGAGCGCCTGCAGGAATAACCAGCCTATGTTTCCTGCTGCTTTTAGCTCCCGTCTGCATTTCCCAAGCAGCAAACTCTCCAAGTTAATTTTGAAGCATGTCCCATGCCCTCGGTGCCGAGTACCGATGCAAAATGTCTGCCACACCCGACCAAGCATTTGATGCCGGCCATCCTGGAATGTGACAGAGTGCACTGTCTCCTACATTGCATTCATCTTTTGCTTGTTTTTTCCAGAAAGGCATTGTGCTCGTAAATCCTGCAATCGACCACGCCAAATGTAGTGAAAAGAGGAATCCCGCACCCTCCCTTGGGGCCAGCCCTTGGTGCTATAATCACTCCTAATCACCTTCCCACACAAGTAAGTTTACACGAAGCACATGGAACTCAGTCTGGAAGAAACCCAATCACACAGAATATACGATGCTTGCATTTATTTCTTTAATGTCTAGTGAGAACTAAGCAGCAATTTACAATAATAATATGGGAATAAATGTGCAAGCTGAATAATGGCAATTATCAGTCACAGACAAATATGCAATTATTTATCTTACGCTCCCAGAAAATGTAGATGATCAGGTCAGATCACACCCGGGACCCTCGCCGCTACAGCTGCCGGGCAGTCCTCGAGAGAGGAGGGGAGGACTGGCCGAGGGCCCCACAGTCCTACACCAGAGCGGGGATGTGATGCTAGTAGTCTCGGCCCAGATAGTGCACGGCTGGTCGTCCAGGCGCTGTTCCTCTTTGTATGCGCGTTTCACCAAACAGCCCAGGATGAGTCCCTCCCTTACTGGCCCAGGTATAGTTCTCTTATTAGGGGCTGCACGTCAATCACTATGACGTACCAGCTCTTCGAGAAGCTTCTGGGCTCACCCTTCCGGGCGGTAAACATGTTTTCACCTGGAAAGTTACAAGACTGGAAACAGCCAGTCTTGGCTCCCAGGCTTCGTGCACGTTGTTTTGGGGAAGGTCTGGCATTTCTGCATTATCAGTGCACCTGACTCGCAGAGCGAAGACGAGCAAAGCTGTACAAAGCTGTGCCTGGCTCCCAAGGGCTGCGTAGAGCTTCTTGCAAAGGCTAGATGTTTATGTCTTCATGAAGGGCCTTCGCAGTTAACCCCTTACAAGCATGTGGGCTTCACCCAGTTCGAGAGGCCTGGCTGATTTCAGCATTTTCCTCCACGCTTCGAATAAGCTCTAATATACTCAAGATAGCTCAGTAGGTTAGTGCAAGTGCAGGTTAGTGCAAGCGCCTAGAAACTTATCACGACACCATGGTATGAACAGAGAGTATCCCTGAAGTCTAGATTTGCTCTCTTTTAAGTTAAAAGGGTAGATATGCATAGAGGCTTCCCTCTGTGGAACTGGCCACTGGTACCCGCCTCAGGTTTAGTAGGCCATAGTGATGCAAAGAACTGCCCCAGAGTTTTAGTTTGTCTCCTGGTCTCCTGGCTTTCTCTTTCCTTCAAACGATGGTGATGACTTTAACCCTAGGTTTCTGTTTTGGATGCCCCACATTTTTGGGGATTGGTGGATCTTCACTCTCTGAACTGGAAACATCCAGACTGGGTCTTCGTCCATTGATACAAAGACTGGGTAGATCACTGTGCAAGGGAAAGACCATGAGGAGGGGGTCTCTGACTGAATCAATACCTGGATTGGGGAATGCCTTTCCTTTAAATGTTAAGTGAGTTAAATCACGGTTTGGCCTGTTATGGTCTGGGCCTGTGTTTTCCACTTCTAACACATGTCTCGATGTCGAGTAGGATTAGCATGAGGCTGACAGAAAGAACCAAAGCTTTATTAGGTATAGCTGCGGGCCTGGGCCAAATGAAGGAAACAAAACAGAAAACTTTACCGTTGGTCGGACCCAGACAGCTGCGGTCTCCACCCACGTGATGCGTAGTGCAGCGATGATTGACTGGATCTGCCCTCCTAATCCTGTCTGCTTAACCCGTAGAAATATTCTCCTGCAAGTGGAGAGATGGATTTAGCCACTTGTGGATTCAAGTGATGGCACCCCCACAGTCCTCCCCAACTAATCACCTCCGAAATGCCCTCACAGCAATCTCACCTTATATTCTTGAAAGATGAGCTCTCCATCCTGCGTGGATTTGTAGGGGCGCGTCGATTCTAGTTACTTCACTGGTTTGAAGGCTCGGGAGAGTTCCGGAGAGTATTGACTCTGAGGTTCCTGGTGAGGACCAGTAAGTATTAAGTTCATAGAGTTCAATATGTCGATGTTCACTCTTGTTCCCCCCTTCCTTTCTTGTCTTGCAGCTGGCTCGTGAAAAGATGCTCTTCTGGCAGCTGGTGGCGCTCAGGTAAGAGTCTGTATTACCCGGCGCTGTCCGGTAAATGTTGCACGAGGAAAACGTGTTGTTTTGTCTTTCTTTACAGATGCGGCACGTGAAAATATGGAGAGTCACAAAAGGATGCCTCCGGTGGTAAATCAGGTAAGTCTATGGTGGTAAGAATTATATTTGTTGGTTCCCTCGGCTCACCTTGTGGTTTTCTTTTGTCTCCGAGGCTGCCGAAGTTCGGCGAAGAAATGATGGAGGCAGCACCGACCTGAAGGATGCTGTGAAGACTGGTGAGTATGGCGCGGCGCTGCAGCTGGAGGTGCGGCGCGTGCAGAAATGATGTTCTTTACAGGTCCGGAGACAAGATGGATCCAGAATCAGGTGTGGAATAGAAATAAGTTTGTTTTCTAACCTTGTCCCTTTCTTTCCTCTTTGTTTTAGGAGCTCCGGATTCGAGGCGGGCGTGGCAGAAGACTTGATGCAGGCTGCAGGCACGGTGAGTGTTACTCTGCTGGATGCAGAATAACGTGAAGTGTGTGTTTTTGGTCGGATGTGGTTTAAATAGCCTCAAAAGTAGTCCCAGGTAAGAAGTCCCTAGAACCACACCCGAGTAAAAAATAGTCCCTGTAGAAAAATAGTCCCTTTCAGGCTTCATATTGGATTGGAGTCATTTGCAGCATGGTCTGCCTGAGGTAAGTAATGACTATGAGCCTGGCGCCTTAGGCGCCAGGACTGATTCCTACTATGAGCCTGGCGCCTAAGGCGCCAGGACTGAACCCAGATAGCCCCTAGCCGGGGCTGCTGAGGTTTTACTAAATGTCTAGATGCCTGCTCCCGGGGCTGATGGACTTGGTCCTGATGCCTGGGGGTAGGCATCATGACACCAAGAGATTGCCAGAGAAAACTGTGTTCTACAAAGTGACTGATTTGAATGGAAAGAGCCTATTTGAATATTGCTCTGATTGAAAGCAGTTTTGTGTACTTCCCTGATAAAAAGGAACTGTGTAACCTCAAAAAAACAGCATTATACGCTCTATTCAGACAGAAGATTAACTATTTTGTGAATGGAGAGGAGGCTGGTAGACTTCTTGCGCACAGGCTGAAGGTGGATGAGAGTGATCGTATTGTCACTGCAATCTGAAATTCAAATGGTGGGTTGGAGACACAACAAAAAGGAATTAATACCATATTGCATGATTTTTATGAAAGCCTCTACAGATCGGATTTGAAATTTGAACTGGCCGATATAAAATCTTTCCTAGACTCCTTAGAACTTTCTTGTCCAACCAATGACCAAATAGAAAGTCTTGAAGGAAACATTCAATTAAAAGATGTTCGTTTAACCATCCCCTCGCATAATGTGGGCAGGTCGCCTGGCACTGATGGACTGCCTGTGGAATTCTATAGGATTTTGCCTGACAGCGCCCTAGAGCTACTACGCGACGTGTACAACATGTCTTTTGATACTGGTTCCCTGACAGATACTATACAGCATGCCCTGATAACTGTGCTAAAAAAGAAAGATAGATCCCCTATATGGTGTGCTAAATATAAGCCGATCAGTTTTATTAATACAGATTGCAAGATTTTGGCCAAAACTTTAGCTAGAAGACTGGAACTGCTGATACCCTCATTAATTCATGGAAACCAGGTCGGCTTTGTCTCCGGAAGATCTGTAGCTGACAATATGAGACGTCTACTACTGGCAATTGAACATGGACATACACAGACAAACACTGCTGCTGTGGTCTCATTGGACGCCCAAAAGAAATGACATTAACCAAAAAGGCGTTTGACCGTATTGAGTGGGCCTTCCAGTTTATTTGTTTGGAGAAGATGAGATTTGGTCACGACTTCATGAAATGGGTACAACTTCTGTATATGAATCCATCCACAAGTGTAATCACCAGCGGTCTTATTTCAGAACCATTTGTACTTACCAGAGGCACCAGACATGATTGTCCACTTTCCCCATTGTTATTCATCTTGGCAATGGAACCACTGGCTGTGTTGCTGCGATCTGATGACAATCTCCACACAATAATAGAGGAGGATCATGAGAATAAAATCTGGCTTTACACGGATGACCTACTAGTGGCATTGCCTGATCCCGAACTTGACCTCCCCTATTTAATGCAAGATATTCAACAATTTTCTAAAGTGTCAGGCTATAAGGTTAATTGGGATAAGTCTGAAATCCTTCCAATCATTAACTTGTGTATGCAATATACCTGTAATCAGTTCAAGTTTACTTGGTGCCAAGAGCAAATGAAGTATTTGGGTATATGGATAGGACCGGAGGTGGTGAAGTTACCAAAAATGAACTTTGAATTGATTTTACCAAAACTTAAATCAGACTTGGATAGATGGGGTCTCTTGCGACTATGAACATGGGGGAAAATCAATTGTATTAAAATGAGCATAGCACCACGTGTTAATTAGGTATTACCCAAATTGTTCGAACACAATTGTTCGAATTACCTAATTGACCGAAAGTCGAGGGTCCGAATTGACCTTTGCACAATTGACTGCACACATATATATATATATATATATATATAAATATATAAATATATATATATATATGTATGTATATATATATATATATATATATATATATATATATATATATATATATATATATATATATATATATATATATAATGGGTGTTGCAGGGGTTTCCCCCCCGCATGTATGTAACAATTGACCTTCACAATTCGGTCAATTGTGCAAAGGTCAATTGTAATTCGAACAATTGTAGTTCGAAAAATTCCTATACATCCGTTAATTATTTAATTATCTACATTCAATGCTTCCCATCAAGGTACCGAAGCATTTTTTCAAAGAGGTTTACAGGATTATGCAGAAATTCATATGGGATGGCAAGCCACCGAGAATTGCATTGAGGAAAATGCAGCTTCCCCTAAAACATGGCGAAATGAATCTGCCTAACTTTTCTGAATATCATTTGGCATTCATGGTCAGACATCTGTGCAAAGTTATCGACTCAGATGGAGATCCAATAATTGAAATAGTAAGGGAAAGTAATGCATCGTCTCAACTGGCTCCTAAGACTTTACTGACAACTGTGACAAAACATTCTAAAGTGCAAAACCCGCGGACTGCTTTTATGAAAGAATGCTGGTGCAGCATATCTAATCATGTAGGTAAGACCGATCCATTCTTGTTTCCGGACGCTTCGATCTGGCTCAATCCAGCATTGAAATCGCAAAGGAAGGTACATTTGTGGCTGGCATGGAGTCAGGTACATTAAGGATCTGGTTGAAGGTGATGAATGGATCCCATTTGCGCAGTTAAGCCACACTTTGATATGAGTGAATGCACTTATGCGGAGTACAGAAAATTGAAGGACATCATCTCTACGAACATGGACCCTTCACACTTGGTGACTCAGGGCAAAGCTTGGTCGTTTTTGGAAACATGAAAACATGCAATTCACCCTGCCGCCACTATGTATGGAATCCTAAAAACGTGCCGTAAAGGGGATCTGGAGGCTGCAAATGTTTGGGCTCAAAACTGGGTGAAGTGGTTGATCAGGGTTGTTGGCTAAGGTGCTTTGGTAATATGAGATTAATGAGCATGGACTGGGGATTAAGAGCATCGCAAACCAAACTCCTTATTAGAACTTACCGAACACAAGTGTGTATGCTTAAGAGACACTTGCTGGAAAAATATTTGTGTTGGAAGTGCAAACAAGCAAGGGGCACGCTCAGTCATCAGATCTGGTTTTGTACGAAAACTAAAACATTGTGGGAGGGAGTCTGTCAAAGAATGGGCTTGGTCTTGTGCTGTACAGTTCCAATGACTGCGACTCTCTTGCTGCTTGGGGCTGTATCTTTGTAAGAGGATATTGAATTCAGTAAATAAATATGGTTCCTCCGGGCCTGTATAATTGCAAAAAAGATGATTTTGAGGGCCTGGAAATCGTCTGCCTCTTTTTGCATCGACGATTGGGTGGAAGAGCTGCTTACCATCTCGACCTATGAAAGGACAATTCACAAACAAAACGGGGATAAAGATACGTTTATGGACATATGGGGGAGCTTCCTTTCTACGGCTAATGTATCAGAGCTGATGTCATATACTGACCTGTTTTGTCATAATTCAATGTTGTTTGTGAGATGCATTGGTCAGTTCCTGTATCTGTATAGGCCATTGATACTTTAGCCAATGAAACTGACATGTTTGGAAATGTTTTGTGATTATCCATGAATTGTACACCTGATATGATTTGTATAAATTACAAATGATGATTTAGGTTTCTTTTTGTTTCTATTTCTCCTATTTTTCTAGTCTTTTCTTTCTCTTCTTCCTTTAATTTTTTGTTAATGTTACGCTCACCTGGTTTCCACAGGGGTGCCGAACGAAGCTGGACTGCGGCAGTCTCCACCATCGTGACTCGTAGCAAAGTGATGAGTGACTGCACCTGCCCCTTTAGTTTCGTCTTTTGAGCATGAAGGAAGATTTGCCTAAAATGATGAAAGTGATAAATGAACTAGCCGTAAGGAGGAGGGCCACCTTCCACTTCCACGACCTCTCAAAATGTCAATGCCTTTTTTCGCCAGGCTGGAATGTGCAGCAATGCGTAAGTGCCAGCCGGCAATTTGATGCCAATACCCAGTGATATGGATTTGGTTTGCCCCGCTGGTATAACATCATCCTCACAGATAGATAGATCAAGCCCAATGCTGCCTGCAGTGGCTTGCACAGGCAGCTTTGCTTCTTTGTCGGTTTTCCACATAACAAGAGTCTTTGCGGATTCCACTTTCTCACTTGTCAGTCTCACAAAGGGTGTCTGGTGGTTTCCCAGCGGACGATTGTTCAGTTCAAACAGCGGTTGTGCCAGGTGTTTGGATCACCCCTTGAGAGTGTGAGACTTAGTCAGCTTCTTTATTTGTTGCTTGAGCAGCCCATTGCTGCGTTCCACCAGAGCAGAGGATTCTGGGTACCGGCTGATGTGCAGTGTCCATTTGATGCCTTGTTCTAACGCCCAGTCTTGCACATTGTGTCCAGCAAAATGGCTGCCTTGGTCTGATTGGATTTCATCCGGGATGCCATAGTGCCTAATGAGGTATTCCATTCCTTGCAAGGTAGCCCGTTGATCTGCATGGGCAACTGGATAAGCTAACAGTAGTCCAGAGTATGTGCTACCATGGTCAACACATAGTGCTTTCCATTCTCGGGCGGTAAAGGGCCAATGTAGTCAACTTGCCATACGCTAGCAGCTCTCTCATCTCTTCTCAAAGGGCCTTGAGGCTTCCTCTCCAGAGGGTAGTGCTTCACTTCACAGCACACGGAACATTGGGAGGCAGCTTGATCCATGGTAATGGGCAATTGTCTCCTTTTAGCCTATTGATATGTTCCTGTTTGCGTAGATGCCCTGAGGTTTGGTGTGCCCAGTCCGCCATTCCTTGCAATACCTCAGCTTCTTCAGGTGTTGTCACTGGGCGAATCTTTGCCATTTGATCCACTTCGTTGTTGAACAGGGCAGCCAATGAGGTGTCAGGGGGCATGTGTGCATCGACATGCCCAATGCAGATTTTGCACCTCTCACCTTTGCACCACATCTCTTCCCAGATGTCCGGCCCTCCCCAGATCGGAGTGTTCTTCATCTGCCAGCCGTCTCTTCTCCATGCCGGTGCCCAATGCGTCAGGCCTTGATACGTGGCCCAACTGTCCGTGTATATGTATGCAGTCTCTGTCTCTTTCACCTCCTGTTCAATCACGGAGGCCACCGCCTGCAGTTCAGCGTATTGACTGGATCCTCCCACACCTTCTCTCATTAGCAGTGTTTCTCGATGGGGCTGGAATGCAACAGCTTGCCAGTGTCTTTGCCCTTTATCATATTTTGCGGTGCCGTCCGTGAACTATGCAGACTTTTATTCTTCCTCCGTCAATGTATTATAGGCGGGTGCGGCTTTGAAAGGAGATTCTGGCAGCACCACAGGGGTGCTCGGTTCAGGCATCACTTCCAAGTTCACTGCCTCCACCATTTGTTCCTGCAGTCTGGAAACCCCTGTGCGGCCAGCTTTCGCACGTTGCTGTAAATACCATTTCCATTTGACATGAGTGGCGTCTTGCGCTCTGCCACTTTTCCCGCTTGCAGCAGTGTCGCGCACCCAGCCCATGATCGGAATTTCTGTGCAAATTGTCACTGGTTGCTCGCCTGTGATTCTTTCAGTCTCAACTAGAGCCCAGTACACTGCAGCAACTTGTTTCTCAAGCAGAGTGTATCTTGTCATAGGATCTGTGAGCTTTCTTGACCAGAAACCTTGCGGCACTCTTTTCTGTCCTTGCTTTTGCCACAAGCTCCACACAGCAATATCATTGTAGACAAGAATTTCCAGTTCAAACGGATCAGTTTTTGTCATGGGGCCCAGCGTGATGTAATTCTGCAAAGCGTCCTTAGTCTGCTGAAAGACAGACTGTTGCTCTAGGCCCCATGTAAAATCCTGTTTCTTTCTGGTGACTTTGTAGATGGGTTTCCGTATCAGGCTTAAGTGAGGTATGTGATTTCTCCAAAAACACATTAACCCAATAAATCTTTGTGCCTCTTTTTTATCTGCTGGTGGAGCCATCTGCTGAACCATGTCAATTACAGGGTCGGGAATTTTCTTTACTGACCCAGACCAGATTGCACCTAAAAATGTCACCTCTTGAGGAGGCCCCTGTACCTTTTTGGGATTTATGGCCCACCCCCGGTCTTGCATGACTGTGATCAACTTTTCAGCAGCTTTTTCTACATGTTCTTTCTCAGCACTGGTCAGCATGATGTCATCAATGTAATGAGCCAGATACACATCATCCAACTGCACCATCTTTAAGTGTCTGCAATCAATCCATGACACAGAGTGGGACTATGCAAATACCCCTGGGGCAATTTAGTAAAGGTACATTGTCTGTCTCCCCAAGTGATAGCAAATTGGTCTTGTGATTCAGTGTCAATATCAATGGAGAAAAATGCATTGGCCAGGTCAAGGACCACATGCCATTCACCCACTTCTTTTGTAAGATTTTCAATCAGAATACTGATGTCTGGCACCGCCGCAGCTAAGGGCGGCACCTTCTTATTCAAAATGCGGTAATCAATTGTCAGACGCCATGCCCCATCAGGGCGGCGGACAGGTTAGATAGGCGAGTTGAATGGACTGACTGCCGGCCTCATTAAGCCAGCTTTTACCAATGATTCAATAGTTTCACCGATCTCTTTATGTCCCCCTGGCAGCCTGTACTGTTTCACGTACACTGGCTCAGCAGGAGGAGGTAGATGCAAGGGGGACCCTTTGGCATGCCCAAACACCACGGGGTTAACAACTCTCACATGGACTTTCCGATTGCCAAAAACAAATTCACCTAAATCTGTAGTCACACTTTTGCTCAACAATACATCCATGCCAAGGATATTTTCCAGTATATCTGCAATCAAGACATTTGCTCTGAAAGGCAATCCCTCGCCAATTGACATTTTTACATTAAAAGCTTTTGCAACAGTTTCTGCTCCCCCATCACCATTGACTAGAACTCTGGGACCAGATAATTTACTGGGATTGCCATTCAAAATTGTTACTCCAGCTCCCGTGTCTACTAGAGCCAAGACGTGTTTTACTTTCTCATCCAAATACAATGTAAGTGGCACAAAAGGGCGTCTGTCTCTGGGACTGGTTCTCTTTATTAACTGTACCTCAAAGACAGAGCCAGCCCTTCAATCAAAATGGGGTCTGGGACCTCCCACTTGTCCTTTGCTAAATCAGGGTAACCTTTTGCTTGCACTTTGGGCTTCAACACCTTTTCTTCAGAGGGTGCAGAGGGCTTAGTTTTTCCTGATCCCTGTTTTCTCAATTTCTTCCAGCTCTCAAGCAGCACAGGTGTGGGTTTACCATCTATCTCTTCCCTTGGAATTCCAGCTTTTAGCAGGTCCACCCACATTCGTCTGCGTGTGACCTCGATAGTGTCAGTTTTCTCTTTGGACTTTACATTTTTGCCACGCTTTTTCTCTGAGTCATTACTTGCAGCCACTAGGCGCGTCACTTTGCGCACATCCAGCCCTTCTAATTGCCCTAACAGAAGTGCCACTTCACCAATGGGTTTGCCTTGCGCTGGTCCCAGCAATGAAAGCAATGCTCCCTTCATATGGCTCGGAGGGTTTCTCAGCAAGCGAGCGCGCATTCCATCTGTAAATAACTCCATGTCAGGCCCTGCAAAATTTGCACTTTACAGTGCACACTGTAAACCCATCTCTCTAAGCTGATCTGTTGCTTCTGTTATTGATCCCCAAATGTCCCATTTCTCTTCCATATCCATCGGACTCCCATACAAATTCAATAGGGTAGTCTGAAGACAATTAAACAAGGAATGCGAGCCTTGCTGCCTGAGTGCACCGCACACTATCTGCCCCAACATTACATTAGTAGTGAGTGAACCCATCTTTAACAGTTCTTCTGGAGTTAAGAAGATCGCATCGGCACCCGTATCCCACAAACAAAGATACCACTTCAGAAGTGCTTCACCTGTCTTTTGTCTGAATAATTTGGCAATATCTAAATGTTCAGTCTGTGTATAATCGCGGACAATCCTAGTATTCTGAATGTTTGCACCGTCAGCTTGGCCTTTTGACTTGTTAGTGACTAACGGCCGCGCTGGATAAACACAAATTGTTTGGAGCACATTTCAGCTCCTCTTCGTCAGAGCAGTCTAACTCTGCAAGCCTGACTTCATCAGATTCATCCCAATCAAATGTTTGTTCAGTTCTGCTGTCACTGACTTCACCCGACCGTAAATTTGGGTCCCAGTTATCTTTCCTAATTAGTGCACGAATCCTTATCTTTGACGGATTGACCCACCGCTGTCTGCGCTTGTGCATGGCTACACGCACAGCTAAAGAGGCACACCTGTCCTCCGTCTGATCGGCCCGCTTAACGGACGATTCAAGGGTCTCTCTCATAATTATTTGTTGCTCCTGGAGCACGGAAATCTCATCAGTTAATTTGCGAATCTGCACATCTTTAAGCAATTCATTCTCATGCAACTTTCTGAGCGCCTGCAGGAATAACCAGCCTATGTTTCCTGCTGCTTTTAGCTCCCGTCTGCATTTCCCAAGCAGCAAACTCTCTAAGTTAATTTTCAAGCATGTCCCATGCCCTCGGTGCCGAGTACTGATGCAAAATGTCTGCCACACCCGACCAAGCATTTGATGCCGGCCATCCTGGAATGTGACAGAGTGCACTGTCTCCTACATTGCATTCATCTTTTGCTTGTTTTTTCCAGAAAGGCATTGTGCTCGTAAATCCTGCAATCGACCACGCCAAATGTAGTGAAAAGGGGAATCCCGCACCCTCCCTTGGGGCCAGCCCTTGGTGCTATAATCACTCCTAATCACCTTCCCACACAAGTAAGTTTACACGAAGCACATGGAACTCAGTCTGGAAGAAACCCAATCACACAGAATATACGATGCTTGCATTTATTTCTTTAATGTCTAGTGAGAACTAAGCAGCAATTTACAATAATAATATGGGAATAAATGTGCAAGCTGAATAATGGCAATTATCAGTCACAGACAAATATGCAATTATTTATCTTACGCTCCTAGAAAATGTAGATGATCAGGTCAGATCACACCCGGGACCCTCGCCGCTACAGGTGCGGGCAGTCCTCGAGAGAGGAGGGGAGGACTGGCCGAGGGACCCACAGTCCTACACCAGAGCGGGGATGTGATGCTAGTAGTCTCGGCCCAGATAGTGCACGGCTGGTCGTCCAGGCACTGTTCCTCTTTGTATGCACGTTTCACCAAACAGCCCAGGATGAGTCCCTCCCTTACTGGCCCAGGTATAGTTCTCTTATTAGGGGCTGCACGTCAATCACTATGACGTACCAGCTCTTCGAGAAGCTTCTGGGCTCACCCTTCCGGGCGGTAAACATGTTTTCACCTGGAAAGTTACAAGACTGGAAACAGCCAGTCTTGGCTCCCAGGCTTCGTGCACGTTGTTTTGGGGAAGGTCTGGCATTTCTGCATTATCAGTGCACCTGACTCGCAGAGCGAAGACGAGCAAAGCTGTACAAAGCTGTGCCTGGCTCCCAAGGGCTGCGTAGAGCTTCTTGCAAAGGCTAGATGTTTATGTCTTCATGAAGGGCCTTCGCAGTTAACCCCTTACAAGCATGTGGGCTTCACCCAGTTCGAGAGGCCTGGCTGATTTCAGCATTTTCCTCCACGCTTCGAATAAGCTCTAATATACTCAAGATAGCTCAGTAGGTTAGTGCAAGTGCAGGTTAGTGCAAGCGCCTAGAAACTTATCACGACACCATGGTATGAACAGAGAGTATCCCTGAAGTCTAGATTTGCTCTCTTTTAAGTTAAAAGGGTAGATATGCATAGAGGCTTCCCTCTGTGGAACTGGCCACTGGTACCCACCTCAGGTTTAGTAGGCCATAGTGATGCAAAGAACTGCCCCAGAGTTTTAGTTTGTCTCCTGGTCTCCTGGCTTTCTCTTTCCTTCAAACGATGGTGATGACTTTAACCCTAGGTTTCTGTTTTGGATGCCCCACATTTTTGGGGATTGGTGGATCTTCACTCTCTGAACTGGAAACATCCAGACTGGGTCTTCGTCCATTGATACAAAGACTGGGTAGATCACTGTGCAAGGGAAAGACCATGAGGAGGGGGTCTCTGACTGAATCAATACCTGGATTGGGGAATGCCTTTCCTTTAAATGTTGAGTTAAATCACGGTTTGGCCTCTTATGGTCTGGGCCTGTGTTTTCCACTTCTAACACATGTCTCGATGTCGAGTAGGATTAGCATGAGGCTGACAGAAAGAACCAAAGCTTTATTAGGTATAGCTGCGGGCCTGGGCCAAATGAAGGAAACAAAACAGAAAACTTTACCGTTGGTCGGACCCGGACAGCTGCGGTCTCCACCCACGTGATGCGTAGTGCAGCGATGATTGACTGGATCTGCCCTCCTAATCCTGTCTGCTTAACCCGTAGAAATATTCTCCTGCAAGTGGAGGGATGGATTTAGCCACTTGTGGATTCAAGTGATGGCACCCCCACAGTCCTACCCAACTAATCACCTCCGAAATGCCCTCACAGCAATCTCACCTTATATTCTTGAAAGATGAGCTCTCCATCCTGCGTGGATTTGTAGGGGCGCGTCGATTCTAGTTACTTCACTGGTTTGAAGGCTCGGGAGAGTTCCGGAGAGTATTGACTCTGAGGTTCCTGGTGAGGACCAGTAAGTATTAAGTTCATAGAGTTCAATATGTCGATGTTCACTCTTGTTCCCCCCTTCCTTTCTTGTATTGCAGCTGGCTCGTGAAAAGATGCTCTTCTGGCAGCTGGTGGCGCTCAGGTAAGAGTCTGTATTACCCGGCGCTGTCCGGTAAATGTTGCACGAGGAAAACGTGTTGTTTTGTCTTTCTTTACAGATGCGGCACGTGAAAATATGGAGAGTCACAAAAGGATGCCTCCGGTGGTAAATCAGGTAAGTCTATGGTGGTAAGAATTATATTTGTTGGTTCCCTCGGCTCACCTTGTGGTTTTCTTTTGTCTCCGAGGTGCCGAAGTTCGGCGAAGAAATGATGGAGGCAGCACCGACCTGAAGGATGCTGTGAAGACTGGTGAGTATGGCGCAGACTTGATGCAGGCTGCAGGCACGGTGAGTGTTACTCTGCTGGATGCAGAATAACGTGAAGCGTGTGTTTTTGGTCGGATGTGGTTTAAATAGCCTCAAAAGTAGTCCCAGGTAAGAAGTCCCTAGAACCACACCCGAGTAAAAAATAGTCCCTGTAGAAAAATAGTCCCTTTCAGGCTTCATATTGGATTGGAGTCATTTGCAGCATGGTCTGCCTGAGGTAAGTAATGACTATGAGCCTGGCGCCTTAGGCGCCAGGACTGATTCCTACTATGAGCCTGGCGCCTAAGGCGCCAGGACTGAACCCAGATAGCCCCTAGCCGGGGCTGCTGAGTTTTTACTAAATGTCTAGATGCGTGCTCCCGGGGCTGATGGACTTGGTCCTGATGCCTGGGGGTAGGCATCATGACACCAAGAGATTGCCAGAGAAAACTGTGTTCTACAAAGTGACTGATTTGAATGGAAAGAGCCTATTTGAATATTGCTCTGATTGAACGCAGTTTTGTGTACTTCCCTGATAAAAAGGTATTGTGTAACCACAAAAAAACAGCATTATACGCTCTATTCAGACAGAAGATTAACTATTTTGTGAATGGAGAGGAGGCTGGTAGGCTTCTTGCGCACAGGCTGAAGGTGGATGAGAGTGATCGTATTGTCACTGCAATCTGAAATTCAAATGGTGGGTTGGAGACACAACAAAAAGGAATTAATACCATATTGCATGATTTTTATGAAAGCCTCTACAGATCGGATTTGAAATTTGAACTGGCCGATATAAAATCTTTCCTAGACTCCTTAGAACTTTCTTGTCCAACCAATGACCAAATAGAAAGTCTTGAAGGAAACATTCAATTAAAAGATGTTCGTTTAACCATCCCCTCGCATAATGTGGGCAGGTCGCCTGGCACTGATGGACTGCCTGTGGAATTCTATAGGATTTTGCCTGACAGCGCCCTAGAGCTACTACGCGATGTGTACAACATGTCTTTTGATACTGGTTCCCTGACAGATACTATACAGCATGCCCTGATAACTGTGCTAAAAAAGAAAGATAGATCCCCTATATGGTGTGCTAAATATAAGCCGATCAGTTTTATTAATACAGATTGCAAGATTTTGGCCAAAACTTTAGCTAGAAGACTGGAACTGCTGATACCCTCATTAATTCATGGAAACCAGGTCGGCTTTGTCTCCGGAAGATCTGTAGCTGACAATATGAGACGTCTACTACTGGCAATTGAACATGGACATACACAGACAAACACTGCTGCTGTGGTCTCATTGGACGCCCAAAAGAAATGACATTAACCAAAAAGGCGTTTGACCGTATTGAGTGGGCCTTCCAGTTTATTTGTTTGGAGAAGATGAGATTTGGTCACGACTTCATGAAATGGGTACAACTTCTGTATATGAATCCATCCACAAGTGTAATCACCAGCGGTCTTATTTCAGAACCATTTGTACTTACCAGAGGCACCAGACATGATTGTCCACTTTCCCCATTGTTATTCATCTTGACAATGGAACCACTGGCTGTGTTGCTGCGATCTGATGACAATCTCCACACAATAATAGAGGAGGATCATGAGAATAAAATCTGGCTTTACACGGATGACCTACTAGTGGCATTGCCTGATCCCGAACTTGACCTCCCCTATTTAATGCAAGATATTCAACAATTTTCTAAAGTGTCAGGCTATAAGGTTAATTGGGATAAGTCTGAAATCCTTCCAATCATTAACTTGTGTATGCAATATACCTGTAATCAGTTCAAGTTTACTTGGTGCCAAGAGCAAATGAAGTATTTGGGTATATGGATAGGACCGGAGGTGGTGAAGTTACCAAAAATGAACTTTGAATTGATTTTACCAAAACTTAAATCAGACTTAGATAGATGGGGTCTCTTGAGACTATGAACATGGGGGAAAATCAATTGTATTAAAATGAGCATAGCACCACGTGTTAATTAGGTATTACCCAAATTGTTCGAACACAATTGTTCGAATTACCTAATTGACCGAAAGTCGAGGGTCCGAATTGACCTTTGCACAATTGACTGCACATATATATATATATATATATATATATATATATATATATATATATATATATATACATATATATATATATATATATATATAATGGGTGTTGCAGGGGTTTTCCTCCCGCATGTATGTAACAATTGACCTTCACAATTCGGTCAATTGTGCAAAGGTCAATTGTAATTCGAACAATTGTAGTTCGAAAAATTCCTATACATCCGTTAATTATCTACATTCAATGCTTCCCATCAAGGTACCGAAGCATTTTTTCAAAGAGGTTTACAGGATTATGCAGAAATTCATATGGGATGGCAAGCCACCAAGAATTGCATTGAGGAAAATGCAGCTTCCCCTAAAACATGGCGGAATGAATCTGCCTAACTTTTCTGAATATCATTTGGCATTCATGGTCAGACATCTGTGCAAAGTTATCGACTCAGATGGAGATCCAATAATTGAAATAGTAAGGGAAAGTAATGCATCGTCTCAACTGGCTCCTAAGACTTTACTGACAACTGTGACAAAACATTCTAAAGGGCAAAACCCGCGGACTGCTTTTATGAAAGAATGCTGGTGCAGCATATCTAATCATGTAGGTAAGACCGATCCATTCTTGTTTCCGGACGCTTCGATCTGGCTCAATCCAGCATTGAAATCGCAAAGGAAGGTACTTTTGTGGCTGGCATGGAGTCAGGTACATTAAGGATCTGGTTGAAGGTGATGAATGGATCCCATTTGCGCAGTTAAGCCACACTTTGATATGAGTGAATGCACTTATGCGGAGTACAGAAAATTGAAGGACATCATCTCCACGAACATGGACCCTTCACACTTGGTGACTCAGGGCAAAGCTTGGTCGTTTTTGGAAACATGAAAACATGCAATTCACCCTGCCGCCACTATGTATGGAATCCTAAAAACGTGCCGTAAAGGGGATCTGGAGGCTGCAAATGTTTGGGCTCAAAACTGGGTGAAGTGGTTGATATGGGTTGTTGGCTAAGGTGCTTTGGTAATATGAGATTAATGAGCATGGACTGGGGATTAAGAGCATCGCAAACCAAACTCCTTATTAGAACTTACCGGACACAAGTGTGTATGCTTAAGAGACACTTGCTGGAAAAATATTTGTGTTGGAAGTGCAAACAAGCAAGGGGCACGCTCAGTCATCAGATCTGGTTTTGTACGAAAACTAAAACATTGTGGGAGGGAGTCTGTCAAAGAATGGGCTTGGTCTTGTGCTGTACAGTTCCAATGACTGCGACTCTCTTGGTGCTTGGGGCTGTATCTTTGTAAGAGGATATTGAATTCAGTAAATAAATATGGTTCCTCCGGGCCTGTATAATTGCAAAAAAGATGATTTTGAGGGCCTGGAAATCGTCTGCCTCTTTTTGCATCGACGATTGGGTGGAAGAGCTGCTTACCATCTCGACCTATGAAAGGACAATTCACAAACAAAACTGGGATAAAGATACGTTTATGGACATATGGGGGAGCTTCCTTTCTACGGCTAATGTATCAGAGCTGATGTCATATACTGACCTGTTTTGTCATAATTCAATGTTGTTTGTGAGATGCATTGGTCAGTTCCTGTATCCGTATAGGCCATTGATACTTTAGCCAATGAAACTGACATGTTTGGAAATGTTTTGTGATTATCCATGAATTGTACACCTGATATGATTTGTATAAATTACAAATGATGATTTAGGTTTCTTTTTGTTTCTATTTCTCCTATTTTTCTAGTCTTTTCTTTCTCTTCTTCCTTTAATTTTTTGTTAATGTTACGCTCACCTGGTTTCCACAGGGGTGCCGAACGAAGCTGGACTGCGGCAGTCTCCACCATCGTGACTCGTAGCAAAGTGATGAGTGACTGCACCTGCCCCTTTAGTTTCGTCTTTTGAGCATGAAGGAAGATTTGCCTAAAATGATGAAAGTGATAAATGAACTAGCCGTAAGGAGGAGGGCCACCTTCCACTTCCACGACCTCCCAATGTCCCTTGACTGTGTCTCACCTTAATGTTATGAAGGATGGGCTCTCCATCCTGCGACTGTGTGCAGGGGTGCGTCGAGATTCAGGGATCCAGTTAACTTCACTGATCCTGTAGCCTTATGGCAGGGTTCCAGACAACCATGACTCTGAGGTAAGTCTTTATGCCAATCCTGTGTAGCGTGAAATGCTTTAGAGTTCTGGTTGTCTTAAAGTTCACTCCTATACCTTTCTTTGCAGATTCCCCTTTGAGGTACTCCCGAAGAAAGGCGACTCCCCTCCGGATGAGATGAGGTAATGCCAAGGTAAATTTAAATACTTGCACGATTCAAAAGTGATATTGTTCTTTCGTGCTATTAATCAGCTGTCTCCTTTTATTTCTGCAGGTGCGGCGCCGCCGGAGCTAAGGTCGTGTAATGGTGACTCACGGAACCGCAAGTGAATACTGCTTCTGGTGAATATTATGCTGCGCGAGATTGAATGTCCTTTAACGAAGCGCAGCTCACCTGTTGTTTTCTTTCCTTGTTCTGCAGATGCGGCTGGACTGGGATGGCGATCGTGTGAGAATGCCTCTTTGGATTGCGTGGACGTACAGTGCTTAGGTGAGTATCACGCTGCGCTATGCTAATTGTCTTTAAGCTGGTTCTTATGTAGCGCGGTTAACTGATGTTCCTTTTTTTCAGATGCAGAGACTCCCGAGTGATGGTGATGGAGTATCAGGTAAAGCTCTTGTTCTAATCTGTGATCTCTCCTTCCTTAGCAGTTGCGGATCGCGATCACCAGGACGGGCGTGGCTGAAGACAGGACTGGAGCTGCTGACACGGTGAGTGTTACGCTGCAGGAGTGCAGAATAACGCAAAGCATGTTCTGTTTTTTGGGCGTGGTTTAAATAGCTTCCCAGAAGTAGTTCCCAGGTAAAGTAATCCCTGCACCACACCTTATCAAATAGTCCCCAGATAAAGTAGTCCCTTCAACCAATCTCAGACTGGGTTGTACATGATTCTGTTACTCGATAACCTGTCTTGCCTGAAAAGGCAGTATGAGCCTGGTGCCAACGGCGCCCGGACTGAGTCCAGGAAGCCCTTAGGCAATCCTTTGGGACCTTAAAGGTCCCCATGGGTGCCAGTACTCTGGGCCGACTGGTCTGCTCCTGATGTCTGGGGGAAGGCACCGTGACAGTTAAGTACATTTTGGCAAGTTCATCTTTGGTTACTAAGTCCATCTATGACCCAATGCTGAATATTCGACTTTTATTGTCTTGTAATTTTTGTTTATGTAAAATAAAAAGTGTTGTCCGAGAAAACCATCATTGGCAAGTTTGTGCAATTCCCTGATAAAAAGGAACTGTGTACCCTGAGAAAACCATCATAAAAATACAAAGAACTGTGTAACTTGAGAGAATAAGCATTGTCAAGAACCCTGAGAATAGGTGAAAGTGTTACATATGGCTAGTGGCAAAACAAGCAGTGATAAAGCATCAAGAGGATGTGAAATGAGAATAAGTCAAGCACCACTGTGAAGATGAAACAGTGGCAATGTGGCTATGAACAAGAAGCAAGTAAGGTGTGTTAGTTTTGTAACATTTAATGGGTGGGCCGTGTGGTCCGAGAACTGCACCTAGAACGAGTACACCCACCTAAGAAAAAGCCATTTAAGTCACCCACAAGCTTATGATTGAATGAAGGAAAACCTGTGTGATCTGAAATTAAGGAACTGAACTTTATGAAATTGATGAAAGGCAACCAAGCCAGAAGGACCGGAAGTATCCCAAGGAATTGTGTTGTTTTGGAAAGTTAACAGGCTTGAAAGCTTGGGGAAGAGAACCCGTTGTTTTTTGTAACATGAACTATCTTGAACCATGGGGAAAGGAAACCACCTTTTCCAACCAAGAGCTGGAAGAAGCTCTGAACTTTTATTTGAACACTTCTCATTTTGAGGCTGACATGCCTACACATTGTATACAATTAGATGTGAGGGCAAGTATAGGTTTTGGACACAGGCATTTACTTTAGACTTCCTGGCACAGACTATCCGTTTTATTTAGGTAGGGAAATCCCACCCTAGCATAGGGCAAGTTGGGCCTTTTTCTAACCCTCTTTTTGCTTTAATAAAAGTTTCTAGCCCAAACTTTATTCAGTTGTTTGTCTATTTCATGATGCCTTCACAGTACCTAGCCCCTTCCCGAGGGCCTCTATGTCAGAATGAGCAGTATGGTAAAAATAGTGGAACAGCAGGTTTTAAAAACCCAAAATACCCAATTTTACTACTGCTCTACCGCAGTACAGGGAAATGCAGACCAAGCCTATTTCAAACCTGCCCCCATCTTTGCTTCCAAATACAAGCACTGGTATCTGGCAAGCAGACTGCCCTCACACATGCTTCCCTCTCTTCCCACTACAACGGGTGGATCTCCCTGAAGGTCCCTGAAGGTTGCTGGTTCATCTCCACTGTGCTTATAAGCTTCAGTAATGCTTCCATACAGTCTGCAAGCCATGGGTTTCCTCAAACGGAGAGCACATATATTACCTCATGGGCATCTCTTAAAGGGACATGTCCCATAGTCCCTGTGACTGGTGTGGTGTTCTGGGGATATCCCACATGCCTCCTATTTGCCAGCATAACACTGCAGGGGTGGCACCCAGCTTTCTCGGCCACCCAAAACCCTACTGCCAGACACAGGTAGCGAACTTTGACATACTCCACACACTCCCCTACATGTTCATCCCGAGTTGGTTATCTCTCCCTTTCCCTGGGTTGTGTGGCAATCCAAGAAGCCTTTCCCCAGGAGATCTCATTGGAGTAAGTGGCCAGAAAGCATTGTTTTTGTTTGTCTAGATTGGGAGCATGTTTTATATGAGATAGCAGAATGCAAAGGGGATGGAACCACCTGTTAACAGCTTTTGGTCCACACCCCTTTTAAGCAAGCTGTCCTGGACTTGGCCCACTGCCACCTGACTGCCATCTACTAAAGAGATAGCAGTGAACTCCATGGAGATTGTGCAAAAAAGTGGGGTAAAAATGACAGTGGTACGTGACCTCGTGAATCAGCACATGTGTCAAGATCAGGACAAGCAGAAGAGTCTATGTGATTGAGAGGCCAGCTGTGTACATTTAGGGTAGATGGTCAGTTCCTACTCCTACTTTCTGCAGCAAACAAGTCCCACCCTCCTACACACTCTTTCATCTCTGGGTCTCTTTGGAGCTGCTCACAAGTGGTTTCAATCCTATGTAACTAACCAATATGTTTTCAATTTTCTCGGGCTGGTAAACGTTCCTCCACTTTCCCTCTTCTACATGGTGTCCCTCAGGGTTCCATTCTGGGCTGTCCCCTCTTTACTCTCCATACCCATCCTCTTTCTTCTATTATCTCTTTATTTGGTCTGTCATCCCATTTTTATGCTAATTCCAAAATCTATGCCTCTTTTTATTCCTTTACAGCTTCTCTCTATAACACAATCTCTCTCTGCCTCATAGCTAAACAATCTTGAATGCATGTACACTTTCCACATCTCAATGCCTCTAAAACTGAGATCAGTTTCTTCCCTGCCTCCACTATTCCACTGCACTTCCTCCCTCTTCCATCTAATTTCTCGCTCGTCACTATTGCTCACAACCTTGGTGTTTATTTTGATTCTTCTCCCGCATTTTCTGCTCACATCTCTAGCATAGCTCATGCCTGTCGTTTTCGACTCTTCAATATCTGAGAAGCATTCCCTTTTCTTTCTTTTCATGCTGCTAAACTGCTTAAAACCACTCTGGTCTTTTCCTATCTAGACTATTGTTCTGCGTGACTTACAGGATTCCTGGCATATCGTCTTACCACACAATGATCAGTCTTCAACTCTTCCATGCGTACTCATTGTGGCCTGTCTTCTCAACCCTCCATCCACTCCCCTCTCCATCCCCTCTCAACGGCAGGATTCAATAAAATTATCACCATCACCAAAACACTTTGGAAGTAGCTCATGTGGTCTGGCTCAAGGAATGAAAAGATTCTGAGGATGCAGAAATGGTGATGATTCCAGAAAGGCAGAGTATCAGGGATAATTTTCACGATGTGTTCTCCGAGAAGCCCAGGTTACTCAAGGATTTATTTTTATCCCAAACACACTCCAGCAGCAACTCTGCATGACTCCAGTCCTACTGCCCTTTTGAGGCCTGCTGTCAAGGGGTTCAGTAAGAAATCCAAAAGAATTTGGAACTGGTAGTCATCAAACCCAAACCATTGGACCTCTCTCAATATGCTTGTGGGAAAATCAAATGGCAGTTGGCGTTTCTGCATAGATTTCCAGAATGTGAATGAGATCTCACACTTTGTTGCCTATCCTGTGCTGCAGACTGATGACATGATCGAAAGAATAGGTGCTTCCATCTACATATCAACCATAGGACAAGGATAATACAGCCTTCACAACTGTGAAGGGTCTCTTATGGTGGCCAGGAAAAGGGCAGCCACTACCTAATCCTAACCCTGGGGTTGGTATCAGGAGGTAGGATCACATGGGAAGAGGTGGCTGGCAAGCAAAAGTGGTGACTCCTTTAGGAGAGACGCAGCATTCATCCTCTTCTGAGGATGATATTTTCCTGATGCCTAAATCTTTAATGGCATGTTATCACTGTAGGACTCCCTCTCCCAGAATTAAGTGCCAAATATGAAGATCCTTTTAACAAATGGTGCACAAGGGGGTCAAGAAGTTAATGACAACCTCCAGTAGTTATGATTCTACTTTGTTTGGATCTGAGAACCAAGGGCAAAACACCAACTCCATTTATGTATTTATGTTTATTTATTATTTGCTTGTTAGGCGCTTATACAGCAAGTATATACTGTTTCAAAGCGCCCACCGGGCAAGGGAGGGAACAAGGGAGTTATACATATTGAATACACAATAGAGGAGGGGAAAGGAAAAGGAACACACCTACTATGCCTTGTGACTATACAGATTGGATTATTTAATAAAAGAACAGTATTATCCAATTTGATCGAATGCCAAATTAACCTACTCTTAATTGACTACATTTTTTGGGTCGAATTTGGTAGGTCAATCAGTACATTTTAATTAAGAAATAGACATGGGGAGGGAATCGGTTAAGGTGGAAGGCAGTCGGGTGGTGCAGGGTGGATGGTCTCCCCCCGCATTATGGGGGGCTGCGTGGGGTCTCCCCCCACAGGTAAAAAAAAAGTCAACCAAAAAACATAGGTCAATTCGGCATAGGTCATTTTTCTTCAGTCAAACAACCCACAGTCAAAAAAACAAATAAGAGCATTATGGAATGCAAGTCCCATAATGCTCCTAGTACTGAGACGAGGAAGAGGAGCCCAGAGTTAGTAAACTACGGTGAGCGGTCTAGTTGTTCTAATGACCAAAACCTGCTCACATATTTAGCATAGCTCATGCCTGTCGTTTTCGACTCTTCAATATCTGAGAAGCATGCCCTTTTCTTTCTTTTCATGCTACTAAACTGCTTAAAACCACTCTGGTGTTCTCTTATCTAGACTATTGTTCTGCGTGACTTAAAGGATTTCTGGCATATCGTCTTACCACACAATGATCAGTCTTCAACTCTTCCATGCGTACTCTTTGTGGCCTGTCTTCTCATGCCTCCATCCCCTCCTCTCTCCAGTTCCTATCTTGGCTGTCCTTCCAATCTCACCTTCTTTTCCATTTTCTTTGTATTGTTTTTAAATGCATTTATGGACTTGCTCCCCCCTATCTCTCCTCAATGATAACTTCATACGTGCCCTCTCTTGCCCTACATTGCCAACACCAGTTTCTACATACTGTTACTAAACCGCCTTGTGCTTCATCTCACTTCTGCTCCTTTGCTCTTCTTGCAGCCAGCCATTGGAACACTACCACCTGATATCAGATTCTCCCCCACACTTCCTCAATTTTGTTCTAACCTAAAAAACATTCTTCTTTCATCTGTTCACTAATTATGTAAGTCTTTCAGACTTACATAATTAGTGAACAGATAATTAGACTTACATCTTTCAGAGTTCTTTTTAACATGTATCGCATCGCCTATTTTTGTGCAGCGCTTTGAATGGCATGGACCCTGTATGGTCACAGAAGTCCTTGGTGATCTCAACGGCAGGGTTCAGTAAAATGATTACCATCACCAAAACATGTTGGAAGTAGCTCATGTGGTCAGGCTCAAGGAATGAAAAGATTCCCAAGTTCCCCACAGAGAGGAGTAAATATACTCTCTGTGCGGTCCTTGAGGCCACAGGTGTGGATGAAGAAACGCTGGAACCACGCGACGCCAATAACCTTAAGGCCGCTGCAAAGAAACCTGGGATTAGCACAGACAGGCACAGTAAGTATCAACAGGCATGTGAAAATTAGGAAAAGTTCTTACCTAAGGAGGGCTAACCAACACTGTAACCTGGGCTTGGGATACTGCAGGGAGGGCGCGTGAACAGCAGCTGCAGTCGGGTTGAAGGATGGTAAATCCTGACTGCACCCACCTGAGAGGTTCCTGAAGTTTATGCAAAGCGTAGTCCTGGTGGGTGCGTAATACAAGTAGTTTCAACAGGGTTAAGCAAAGAAGTCCATGTGACAAGCCGAGGTCCAAAAATGCCGGGTAGACAGAGAAAAGAACAACAATGCCAGGGAGTATCCGAGTAGAAGTCCAAAGTCCGTAAACCGATTATCCTTGAAGCCCTGGAATCCTGAGTGAAACGAAATGCCGAACAGAATTACCAGAACAGCTGTGAAGCAAAGACCGCTTAAGCAGTCTTAGCTTTTATCCGGCTCGCTTCCCAACCAGACGGGCAGGAATGGAGTCACGTGATCGGGATACCGTCACGTGACCCGGAGGTCGACGTGACAGCCTGACTCTGCCTGACCGTACTCTCCACGGCAGCTGCCAATGCAGGTAAGGGAACAAACGAGGCGGGAAATGGGCTCTACCTTGGGGCAGAAACTGTTCATGTGACCCTCGCACCACAGGTGGTTTGCCGCTGACGGCTGCGGGGGAAAACCTAGCGGAATGTCTACCTGGAGCAGAAGGTGATACCGGGGAACCAATGGAGGCATGGGTGTCGTGCATGACAGAGCCCCCCCCAAAGGCCCACGACCACGTGGGCATGACGGGTTATCCAGGTGAAAACGAGAGACAAGGCGCGGGGCAAGAACATCCTCAGCAGGGACCCACGAGTGTTCCTCCGGGTCAAACCCCAACCAATCAACCAAGTATTGCAACCTCCCCCTAAAGATACGGGAACCCAGGATTCCAGAGATCTCGAACTCATCCGGCCCACCCACAGACGGGAGAGGGGAAACCCCGAAGACGCGTAGGACCAGGACAGGGTTTCAGCAGGGAGGTGCGAAAAACGCGGTGAATGCGCCAAGTGGCGGGAACCGAAAGCCGATAGACAATGGAATTGATGACTTTTGACACCATATAGGGACCGACAAACCGTGGCAACAGTTTATGACACCCAGGTAAACGGAGGTGGTGAGTGGACAACCACACCCTATCTCCTACAGTATAGACAGGGGCAGTAGCAGGTTTCCGGTGAGCAGCTGTCTTCTGGGAAGCCTTGGCCTCAAGGAGGTGTGCAAGAGTCTGGGAATGGACAGCAGACAGGTCCCGAACACAGGCGGCCGCAGCAGGGTTGTCAGAAAGAGTGAGGTCTGGGACGGGCAGTGTGCGTTGGCCATACATGGCATAGAATGGGGAAAGGCCAGTGGACGAGTGTAAAGCATTATTATACGCAAACTCTGCAAGGTGTAGGACACTGAACCAGGACTTTTGGTGCTGCAGAATAAGGCAGCGCAAGTATTGTTCCATAGACTGGTTCACCCTCTCAGTCTGACCATCGTCTCTGGATGATAGGCCGAGGAGTACCGAGTGTCCACACCAAGGAGTTTCGCTAATGCCCACCAGAAATGGGACGTAAACTGTGAGCCCCTGTCAGAGATGATGATGGTAGGAAGACGGTAGAGACAAAAAATTGATTTGAAGAAAAGACCTGCTAACACGGGAGCGGAGGGAATGCCTGAGCAGGGAATGAATCGGGCCATTTTCGTAAATGAGTCAACCACTACCCATATTGTGTCAAAACCCTGGATTCAAGGCAAATCGGTTACAAAGTACATAGTCAGGGTGTGCCAAGTTCTAGGAGGTACGGGTAACGCATGCAAGAGACCCAAGGGACGTCCCCGACGGTGTTTACCCTGGGCACATATTGCACAGGTGTTCACATAACATTCGACATCCCGTTTCATAGACGACCACCAACACCAGAGTTTAAGTAGTGCTAGTGTTCGTTTCTGACCGGGATGTCTATTAATGGCAATGTCGTGAGACCATTCTAGAGCGAGATTGCGAGTATCCGTTGTAGACAATACAAGCTTCTTTTGCTCAAACGGTAAACCATTGTGAAACACAGGATCCCATTCGGACAACTGATCCGGATGTCGGGACATCCATTTACGGATCGAAGACAAAAGAGGCACAGGAGGAGTACAGAGACAGATGACATTCTTCTTTTCTAGTAGGGTTTCAGGGAATGTGGGCAAGGAAACCGCCCCAGGGGAACGAGACAGTACATCCGCCTTCCCATGCACCAATCCTGCCCGATGTTTGATTTGGAAGTCGTAGGCTGCAAAGAACAAATGCCAGCGCACCTGGCGACTGTTGAGACATTTAAGAGAGGCCAAATCCTGGAGATTGCGGTGATCTGTAAATACAGTGACCTGATGCCTAGCCCCCAAAAGGTGATGCTGCCAAACTTGGAAGGCATCATTGATCGCCATTAACTCCTTTTCTGTCACCGTATAATGACTCTCAGCGGGTGTGAACTTCTGGGAATGAAAAGCCACCGTGTGTAGATGACCTGAAGCAGGACATCGTTGGGATAGGACAGCCCCAAGCGCAGAGGAGGAGGCTTCTGCCTCCACCACAAAAGGCAGCTCCGGATCTGGGTGTTTCAGGACGGGGGCGGTGGTGAAAGCAGATTTCAGTGTTTCAAAAGCATTTTGATGTTCCTCCGACCAAAGAAACGTACGCTAGGGCTAGTCAAAGCAGTGAGAGGAGCGACAATGGACGAGAAACCATAGATGAATCATCTATAGAAGTTCGCGAACCCTAGGAAGGACTGCAGTGCTTTAAGGTTACCAGGCTTGGGCCAGTCCAACACAGCTCGTACTTTGGATTGATTCATGGCCAATCCCCCCGGGGCGATGTGAAACCCCAAGAAGTCGACCCTGTCGGTATGGAACTGACATTTTTCGGGTTTGGCATAAAGGGAATATTGCCCGAGACGGGACAGTACTTCCCGTACATGTGTCACATGTTCCTCCATGTTTTGTGAAAATATGAGGATGTCATCCAGATATACTGCAACGCACACATCCAACAGGTCACTGAATACCTCGTTTATAAATCGCTGAAAAGTGGCCGGGGCGTTGCAAAGTCCGAATGGCATAACCATATACTCGAATAGCCCATAACAAGCACAAAATGCCGTCTTCCAGTGGTCCCCCTGACGGATCCTAACAAGAACGTAAGTACCCCGAAGGTCGAGCTTAGAGTATATGGAGGCATGAGTCAAGCGATCTAGCAGGGGTGTGATAAGCGGTATTGGATACCGATTTTTTATCGTGATAGAGTTCAGGCAAAGGTAATCCACGCAAGGGCATAGATCGCCCTCTTTCTTGGGGACAAAAAAGATTGGGCTAGCGGCTGGAGAGGTGGAGGGACGTATGTGGCCTAGTTCTAAGGACTTTTGGATATACTCCTCAGGGTTTGCCCTTCAGAAAGGGACAACGAGTAGATACAACCAGAAGGTATTGTGGAGTCAGGGAGTAGGTCAATAGGACAATCGTAAGAACGATGTGGCGGGAGTATCTCTGAAGAACCCTGGTCAAAGACTTCCTGGAAGTCCTGGTATATTGCGGGAACCCCTACTGCGACGACCCCTACTAGATGTGGATCTGGAACGGAATCATCGCTGTCATGCAATGTAATTTGAGCAATGGAACCTAACGCTTGTGATGGCGAATCAACCCCTTCAGGTAATGTGAGACATAAGTTCTGACATAATTCGGATTCGAAATGTACCTGCCCCGACCTCCAGTCGATCAACGGGTTGTGTTCTTTCAACCAAGGGATGCCTAAGATCAGACCAAACTGTGGCATAGAAATCAAATCAAAGGTGATGGACTCCTGTTTGGCATTCTGGATGATCAAAGAGAGGGGGGCAGTTTGTTGTTTGATTGGTCCAGACGTTAAGGCCGTGCCGTCCACTGCTTGAACGGGCTCTGGACGGGGCTTGTTTACCAATAGCAGCTTCAAGGATGTGGTCAACATGATGTCGATATAATTCCCTGTGGCACCTGAATCGATAACAATAGTGACAGGAAGAGAGTTGTTTGGTGTGGGTTTCAAAATGGCTTGTACCAACACAAGTCTGATACAGCCAAATGCAGGTTTTATTTCCGAGGAAAGACATGGCATGCTGGATCCGGTCCTTGGGTCTAGGGTCGAGCAATCTGAAAAACCTGGTTCTTTAACTTGGGACGTCGGAGGCAGGCTTTGACGAAATACCTGTTCAAGCCACAATAGAAACAGGCATTGTCAACTCTCCGACGCTCCCTCTCTGTGGGTGAGACGGGACTACGAATCCCACCCACTTGGATGGGTTCACCAACCGAATCTGATGATGGGAAGGGCTGGACTGTGTTGGAAAACCCGGCTTCGGTTTTTCGTTACGATCGGCGAGCGTCAATCTGCAGTGCAAGATCCACCAGTTCTGTGTATTGTGCCGGTAAAGAAGGCACCACTGCCATGGCATCCTTCATAGTGTTACTCAACCCCCTATAGAAGACCACTGCCTTCTTGCTCTCAGGCCACAAGGTCTCAACCGCTAGCTGATTGAATCGGGTGATGTATTCGATGAGTGAGTTTTTACCTTAGTGTAGATCTAATAATTCGAGGTCACGGGACTGGGCCTTATGCCTGGTATCAAAAACATAAGTCATTTCTGCCACTAGTTGTTCAAAATCATACAGTGTTGGGCTATCATTTTCAAGTAGCTGCAGCCGTGCCAGCCAAATGAGACAGGGTATATGCCGCATTTGTGGTGGAATCAGGGAATGCCAGAGGCCTACACAGAAAATTCAGCTTGCACTGATTGTTGAATGTGCGGACAGTCCTGGGATCACCATGAAACCTCCCCGGGGATGCTAGTGGGAACGGGGTAGGGAAGACTACAGGGACCTGTGGGGTGGTACTTGATACATGGGATTGTGAGGTCGAGGGTTGGGCCGTGGAATCCCCAAATTCTGAATCTGCAGGAAAGGGATGTTGGGCACTCTGATTAGAATTGAGGTGTTGGTGTATAGCAGTATTGCCTGCTGCCATGTCTGCCGGTAATACTGTAATTGCCTGCACCAAAGCAGCCACGGGGTCATCCGCTGATCCCTCCATACCCAAAACGACAATAAAGTCTTCACTGTCTGTCAAGTCTTGATGTGTCGTGAAGAGTATAGGGGCCTCCGTCCCCAAGTTCCTCACAGAGAGGAGTAAATATACTCTCTGTGCGGTCCTTGACGCCACAGGTGTGGATGAAGAAACGATGGAACCACGCGACGCCGATAACCCCAAGGCCGCTGCAAAGAAACCAGGGATTAGCACAGACAGGCACAGTAAGTATCGACAGGCGTGTGAAAATGAGGAATAGTTCTTACTTAAGGAGGGCTAACCAACGCTGTGACCTGGGCCTGGGATACTGCAGGGAGGGTGCGTGAACAGCAGCTGCAGGCGGGTTGAAGGATGGTAAATCCTGACTGCACCCACCTGAGAGGTCCCTGAAGTTTATGCAAAGCGTAGTCCTGGTGGGTGCATAATACAAGTAGTTTCAACAGGGTTAAGCAAAGAAGTCTGTGTGACAAGCCGAGTTCCAAAAATGCCGGGTATACGTAGAAAAGAACAACAATGCCAGGGAGTATCCGAGTAGAGGTCCAAAGTCTGTAAGCCGATGATCCTTGAAGCCGTGGAATCCTGAGTGAAACGAAATGCCGAACAGAGTTACCAGAACAGCCGTGAAGCAAAGACTGCATATGCGGTCGTAGCTTTTATCCGGCTCGCTTTCCAATCAGACGGGCAGGAATGGAGTCACGTGATCGGGATACCATCACGTGACTCGGAAGTCGACGTGACAGCCTGACTCTTCCTGACCATACTCTCCACGGCAGCTGCCAATGCAGGTAAGGGAACAAACGAGGCCGAAAACAGCCTCTACC